>NC_137910.1:9555852-9683352 GCF_963457725.1 Sprattus sprattus | reverse complement strand
GGATCCAGAAAATATAAATAGAACTAGATGGTCCGTGGTTTTGAGTACTCCGTATGTGATTTCAGATTTTTAAAATCTTTTCTCTGTGACTCAAAAGACTACCGTGTTGACTTACAATTTTAAATTAACGTTGATCAAGATCGTTTTGGTCCCCATCATATCTTTGTTTCTGACCCATGAAGCCAAACTATCTGGTGATAGGGTTGAGTGATGCCATTAACGCCCGGGTGTGGTGACAGGCCATCCTCTGCTAGCCTTGGATTAACGTCTCAATCTCTTCTGTTTTTTTTTTCTTCTGTCTCCATGTCCTTACCGTGAATGAAAATGGACTGATGATATTTCAACTGCAATGAGGTTTCAGGGTCTTTTTTTTGTTCTCAATCAGTCATGTTGTTGTAGTCCGTGTGAACTGCTGTCTTTTTTATTTCTTTCTATTGAGATGTCTATTGAGATGACTTACGATCTTTACAAGCAAAAAGTGTTTCTTTCTCTGCTACCACGGAAACCAAAATACAAGCAGTATCTCTACACGTTTTCTTAAGCAGTGTGTGTGTGTGTGTGTGTGTGTGTGTGTGTGGTTGTGTGTGTAGGCTTCAAAGCTTGCATATCATCTCTCATTGTGAGTACTATGCAAGTACATAAGGAATTGAAATCCATGGATATGTCTGTCCCCTATACAGCGTGTTAAAGGATGTATATTTTTGCCAGAGATCAGTGCTGTAATGGCGAGATGGAGTGAGCGAACAAGCACAACGCTTCTATATATATATCCCCTCAAGACAAAACTGAGACCGTCCAACAGTATATGACTCCAAGCCGTGGGTCATCTGATGTATTTTTTCTGTACCGTCTCTGAACCGTCTATCTCAGTGGACTTGAGGTGAGGAGGAGATGAGGTGTTTCATTCCATGTGTCCACCCATGTGTCAAACCCAGAGGGCCCCTCCTGAGTGAGACTCAGGCCAGAGAGGAGGCCGTTCGCCTGGGAAGGCAGAGCAAAGGAGAAGCCCTACTTCCACAAGCCGGCCCTTACGCCACTAACCATGACAGACACACACCTGCGCTTTTGAGTGTTGGGATCAGCAGTGTGTCCGGTTCCTTCATGCAATCAGACTGCTGGGATGGCCGGTGCGTGCTGCTTTGTGCAGAGGATGACACCTCTTCTCTCAGACCTGGGGCCTTTGGGCAGGGGAGAACATGTTTTATAAGGGAAGGTGGCATAACCATAACTCCAGAGTTTAAAAAAATGTTTGTTTTTTCTTTCATTTGCTCGGTCAACTACTACTGTAAATAAACGTTTAGCCTTCTTACTTGTAACTAAATAATAATTTTTATGCAATAAATTATATTTCCTAGTTTAACAATAAATATTCTTGTGAGTCACTTTTTTTAACAACTGAAACACATTCATGAAATCTTACTATTGACTATTGACTAAGATATAATAGGCTTCACAGTGAAATAGCATTGTACTTAAAGTTCAGCTTCACACAGGCCGAAGGTTCAGCTTCACACAGGCCGAAGGTTCACGTAGAAGTTAGCATACCAAACATGAGGACAATTTTTGAGAACCAAAGAAAGTTGCCCACTAATTCAACCTAAGCGTATTAAGGTAAATAAGCCATTTGAAAGCATCGTATTGGAAACACGGGCCACTGGCCTAAATCAGACACTCACAACCGGTATACGATATGTCCGCTCAGATGAGCGCTCCCATGGGAGCCGCCCAGGTCTGACACTTTCAAACAGACAGCCGAATGTCTCGCCCGTGAAGCTAACAGCATGTCTTGAAGAGTGCTTGAGATTAAATACACAGAAAATACATTGGCTCCATAAAAGACCAAATGCAAGGAGAGCGTAGGATGAGATCAGGCTACAAAACCACAAAGTGCACTGGACAAGTGGCAATTTCATTACCAGGGAGACTGTCACGCTGTGATAATCTAATACTGCCACATGTCACCTGTGGTGCGGTGTGGCCATTACTTTCTTTCACTGGGATTTCAGACAAAGCCCTAGGCTACACATAGACAAAATTGTATAACAGCACTTATCCTCCAACACGCTGATGATCAATGGTTCACCTGGGCGGGCCGAGTAGTTGGTGGGCCTACCTTTGGCTTTTTACCGCACAAAAACTATTGACTGGAAACGTGATATTTCCCATGAAATTTCGTTTCCTTGTCTGCTAAAAAAGTAACATATATGGGCCATTCTACCGAATTCGTGTAGCCTAATATGCAGTCCCACAACAATAAAAACAATTTACAAAACAATTAGGTATTTAGGCATAGATATTTACTAAGAAAATGTTATAGTCTATATAAACCCAATGCATTAAATGAGATAGTGATAAGCTAAATATATACAAAATCATCATTTATAGGGTACTTTCTATTGGGAAGTAGCCTAGCTGTCCCCAAATCTGACATCTAAATTTCAATGCCTGTAAATAACACTTTTCTATTTTTTTAGATTTTTTTCAATTATCTAATTTCAAAGAGCTTTATGATTGGGTTCAAACAGAACTTGGCATATTTAGATTTATTGTGGGTTTAATTTTTAAATAAATAAACTATACTCAAAAAAATCATGTCCCCAGTTTTCATGTCACTACCGAAACACAAGAGTTTTAGTCCATTGGCTGAGCCTGTGTTTTAGCCACGACCCTGCATCTTTGACCATGCAGTGACACTGCATCCCTGTCCCTCATGGTTGAACGGTAAGTAGCTAAATCCCATAGTTTTTATATAAATATGTTCCAAAGTCTGAAAATCGACTTGTAACCTTACAAATTGTCACTACCGAAACCCATGTTTTCTTCAATAAAGTAAACCTTTGGGGGTTTCATGCAAAATCATATGTTTGTATGTGTGAACAAATCTTCAAAGATTTGTTTGCAAGCCGTGTGCTTGCTAGAATTCTTTATTTATGCTTAAAGTTAGCTAGAATTGTCACTACCGAAATAGTCACCACCGAAACATATGGTAGTGACCTGATGATTTCGGTAGTGACAAAATTAAATGGTAAGTAGTTCAATCCCATAATTTTTAAATAAATGTGTTTAACCACGCAGATCCCCATGGGGCGATATCTTCACGCGAGAGGCACATATAGAAAAAATAACTCGACGGTCCAGGTCTACCCTAGTGTGATTTGTAACTGATCCCACACTGCCCTCTGCTGGTACACTAAATTCTGCCATGCGGAAATAGAACGTTCGGATATTTTAATGACCTGCTACACCGGACGCGTTAAAAATGAAACCATTATCGGTTTTGCTGTCTTTGTTTACTTATTTTATCAATCAAAGTTCCTCCATATCTCTTCATCTGGATCAGAGTGACATGGTTAAGTATGAAGTCTACAAAAACCCGTTATTCAAACAAGATTCATGTAACGTTAAATGTATGGCAGACTTGGTTACCAAGCAAACATCAACGGACACAAACCATTTGAAACTTGCAGTGCCTGCAGTGAATACACGGAAGGCACTTGCCTTACTTCTAATACTCCAGAGAATAAAAATGTATTTTCCTTTGATTGTATAGGCCTACTAAAATATTATCAATCATTATCTCCCTCTGGAACGAAATACTGTTTTCTGATTGGCTAATGGGGTGTACATTAAGTTCGTATAACCGGACACCTTGGACGTAGTCCCAGTAGAAACGTTAAATCGCCGTTCCATATCAATGCTCATGAATGGTTACCATTGACAACCAACGTAACGGTTTTTTTTTCTTCAAAAAACGCACTACTTTCTCTAACGGGAGCACTAGGCTTCAAATCAAGAATTCATCAGGTTATTATGCATATTAAATTTCCTAAAGATAAAGGAAATTCTAAATAATAATAATAATGATAATAAAAACATTTTTGGATGTTGTAAACGGGAGATAAGCGGGATAACGGCCTCCGAGCTGTCCAGTTCTACGAAGTTAATGGACTTCTGCGGACCAACACCACTCCGCTCCGCGTCGTGGTGTTCTTTGCCCCGCAGCGTCCATTAACTTCGTAGAACTGGACAGCTCGTCGGCCGTTATCCCTTACTTATCTCCCTTTGGAACGAAATACTGTTTTCTGATTGGCTAATGGGGTGTACATTAAGTTCGTGGAACTGCATACCTTGTACGTAGTCCCAGTAGAAAAGTTAAATCGCCGTTCCATATCAATGCTCTTGAATGGTTACCATTGACAACCAACGTAACGTTTATTTTTTGACAGCTAGGATAATTTGAACCAAGATGGCGCCGTGTTGGGACAAGTTAGTGGGCAATGTTTTATGTCAATTACAATTAAGCTATCTACACGACTTTTTATATGTCTAAATTGACTCGGTTAGTTGTTTATGTTCTACACGGATGTTGCAGAGTATTGTAATTCTTAACTGAAAGTCTCGAATATTATTTGTAGGCGGCTGTTAGCGCTTAGAAAAAAACACAATTGAAACAGATGGTAGCTCACACGGCTAACTAGCCGGCTCGATTGTGAGCCTTCGACCAAAATTACTAAACTTGACCTCCCTGTTGCTCTGTCCAACTTCACCATCAACGGAAACGTGGAGTTCAATTATAAATAGTGAAACCTTATGAACAATACCTGTGTCCGTGTGTCCGTTTACTTTACAGAGGTGAGCTCATGAGTGTCACTTTGCAGCAACGCCCGGGGAAACTAAAGGTCCAGTTCCACGCACTACTTTCTCTAACGGGAGCACTAGGCTTCAAATCAAGAATTCATCAGGTTATTTTGCATATTAAATGTCCTAAAGATAAAGTAAATTCTAAATAATAATAACAATAATAAATATAGCTGCAAGCAGCGATGGCGGTTTCCTCCTTCAAACATTGCGAACCAGGGAAAAAAAAAACATTTGTCACTGTATAGAAAATCCATGCTGCAGACTTGCCAATGGGATATTACATTTCAAATCCAACATTTACAATGCTTTTGCCTTGAAGTTTAGACTGAGTGGAGGTTGTGTGTGTGCGCTTACCCTGTGTGTCTGTGAGAATGTATGTGTGTGACAGCAAGCTGTGTGTCAGTGAGAATGTGTGTGCGTAAAACAAAGCCTGCGCGTGTGTTAAGGGGAGACTGCGTGTGTGAGATTTAGGAGCCGCGCGGATGAGGAGACAGAGAGACATTCTATAGAGAACCACCCTAGCAAGTAGTCAAGCAGGCATGTTTCAAATATTCACCAAAAATCCACTTTTCACCTTACAGTCAACTTTTTTTCAGATTTGTGTACTAAACATTCCCAAGTGTCTTCATATGAACTTGTGATTGAATCAGAGTTTCACTTTTTGACATGCAGATGTGTAAAGCATTATTTTAGCGGTAACAATGTATCCAATTTGCTTTATATCAATCATTTTTCAAGATATGAAGTTGCCTTTGCACACGGGAACATGTTGTGGTGTCTTCCAAGTGACATACCAGTTTGGTGTTGATAACTCAAAGATTAGCTGAGATATGACTTCACTTCCTGTTTGGCCGCTTTTCTGCTGAATTTGAGTGGATGAACAGGACAAACCATATGGTAACTTTTTCTGAAATTTGGAACAATCATTAAGGACAGTCCCTTCTTTATTCATGCAAAGTTTCATGTCTCTCATTATACCACTCTAGCGCCACCAACGGGTCAAAGTTGGACTTGTGTTAACACACGCAACTTTTGAACCGCAAGACCGATTTTCAGAAATGAGGTACCATTGGATTCCCTGGATCAAGACGAATTAAACACACCCTGTCGCGTTAATTTCACTTAAATATTTGCTGACATATGACTTCACTTCCTGTTTGGCTGCTTTTCTGCTGAATTTGAGTGGCTGTACCGGACAAACGGTTGTGAGGATCAAAATTCTGTTTACAACTTTTGTGAGGCTAGGTCTAAAGATCATCTCTGGTGATTTTGAAGAAGATTTGCAAAAAATTGTAGGAGGAGTAGGCTTTCAAAGGTTTTTGATAAAACCGGAAATAGCGGAAAATCTATATAACCGGAAATAGACGCCGTGGGGTGGGTTTAATTCGTCTTGATCCAGGGAATCCAATGGTACCTCATTTTTGAAAATCGGTCATACGGTTCAAAAGTTGTGTGTGTTACAAAAGTCCAACTTTGCCCTGTTGGTGGCGCTAGAGTGGTGTAATGAGAGCCATGAAACTTGGTGTGAATGAAGAAGGGACTGTCCTTAATGAGTGTGCCAAATTTCACAAAAAGTTACCATATGGTTCTAGGGGCTGCCATTGACTCCCATGGTACTAACATAATAAGAAAGCCTACAATAACAATAGGTTACCTCCTACCGGAGGAAACCTAATAAAAACATTTTTGGATGTTGTAAACGGGAGATAAGCGGGATAACGTCCTCCGAGCTGTGCAGTTCTACGAAGTTAATGGACTCCGCGTCGTGGTGTTCTTTGCCCCGCAGCGTCCATTAACTTCGTAGAACTGCACAGCTCGTCGGCCGTTATCCCTTACATAATATCCATAACGGGGGTCACGTGATGCATTCAGAGTGAGCGGTTGCTTTGATTGTCTTTACCCCAGAATATTTTAGGGTCAAACCTTTGTTTGATATGCACATAGGCTACTCTGCGTCCTTAATTGAATCATATGGGCTAAAACTTAGATTATAAATGTAGTTGTGTGTAAGATGCAACATCACATTAAACAACTTTGATTCATCAAGTATGACTCACCTTTTTATCCCCCTTCAGATTGTCTTTCTGTCCTTCTTGTATTTTTAATATTTAGATTTCTGGGTCTCCTTTTAATAATAATAATTAAACGACATCAGTGCAAACTAAATCAAAAAGTAAATATCCATATCATATACACCTAAATACAACAAGGACAGATTGACAGCTCAAGTGACATTTTATTCATGTAATTTTACTCCATAAACAAGTGTAACAAACCGGCTCTTAGTTACAAGAAAGCAGGAACACCGCAAAGTTTCTCGACATAATCATTTAATTCACAATTAAACGCTCTCCTGAATTCAGGAAGTGTAGGACACGGACACGCGGACCGCGTCTGGTGTAGCCACGGAGTAAGGTGCCAATATAAAACCAATTGTCTCTGTGCTGACTACTGCTTAAAGTAAGTCAACATTTTCCTGTAAACGTCTTGTGACTACGAGAAACTTCCATCTGCCAAACCCTAGATAAACTTTCGTTTTGTTCCTTTCGTTTTGACTGAACAAACGTTGGATTCTTTACCTCCTGGACCCCCGTTTCTGATAAACCACGTGATGCAAGTCAGCCTGCCCTCTGGTTTGATGGGCAGTGCTTCGGCTTGTGTAGAAATACAGTTCACTAGCCTATATAAACCCAGAAGTCCGATACATCACCAAAGCTTCCAGAAGAGCAACAGAGAACAGTGAGTACATTTTTTTTGTTTTTTAAATATTGCTTTGTTAACCACAGTAATGTGTGTATGTGTGTGTGTGTGTGTGTGTGTGTGTGTGTGTGTGTGTGTGTGCGTGTGCGTGTGCGTGTGCGTGCGTGTGCGTGTGTGTGTGTGTGCAGGGCAGGAATTTCAGTTCAGTTATCAAAAAATGATATGCCCTGCGGCCACAGTGCCCGCACTGCCACAGCTGATACCGCCGATTTCTCTAAGTCCACCGGGTCTTTAAGGTCCAGTGGCGGTCTCTGCAGCCCGTTACACAGAACAACATAGGGCGTGTCTTGGATAGCTAGGGGGGGAAACACAGGTGTTTATCTGTCCTTTACCTGACCAAATGCTTTTAAAATGAATTTGAAGATGGTACCAAAATTAGTGGCCAATAAGGTCAATAAAGCAGTACCTCAAAAAGTGTCAAATTGTTGCATAGTGTTACTTTAAATCCATTATGTGTACTTTCAGCATCATGAACAGCTTAACATACAAAAAAAATCCAAACTATTAAAAACTGAAAGAATTACATTTTTGCTTTGTCTCCTCTGCTCTGCTCCTTGTGTGTGAAACTCAGAGAGCAGAGGAGAGGGGAAAAGTAGAATTTATAAATATTTCAGTATGTTGTTTACCCTCATTTATTTGCAGGCTTATAGAGATTATTTAATTATGTGTATGCTTTAGTTTGAGAATTTACCAGTTTGCATTAGTAAGTGTTCAAAGAAATGACCTGCCTACTGTTTATGGTGAGTTTCTAACTGCAATTGAAGCCGGTGGTTAGCTTTAAGCAATGTCCAGTTTGTCATCTTTGAATTAATTAACCTTAGCTCACCATTAAATATGTTAAGTGGGGGAATTGCTCAATTCTTGCATGTTAGTCAGGGGCCCTTGGGAGGGTGGTGCCTGTTTCAGGTGAAAAAAGGCAAACATAGCTAAGGCCGCCAATGTTCCTGTCAATGCGGATTTTAGACACCAGTGTTTTTGATGAATTCTTATTGGGCAACATCAAGTGAAACGCTGCGAACAAAACCAGTGGTGGGTTTGATTTCAAGCTTAGTATGAACGGCTCGAAAACTAGCCTACTGCGGACAGATAAAAGTAGAAAAACATAATTAGCTAAATACGAATTCTGCATCAAAATGTACCCTGTGTCTATAATATCACATATGACATTATTAAATTGTTAATTAATACTGATGTAATTGGTGCGTAGCCATTGTAGCTGGGCGATGTTGAGATGTTCGATCCTTGCCATCTGAGCAATAAATAGCCGTGAAAATACAACTTGTCATTTTTACATACAGGATTACCCTTGTGCAGATTAAACAAACAAAGATATAAGGTGTTGATCATTGATCTCTAGAGGTGCTGGTAGGCATAGTTGTTTCTGTGAACAGAAAAAGAGCTGTTTCCCCCTGTTTTCAGTGTTTGCGGTCAGCTAAGCTAACCCACTGATACTGATGTTCCCCTCAGAATGAATTGTAATTACTGGTGATCCCTTAACTTTTCATCTAGCACCATCATCAGATAAAAATGTCCATTTGTCCAGTACTTTCATTCCCATCATCCTCAGCTGTACTTTGTGTTCATTGCTAATAAACTAAGATGGTGAACCTGGTAAACATTGTTCGTGATAAACATCAGCATGTTAGCATTATAATTGTGACCATGCTGACATTAGCACCTAGCTCAAAGCACTGCTGTAGACATAGTCCAGTTAATGATGTGAGAGTACTCCCTGGACAGCAGTATTGATACTGACTGGGTTATGCTGGTAAATTAAAGAGAATGTATTTGAAATGACACTTGTCTGAAACTAAATAATGTGGAACAGCCATGAAAATTTTACATGATGAAGTTAAATGAATAGAAACTTTAATTTCCTATGCAGTGGCTGCAGAGGATCTTGTGCCCATGGAGAAATACAAGAGCAGGATTATCAGTGCTGCTAACAATTGTAATGTGGAGCCTTCTGTTGTGGCTGGCATCATCTCTGTAGAGACACGCGGAGGCCAAGGGGCGGGTCTCGATGCTAATGGCTATGGACACGGTGGGGGAACCTTTGGACTAATGCAGGTCTGTGGTCCACACAAGCTTCTTTCCAACACATTCTCTGCAGCCACCTCCCTGATAGTAATGTCTTATTATTTATGGTTCCTAGATTAACACACAATACCACCAGAAAAGGGGTGAGTGGGACAGCCAGACCCATATCGAGCAAGGAATTGGGATTCTAAAAGGCTTCTACCCACACTTCAAGGCAAGAGGTTGGAACGATAAGGATACACTGAAAGGTACAGATCATCCATTTGAAGAGTTGCCTGTGTGTCTTTAAGGTGTAAAACAATGTTGTCTATCGTTGCAGTGCGAGTTAGTGGTATCATTGTAAAATTACAACATCAAAACATATTGAAAGTTTTCGCAAAGTTTCAAGATGAGAACTGAAGTTTTTCAAAAAAGCAAATAGTTTTGAAATCCTAAAATGGTAAATGCGCCAGTATTATTTGATTGAATAAATTCAAAGCCGCTGTGTGTCGATTTTTTTGTGATTATAGCATAATTCAAAATATTTGACAGGACACCTTTTTGTTTGTGAAAATAAATGAGACAATCCTAGTGAGAGATGGTGCAGTACACTATGTGGTGCCTTTATCCTTCTTTTGTCCTACCACTAGGGGCGCCAAAGTCAGAAATGTTCAAATTCTTCCTATAAGTGGCAATAAAGTAGCCTGACGATGTCATACTCATAATTCTAGTCAGAATATGAGTCTGATACTGCTACATTGAGCTGTGATTATGCGGCGTGTTTCAACGAACCAGGAAAGAAAATGCCTCTTCGCTCAATTGGATACCTAGAACCAATCAGAGCAACGTAATATGACCATCTGATACATTAAACTTTTACAGGATCCCGTAGGAAGGACGGCAAAAACATCTTTTCGATCGGCAAATCCCTTAATCGCGTTTCTCTGTTGCTCTTTCAAAATGAATGCGCTGTCAATATCTGTGAGATATGCATACTCATATATACTTATTAGCAGCTAGGCTAGCTAGCTACTATGTGTTTCAATTGATTTTTTGTCTAAGCGTCAGCAATAACCTAACAATAAATGTCTAGAGAGCTTCAGTTAAGACCTACAATACTCTACAACATTCGTGTTGCACATACACAACTAACCGAGTCAATGTAGATATAAAAAAGTCGTGTAGATAGCTTAATTCACATAAAATATTTCCCAATAACAGGCTCCCGAGACGCCGCCATCTTGGTACGATTTCGAATCTACCGTTAATTCAACTCAAGCCATCTGTCCATCATCGTATAAAGCCCGCCCTGACAATTTGATTGGCTAGATCCACTTCGGCTCGACCATAATTTCTCCCCAACAGAGCAGTGCCAGACCAAACTTCCAGACCAAAAATGTTTGTGGGCGGGGTTCGGTCTGGTATCCAGGCTAGCAATAAAGGGGACATATCATGCATATTTCCAGGCCTACTGTAATATATTTGCATGATTTATGGTAAAAAAAATAAAACACCTTATTGATCTTAACTGCCCCTTTATACAGCCTCTCAGTTAAGCCTCTGTCTGAAACAGGACGTTTTAGCTCCTATACTGTATATTTGAGGCCACCCTCCAGATAAGCTTTAACATAGTTATGATTGGTTAGCTCGCAGAAGCTGTCACAACCGACCTCCAGCTGCTCTGGAGGCTACCTCCAAAAAAAACTTGAAACAAACAATAGTAGTCGGATTTCACATCTATTTCTTGTTCTTCGGTCTTTGACCATGTCTAACATATTAAAATCACAATAGAAAATCACAAAGCATGATACGTGCCCTTTAACGTTTAACGTAAAAATACAACTTGTCATTTTTACATACGAAATATAAGGTGTTGATCATTGAGCTGTAGAGCTGCTGGTAGGCATATTAGTTTCTATGAAGAGAAAAAGAGCTGTTTCCCCCTGTTTTCAGTGTTTGTGGTCAGCTAAGCTAACCCGCTGATACAGATGTTCCCCTCGGGATGAATTGTAATTACTGGTGATCCCTTCACTTTTCATCTAGCACCATCATCAGATCAAAACCATTTCTATTTGTCCAGTACTGTCATTCCCATCATTCTCAGCTGTACTTTGTGTTCATTGCTAATAGACTAAGATGGTGAACCTGGTAAACATTATAATAGATAAACATCAGCAGGTTAGCATTATAATTGTGAGCATGCTGAGATTAACATTTATATAATAGACGAATTTCACTTATTTTTCTTGTTTTTGGTCTTTGACCATGCTTAAAACACTCTAAGGTCCAAGGCCTTTTAGACTTTTCTAAGTTGACTGACATGCCTTGATGTTTTTGTACATTTTGCTTAACTAAAAACATTGATGCACAAATGGAATATATGATTCTATTCTAGAAGACCTCAGCAATAATATTAGAAAAGGGTTCAATGTTTCCGTGGTTGTTCTTTTTATGTCTCTAAGACGAAAACTCAAAAAAAAAAATATCCCGGACGAGGGATATAGACCTTTTAGTGTTAACATAGTAAAATCACAATAGAAAATCACAAAGCATGAGTGTCAGAATGTGGTTGGAATGGATGTCAACTGTGAAAACTGTGGATGTCAGTTATCAATCAATCCCTGCTGAAAAACACAAACCTCCTTGAAATATTACAACTAATTGACAAAAGAACCTCACTGCATTTTTCTGCACCCTTCAAATTATTTTCTTCCTGCTTCAGGAGCGCTGGCTGCCTACAACGCTGGTACAGACAGAATGAATTACAACAACGTGGACGCTCACACTGATACCGGGAACTACTCTGCTGAGGTCCTTGCCAGGGCCCAGTACTTTAAGATGAATGGGTATTAACTACTATGTATGATGTGGTGACTGTTATTTGCATTGTGTGTCAGTGCATCAATAAAGCTATCAGTCCAGTATACATAATCCTGAATCATGTTTTTTTCACTAGATAAGTGGGTACATGTGCACCTAATAGCCTCTAGCATCATTGTTAGCCGGCGTAAGAGTTCCTGCATACTGCTCTTGTTAAATCTTTTGTTATATGATCCGTAAGAACATACAGTAAAGTAAGTCCTGTCAAAAATAATATTCTTTTACACATTTTGAAACAGCAAAGGAAACACAAAGATGAAGAATCTGTCAGCTTGATATATTTGATATCATTAAAGGAGTACTAATTTAGTGACTCAAGGGACAGAATATTACAAAATGATGAAATCAAGGCAGGTTGAGATCCTGATTTTAGTCCCTAATATTGGTCCAGCTCCAAAAACACTGGATCCTACATTTCCCATAATGCAACTACATACCCTGTAAGCAAAATGACGTCCCCTAGACGTCCTGTAATGGTCTCTCTGAACGTTCTAAAAACGTAAATGTGTATGGTTCCCGTGACAACTTTAGGACGTTTTGCACAACGTTCCAAGACCGTCCCGAGGACGTTGCGGTGACAACTGGGAAACGTTTTCTATAGGTCCTGGGGACGTTATGCAGGACGTTGCAAGCACCTCCCGAGGGCATTGTGGTTACGTCTGGGGAACGTGTTTCTATAGGTCCTGGGAACGTTCTGCAGGAGGTTGCAAGAACGTCCTGAGGGCATTGTGGTGACATCTGGGAAACGTGTTTTAGACGTCCTGGGTACGTTATTCAAGGATGCAGCGCGGACGGAGCAGGCACGACTTTGCTGAGCTAAATGAAGAAAATAAAATAATAATAGATCGCGGAGCCGTCATTTTGCTTACAGGGCGCACACACACACAAGTTCATTTATATTACACATTTCATATGATATGTATAGACACACACGATTACAAACTTGATTGCGGGCATGGGAATTGAACCGTAAACCTTCCTATTACTAAACCAGATCGCTACCTATTGTACTAACACTGTCTGATTACTAGTGTGTCACTTTAACACGTTTATCACAGTGTGAGACAGCCAACAAACTTAGTCTTTTTTTCCGAGGGTTTGAGGGAAAGCATATTGTAGCGATCTCAGTCACTACGCATTGAGGGTTTTCCTTAATGATTTCTTTTTTAATTAACATCCATGGCACGTCACGGACGTGCGGGCAGGGAGGCAGAATAACTAGCCAAACTAAGAATGATGAAATAAAATAAATATGAATGCTTCTCTACTGATCTGTGCTATAAATGTAATGTCTGCATGATTCCAATACAATGCATACATAAGAAAGGTCTATCAAGTGTCTATAGCTTTAACATTGAGCTTTCCACAGGCCTTCAAAGATGATGCAACAGAACGTGAGCTCACTGGTCAAATTGTCTGATTGGAATTTCTTTCAAAATCCCGTCTCGCAAACACAATCTGGATTTGACAACAATCCTAATATTTAGGCCTATAAAGCAAACGTGCACTGCCCTTATTATGTTTTAAAGGAACAGGCTAATATGCTGCATATTGAAAATTGGAGCTGTGAACTTAGTTGATGAATAATGAACTGAGCTACTTCATGTAGAAAGCGAACTTTCCAAACACTGAATACCTGAAGCCCTAGATGTTCGAACAACATCACCAGAGAAAAAGCTGAAATGTCGGGCGTTTATGTCGTTATGGAGTGACAAGTTCTCTTGGCTCAGGTGCAAGGTAATTGATAGTCACAGTAAAATTTTCTGTTAGCAATGCGAAAAAGCGACGGAAAGGATTCACAAGAGGGTCGAATAATTTAAGAATCTCTGCTCTTATTAAACAGAGCAATAACCATGTTGCGGCGCTCATTTTAATGCCACAGCAGGTTGCAAATAAAAGCCACTTATTGACGCGCATCAGACATTAATGTTTTTGTTTCCCATTGTAGCCCAAACTTAGGAAAATAAACATGTTGCATTCTAAACTACCTGATTATGTTATTATTTAAGCTATGCAGGCCGTCAGTTTTCTTCAATTGGCTAATTTAGAAGCAGTTCTAAATAGATATTTGGCCGGCTTATCATTAAAATGTCTCGCAAATGAAAAACATTTTTCTCTAGCGGAACCTCTGGTTCAGAGAGGACCATCAGAGGACGTCAAGGGGACGTTTTGGAAGGACCGAATGCGAACGTCCCACAGAGGACCACAGGTAAAGGTTACGGGGACGTTTTTAAAGGATGTATGCTGGGGACGTATGCTGAGAGACCAAATAAGAACGTTCCCTAATAGTCCGTTTTAAGGCTCATGCGAACGTCACGCAGAGGACTTGCAGGATAAGGTAACGGGGACGTTTTTAAAGGATGTCCTGGGGACGTATGCTGAGAGACCAAATAAGAACGTTCCCTAATAGTCCGTTTTAAGGCTCATGCGAACGTCACGCAGAGGACCTGCAGGATAAGGTAACGGGGACGTTTTTAAAGGATGTCCTGGGGACGTTCCCTGTTTGCGGGGTAGTATCTTTCATTAGACTCCCTGCCTCAAGCCCAGGCTGAGATAACCCTGATGAAATCACTTGAGTTATTTTCTCAGTTTGGAAATACATTATACAATTGATTTACTGGCTGAGTAGTACTCCTCTTAACAAGTAAACTTTACGTTGTGTAAAATCTGCGGGGTGGCCCTTTAAATATTTCATATATTATACAATATATCATACAATATACATATGTAATTGCCACAACAGGGTGTACTACTCAGTCAATCAGAATCAGAATCAGAATCATGTTTATTGGCCAAGTACATTTTCATATACAAGGAATTTGTTCTGGGTTTAGTTGCTCTCAATGTACTTAAACTGAAAATATACAGTATAACACAACAGTTTAGGATAAATTAAGTAAATATAATATATAATATGATAATAAAATAAAATAATTTGTCAACTGTTCATTAGAGTGACGGAAAGGGGGAAAAAACTGTTCCTGTGTCTGGTGGTTTTGGTGTGCAGAGATCTAAAGCTGGAGCTGGAACAGATTATGTCCAGGGTGTGAGGGGTCTGCAATGATTTCCCCTGCCCGTTTTCTGGCTCTGGAGGTGTACAGGTCCTGGATGGTGGGCAGGTCGGCACCAATGATAATTTCTGCTGACCTGACTGTCCGTTGTAGTCTGTTCCTGTCCAGTTTAGTGGCCGATCCAAACCAGACAGTGATGGATGAGTAGAGAACAGACTCAATGACTGCAGTGTAAAACTGGATCAGCAGCTCCTGAGGCAGGTTGTACTTCCTGAGCTGGCGCAGGAAGTACATCCTCTGCTGGGCCTTTTTGATGACTGATTTTATGTTAGGCTCCCACTTCAGGTTCTGGGAGATTGTGGAACCCAGAAATCTGAAGGATTCCACAGCAGACACAGTGCTGGTCAGTATGGTGAGGGGGGCAGTGATGGGGGGCTCCTCCTGAAGTCCACTATCATCTCCACAGTTTTGAGCGAGTTCAACTCCAGGTTGTAGCAACTGCACCACAGGGCAAGCTGCTCAACTTCCCTCCTGTATGCATCAAATATCCCATTATTAAGATTAGTTTTCTCAATGTTAGCTTTTAACCTGAGACAGAAGACTTCAGGTCTGTGTAACTATGCAGTACCACAAAAGGGGAAAAGTTAGCAGGAGAATACAACAACACAACGTTTCCAAATTTCTACACTTTCCTCACTTAGTGAAATTTACTACAATTACCTGCATGATATGACCTAACAAAAACAACCATTCCAATGTTGGATTGTCTTTACACCAGAATATTTCAGGGTTTTGTATAGCTATTTGGTGAAAAACATTGACTCCCTTAAATCATAGTAGTTTCCACAATACAAAAACAATGGACTCATTTCCACCTCTTTCAAGTTCTCAGGTGAGCAACTAAAAATCTTTGCCTTCGAGAGGAACGACATGTAACATATGATTCAGGGTTTAACCTTGGTTTGATATGCACATACTGGGTTTCCTTAATTGAATCATATGGGCTGAAACTTAAGGTATAAATGTGGTTGTGTAAGATGCAACTTGGCATCAAACAACTTCATCAGATATGACTCACCTTTTCATCCCACTTCAGATTGGCTTCCTGTCCTTCTTGTATTTTTAATATTTTGATTTCTTTGTCTCTTAAAAAAAAAAAAATACTTAAACGACTTAAGTGCAACTAAATCAAAAAGTAAATATCCATATTATATACACCTAAATACAACAAAGACAGATTGACAGCTCAAGTGAAATGTTAACCATGTCATTTTACTCCATAAACAAGCTTTTGTAAACTTGAGGCACAGAAAGGCGCCAATATAAAACAGTCCCATTGTCTCTGTGCTGACTGCTGCTTAAAGTAAGTCAACATTTTCCTGTAAACGTCATGTTACTCCGGAAAACTTCAATCAGCCAAACCCTAAATAGATATTCTTTCGTTTTGACAAAACAAATGTTGGGTTGTGGCCTGGATGCCTGCACTGGCACAGCTGATACAGTGTCTTATCAGTCTTGTCCAGTGGCGGCCTTAAGCATCTGGGGGACAGTTTCAAGAGCTAAAGTTTATGTGCATCAATAGGCTACACCAAGCGCGGAAATTCTTCCGTGCGGAAATAGAACGTTCACGGAGCGGATATTTTATTTTACCGGCTACACCGGACACGTTAAAAATGAAACCAATATATGTTTTGCCGTTTTTGTTTATTAATTTTATCAATCAAAGTTCCTCCATGTCCCTTCATCTGGATCAGAGTAACATGGTTAAGTATGAAGTCTACAGAAAGATTGATGTAACGTTAAATTTGAGTCAGACTTAGTTACCAAGCAAACATCAACGGACATAAACCATTTGAAACTTACAGTGCCTGCAGTCAGGGATGAATTACCAAACGGGCCTCCCAGGCAGCTCCCCTAAAGGCCGATTTAGGGTAGTTTTAGACGCAGAACCGTAAGCACGTCATTTACCCAAGGAACTTGTTTTAGACAAGTTTTGATTTACGGTTCCTTAAGGTTCCCTACGGATTGTGCGTGTTGCAAAGCAAATCAACGGCAGAACTGTATTTTGAGTGAAGTAAGCGTATTTATTGCAGCAGGACAAAGGAAAAAAACTTACCGGAGCATGAAAGTGTAGTGGGCGAAAGGCTTGATGTTATGAATACATGTGTTACACAAAATACAAAGGTTGGCAATTCAGTACCAGTGGCGAAAAAGACAGATCACATGATGCAAAAGTTTGTTTATTGACACATCTTTAATGACGGCCGCAGCACTTTAAAATGATGTGTTTATGAGTTACATTATTCAAAGAAGAGAGGTTAACAGCAAGAAAATCGGCAGGTGTAGCTTTTGTATATGAGCAGACCGGGCTCATTCTATCAAACTCGCGGGTGCAATTGATTGATTCACGTCAATATGAACTCAATGATATCACCATGACTCACAAGTGGTGGAAAATTAATATGAAAGTATTTGTTCGGTGAATTAGCACATTCTCTCCAAACAATCGCGGGTGAGAATGGGATATTCTCTCCATAAATTTGCGGTCATTTGAACATTCAAGTTTAAAGAGGGTTTGTAAAGGAGGTCATGTCTTCGGACCTCTTCTGTTTGTTTGTTTGTTTGTTTGTTTGTTCATAATCCGCAAGAAAAGGCTTGTGAGACGGTCTGCAGGGTATTCATGATTAAAAACATTCTGGGTCTAAAAAAGTCTGTAGTATGCTATGAAACCGGAAACGTGAGACTCTCTGAAAGGCTGTGGTTAGCCGGCCAATCACCGTCTTTGCGAGGTACAGGTGAATTTAGTTATTGTTGTTTGAAAAACCCTTTACATTTAAGTAATGTTTTGCAATTTTTGCGGGTGCGCACGCGAACGGGGGGGGCCTTTTACATGTCCAGGCTCAGGGGGCCGTGGTTTCATAATCCGTCCATGCCTGCAGTGAATAGACGGAAGGCACTTGCCTTACTTCTAATCCTCTAGAGAATAAAAACGTACTTCCTTTGATTGTATACTAAAATATTATCAATCAATAATATCCATAACTTAAAAAGTTATTCATAATTAGCTCATAAACATGAAGTGCGATTTTGTCTCGTGTGGTGTACAGTTGAGACACCCATTTAAACCCATTGATGGTGACTGACAAAGCATTACAAATACATTCAACTTTCTTTTAAAAGACCACTGGTCAAAATAAAGCACAAATCCATACAGGCTACAAAACATGGCTAGCCAACAGTCACACAGATACACATTCACATATACACACACTGCATGCCCTTTTTAATTTCTATGAGGTAGCATAGACTAGCCTATCACAATCACGATCTCCCACCTTGCTTATTTAGACCCCAAGATAAATAATTGTTATTACTTTCATGTTTGAAAAGACACCCATTAATAGGACAGGTCTAATATCAAAAATATAAAATTTTATTTTCATTTGCTTTGTATGATGTCTAACTTTGACTTCTAACCTGCTGATCGCGGGTACAGTTGATACATTGTGTCTCAACTGTAGGCCTACGCCACTGGCCACCTCACGCTTTTCGCTAGATTATGCAATGACCCTGCATGGCATGATAGCATGGAATATGTAGATTTATAGTGCACAGTTTAACGTTTGCAATGATGTAAGTTGCGTTTGTTGATGAAGTAAGGTTAATAGCATATTCATTATAGAAGGGACACGATAAAATCAATATCTTAGGTAGGTAAAAAAAAACTTTCGCCGATATACCCGACCGGTAGGCTATGCAGGTGCTCAAATTTCCCGAGATCAAAGAGGACGTTATTATATGCATGTGCAAACTAAAACTCACATTTTAGGATTGCTGTTTATGCAAGTTATTTCGGGTGTATCAACTACACATGCCTCAACTGTACTCAGTCAGCCCTACAAAGTTACAAATGACATAGTTAGGGTTTTCACCTCCCACTTCATAGATAAAGCTATGGCTGGCTAAGTATGTTTGCTATAAAGCAAGTCGTGTTAACCTCCCTGTGGTCGTAAAGCTGTCCTCGTTTTTCAAGTTCATTAATTAATATAAAGTCATCAATTCTTGAACACTGCCAACTGTCTTACTTGCTATCTATCTACTTAAGGAAATGAGAGGGGCCGCGTTTAAATGATGTGATTTGACATGAATGCTGACTCTGGCGGCCGACTGATGGCAGGATGATAAATTAATTGTTGAAGTCGAACTAACAATGTTAGTGAAATAAACAAAGCATTTAAATTTAGACCGGTTGCCTCTCAAGTCAATTCATCTTTGAATCAGTGGCCTCTTTTACTGAGCTGTAGAGCTGTTCTGGGTTGGGTCAACAACCACTACAAAGACTAGAAGAGCATAAAGATATATTTATAGATTTGAATTACAATAAATGCACCAGACAACACTTTTCAGATTCGTTTAAAATGTATAATCATTTTGAGACTGTAATCCTATCCATTTTATACTAGGCTGTTGCAAGTCCATTGATGCATTTATTGGGCTATATCCTTATGGACTTAATATGAAATAATGTCGCCTTCTGCATAGTCTGTCTGAAAAGCATTGCTCTATGTGTTCTTATTTCTGGGGAAAGGCGGGGGGGACTGAAACGGTAACTCGCCACCTCTCACTCCTCCACCACCAATGCCTGACACGAGTAGAGCTGTGCTTGATTACTTTTGAGGAGCAGAGGTTTAACTGAGCTTACCTCAAGAACCAATGAAACAATAATAGCAATACAAAAATACCAATATTGTTTCACCACAGATACAAAATATTCAATTGTCATTTGATGGCTTTGACAAAAGCAAGAGGGCCATATGTAATGGTGAGACACTACCACGAGAGGGCAGTCTTGAGCTTATAGCCTCAAGAGAGAGGGGATGGACCCAGATAGAGATATGAAACTCTGACTTTAATGAAGTATGTACTGTATGTGTGTTAATCATATGCCTTTGTGAGCTGAAACATGACGTTTCTGTCTCTGTTCTTAAAAGCCAATGTTTCTAACTTTGTGTATGTGCTTAAAAGTGTACCTACTGTGTGTGGGTAAGCAAGGGCTGATTAAAAAAAATAATACCATCAGTATCTTTATTTTTACATTTTTCCAACAGCAGTGGCTGTAAGGAAGCCAACACAGAAGATGATCCACATCCGTGATGTAACTCTGATTCCAGAGGAGTTTGTCCTTTGTGCTGAAAGGAAACATATCACAATTTCATACAATTTTGTATCTGCTGGTGAATTTAATGGAGTATTTAAGTTTGATAAACTGAAGGACAACACAAAGTGATACTAGAAGTACAATTTGAGCATGAAATAAACACATTTGGTGGATAATGAAAGCCTTACCGGGGGTTGATTCTAGCTGAAAAGCCTTACCGGGGGTTGATACTGGCTCTGATGAAAACACACACACACACACACATGCAGGGGTATTGTAAGACAAAGGCACATCACAAGGCATATTTCCTGTGTAATTCTGGTTCCTGTAGCTCAATAGGAATGAGTTTGACTTGATGCTACACAAAAGATCAACAGATAAGCTGCAAACTCATAGTAAACTAAAGAGCTAATGTGAGGTTATAAACCTGGTGGCACGTATCCTGCAAGATCAGGAGGGGAAAGTAACAATTAACAATGTTGTTCCAGTTACTGAACTTTAGTATCTATACTTGGAAATTATATTTTTAAGCATTTTTGACAATTTAGTTCAGGTTAAGTTACATTCAAGGCAATATCTGTATGCGTAATAATACAAATATCAATTGAATAGTTTAAATGTATATACTACATATATTGGTGTCACAAGTTAATTAGAGTATTACTGACACAATTCTCCCTCAGACCAGTTTACATGATTCATTTGACAGCTGCCATTAGGCAAAGCTGAACCTATGATATAATAGTTCAGTGAATAACTTCACCACTTATAATGAGATTCCCCAAAATGACACTAAGAAAACAGACCTGAAGTTTCCCTTTAAGTACCTTCCAGTCTGAGAGAATTTAAACAAGTTCTGTATTTACCTGGCAATACTCATACCTGCATTTGATTAAACTGTAAATTAAGTAAGCGTACTAGTGCTTGTTGAAGATCGCATGTATTGAACATAAACTTATGTTATGTGGACATGAGTCTCAACGTAAAATTTGTAAAGTATTTACAAACCCACCTAGGACAGAGATGTTGTATTCAGTAGACAAACTATTCCCTGAAGTGCCAATCTCTCCTCTGTAGAGCCCACTGTCACTTTTCTGCAGGTTCTTCAGTATCAGAGAGAAGTTCCTTGAATCAAACTTCACATCTCCTTCGACTACATATTGTGAAATTAAGTCTAACTTTTCTTTTGCAGGATAATATCTCACAACTTTTGAGGGAATATACCAGTGCACAAAATCTATTTCCTCCCTTCTAAAGGCTTCATGTCCATGGATGTCCAGTGTGACATCATGTCCTTCAAGCACATATAAATCTCTTGCTTCTGTGGACACAAAATTAAACAACATCTCTGAACCTCTGAACACACACACACTCTCTCACACACAGTGGTACACCAGATAATAAACTGACCAACTCTGACATAAACACTTTGTTGTCAACTAACAGAAAAGTGTTTAAGTAGATGCCGAATGTAGGTTGATGTAATGTCATGTGTACATTTCTAAACAAATCATTTTGAAGACACTCACAAACACAAGTGCAACAGTGTAAAAGGTATTTTGACATTCAAAATTACAATTTCACCAGGAGAGGGCTCACATCTCTTTTTCAACTGCAAAGTATTACCACAGTGATAGTTCTTTCATATAATAGCCGTAGACAAGTTATTTGTTGGGACACTGATAACATTGTGATGTTCTGTATACCTGTGTACAAGATGTAGGCCAGCAGAAACAGCTGTTGCACAGAGGAATCCATTTGACGATGGTGCATTGGGATTTGGGAGGCTTTGCATTCGAGCTGCAAAACCAACAATGAAAAGACTAAAGAAAGTAAACCAGTATAACCATACAAAGCACCCCCAGTACTAAGGATAATTGACCGTCACAAGTTGTCATTTGGTGACATAGTTGGCAATGTTGTGCTGTGAAAAGCTTTTTTTGTGGGGTTTCTACTCAAAATCTCTTAATTAACAAAATGTCCTGTTTGCGGTTCAACTATGAATGAATTTGTGTGAGAGCTTCGGTAGTCCTATTGTAAAGTAGTATCCCCTAGTCCCACCCTCGGGTTTCGGTTGATGTACATAACCAAATATGGTTGTATTTCCTTTATTTTTGGTATGGTTGTATTTCCTTTTGTTTTGTCTTTGATGGGAGTCCCCCTCCCATCGAAGCTTGCTGGCTAAATATCGATTTCAAAGAAAGTCCTTCTGCCTCGCTGTCTTTGTGTTCGAACGCCAGTTGCAATCTATGCAAACAGACACTATGTCAGCTCAGTGATCTCTAACTGTGTCCATTCATTCAGTGATACATTACAGTAGCTTACATGGTGTTTACAAAAAACATCACTCTAAGAGTCTTAAAGCAACAGTATGCAACAATGTGGCACTTTATGTATTTTTTACGAGCGCCTATTATTGGTATCATCTTTAAATAATTTTGATGGAATATGGTCATGTGAAGTAGAAATGACACATCTGTCGTTCCCAGAAACTACCCAGCCTGCTGGAGTTCTGTAGCCTGACGATGTCATACTCATAATTCTAGTCAGAATATGAGTCTAATACTGACCCATTGGGCTGTGATTATGGGGCGTGTTTCAACAAACCAGGGGAAAAAAATCCTCTTCGCTCAATTGGATGCCTACAACCAATCAAGCAACATAGTATGACCATCTGATACATAAAAACTTTTACCGGATCCCATAGGAAGGACGGCAAGAACATATTTTCAATCGACAAATGCCTTTTTTACGCGTTTCTCTGTTCCTCTTTCGTTATACTTCTTAGCAGCGAGGCTAGCTAGCTACTATGTGTTTCAATGGATTTTTGTCTAAGCGTTAGCAATAACCTATCAATAATGGTCTAGAGCGCTTCAGTTAAGATCTACAATCCTCTGCAACATTTGTGTTGCACATATACAACTAACCGAGTCAATGTAGACATAAAAAAGTTGTGTAGATAGCTTAAATCACATAAAATATGTCCCACTAACAGGCTCCCGAGATGCTGCCATCTTGGTACAATTTCTAATCTATCTATCTAATCATCTCAAGCGTTGGTTGGTCATCTGTCCATCATCGTATAAAGTCCGCCCTGACAATTTGATTGGTACGGCATAATCCGGCCGCTGATACTCTCCCCCCAACTGCACAGAGCCAGACCGAACTTCCCAGACCAAAAATGTTGTGGGCGGGGTCCGGGCTGGTATCCAGGCGAGGCTAGTAGTTCTGTGCTTTGGGTCGTAACACCCCTCGACCTCACAGCACAGAGCCAATAATATTGCCAAAAGATGCAAACTGGGCTGTTGACGGTGTTCACAAGAGTTTTTAGCCTACATGCTTTTTAGTTAAGACGCTCAGTGGCGCGGGAAGGGGGGTGCTGAGGGCGTTGCAAATAAATAAATAAAGCTCTTACTCAATATTATGTATTAAATATATATTTAGAAGGGTTTAATACATATTTTTGCTTTTGGGGAAGAAAATAAATGTTAAACAAATGGGTTTGCTAGTTTTTAGTTATCACAGGCATGCATGGAGATCTTGCTATATGAGGTTCACGTGTGTGTGCTGAAGTTGGTACTGTAACGGATGAAGAAAACGTAAACGAACTTGAAGTATTTTGGCAAAAATGCAACGAGTTAGAAGATGGAGATGCTCCAGCACCTTCTTCTACTTTCCACTCATGCATTACTGTCGCAATGACTAGCAATAAGTAGAAACATATTTTGGAGTTGTTATCGAGGAGCATAGTTAAGATAAGTGAAAATAGCGATGAACAGTCAAGGAGTAAAATCGTTGGCCACAGGCTAATCTGTTCAAAGGCTACATTTTAGGCCAATAGTTTATGTACTTAATCTGAGGGTATCTATAGATAAAGGGGCAAATTAACATAGACCAAACTTTCGAATTCTTTATTGTGGAGTCACACGAGTTGTGAATGTTAATGACGTTTATAATTTATGCCGAGATCTGGAACATGCCACATACAGTAATGGATCGTGTTATATGTTTTGTTGTTGTTGTTCATTTATTTTTTGGATCTGTTTACATGTTTAGATTCTCGTTGGCGATAGGCAATAATTGTAAGGCAATACCCAGACAATTTCAACTTCGGCCTCTAGGCTTAATTGAGGATGTGGATATCATTGTAGATGATGGAGGACATTTGCATAAATTGAACTCCGGCCGTGGATGTGTACTGGCTACGGAAAAATGAAATAAAGTTTAGAAATATTTCATACTTGGTTCTGGTGTATTTAAAACGTTTTTTTAAATGTCAGTTAGTGGTCACAATCAGTGCTATAGCCTCTAAATACTTGTCTAATATCATATTGTTGTGACGTCATATTTCGGTAGAGACCTGTACCAATCATCCGAGGTCTGTGAAAGAGGTTCTTACTGTTGAGTAAAGCATAGGCTATGGAGGATTATCGGGGCCAAAACTAAATAAATAAATAACTAAATAAATAAATAACTAAATAAATGAATGGTTAAATACTTAGATAAATACATAATTAGATTTATTTATACCTACATTTATTTATTTATACTAACATATATTTATTTATACTTGCATTTTGTCATACCTTTTGTCATACATTTTGTCATACATTTTGTCATACTTACATTTTGTAATACATTTTGTCATACATTTTGTCATACTTACATTTTGTCCACGGTGTAACTTGCTTGCAGCAAAATAAATCCGTCATCCCCCGTCAAAAAGTCAGGGGGCGGGTTAAAGCCTCTGATTGGTGAATGAACAGTATTACACACCAGGCAGGCTCAACCAGTCGATCAGGCTCGATGGATACTGAATTTTGGCGTTTATGGATGCCAAGCGCCAGATTTAGTTTAATGAAAGTTATTGAGCATTATTTAAATAAATCAAGATACCAGAATGTCCCAGAAGACATACCCTCAGCTGCTGCGTGAGGCTGCATCCTTAATTTAAGAGGCCCTCAACTCGACTATACTAGTAGTAGCCTAGTAGTATTTCTAGTAGTGTTATGACATGTTGGGTTTAATGTGCCTTAGCCATGGGTGCACTGGCCGTAGTAGTCGTAGCGCTGTCGTTACCCCATCACGTCTATCTCTTCTTCCATAGTTTGCATCAGGCTGCTATTAGAATGTTACGCTGTAGCATGGTTCTTATGTCCTCAGTTTTTGAATCACCAGTGATGAAGAAAGTGTTTTGTCTGTCTCTTCATAAACGGAGTGACTAAGAGTAAGACCACATTTACACATAGTCGGGTAATTACAGAATAGAGAATATTTCTGCCCTTCCGTTCAAAAATAACGTCGTACACACAAGGTCGTTTTCCAAAAAACTTTCTGTTTACATGAACCCGCATATACGCCCCCAAGCGCCATCATAACTATGACAAACCTGTAGGTTTGCATAAGTAGGCTGCTAATCCATTAAATTGGCTATGAGTCCTAGATATGTGGATCCTTTACGTTTATTTGGCTACAACAGGTAGACAAGATGGAATGTAAAACTCGTAGTCCACTGGTGGAAGTGCAGGGGATACCATTGTTAAAGCCAATAGTCACACACCGGGGAAGGGTTGAGAGATTCAGTTATAGGGCTGAAAGAATGCAATCCTGCGTTTGCATTAACATATAAATTAGCACTACGTTAACAGCATCCATGATCAGTAAGCAACACTTGTTAACTGTACATATAGGACGCTCACATGACGAATGCATTTTTAGGCGCATATGTGACGTTTGATAACCTAAAACTCCGTTTGACCCAGTGCACACGCAAAAACTGAGTTTTCCTGAAATCTCCACTTTGGCCGGAGTTTTTAGAAATGATCGTTTTCCGTGATAAAACCTCCGTTTTTTCTCGTAAATGAAAGGCCAAACCGCATGAAAATATATACGTTTTCCCACCGTATAAACGGGGTTCAGTTGAGTACTGGATTGTAATACGTTTATCAATCTGTAGATTGGGAGAGAAACCCAGACCTCTGACAATAAAAAACAACACAACATTCGGCTTAGGTCTCAATCATGTCTCTCTCCGCTCTGAAGGCCGGAGGACCATCTTTTATAGGGCACAATAATGTAAATATAGTGACAGTCAAGCAGTAATGACGTTACAACAGTCTCAGAGAAAGAGACTCACAGCTCCCCAACACATGACAACTCTCAGACTAGAGAGTTAATAGTTGGAGCTCTCCGTTTAGTCATGACAAGGGACGTTTACCCATTACTTTCTCCAGATCCCGAACATCTATACCCCTGACACAGACACAGTCTAGGCTACTCTTATTAATACCTGATACCACTCTGCTGCATGTGTCGCTTGATAGTGCGCTTGGACACTCGAAAAAGGTTCGCAATATCTTGTATTTTCAGGCCAGAGAGTGCGAAGTGTTCAATTGTGCCAGCCGAAGATCAAACAGAGTAGACCACCTCCAGGGTGTATCGCCTGTAGGCTATCACTCAGCCTCATCTGCTACCATCTCCCTGATGATCGTGAACACATTTTCATCTATGTCTGTGTCAGTCAGGGCCGATACCGTTGATATAATCTCAGCGAAGCCCTCAATATGATTTTAAAAACAATGTGAATAGTCAGTTGCCTCCATCTCCTCAGCTACAGCCAACATTTCGACTACTGTAGCATGCAATATTCCATGTATTGAATCCACACCGGGTGCTGCCATCTTGAATTAGTCAAAAGCAGTCAATTCAAGTTGAACCACCAATCAGAGGCTTTAACCCGCCCCCTGACTTTTTGACGGGGGATGACGGATTTATTTTGCTGCAAGCAAGTTACACCGTGGACAAAATGTAAGTATGACAAAATGTATGACAAAATGTAAGTATGACAAAATGTATGACACAATGTAAGTATAAATGTAAGTATAAATAAATATATGTAATTATAAATAAATAAATGTAGGTATAAATAACTCTAATTATGTATTTATCCAAGTATTTAACCATTTATTTATTTAGTTATTTATTTATTTAGTTTTGGCCCCGATAATCCTCCATAATAGGCTACTGTGTTATAAAGACATACCAGACATACCAGTTCCCGATGTTCATAGACCTTACTTACAAGGCACAAGATTTCTCCAATCGTTTATAATTTAGATAGCCTCAATCCTACACAGCATGCATTGCAAAACATCGGTTCCCTGGCTGGCTTATAGTTCTTAATTTGATATTTGAAACACATTTTCTTTGTTTTATAGTAAGTGAAGGCTCAATTTAGCCTTGACAACAAAACAGACAATATTATATTAAAACACCTTATTGCAAAATAATTACTCTTACCGTTACTGTGAAATGTAGGCTATAGCCTGCACGTCAGATAACTTATCAGCGTGGCCAACTATTGTTATTACCACGAGTACTCTCGTTCGGACTGTGTGGCATAAGGAGCCCATTGAACTATATATATGGCCACATTGCGAAGTCACACCCACACCGCAGAATCGCGTCAATCCTTAACTTAGGAATTGGTTTAGTAAACCAGGAAACTACCGCGCCTAATTTAAGATGGTTTACAATCAGGGTGGAAAATCTTGCACTCAAAACAGAAGTCGCTGAAATGTCTATACAAACCCGTGCAAATGCTAATATAGTTCCTCTGCGGATGAACATTTGGACAAACTGCAATTCTAAGAAATCAGGTAATAAGAACTGGTAGCGCACGCCTCTGATTACCGGTGTTGTACCCGATTCAGCACCCTCCGCGGCAGATGCACCACTCGCTTGATCGGAAAGAAAAGCAGTTCGCGGAGTAGCCTATAAACAAACGCAGGAAAAAAATACTATAGGCTACTACGATTTCATTATTTGCGAAAGACATGGAAGGGGAGAACACAAGTGATTACAGTCTTTAGAACTGTTCTAAAGAGTACAAAACAACCGATGTTTTTCTTCCAAAAACCTAGGATAATAGCGAACGCAAAAGAACACCTTTTTGTTCTGTGGAAATATATAGCCTACCCCAGCCATGACTACAAAATGAATTAACTTAATTTTGCTTTGAGCAAGTTGAATGTATTTGACACGGTCTTTCACAATCTCAATACTTCCCCTTACCCCTTATCTTACCCCTTACCCTTGAAATTGCGCGTTCATGTGAGAGCTAGTGGTGTCTCAATACCCAACTTGATCAAGATTAAGGGGTAAGGTTAAGGGGTGTAGTATCATAGACATGTATAGATATGTATAGATGTATAGATGTATAGATGTATATATACATATATGTATATATGTATAGATGTATAGATGTATATATACATATGTAGATATATGTATAGATGTATATATGTATAGATGTACATATATACATATATATATATGTAGATATATGTATAGATGTATATATGTATAGATGTAGCAATATATACTATCAGGGGCGGAGTGGCCATCGGGAGCACCGGGATTTTTCCCGGTCGGCCGGTAGGCCAATAATCTCTCGAGAACCAGCCTGCAGACCGGCCTTGGCAGCCGTAGCATCAAATTCATGAGCGGCCTATCGAATTTGAATATACGTCAAATCCTGGTCTCGGGAAAATCTCTAAGTTTTCCGAGGGTTACAAAATTGAGCAGTCCAATTATTTATTGCACTATTTGTCTCTGTACATCACACCTATGGTGTGTGTCAAACTCAATCCCATCAATCCAACCTTCTGATTTTTGTTTAGCCTCCTATATTGATGTAATTCTTTTTATTCAGACGTTCCATTACTTTCATGACCACAAATATAAATTGGCCAGCGATTTAATTTTTTTTTTTTGTTGAATGTAGAATAAAAAGAAAGAGGCGGATGCTGGAGGAAAGTGCATCAAAATGTACAAGAATTACGGATTTATTCAACCAGCCGTCAACTAGGTGGGAGTGAGTTGACAGGACACATTGTTGCGAATTAGCATAACATTTGAGCCAATAAGGGACGCGATTTGTTCCGTATTTCCATAAGTATATACAAATACACTGTCACTGTCATGTCTGTCACCCACACATCAACTCTAAATCTAACAATAATGATCAAAAGCCGCCCGTTTGTTTCTGTAGTTGATATATGGGAGGTGGAGGGGATGCGGGTTGGGCCAGTTGTGGGCACGTTATTCGCTAGGTGCATAGCAATGGCGCCTGTTTCCGATTAGCTACAGCTGCCAAATGTGGGTTCGACCATATCCGGTTTACCTCAGCGTTTGACAGCTAGAGCGGCAACACCCACAAGTTTGACAGCTAGAGCTAGAGCGGCAAAACCCACAAGTTAATTTTTTATTATTCGCTAGTATGAGTGTGTTTCGTGTGAAAGAACGGCGACTTGCCTATCAGAAGGTGCGAAATTCGGCGTTATTTTGTTGTGTACCACATTGTTCGAACTCATCAAAGTACAACAGGGAAATTAGTTTCCACTCTTTCCCTGTTGACGCTGCGCTGAGGGCGGGGATGGATGAGGACGATCCGGAGAGACGACTTCAACCCGACCGCAAACACTCGGGTCTGTAGTAGGCATTTTAATGCTACAGATATTTGTGTGACTGCTGGAGGATTGAGGAGGCTTGAAAAGGGAACAATACCTGTTCTGTTTGAATGGAATGGGTATGAACTACCTGTACCCAGACCGAGTGTTTTGGGATCGGCGTCCGCGGCCTGAGAGTGATGGCCCAGATTTAAGTTCTGACACTGAGATGGAAGTTGTGACAGTGGCAGCTGCTGAACATGATTACTGTGTGGTACCAGCGACGGGGATGAGAGCAAGTTTGTTGACGGAGGAAAACCAAGCCTTGCATCTCAAAATAAAGGAGTTGCAGGAACAGGTGGAGGCGCTTCAGCTACGGCAGCGATTTGGGATTCAGCGTCTGGCAGGATCGGATTCAGACATTCGGTTCTACACGAGGTTTGCGTCCTACCCGCATTTCCTGGCCTTTTGGAGATTGGTTGAGCCTGCCGTAATCAGAAAGATGGTGAGGATTACCAACGCCAACACTGCCTCTGCCAACAGCAGCTGCACTGTCTCTCACCCAACAACGGTATGTAAACAGACACTAAAATTGTCCGTTACATATAGTGTGTCATAATTACCATTGCTTGGGGGTTAACTAATTACAAAGTAGACCTATAGAGCTACAAATATAATGTTTGTATTATATCTTCTTCTGATTTAACTTTATAATAATAATACTATGGGTAGTAATAACAACAAGTTATATAATGACAGCAAGATTACTTAATCTTTTGTAATCTTTTTCCAACAGAAACTTCAGCCCATTGATGAGCTACTTTTGTTTCTAATGCATTTGTCAGTCGGCTTTCCACTCAGAGACCTCGCAGAGAGGTTCAGTGTACACCTTAGCACGGCCAGCCGGATTGTGTCCACTTGGACACACTTTCTGTATTGCCTGCTGGGGAGCAAGCGTCTGTGGATCCCCTCAGAAGTGATCAGAGCTCACCTACCACCTGAGTTCTCTCAATTCGCTGACACACAGGTGGTGCTTGATTGCACTGAAATCTTCTGCCAAACACCATCCTCTCTTCTCCTGCAGAGTGAAGTGTATTCTAGCTACAAGTCTCACGCCACATTCAAGGCAATGATTGGCATGGCTCCCCATGGTTGCATCACCTTCGTGTCAGGGCTTTATGCGGGGTCAATGAGTGATCGTGAAATATTTAAAAGGTCTGGAATCACAAAGCTACTACGGCCAGACATGGCAATAATGGTTGATAAAGGATTCCTGGTGGACAACCTTGCTGGCTGTAAAGTGTACAGACCTGCCTTTCTTGCTCAGAAAAAGCAAATGAGTAGGGAGGATGTGAGGGAGACACAGGCAATTGCCCGACTGAGAGTGCACGTGGAGAGGTGCATTAGGAGGGTGAAGGATGTGGGCACGTTATGGGCCGGTGGTGGGCCGGTGCAGTCAGAATTGTCCCGGTGGATTTTTGTGTACCACTCCGCCCCTGTATACTATACATGTCTATGTGTAGTATGGCCCTCGTTTTTGAGATGATCGGAGGGCTACCTTAACTCCAAGGGCTATCCCAGAGCACACTGCGAAACCAGCTCGGGAATTTTCAAAAAAACATGGCTGCTTGAAGCGAGGAATATTTTACATGAATAAAGCTATCTACACAACTTTTTATATGTTTATAATGACTCGGTTTGATCTGAAATGTGCTACTCGAACGATGTATAGTATTTTAGGTCTTAACTGAAGCTTTCAAACGGTAGTTTTAGGATACATTTAGCGCGTATACCACCACTCCATTGGCTTATATGGTAGCTTGCCAGCTATCATGCTAAATACACTACATGTAAGTATTTTTGGCTTATAATTAATTTAAAAATGACGACAGTCTTGTTTCGTGCTCTACACAGTTGTATACATATATATTTGCAACCATGTTCTTCATTAGACTTTTTTTTAAATCGCTAGTTTCATAGCTCATACAGTCACGCATGACGTACCCGAAACCTAGTGGCGTCTCATTTCATAGGGGAAAGATCTCAGCCCTTGGCCCTTACACTTGCAAGTGCTAGGGTTAAGACTAAGACGAGATTAAGCAAAAGGGGCAAGGAGAAGAAACGAGATTCGGCCTAAATATGATTCTAGCATTTCTTGCAATGTGCAGGTTCAAAAGTAAGTGCTTTTAGTTTTTGGAAGAAAAACATCGGTTGTTTGTACTCTTTAGAATAGTAGGATACTCTTTAGAACAGTTCTAGAGACTGTAATCACTTGTGTTCTTCTCTTCCATCTCTTTCACAAATAATGAAATCGTAGTAGGCCCTATAGTAGGCTATTTTACCCTGCGTTTGTTTAGGCGAACTGCTTTCCTTTCCGATCAAGCGAGTTGTGCGCGCTCCCGCGAGGGGGTGCATCTGCCGCGGAGGGTGCTGAATCGGGTACAACACCACTCGTGATATATTGCTTAATCATAGGGTCCCACATCTTGCAGCATGAAAACAGGAAATAAGTGATAAAGTAGTTAAGCCCGCCTGTTGCTTGATCTGATTGGCTGCCTGGGCCGAGTGTGACATTGATGAGCGGTGCTGAGATTGATGAGCGATGCGAATAGTTCAACAACTTTTAAGCGCACCTAAAAAACGCTCTAAAGACGAAACGCGTGGTGGAGAAAAGGCGCACACGCAAAGCGCGCCAAACCAGGAATCAAAGCATTTTCAAGCGTCTCGTTTAAAAAAAAACGCTTATGTGTATTCGAACCCTTTGAAAGCCTGTTTATTTACCGTTTAAATGGTGCCACATTTGTAAGGAACATGCATTTGTGGGATGTGCAACACAGCTGAGTATGTGGGCAGTTGAGTACTGCAGGGTTCCCCCATTCTTTATAAAACTGCTCAATTTCTGTCAGGTGTGTTTGTATCCTCTCGTCCCTGTGTGTGATCCTGGTGGTGTTTGTCGTGACCACGGTGATGGTGAAGGTGGACGTGTCAGGCTGCTGGCAGCAGTTCTTCGCGGGGACGCTGGCCAGCGTGGCCCTGGTGAGCGGAGCCTCCAACCTATTCTCCGGCAGCGTGTTTGGCATCAGTGCGCATGCGCATCTCCCAGGCCCTCATCTCAGGCAACAACACTGCTCTTCTGAATCCCAGGGTGCTCCATTCCCAGGGCGGACTGTAAATGTATAATTTGCTAAATAAAAAAATGCAAATGCAAACTTTAACCCCAGGTCTCAGCTGGATGGATGTTTTGTATGCTGTGAATGATGTGTGTATTGTGTGTAAGATGTGTGTGTTGTGTGCTGTGTTTATGGAATCAGATCAATGCCATAAATATTTTGTAATCTGTAATATAGATTTTGTATATGTAACATAGATTTAGTATCTGTGAAACCATCTACACTTTCAAAACCTATCTTCACTTTCAAAATGTATTTACAGATACAGATTTCAAATACGAAATGTATCTACACTTTCAAAAACTATCTACACTTTCAAAAACTATTTACACTTTCAAAAACTATCTTCACTTTCAAAATCTATTTGTAGATACGGATTTCAGTTACGCATTATGGATAGGGATACGGATTTCTGTTACGAATTACAAAATCTTTTTGGCACTGTCTTTACTGCCTTTCTAAAGAGCCAATCAGAGCTTTTGGCAGATTTTCTAAAGCGCCAATCAACACATTGTATCCTCTACTGACTAGCCAATCAGCGCTAGCTTGCTGGCAACTGCTGCTGGCCCGCTCAGTATTCAATAGTTATAACCTAAATCTGCCACCGCTCTGCCTAGGGAGAGATCTGGGGTCTCCCCCGCACGGTTTGAATACAATTCGGTGTACGAACACCGTGGGGGAAGTTAAACAAGCATGCCTTATGTCTGGCCCAAAGGGCTGATGAACACCTGTACTATTTAGTTAATCTTAGGCTCTGGCGATTCAGAGATCGCTTGGCTGCAGAACGCATTGTAACTAAGAAATTGGTCTCATATATCTCTTCCACTGAGACGCTCGAAAACTCGCTTCCACACAAAATACACAGTAAAACGTTTTCAAGGACTTCAGAAAAGGGTTACAAATAGCCTACCCCAAAGTGCCATGAAAAGAAACGAAAATGACATTACAAGGTGGTTTTGAAATCAGGCTGGTCATTATCCAGCTGTTGAGGATGCATATGCACTTAACGGTATACCCCCACCATCACTTTGCATGTGTGTGGAGAACAAGACAATAGCAGTCTGTCTGCTAAATGTTCTCATCGTGATAATGGGTCATATGAATACTGTTCATTGTGACCTTAATTAAATGAGAATAGGAGATCGGTCACGAAAATGCTAACGTTAGCTTTCGTTAGCTACCAAAGCAGATCCTAATATCTTCCATACAACGACAAGGATCTTTGAAACAGGTGTAACGAAGTGTGGAGTGAAAACCACTGACTATCATTGTGCGTTTTACAATGACTTTATTAACAACTCCAAGTATAGGACTTCTTACTTGTGCCATTTCTCGGTCTCTGATCCATGACTGTCTGCTGCATACACCGTTTCACTCAACTTTCCCAGTTACCAGCAAGCTAGCGCCGCTGATTGGCTAGTCAGTACAGGATGCAATGTGTTGATTGGCGCTTTAGAAAATCTGCCAAAAGCGCTGATTGGCTCTTTAGAAAGGAAGTAAAGACAGTGCCAAAAAGATTTTGTAATTCGTAACAGAAATCCGTAACTCGTACTTGAAATCCGTATCCGTCTCCGTATCCGTAATGCGTAACTGAAATCCGTAACTGAAATCCATATCTGCAGATAGATTTTGAAAGTGAAGATAGTTTTTGTAAGTGTAGATAGTTTTTGAAAGTGTAGATACATTTCGTATTTGAAATCCGTATCTGTAAATAGTTTTTGAAAGTGTAGATACATTTCGTATTTTAAATCCGTATCTGTAGATAGGTTTTGAAAGTGTAGATGGTTTCACAGATACAAAATCTATATTACAGATTACAAAATATTTATGGCATTGATCTGATTCCATATGTGTACTGTATGGTGTGTGTGTGTGTGTTGTGTGTATGGTGTGTCTTGTATTGCATGGTGTGTATGATGTGTGTATCAGTACTGCCTTAAAGCAAAGAAAATATATTGTGTAGTGCCATCTAGTGGACTTTAAAAGCAAGCCATTTTGTTTGGATTGCAACATGCACATTAGGGTAATTAAATAATAAACCATTATTTTCTTGATATATTTGTCTTGATATATCTTTCTATATTTATAAAAAATATTTGTATGTGGTAAATTGTCCATTCCCCCTTACCCCCCACTATGTATTATGTTATTGGTTTATGTGGTATCATTTGAAAGCAGTTATTTGATAACTCCATGGGGTTTGTTCCCCACTTAATGGCCATTTGCATCACCCATCACATCTCCCTGCAGGAAGGGTATGGCGTTAGTCTCAGCCATGACACTGATGAGGTGCAGTGACTCCAGGGGGTCACACTCAAGAGACACACTCTTGTCTTTCAGTGAGAGTAATGATTTTTGTGCAATGAAATTTATTCTTAAACCGCTCTAATACATTTTAATGACCGTATACAACTGATCTTGCTTTTTCTCTCCTCCCTCCATTTATCTCTCTCCCTCTGTCTCTCTGTATCACACTTGCACACACACACACACACACACACACACACACACACACACACACACACACACTCTCTAGCTCCCTGTCACACTTGCACATGTCTAATAATAAACATTAAACATTGATTAGATATGTATGTAGGCTATTAGTATGGGAATTGTGAATGAAATGTAATGTTGGAGCGCCCTCTGCAGCACGTAGTGAATTGCACGCGTAATTTTACTGTGAATAGAGAGAAGACGTTGAGGCTCGGGGAAGACGGTTTTAAAAGACACAGTGACAACCTTTTAAAGAGTTAACGTCTTTGAAGACCCAATTTGTTCAACCAAATTGAATTATTCGATGATATTTTAAAGTTAAAATGTTTTACACGAGTTTAATAGGAAAGGTACTGTTTGAAAAAACACGATTTTTGTTTTTGTGTGCTAGTTGGGTGCTAATTTGTAGCCTAGCCAGCTAGCTAAACCGATCTACAGCTGGATAGGATGTTTGTTTGAACACTTGGAAGATGAAAAGAAGTAATTGTGGATTCATCTACAATGAATACCGACTGACTGACTGACTGACTGACAGACTAAATACTCCGTGAAAACATCGACAACCAGATGGCGAGCCTACCACTGCACGACAGAAAAATAGGATTCCACGCCACACTGTCCAACTGACTGAGAACTGTTTGATAGCTTGATAGCTGAAGTTCCATGGATACGTAAGACTTAACATGTTCTTTTTTTATTTAAAGAAGACACTGAATGAACATACTGATACTTTGAAAATATTTAATTGATTGAATATTTGAATGTGTGTAGTGTACTGTAAATGGGATATTGACTTATGTTAAGCTACTGTTTGAACTGCTAGCCTGTACAATTGTGTTGGGTTATGATAATTTTATTAAGTTAAGAACTAAGTTGAAGATTTGCTTGAATTTAAATTAGATAAAACATTTAGATCATTACATTATTTATTTATTAACTATTTATTAAATACTTAATATATATAGGCCGATTTATAAAACAGGAAATTAAAGATAACCATCTTCAAAGTACATTTAACAGAGTACATCAAACTATTGTTAAGAAATAAAGTAGAACAAATAAGAAGCAAATAGATTATGAAGTAGAGATAAATAAGAAGGAATTCATAGAGTTTGAGTTGATTTAAGGTTTTGATGGAGATATTTTGATGCATGTTTTTTATTTTGCATTTTCTAAATTTTTTGAGCCTTGTATGTAAATAATTATTTGTTACTTAAATCTGAAAGATGTCAAACCCTGTTTTGTTGTGATTGACTGCACACTAGGGGTGTGCAAAAAATCGATTCACATTCGTATCGCGATTCAAGTGCTTCCGATTCAGAATCGATTCATAGAATTCCAAAAATCGATTCATATTAAAAAAAAAAACCGAAATGGTTGATTAAAAAGCTTCTGAATAGAAAGTTTACCTTTACAAGTTGTGTTGTGCAAAAGAAGCGAGCTTCACTGTTGTAGTAGTAGGCTTACCTTTTATTGGTAACCTAACTGTTACGGTTCATTGTTTTTGAAATAAGAGGGCTGACTACTATGTTCACAGCAAACTTGAAAAAAGGAAAATATTAAGCCATGGTTAAACTGCACTAGAGTCTGAAATGTGCACTTTATAATTTGATTTTGTACCGCCCTGTTTGGCAATGTTGTTTTTCAATAAAAAAAAAACATTGCATAAAGCAAGCCAATCCACATTTCCATGATAAGAGCATTAAAATAATATTTGCGATTAATAAATTTGCGATTAATCGCGATTCATTTTGAGTTAACTATGACAACAATGCGATAAATCGCGATTACATATTTTAATCGTTTGACAGCACTAACATTTACATACTGTGAATCATTTTTTTTTAATCGAGAATCGTTTTTAAATTGAAAATCAATTTTGAATGGAATCGTGAGCCTAAAAATCGGTATCGATTCGTGACATTTTCTGAATCGTGCACCCCTACTGCACACCTGAAAAGCATCTAGACATCTTCTGATGGCTCAGATCTCAGATTTAATGTAAACAAGTGGGGCGTGGGGATCGATTGATATGAAGTGTGAACGTACTGATATCTAACACTACAAAACTGCTCAGAAGAAATACACTTGCTGGACTTAATGAAATTAGCTGAAAGCACTAGTCTGCCTGGGTACAGACCTCTTTGGCTTTTTTCTCAGGCCTCTTTGCTAATGAAAAAGCCACAGTGCCAGTCTGCAGCCCTGATCTGGGTTAAGGTCAGTACGCCACCAGTGCAGTTCAGCAGCCTTGGAAGACATCACTTTCCAGTGAACCTGGGCTCTGTTTATGTCACTTCCAGGAAGTGTGTGCACTTCTCCCCTCCCTCCCTACCTCCTCCTCCTCTTCATGGAACAGGCAGGTGTGAGACTCCAGCTCCTTCATTAGCGCTCACAGTCCCAGAAGCCTTCCTCAACGTTACTAATCAGAGGGAAAAATACTGAGCGCTCAATTAAGTCAAGCACTCAACGCAAGCAAGACACACATCAGAAGACGTGTGCTGTCTCAGACATAACAAGCAGACACACATCGGAAGACGTGTGCTCTCACACATAACAAGCAATCAGCAACAAGAACAGAGGCGTGGAATTTCTGTCTTTCACCTTTAATTGATGCTGAATATAACAACAGAAAGTAAGAAAGAGACAGTACAACACTATGGTTGTGACAGTAAAATCAGTTATAACTAAATAAAACAGAATGGCTTCGTAAGTCCATGGTAAGGGGATGGCTCATTATTAAGATATGCTTGTACCGGGTACTTGGTCACTGAGAGAACCTCTGCTAGTAGTCAAACCTACCTATAGCAAACCTATGGCTTCTGGAGGTGAGCAGTGATTGCCACCGTATCCAAGATATGCAAGCTGTCTAATAAATACATTCAGTATGGAAAACAGAAGCATTAAGATTCTCTGGGAGACACTGGGACCTAACTTGCTTATTTATCTCAAACAGAAATCACAGTCTGGGATCTGCACATCATAATAAAACATTCAACCCTTTCAAAATAAGAAAGCAGACAAACAGTACAACCAATAGTAGGTTATGAAGGCAAAAACATGGACTAACATTGACCCTTGACTCATAAAGCATTAACTAAGACGCAAAATAAACTTGTATAAAATGAAATCACTCCATTCATGCAACGCTATCCAAGATTCTTGGAGGGCTGTATTTCCCTTAAGAAAAAAAAAAATGTTCCAACCATCTAGTTGACGCCATTGAATTTCATTCTGGGTCCATCTGGTGGACAAGAGTCGTTACCGCACCCAGCCCAGCATGTTGTGGAGGCACTATTGCCCAGCAGCCCTCAGTGCCTTTTCACTGCAACGCTGTCTCAGGCTGACTCCCTTCTACATGGCAGTGGTTCTGGCTTACCGGTCATCATCCAAACTGCACAGCAAAACCAGAAAGCAGCTAGCCATGTACCAGCCTGAGGAGCCTGCTAGGGAGAGTGAGGAAGAGGTGGTAGTTGTTTAAGAGTCTTGTTGTTGAACAGGGGTTTTCAGCTGGCTTAGAAAAGTCCTAGCTCAGAGCTGTAGGGGAACAGTGAGGGGTGCCGAGGTTGGTGGCAAGGTAGGGGGAGGGGTGTGGGTTTCAGTCACTGTCGAACTTGATAGAGTTGACCGATTGGGAGATGGCCCCGCCTATGTAGCTACCGCGCTTCTTCTTGGTCTTCTCGTGGCGGAACGATTTGCCCTTGGTGTGTCTGAGCACATTATTGGCCTTCTGGCCCCAGTCACCAGAAGATCCTTTCTGGACACGGAAATAAGCCAACAGATGAAAACCATAATTAAAAACGCAGCACATTGGTACATAAATAAGCATTATTTCCCATGACACAGTAGCAAGGTAGACAAGTCCACACGCACAGCCAGAGTACATGACTAACAGCTCCATTCTGGGCTTCTCCCTGATCCGCGTAAGAGCAGAAACTGAGAGGAAAAGGAAGGCTCACCTTTGCATCGAAGGAGTTGTCTGCCAGACGAGGGTCCACCTCAATATCCTCTTCTCTTATTCTTCGGAAAGGAATATTCTTGAGAAAAGGAGGAAAAGAAAGGAGTTAGTCACTCGTGTTTCCACACCACCACAAAACTTAAACCAAAGAGCTATTGGCCAAAACACCCAGGACAAATATCTACTGGCCAAAACACCAAGGACAAATATCTACTGGCCAAAACACCCAGGACAAATATCTACTGGCCAAAACACCAAGGACAAATATCTACTGGCCAAAACACCCAGGACAAATATCTACTGGCCAAAACACCAAGGACCCATGAGGGAAACATTTCTTGATGTTAATATTGTGTCTGACATGGCATGGAAATACATAATACACAATGTAGAATTGTCTCATCTGGCACAAATAAGTCAGAGGATTTCAAGTCAGACGGTTCTAAAGGCTCACTGGAGGAACATTGAGGAGTCTGGGAAGGAAAGATAATACGGCAGCTCACTCAGACTGACACCAGAGCTAAAGCCACGCCAAGCTGTCTCAGCCTGTCACTGAAAACATGAACACCAACCCATCCATCATTCTCTGTCAAGTAGGGATCAGTTACCGTTCTGGCCTTGGGGAATGAGTGAGGAGTGGAGGTCTTCATTTTTTTGTTCTTGGGAGTTTCCTTGTCTGCTGGTTCCTCTTCCTCCTCCTCTTCATCATCATCTTCTTCTTCCTCTTCTTTTTTCCTTTTACTACTTGTGCCTAAGAAGATACATATTTAATTCAGACCTGTACCAAAACAAACATTCTTTGGCTTTCATTTGAAAGGCCACATTTAGAGAGGATGTTACAACAGTATGTCTTCAAAATCATTTAGTATTGTGCTGTGTATCATATTGTATTGTGCTGTCTAACATATTGTATTGTGCTGTGTATCATACAGTATTGTGCTGTGTAACATTACAGTATTGTGCTGTGTATCATACAGTATTGTGCTGTGTAACATACAGTATTGTGCAACATATAGTATTGTGCTGTGCAACATATAGTATTGTGCAGTGTAGCATATAGTAATGTGCTGTGTATCATAGTATTCTGCTGTGTAACAGAAAGTATTGTGTTGTGTAACATTAAGTATTGTGCTGTGAATCATACAGTATTGTGCTGTGCATCCTATAGTATTGTGGTGTGTATCATATAGTATTGTGTTGTGTAACATTAAGTATCGCTGTGCATCATACAGTATTGTGCTGTGCATTCTATAGTATTGTGGTGTGTATAGGAATATAATGCTTGTTTGGTCTGCCTTCATCATCCCTCACAAACATGGTTGCTACATGTTTTCAATTGGTCAAAACTCCAAGGCTTAGACAAATCATTATAAGATGAGGTCAGCAAGCTTCCTACTATGCCAGAGTCTTACCGTTTGTCATGGGCGTCACCGGTGTGATGGGAGTGACGGGGGTCGGGGGCGTTTTGGCCTCATCCTCCTCATCTTCCTCATCCTCAGACGAGCTGCTCTCCTCCTGGGCCGCGGGCGTTGCAGCAGGTTTAGGCGTGCTTTGAGCAGCTGGAGGTGCTGCTGCTGGCTTGGCTGCCTCCTCCTCCTCTGAACTGTCATCACTGGAGGAGTCTTTGCTCACGGCCGCTGCTTTAGGGGTGGCGGGGGCTTCTGCTGCTTCTTTAGGGGTGGCGGGGGCTTCTGCTGCTTCTTTAGGGGTGGCTGGGGCTGCTTCTGCTGCTTCTTTGGCGGCAGGAGAGGCAGCGGGCTTCCCCTTTGCGTCCTCCTCTTCGTCGCCGGAGCTGTCCTCTTCACTGCTGCTGGACTCGGCGTCTGCAGCCTTCTGAGCAGCAGGGGCAGGTGGGGTTTTTGCTGCAGGAGCTGGAGCTGGGGTTGGCGTCTTCGCGGCGGGGGCCGCCTCCTCCTCCTCTTCAGAGCTGTCACTGTCCGAGCTGCTTTCTGCTGCCTTAGCGGCTGGAGCAGCAGCCTTCACAGGTGTAGGCTTTGCAGGTGTGGTTGCTGCAGGCTTCTTGGCTGGAGCCTCCTCCTCCTCGTCAGAGCTGTCACTGTCCGAGCTGCTTTCTGCTGCCTTAGCGGCTGGAGCAGCAGCCTTCACAGGTGTTGGCTTTGCAGGTGTGGTTGCTGCAGCTGCAGGCTTCTTGGCTGGAGCCGCCTCCTCCTCATCAGAGCTGTCACTGTCGGAGCTGCTTTCTGCTGCCTTAGCGGCTGGAGCAGCAGCCTTCACAGGTGTTGGCTTTGCAGGTGTGGTTGCTGCAGCAACAGCTGCAGGCTTCTTGGCTGGAGCCTCCTCCTCCTCTTCAGAGCTGTCACTGTCCGAGCTGCTTTCTGCTGCCTTAGCGGGTGGAGCAGCAGCCTTCACAGGTGTTGGCTTTGCAGGTGTGGTTGCTGCAGCTGCAGGCTTCTTGGCTGGAGCCGCCTCCTCCTCGTCAGAGCTATCGGAGTCTGAGCTGCTTTCTGCTGCCTTAGCGGCTGGAGCAGCAGCCTTCACAGGTGTTGGCTTTGCAGGTGTGGTTGCTGCAGGCTTCTTGGCTGGAGCCTCCTCTTCGTCAGAGCTGTCACTGTCCGAGCTGCTTTCTGCGGCCTTAGCGGGTGGAGCAGCAGCCTTCACAGGTGTTGGCTTTGCAGGTGTGGATGCTGCAGGCTTCTTGGCTGGAGCCTCCTCTTCGTCAGAGCTGTCACTGTCCGAGCTGCTTTCTGCGGCCTTAGCGGGTGGAGCAGCAGCCTTCACAGGTGTTGGCTTTGCAGGTGTGGTTGCTGCAGGCTTCTTGGCTGGAGCCTCCTCCTCCTCCTCCTCGTCAGAGCTGTCACTGTCCGAGCTGCTTTCTGCTGCCTTAGCGGCTGGAGCAGCAGCCTTCACAGGTGTTGGCTTTGCAGGTGTGGTTGCTGCAGCTGCAGGCTTCTTGGCTGGAGCCGCCTCCTCCTCGTCAGAGCTGTCACTGTCGGAGCTGCTTTCTGCTGCCTTAGCGGCTGGAGCAGCAGCCTTCACAGGTGTTGGCTTTGCAGGTGTGGTTGCTGCAGCTGCAGCAGGCTTCTTGGCTGGAGCCTCCTCCTCTTCGTCAGAGCTGTCACTGTCCGAGCTGCTTTCTGCGGCCTTAGCGGGTGGAGCAGCAGCCTTCACAGGTGTTGGCTTTGCAGGTGTGGTTGCTGCAGGCTTCTTGGCTGGAGCCTCCTCTTCGTCAGAGCTGTCACTGTCCGAGCTGCTTTCTGCGGCCTTAGCGGGTGGAGCAGCAGCCTTCACAGGTGTTGGCTTTGCAGGTGTGGTTGCTGCAGGCTTCTTGGCTGGAGCCTCCTCCTCCTCCTCCTCTTCAGAGCTGTCACTGTCCGAGCTGCTTTCTGCTGCCTTAGCGGGTGGAGCAGCAGCCTTCACAGGTGTTGGCTTTGCAGGTGTGGTTGCTGCAGCTGCAGGCTTCTTGGCTGGAGCCTCCTCCTCCTCGTCAGAGCTGTCACTGTCCGAGCTGCTTTCTGCTGCCTTAGCGGGTGGAGCAGCAGCCTTCACAGGTGTTGGCTTTGCAGGTGTGGTTGCTGCAGCTGCAGCAGGCTTCTTGGCTGGAGCCTCCTCCTCCTCGTCAGAGCTGTCACTGTCCGAGCTGCTTTCTGCGGCCTTAGCGGGTGGAGCAGCAGCCTTCACAGGTGTTGGCTTTGCAGGTGTGGTTGCTGCAGGCTTCTTGGCTGGAGCCTCCTCTTCGTCAGAGCTGTCACTGTCGGAGCTGCTTTCTGCGGCCTTAGCGGGTGGAGCAGCAGCCTTCACAGGTGTTGGCTTTGCAGGTGTGGTTGCTGCAGCTGCAGGCTTCTTGGCTGGAGCCTCCTCCTCCTCCTCCTCGTCAGAGCTGTCACTGTCCGAGCTGCTTTCTGCTGCCTTAGCGGGTGGAGCAGCAGCCTTCACAGGTGTTGGCTTTGCAGGTGTGGTTGCTGCAGCTGCAGGCTTCTTGGCTGGAGCCGCCTCCTCCTCGTCAGAGCTGTCACTGTCCGAGCTGCTTTCTGCTGCCTTAGCGGCTGGAGCAGCAGCCTTCACAGGTGTGGGCTTTGCTTTGGCCTTGTTGGCCCCTGCTGGGGTGCCATTACTTTGCCCGGAGGACGGGGGAGGGACTGCACTGTACTGCCCTAAACAATAAAGAGGAGGACATTCAATTGACTTGATCAAATACAATACTTTCAGTTGTGTACAAACAGACACATATAAGATCACATACATGAACAAAGTTGCCCACATGTGTGCCTGAGAACAATCATAAACTCAGCCAGAAGGCAGATGTAGAGGAACCCTGATCCTAGTGTACGTGTTGGAATGTTTCCAAACAGCTACTGTACCGGCTTTGGGTTTCTTGCTGGGAGGGGCCGCCTCCTCCTCATCTGAAGAGTCCTCTTCACTGCTGGACTCTGCTGGGGCGGCAGGCTTGGCAGGAGGGGTCTTCACTGGCACTGCAGGTTTTGCTGGTGCCTGCATAAACCAACACAGCCATGATTCTTAAACGCAACAATGATTAAAAAAAAACTCCATGCAATTACAGATTATTCTTCCAAGGGTAAAACATCTAGAATACCATGTGCTCTTAAATATTACATCCACCCAGTGTCAGTCGCCGTTATGGTACCTTAGCTGGTTCCTCGTCTTCAGAGTCGCTGGAACTGTCCTCACTGCTCTCCTGTTTCTTTGGAGCTGCTGTCTTGGGGGTAGCAGGCTTAGGAGGGACAACCGGCGTCTTGGCTCCTTTAGATCAAGAAACATGAATACAAAACTTTACTGAATGCGTCAACCACATCTACTGAGGCCCCTACAGGAGCATCAGACTGAATTGATTCTTCAAAGGACTATACACACACACACACACACACACACACACACACACACACACACACATTAAGTCTTTTATTGTCAGATGCACATACAACAGAGTTGGTCTGGGCACTGAAATTCTTAGGACAGGACACCGTACCACACTACCATAACATAACAAGACATAACATATAAGTACTCCTCATGATATAACATAACACACACACACACAGTATGAAAGTGTAAAGCTTGTAGCTGATCACACATTGTAAATGCTCCAGTCAAAACTGGCATCTACAGTTTTGTGATATACAGGCCAACAGATAAAAAAAAATCTGACCAGACTTAATGCTTATCGGCTCCTCCATTATTCGAGTTTGAGATCCCCGTTTTAATTGCAATGACGGCGGCACCTCTGCAGGGTGATGGGAATGGAAGAACGACATTGATCTAGAAACTGTGTGTGGGGCATGGAGAGAGTTGCGGCGGCAGGAATTGTTCTCGGTATAGACGGATAAGCACTGGGGTGGGATTCTCTGGCAAAGGGGTGTTTTTCTCAGGCCTGATCAACCGAGAGGGACTAGCTTGGCTCCAGAGCAAGTGTTTTTTTTGCATTTGTCATCTCTTTTTGTGTTTCTTTAAGCCAGCTAATCACCCGTAGCCACCCTGGGACACGGGACCTGACTCACACAAGTCAGTTGCAATATTGTTTGATTGTTGGACATGTCTGGAAAAAATGTCAGGGTATCAGCCTTCCACTTTTCAGAGTTCTGTTCCTCCAAACTATTTGGCATTCTGCTTATTCCCCCACTGGTTTCCTGTTGTAATTAAGTCAGGATATTACAGGATATGACTTGTTATTATTAGCTCCCGCTAACTTTCTACTCTGAGACATCTGACATTCTTCTCTGTGCCCATGACAACTTGGATAATCATCCTTCCAGGAAACAGCCACATTGATGGCATTAGGGTTGGTGAACCGATCTCCAGTCTAAGACCCAAGAGGTTAATCCATGAATGCACTATCCTTACTTTAGCTACATCTAACTCCTGAATGTGTTGGGTGTGTGCGGTATGAGTGGGCACCTGCTGCTGGTTTAGCTGCACCTTCATCTTCAGAATCGGACTCCTCGCTGCTGGAGCTGTCGTCCTTCTTCCTGGCTGCCACGGCTGGTGCTGTGGGTGGAGCAGGAGTCGGGGCAGCAACCGCTTCCTGTGGAGGAATGTGCATACATTTAACAAAAGCTACAGAAGACGTACCCGTTTTCCGATAAAGAAAAAAATCATTTACAAAAACAAAAAAGCCACACATTGATGAGAACCACCGAAAACCAGTGGACATGTTGGCATTCTCACCTTTGCAGGAGCAGCTGCTTCATCTTCAGAGTCCTCACTGCTGCTGGCATCGGCTGCTTTAAAGACAGACAAACACACCACCCTCAATGTCAGTAGGTAGGAGACATACCATCTCATTAAAACCACTCACAACCACTTCAATCTCTGGTAACGAACGATTGAAAGAGTGAACTAAAACATAATTCTTGTTTGTTGTGACTAATTGTCATTTGGCTGATTTTGAGTACAGCCTTGATGTACCTGCTGGTAGTGTTTTTGCTGGGACTGCAGCTTCTTCGTCACTCGACTCCTCACTACTGGAGCTCTCTGCTCCCTTCTTAGCCTTTTTGGCCGTAGGACCTTTGGCCTCAGGATCATTGGTCACAGCCTTGCGCTTCTTTGTTTCTGGAGACCTAATATGGGATGTGACAAACACCTCGTTTTAGACACCAAACAGACTAAATTATGATATATCATGGACACTCTCATTTTCTGATAAAAGATCAGAAAATCACTGATTAAATGTTTATCTACTTACTTAACCCAGAAGTCGAAAATGTCAAGGAGACCTGATTCATTTTGGTCCGGGGGTTTCTGGTTGGAAGACATACAGCAATTGCGTTTAAATGCCTACAGGGTTTCTCTTCCACACAAGAACATAGTGTTCCATTTTCATTCCATAATGAAATTACACTTACAGAAATAATAAAAACATATTAACTGCTGCACACAAGAAACCAAATCCATTATTTACATATCAAAACCAAATGTATTATTTAAGGAGGTACCAAATAGGCCACATGTGTAAACTACTATCCGTGCAATTATGTAGTCGATATACCTGTTTATATAGGTGTACACATGCAACAAAAAGTTCAGCATTCATATGTGTTAATAAAACGAAATGAGTGTATGAATCGAAGAAAAACTCTAGAAAAACTAAATTCAGGAAAATTTAACTTAAACGTTACTTCCAACACGTGTTACACACGCATGTTTCTCCAAACTCCTCCAACACGCCACCAGCAGCCACGACAATATGGCAATACCCATGTTGTTCAGACAAGACGTCATGTAAATCTTTTTTAAATACTGCTTACCACTTCAGATTGTTTCAGGAATTCCTTTGCAGCCTTTGAGAACTTATTCTCCAATAAAAATGAGTAAATGTGCTGGTATAGATCGCTAGGTACCGAGCTCTGTGCAGCCATTTTTCCAAGACTCATGTGGGGGCGTGTCGTCTTCTGGGGTTATCGTCGCTGAAGAAATACGTAAATCTCCTTTATTCCGCTATTTTCAGCAAAGCTAAAACAACTCGAATGACAATTTATATAATTTGTTTATTAAACACGTGTTTCTCATATTTGGTCAATTACTGTGAAAGAAACACTCTTTAAATGTATATTTTAATAATTTCAATGGCCAAGATGGCGTCAAGGAAATTCAAATGTAACGTCATCAATCCGCACCGTCTACCAGGTCACCAAACTGGCATGGCTGCCCTTAAGAGTGTTATGCTAGGTTGACTTGACAAGCATATTTTGGAAAGGTCTTATAGGAAACTAACCAACGACTATTAGATATGCCGCGATATGAACTTTCGCTTATTCTCAAGGCCATGCAAAGGCCGGAGACGGCCGCTGCTCTTCGGCGTACAGTGGAAACCTTGATGCACCGGGGCGCCATAGTCAGGGATTTGGAAAACCTCGGCGAAAGAAGGCTGCCCTACAAGATGTCCAAGCATAACATGCGACACGCTCGCGGCGGATACTTTCTAGTAGACTTTTATGGTTCTCCAAGTATGGTCAGCGATTTCCTGGATCACCTTGAACGTGATGTGGACGTTGTGAGGCCCACAGTTTTAAAGAAGGAAGAACCGCCGCAGGTGGTGTCATATTGTTGCAGCCCTCCATCCCCGCTCTGACGGCAGCTCTTTAAATCGTAGTTCATCGGCGTCTTCCCTTCGGTATGTATCGTATTGTATTTGTTCTAATTAACTATCCAGTTATTTTGCCAACAATTTTTAGTATTGATGTCACTCCGTGTGTCGTATTCAGCTTTGTAGTTGTGGATAGATGAAACTGCTTAGTAATCAAACGTAACTTGATTTTCTTACAAAGCTATTTTTCCCCTCAGGGCAGAACATCATCTTCAAGCTATCTTCATCTTCCTCTGTTGTCTCTTGATGTCGTTGGAATCGACATATCTGAATAAATTACATTTTTCTATACCTACCATCATTTTGTTCATTGTCCAACCCCAACTTGTTTGTAGTCCTGTAATGGTAAGCGAAATGAAATGAAATAATAGAGAATGAAGTGGTAGCCTATTGCAATATACCTTCAACATTGTTTAAACAATTATATTATGTAAAAGTCTGATTTTATAGGGAAAACTACAATACACCTTTAATATTCCGATAAGTGAATACATGTTTATAAACTTGTCCAAAAAAGTTTGGAAATTTGTGTTTGGTTGATTATTTCTCTGTTGTTACAATGGTAATTTTAGCACATTTTACTTAGGCGCTACCCATATAATCAGCTGTGCTGCTCATCCCACAAATGCATGATCCTTACAAGTTGGACATTGCAAAGGCCAAACACAAATTTCCAAACTTTTTTTTTTTCAAGTTTATTTAACAAGAGAATACAAGACCATGTAGGTTTAATTAAAGCACTACCACTTTAGGGGCAGCCGTGGCCTACTGGTTAGGGTTTCAGACGGGAAACCGTAGGGTGGCTGGATCGATCCCCGACCAGTAGGAAAAATGTGGGCGGGGGAAGTGGTAGACCACTGCTCTCCCATTCCCACATCGGCTGAATTGCCCTTGAGCAAGGCACCTAACCCCGATCACTGCTTCCCGGGCGCTGCCAAAGGCAGCTCACTGCTCCGGGTTAGTGTGTAACCTCACTTCACTGTGTGTGTGTCACTTCCCTGGATGGGTTAAATGCAGAGGTGGATTTCAGAGTGTGTCTGTCTACACCACCTCTGCCATAGAGAGGACTTTCACTTACTAGGGAGCAACTTTTGGTATCATCTTCAAATTCATTTCGATGGTATGTCTAAATGTGAAAGACTGTTAAACACACCTGTGGTTCCCAATAGCCTCCCAGGCTGTGCACTTTGTAGTTATGTGTCCATCCACAAAACTGCAAGAGAAGATTTTGCAGCGCAACATTTTTGTGTATCTTTTAGGTAGTTCGCTTGCTCACTGCTACTTTAGTTCATCCTCACAATGTGTCAATCAAAATGTAGAATAGAATACATAACATCACTCTGTAGACATTGGTGGTATACTTTCAGGAAAAGGATGTTTCTTTTGTGGTTGATGCAGCAATCAGTCTTTAAGTGCAGTAACGAAGCACGTGGAACATACTCGAGATTCAGCGGTGCAGATCTGCACAACAAGCATCTCCCACTCTGGCCCTACAGTGGGTGTAATAAAAATTGAACACGTCACCATTTTCTCAGTAAATACAGTATATTTCCAAAGGTGCAATTGACATGACATATTCACCAGATGTTGCTAACAACCCAAGTAATTCATACTCAAAGAAACCAAAACAAAAGTTCCAAAATTAAGTTATGTGTAATAATGTGAAACGACACATGGAAAATGTATTGAACACATGAAGAAAGGGAGGTGGATGAAGGCATCGAAAGCTATAATCTATCAGTAATTACTAGAAAGCAATCCAGCCCTTTGTCAGTGCAAAATAATATCAGCTGGTTCAGTCCCAACTGATGGCCTATAAAAAGGTGTCTCTTTACCAAGGTGTCACACAAGAAACATCTCAGGATGGGTAAAAGCAAAGAGCTCTCTCAAGGCCTTCGCAACCTCAATGTTGCAAAACATACTGATTGCATTGGTAACGGACACATTTCTAAACTTCTAAATGTTCCAGTTTGCACTGTTGGGGCCATAGTCTGGAAGTGGAAAGAACATAAATTCACCATAAACTAACTAATCTAACAAACGATCTCAAATTTCATACTTAAACTGTCATCATTTTTGTCATGGGACACTTTAGTAGTTTCACTCTGTCAGCCCACACAATGCTCATCTCATCAGAAATGATTGACCACATGTTCTGAAATAATGTGTTCCTCTTCTCCCCCCATTAGGCTCATCAAATGAATAGACTTAACAGGGAGCTTTTGGACTGATTAAAGAACTAAAACAATCAGAGGTCAGCCTACCCTGACACTGTGAAGCACAAAATAATTGAATCTAAGGAAGATGAGAGGAAAGGACTATATGGGGAAATGATGTCGTCAAGGTAATGGCTTTGCCAAGAAAAAAGCTGTGGTACAGGTTCTACATACATGTGTACAAGTAAACAAGTAGTCTTCTTTAGTCGAGTTATGGTGTAGAAATTGTTTAAGTGAAGTGCTGTAATGCAATGTGAAAGATTTGCATTGACAATAGGCCTACATGGACTGTTTACATAGGTTTTTAAATGCCCTTTATGCATCAGGATTCAGTTCGCGCTGGCATTACAAAAGTTCACTAAATAAAGAAGACTACATCATCAACGCTATGAAGTTTTGATAATATAGTCTATAATTATAGTCTAGCCTACACCATTTAATTATTTTATTTTACAAAAATCCTTTGCTTCTCCAAAACCGTGCTTCTGTCCCTTTTTCCATTCACACTGCAAACTTTAGGGTAGACGTCCTTGTAATGGCCAGTTAAATTAATTAAAACTGCAGAAGGGGGCGACAAATCCTTACAATAAAGCTAGCACAAGGAAGCGCACACTCCCAAAACAAGCCGTCACATGTTTTCCAGAGTCACCTGACAAAGCCAACATAAATACTCGGCTGAACATCGCGTTCTGCAATGCAGTAGGCTAGCTTCATAAGCGAAAGAAGACCACACAGAGAATTGAACACAAATCAACTTATCGCTAATTGAGCGACACCATGTTATTTCTCGCTCTCTTTATCACGACAGGTAAGTTATTTATGAAAACCGCACTACTGGTTTGATGAGTCAAGATTCTATTTTGTACATTCATTGACGTCTATGAATTCAAAATTGGAAAGACAACACGTTAGCCAACGTCGAAGTGAAACTAGATGGATGGGGATAATCTAAGGTTAACGTTACCTGCAGAACTACGCTTAAAACGTTGACGGAGTTCGTTTGCTAGCACACAATGTCAGCCAATCCATTTATGGCTAAATTTGTTAAAATAGCGTTACTTAGCTAGCCTTCACTAGCTAGAAGTGCGTACGCACTGTAGATTGTTTACTAAATGTACCTTTTTAAATAATGTATAACATTAACACAATTGACAATAAGGCTCTACCCTGAGATGGTATGCCGTGTATGTGATTATTTTAACCATCTAAATAGCACTAGTGCGCTTGCTAAAACGAACTTCATATAGTTTATAGCAGCTTCTGTGGTTGGAGGACGGTAATGTTAAGCTAGCGTTATGGTAGCTAGGTAACGTTAGCTATGTTATTAATACAGCCTTGCAAGTTGGCGATATCTGATAAATAATTATAATTGTAAGTCATTCATAATTTAATAACTGGATATTGAAAACCAATATATTTCTATTGAGTTGGCTATGGCGGACTGGTATGTTAACCTTAGTTAACGTTATCTAACTGCTAAGTATGACACAACAAATTGCTATCGCTAGCTAATTAGCTAACTTTCAGGGAGTTGCTGTTTGTTATCCAGGGTAGTTGGCTAGTTGACCTTTCTAATTAGGTAACATTTTTTGCTTCCAGATAGTTTACCTCTCAAATCTAGTATCTCTGAACTCTACTAGCCCTTATCTCCTTTGTTGTAATGTTTGCTTTCATGTTGTTTTGTAACACTCCCATGCTGAGTCACTATCAACGTGACAAAAACAGGACTAGTTTTTCGGGACTCGTAGTGGTAGAGTTATACTAGAAACGAATTTGAAGAAAGCGACAGACGTGTCGTTTAGTTCAGCAGAAATCACCTTCTTATTTCAGCTAGAGGCTTTTTGTCAACTCTTATCATACGTCAGTGTTTTCTACAGGATATGTCAAACTATGGCGAGTGGATCTAGCTCGCACTTAGTGGGGTCCGGCGGCGTGCTTCCCCGGAAGTCAAATTTAGTATATTTTATGTATAAATCTGGTCCACTTTGAGAGCAAAATGGCGACGAGAGATCTATGAAAGACTTTGTGCACAATGAATGTTGTGCTTTAGTAATTTAATCATAAACATTGTTGTGTAGGTATGATCGGTGACTACACACGCTAAGTAATTAATGGAAAGCATTACAGACATCGACTGTTCAATCTTCTTGATCTGCCATCAGTGTCAGAATTACTGATTCATTCTAAAGGGTTTGTTGCCTTACAATAACGGCAAGTTAAAGTTCTACAGGCTGTCGTCCAACCCTCAAGCATGTTCTTGAATTATTTAGTAAAGAAATGATTCACTTTTTGTTTTACTCATATCAAACCTAAAACTAAATTCACAGCAGTGCTGCACAGAAGACCAGTGAACTGAAACATCTGAGTAAACTTAAGCCTGCTTCCCAGACTAATAATGGGCAGACAAAGGATTTTGTCTCATTATGAAACATATAGAACAGAGGAGGGCTGTTTACATATGAGGAAAAACCTGTTAATACCCACTGTTTTGTATAAAACGTCACATCAGACTGACAATAAAATGATTTCTGTAGCCAGATCCTTGCTCAGCGCAGTGAGCTCTCATCATGTGATGGTGACTCTGTGGATGGTTCACTCACTTCATGAAGAGCTTGGCCACTGTGGTCTTAAATCCACTTCTAAGCTCATGACCCCTCACTCACCTTCTCTGACCTATACCCCCTTCACTATGCAGTTTTTCAAATGGCCATTGACTGCCTGTTAAGATAAAGCACCAAGATAGTCGACACTGCTTGAGGCTTTATTGCCTCACATGATGCATAGGGAATATTTCCTCTTTTAGCTTCCTTTTTTTTTTTACATGGGCCTACCAGTAAAAACGAATTTTACCGTTGCGCATCAATTCATTTTGACAATGTATCCTCTCACTAAATGGAATGGCTCTTTTTAGGTCAGTAGCACTGCCCACTTAAACTTGAGGACCTTCCTCTTGAATTTTACCCACAAACATACATACATTATTTTATTGTCAGTCTGATGTGACGTTTTATACAAAACAGTGGGTATTAACAGGGTTTTCTCATATGTAAACAGCCCTCCTCTGTTCTAGATGTCTGCCTATTATTAGTGTGGAAAGCAGGCTAAAGTTTACTCCGATGTTTCAGTTCATGGGTCTTCTGTGTAGCACTGATGTGAATTAGTTTTAGGTTTGATATTCAACAGACATTCACTCCGGATCCAGCAGTGTTGTCTTGCTCAGTTTCACAGACTGGTATCCATACCAGATGTTTTTACTGCACTGGATGAATAAGAAGCAGCTCTTATATCAACACAACTTGTTTGAATATGGTTATATAAATCCAGCAGTTTATTTTTGTACTGAAAGTCTTGATTTTTGTTGTTGTTGTTGTTGATTAGCTTCCATGTCATGTGACTCCAGATCAATGCAGAACCCCTGAGGGAATGTCTGTCGAGTATCCAACCCAAAACTAATTTCACTGCGGTCTGTGTAGCAAGGTCTTGTGCTTTAGTTCCCGTTTTGCCTGGGGTTAATCATTTCCAAGCTTGTGCTGACCCACTTCTGTATGAGTCTGGAGTGAGATGCTTTTTCTTTCTTTCTTTTGTTCTAGACCTATTTTTAAACGGTGGTGAAGTTCATCATTGTATCATATGTATAGATGAGGTTTTTAGTTTTTCCGTCACCCCTTGAGCCTAGTCATTCCCATGTTGACAATTTTCCCTCCTTTCTAAAACCTCTGTTCCAATTGGGTTTGCTTTTGACTGAAATTTAATAAATAGCTGGTCAGAGAATCATGCCAATTTTAGGTTTTTGTCTCTCGAGTCAAGACTTGTTGGTATGACCCCGTTCTGCAGGTCTGAATGAAGCCCAGTCATTGCACCCGCTGCCTGTGTTTAACATGCGAGGCAGGTCCTTGCTCAACGCAGTGAGCTCTCATCATGTGATGGTGACTCTGTGGATGATTCACTCGCTCACTTCATGAAGATCTTGGCCACTGTGCTCTTAACTCCACTTCTGAGCCCATGACACCTCACTTCTCTGCCATATAAACCCACTTCACTACGCAGTTTTTCAAATGGCTATTGACTGCCTGTTAAGATAAAGCAGCTGGTCAGGTGACTAAGCTGGAGATGTGCTGACTCTGACTGGACTATTTTGACAGGAGCCAAGTAAGCAAACACTGCTTGAGGCTTTATTGCTCAAATACTTGTGCTTTGTCACAACCTGCCAGGAGTACTGATCTCCTGTTCCCTAAACTAAAGTACCTGTCAGCACAAAGATGGGTTGGCCTAATAAAAAAAAAAACACCCAGACATACATAACATAATGCGTATAGCAAAAGAGGTTCATGTATGCTTGTCTGGATGATCCAACCCAGCATCTTCAAGAACTGATGTGCCTGTCCTTTTGATTTTAATATGGCAAGATGATTGCTGATGTGAATGTCAGTGTTCCCTGTGGGATTGCTGTGCTCCAAGCATTTGAGAGTCTTAAGCTTGTTACTTGTGAGCAGTGATCTTGCCTCCCGGGTGTGCAGCCTTGGTAAACACCTAACTTTATCAGCTCTCAGTCACGCTTGACCTGATAATGGGTGTCTGGCTCATGTAGGATTCTGATTTGCCTCTTGGTTCTCACTGTCTGAGATTCCTGTGGTATTTGTGGTGAACATGTACAGTGCACAGTACCATTTACCCACAAGTGGACAATGTCTATATGCTTGCACAGTGTGTAGTGGCTAGAGCCCAGGCTTGTTATCTCTGGCTAAAGAAACACCGGAACAAAGGGAAAAACTGCTTTTGAAACCATTCAGTTATGAAATTGGGAATTGGGACTCTACAGTCCAAAGTCCTCATGGGTCTGTAGTCACACCATCCACACACCGTCCGATTCTGTGTGTCTTGTGCCGATTCTTCAAAGCTTTTGTTCTGCACTGTTTCAAATGCACACCGTAGGATAACCTCAACCACACTGTAGGCCTGGGGCTCTCAGTTCCCCTCAGCACTGGCTTTTTGCAGTTGGTTGCTTGAGGAACCTTGTGCCGTCTGGGTGCTTTCCACATCACGTCTCTAAAGTTTCAGATCCCCAAAAATCTCTGTTTTTCTTTTGTCTTTGACTGTCTCCACTGGTTGCATTTAGCACGGTGATGGTGAAAACCGGAACCCAGTGGACGATGCGGTCAAGCCTCCCATTGGACTGGCCTTTCTGTACTCTTACACTTTGCTTTGTTACTTCTGAATACAGTGGGCGATGTGTTCAGGCCTCCTGGTCGAGACTGGTGGCTCAACTCGTTCCCCCTCTGAAAGCTTTGATTTGGTCAAATAGGTTTGAGAAATTGAGCTGAAAGGATTAGGCTTGTTTTGCTTGGCCGTGACGGACCTTATTAAGCTAGCAGTTGATCCATGTTCCAGATCAGGGAATTACAGTGTTTGCTAATTAGTAGTGTTTTGTGCCATACAGACTAATTGGAGTGTAGTTGTAACGGGACAAAGTCTTGTCTATAGTTTTGTCCTTGTGTGAACAACAACAGCGTCAAAACCAACGTGATTCACCTGATACAGAGCATACAAATACACCTCTGATCATAATGTTCGAACTTGTTAACTTGTGTGGGCTGATCATTCCACCTGTACAGACATGGCTTTGGCTGACCTTGCACTGAGCCCTGGGCTGTTTGGCCAGGACCTCACTACATGCACCTGATCTCATAAACAGGGAGCATAACAAACATGACAGACAGTAACTCTCTCTCTCTCTCTCCTTCTCCTCTCTCTAGCTGTGGCCACCCCTCTGCTGGGGACAGAGCAGTGTGCCCGCGGCCCCCCCTACTGGTGCCAGAATGTGAAGACTGCCTCTATTTGCGGTGCCGTGACCCACTGCCAGCAGAACGTGTGGAACAAGCCCCAGATGGTACATTACCCTGCCTTCACCCCTAACGTGTTCCTATTTACTGAAATTCCTGTTCCCTTTAGTTCCTCTAGAACGTTTCGGTTCTGTAGAGTCTTGCAGAACTTGAAATGTGTTCATAATATATGCATTAATCATCTGGTAGAGCATAGAAGGAAGCAAGCTCAGACTGATTGTTGCATTTCTTGTGCAATTCATGTTAAGATAAATAAATGGATACTTAATTCAATGGATATTTTCCATTGTGATAAAACTGGCATCCTAATTTCCATTCAGTACAACTGTGGTCAGGTTTTTCACAGAAAATGCAAATTGTTCTGAAACACAAATGGACATAAGCAGTTACCATTCTGTACAACCCTTCAAAGTATACATACATTCTCTACAACCCTTCAAAGTATACATACGTTCTGTACAACCTTTCAAAGTATACATACATTCTCTAAAACCCTTCAAAGTATACATATTCCTGCCATGACTAACATGATATTCCTGTTCCCCGGTAGAAATCTGTACCATGTGACCTGTGCAAGGAGGTGCTGACTGTTGTTGAGCAGCTTCTGAAGGACAATGCTACAGAGGTGAGTCCAGATATGACCTTCACTGATGTCTTGATTCAGATGTGCGGTTGTGTTCCCTCACTGTGCAAATGAATAAGGGAAGTTCTTGTAATTCAGTTTGCTTTCCATTAAATTAGTTTACGACCCTCACTTCACCGCAGACTAACATCATCTTTGGATACCTTGTTAATTGTGTGTGTGTGTGTGTGTGTGTGTGTGTGTGTGTGTGTGTGTGTGTTTTTGTCTCTAGGCTGAGATCCTGAGCTACGTTGAGAAGGCCTGCACCCTGATCCCTAGTGAGGCCATCTCTGAGGAGTGCAAGGAGCTGGTGGACGACTACTACCCCATCATCATCGGCATCATCAAGGGCGAGCTGGTGAGTGGGGACTGGGCAGCCATCTTGTCTCATCCCAAAGAGGAAATCTCTTTAGTTAGATTTAGATAGGAATAGCTGTTATGGGCTGTAAGGTGAGGCACGTTTGGCCAGAATCATTTCCCACTGAATACTCATCTGGCTGGCCTAGTCTCAGATGATTTGTGTCTGCTTAATGGTCCTGATGAATCTACACCGTGTAGTTCTGTAATGGGAGAGACTGCAGTCTGTGTGTGACATTTAGAGGGCTACCAAAAGGCTGGTGGCTGAGGGAACAGACCTCCCTTTGTGACTCAGGCACTCTCTGACATTCAAAGGGCCACTGGCTGTGTTGGATAATGGGGCCTGTCACACAATCCCTTCTTAGATGGCAAAGGAGATCAGAGGAGGATAAAGTAGACCTCGTAGCTCATGAGTCTAACTTCAGTCAGTCAGTCAGTCAGTCAGTCAGTCAGTCAGTCAGTCAGTCAGTCAGTCAGTCAGTTCTCCCCGTGTGTGTGTGTGTGTGTGTGTGTGTGTGTGTGTGTGTGCGCTCTAACATGTTCTCCCCGTGTGTGTGTTTGCAGGACGATCCCAGTGTTGCCTGTGGTGCCATGGGCCTGTGCAGCAGCGTGCAGGCCGCCCTGGCCAAGGCCCAGTCTGAGCTCCTGTCCAATGAGATCCCCCAGATGGACCTGTCCCAGAGGGCCGCCCCCTTCCTCCTGAATGTCCCTCAGCTGCTCTACCCTCAGGAGCCCAAGCAGGAGGCCCCCAAGACAGAGGCCCCCAAGACGGAGGCGCCCAAAGAGGTAGGGTTCCGTCCTCACTGTTTCCATGTTTTATCATTGTACTGTCATTTTTGATGTGTCATCTCTCCAGGCTTCACTAGTGAATTACTTGAATGAAATGAAACACAACATTATCATGCTTTTTACTTCTTAACTGGTGGGTAAATACTGGATGCTTCTAAATGTTCCTCCACCTCCTCCTCCTGCTCCTTGTATTCCAGGAGGACGGTGACGTGTGTGAGGACTGTGTCAAGTTCCTGACCGATACCCAGGAGCAGGCCAAGAGCAACGCCACTTTTGTCAACGCCCTCATTGGGCAGATCGAGGCCCAGTGTGACCTGCTGGGACCGGGCCTGTCTGACATGGTATGTGAGCTGCCCATAAGGGGTGCCATAGAATAGAATGGCATGGTATGTGAGCTGCCCATAAGGGGTGCCATAGAATAGAATGGCATGGTATGTGAGCTGCCCATAAGGGGTGTCATAGGATGGCATGGTATGTGAGCTGCCCATAAGGGGTGCCATAGAATAGAATGGCATGGTATGTGAGCTGCCCATAAGGGGTGCCATAGAATAGAATGGCATGGTATGTGAGCTGCCCATAAGGGGTGCCATAGAATAGAATGGCATGGTATGTGAGCTGCCCATAAGGGGTGTCATAGAATGGCATGGTATGTGAGCTGCCCATAAGGGGTGCCATAGAATAGAATGGCATGGTATGTGAGCTGCCCATAAGGGGTGCCATAGAATAGAATGGCATGGTATGTGAGCTGCCCATAAGGGGTGTCATAGGATGGCATGGTATGTGAGCTGCCCATAAGGGGTGCCATAGAATAGAATGGCATGGTATGTGAGCTGCCCATAAGGGGTGTCATAGGATGGCATGGTATGTGAGCTGCCCATAAGGGGTGCCATAGAATAGAATGGCATGGTATGTGAGCTGCCCATAAGGGGTGTCATAGGATGGCATGGTATGTGAGCTGCCCATAAGGGGTGCCATAGAATAGAATGGCATGGTATGTGAGCTGCCCATAAGAGGTGCCATAGGACGGCACACCGTAGAAGTAGCATTTGTATTTTATTCAACCTATGTCTCAAACATAGTGGAGTGATCCATAACTATTGATTTAAGGCTGATGGCCATATGTTCTTGTAGAATGCGGCATTGAATGAATGGATGTGTCCCCCTCTCCTTCCTCCCCTCTGCAGTGCAAGCAGTACGTGAGCCAGTACGCCCCTCTGGTGGTCCAGCAGCTCATGTCTATGGTGAGTAAACATGCTGTGCTAAAGGGCTGCATTTACATGGGGTTCTCTTGAGTTCTTCATTAGCCTATTTATATTTTTCATTTCTATTTGTTTATTTATTATTGCAGTAGCTCTCCTTGGTGATAATGTAGCTTCCCTGTATTCCTGTATTGATATTAATTTAGTTGAGTAATCGATAATGGCAGATTGTCTGCTTGCTAAGCTGCCAGAAACAGGTCTAGTAATTCCCCTTCCTCATTCTTAGTTTCAAGCCCACCTGGCCTTGCTTTCACATTCTCATTCACATCTCTAATCAGGTTGTTTCTTTTTCCCCTTTCTGTTCTCTCCTTCATCCTTTCTCCTGTTTATTTGGCTTCCTGTGCTCTCCCCCTCTCTCTCTCTCATGCTGTGGTTAACTGTGCTGGTCCTCCAGGAGCAGGTAGGTCTTGCCCTCTCTCTGTGTTTGCCTTGCAGCCTCATCTTCTGTTCTGCCTGTGTTCTCTGTGCTGCCTGTGCAGTGGCTCACCTGTGTCGTCCCCCCCTCTAACCCTGTTACTGATGTGACCGTGGTGTTGCGTAGAACAGATTACAGATCTAACATGTTCTAACATGATCCCTGCATGTCGCCCTTGTGGTCAAGTTGTTTGTTCTTGGTTATGAGAGTTGTTTGCTTTAAGGAACTGGAATGGAATTCTGCCACTGTCTTTGTAGATCTGCCAATCAGTAAACTCTCTAAAAACAGGGTACCTGAAAAGACGGCATACCTGAACCATATCTGTCCTATAACTATATAACTACCTAGAAAATTAGGTGAACATGTAGAAATGCTCACAATGTTTTTTTTTTTCGTTTTTTTTCTCATAGATGTCCTTTGTTTTCTTTCATTTAGTCTGTCTAGTCACCAGTGTCTGTCAGTCTGTCACCCCTTGAACACTAATTGCCATTGATAACAACTAATGAGTGAACTAAACCAGCAGCAGGCAGATCAAAACCACAGTGTTTGCTTGTGTAGAAGGTGGTAGTGCAGCTACTAGAGCGAGCACTCATCTGACTATGTACAGCTAACAGGCCTGGCTGCATGAAGATGGCGTGTGTGTGTCAGTGTGTGTGTGTCAGTGGAGACGCATGTGGTGATTGCATGGGTGCATGACCGTGTGTGTCAGTGGAGAGCATGGGGTGGTTGCATGGGTGCATGACCGTGTGTGTCAGTGGAGAGCATGGGGTGGTTGCATGGGTGCATGATCGTGGGAAAGTCATCGCAGTCATGGTTGTACCCATGCATCTCATCACATTCTTTGGAGGGGATTAAAAGCTTTGTGTGTGTCTCATTATGGATATTTATGAACCTGCCCCTCCTCTCTTTCCCTCTGATGTGCAGCAACCCAAAGACATCTGTGCCCGCGCTGGCTTCTGCCAGTCTGTGGTGAAGTCCTTCCCTATGGAGACCCTGGTGGCTGCCAAGGCAGTGAAGTCCACCCCTATGGAGATCCTGGTGGCTGCCAAGGCAGTGAAGTCCATCCCGTTCGTCAACATGATCCCTGCCATCAAGATGGTCCCAGCCACCAAAGTGGAGGAGCCCGCTGTCGACAAAGCTGCCACAGTAAGATATGACTGCCACCTCGTGATGCCTTAAACCTCAACAGATAAAATTGAGCTCAACAGAAAACCATGTGTTGGCTCAGGTGTGAGCTTGGTGACATGTGTGAGCTCGGTGACGTGTTGGCTGCGGTGTGAGCTCGGTGACATGTGCAGTGCCACAGCCGGCTCCTTTTAACGGAGGTTATTCTTGATGAGTTAGTCATAAAACTGTGTTCTAAATCCTCCTCTTTGTCTGATTTGTGCAGAAGATGGTCCGTGCCCGTGACTCCCCCCAGTGTGCCATCTGTGAGTTTGTGATGAAGGAGGTGGAGGACATGCTGCAGGACCATGCCACTGAGGTGAGGCTCGGAGAGTGTGTGTGTGTGTGTGTGTGTGTGTGTGTGTGTGTGTGCGCTGCAGGACCATGCCACTGAGGTGAGGCACGGAGTGTGTGTGCAGGATCATGCCACTAAGGTGAGGCACGGAGAGCTCAACAGTGTGAGCTGCTGTGTGATATAGAACTCAGTAGATACAACTATCAGAGTTGAGTCATGTTTTTGGGCTGGGTTTTTTTCCGATGCTGTTATGGGAAACCTGTGTTGGCTTCCTGTTATTGAGCGGTATTACACGCCTCTGCGTATGGTTTGGTGTGTGTGTGCGCAGCACCCCCTAGTGTTGTAACTGTAGTGCTACAAGTGAGTGACATAACAGGTCAGGTGGTGGGAGGTGGTGTCATTCTCACGGCTCTTGCTCTCAGTAAACTGCTGAATGCCAGTAAGCCTTGACCTCAGCACAGAACCAAGAGAAAGAATACATTGTTGAGCTCAGAACACTGTTACAAAAACACAACGGTTGCTGTTTCTGTGAAGGGTATTCATGACATGGGACTTTCAAATTCTTTAAAAATAAACCACCTTTTTTCCATATCTCACTCTCTTATTCTCTCTCTCTCAGGAGGCAGTGATGGCCGCTATTGAAAAAGTGTGCGTTGTGCTCCCCAAGACCCTCTCTGCCCAGTGCAAGGACCTGATTGAGACCTACGGCCAGGCCATCATTGATCTCCTGGTGCAGGAGGCCGACCCCCAGACCGTGTGTGCCCTGCTGGGGCTGTGCAAAGATGCCGACCGTCTCCTCATCCGTACGTTTGTGCTTAACATTAACTAATGAAGACTTCAAGATGCATCACTGTAGTGCACTGACCAATAAGGACTATGTACAATCACTCTTATGGGGTGAACCTTGTTGCCCACTCACTCCTCAATCAGTCCTATAGTTAACTCAAAGCCTATGTTTACTGGTACAACATTAGATTAGATTCAACTTTATTGTCATTGTACAGAGTACAGGTACTGAGACAACGAAATGCAGTTTAGCATCTAACCAGAAGAGCAAATAGAAATAAAAGTGCAGAGTATGTGCAAATGTAAAGTGGAATAATTGAATAAATAAGATATATACAGTAAGAGTTGGGTATGAAAAATGAACAGAATTGGGACTAGCAGCAATTGAGGTAGGAAGTGTAGATAGATGTGAAATATATAAAGTGCAGGTGTAAGTATTAGTGGTGGTAATAAGTAAAAAGAAGTGAATGAGGTATTAGTAATATAATGATTAGTAAGTGGTGTAAGTACGGTTAGTACAGTAAACAACATGCACACTAGAAGGAACAGGTTGAGCTTCATTTCAAACGTGAGGATTTTGAGCTGTTTGTCCTTAAAGCCCCTTATTGTGTCTCTCCAGCTGTCATGGATACAGTCCGCTTTGAGGCTGGAGGCTACTGTGACGTGTGCAAGATGGCCGTGCGTTACGTCGATGGCATCCTGGAGCAGAACGCCACAGAGGCCGAGATCGAGGACGCCGTCAGGAAGGTCTGCAACTTCCTACCCGAGAGTATCCGCACCGAGGTAAGAACCAAAACGGCACCAGAACAGCAGTCAGGCCTCTCTTTTCTGTTTTGCAGTGTTGCACTTACATTTCAAGCACCAACAAGTCTTCATTTGTTCCATTTCAATAGTTGGTGTGTATGTTGTGACACGATGTTGTGACACGTTTGTGTGTATGTTGTGACACGATGTTGTGTATGTTGCGCCACATTGGTCAACGTGTGTATGTTGTCATGTTGTCCCAAGTGATCTGTAAAGCTTTAGTTCCACAATTGAAATTGAATTGAAACATATGATGAGATGTTTCCCTACTGGGTTATAATTCAGCATGGCTAAATGTAATGTAATGGTCTCTTGGCTATAAGTGTGATCCGTCTCATCTCTCCCCTCCGTCTCCCCTCTGCCCTGTGAAGTGTGACCAGCTGGTTGAACAGTATGAGCCCATGCTGGTGCAGCTGCTGCTCCAGATGATGGACCCTGACTTTGTTTGCATGGTGAGGACTCCTTTAGTCGTCAGACACATCATTACCAATGCTACTGTGCAGATCATGGGGATCCAGTCTAGCTAACTTGAGTGTTATGGAGGTGGTGATGGCCGAGACTTAAAATTGATGTATATTGGCCAAGTACAGGATGGTAGCTGTGGATTGTGAGCTCCTTGAGTAAAACGTTTTGTTCTGAGAGTGTGTGTTCTTGTGCGTCCTCAGAAAATGGGAGCGTGCCCAGAGGGCCTCAAGAAGCTCCTGGGGATGGAGCGGTGCAGCTGGGGACCCGCCTACTGGTGCAAGAACATGGAGACCGCCTCTCGCTGCAATGTGAGGATTACACACACACACACACACACATCCCTCCACCATGCTATAGAACCAAAACACAATCCACTTCAGCTAAAAGTTCAAATATCGACCTGTTTTAGCCAATGAAGTGCAGGCACCAATCCCCAAGCTGCATGAAATAAGCGTGTTGAATAGTTGTGGCACCTGTAGTTGAGGAATATCAGAACTAACTTCTCTGTTTGTATTTGTCTTCCAGGCGGTGGCTCACTGCAGGCGTCATATTTGGAGCTAAAGATGAGGACCAACACCATTCAAACCTGGGAAATTAAAGGAGAATTTGTTCTAGCGCTGCTTTCCTGTTTTTAAAAACGATTGTTTTTTTTTCTTAACTTTTTTTTAAAACAAAAAAGATAGCGAGAAGATTCGATTTGAAATGACCACCATTAAACCTTTTTGGCGCTAATTTAACAAGCAGAAAACTGGATGTTTTAATGAAGGGATGTCTACTCAATGGGTTGGGGACGGGGCACATTTACCTAGTTGACTTTGACTTGATTCAGTTTTTTGTGTTTTTAGTTTGTTTTTATTTCTTTTGTGTGTTCAGTCAGGGACAAAACTCTTCATTGTAGAATTGAAATTCTCTTAGTCTCGCTGTAATACTTCTTTGAAGTGTGATGGAAGAGTGAGGCTCATGCAAAAGCGCACACACACACTTTTTTTTGGAGGTGGTTTCACTGGCGGTACTCAGATCATTATTAGTTGTTTAGCCTTGGCTGGGATAGGGGAGCAGGTTGTGCCTTGATTGTAAAAGGAGGTCTGAAACCTCATAGCCGCGATATCATTGGATGCCCCAATAGTCCTGACCCGCTTCCCCCCTACCTGTCAGAATTCTAAAAATGGAAGGACCTGTGAGGCCAGAAATCTAAGTGTATTTTGTTTTAGTTCTTTTTAACCAATCCTTAACCCCACCCCCTCCCCATCATATGGAAAGTCTTTTCTGGGCACTGATCAAGAGAAGACTGAGTTCAGATGGGTGTGTGGAGTGATGCAGTACTGTTGTGGGGGGGCTCTACATGTGCGCGTGTGTTTTTATCTGTGGATGACCAGAAATGTCTGCTATGTCACTGCTCGTTTAATCAGCGTATTTCCTTTTTTAGAGATTCCTCGTTAGTGCATTCAAATCACCGTCGGCTTCACTGTGTTGAGTCTGAGCCATCTGTAAAGAGATTCTAATTGAATTAAAAACTACTCCAAATCTATTCTTTATGTCCTGTTTTATTTCTTGACCTACTCTATGTTCCGTCTGCATTTTTCTGTCTCATAACAGGTGACGATACAATACGAGTTTTCTTTGTAGTTGGTAAAATGCAGGCTAGGTTCTTATTGAAGCGCTTCCTCCAGCATCAGAGGTGAGTTGCACAAGTTGCCTCTCTTCTGCTACACAGAGAACACACCAACCCTGATACAAGTCTGGTGTGGACCTGCAATGGAAGAGGCTTAAAACACAAAATAGGTTTTCATAAATGGCAAACTTAATTAATGTGACCCAAATGTCCAAATAGCCTAAAAGTAAACATGTCTGAAAATCATCCAAACACACACTGGAAATGTGTAGGGTGGAAAGGTGTTCTGAACGAACATCTGCAGGAGGTGTGCAACGTCTCATGCCAGTAAACCTGGCTATATGAACTATCCTAAATTAGGGAACTATTTTTATCAGCTCGTAGTTTGACTAGTTAGTTAACAACTGTCCTAACAGTCAAACATCAAGCAAGTGCAACACAAAACAAAGCAAGACGGCAAATAAGCTACTTACTAGTTCGGCAGACAGTAGAAACCTGGCTTCAGGCAAACCTAACCCATTAATGGCACTGAAGCGATTCTCCATTTTAAGTCATTGGGCCTCATTCTCGACAGCAGTTGGGAAGACTTTCAGAAGGACTTCAGAAGGAACTCCACTTCGGTGGATTTAGGAAAAAATGTGCCATTCTCCATAGTTTTCTCACCAGCGATTTCTTCTGAACTTCAGAAGACTTTCCGAACACGAAATAGCAGTCGTAACTCTTCCGGAATCTTCTCAAATGCGATCCCATGGGGCCATCTTGTCGTTATTTGAGGAATCGCGTTGAGGAATGACATTTGAAAAAACTCTGTGTTAAAAGGGTTAACGGTTGAATTTGTGAGAACCCGTTGGTGATTGCGTTCATGTCAACTCTACAGACATCCTCGGATTTATTATAATAATAATAAATACGAGAATATTTTTATCATTAACAATTGCGTTTCACATTTATAGTCATGATTCTACGTGGTAGTATTTATTGTTATTGGATTTACTAAACCTAGATTAACTCTAAACCAGGATTATTTTAATCCATGTTGGTGCAACCCAACCTAGGTCTCTATTGCTTGTAGATTGACTGTTCTCTCCCTTGTAGCCTAAGTCACTTTGGACGATGTAAATGTACACGAACACTGCTAATGTAAGTGAATAAATAAATAAACACTAAACCCAATCTCTAAGAACTATGACTTGCACTCAGGCCCTAATGCATTTTATACTTCTACTCGTGACCAGTCTTCACACTTATGGTGGCTAATTTGACTGGCAGCACTGACTGCATTTTATACTCCTACTTGGACCTGTTTTCAAACTTATGGTGGGTATTTTTTCGATTTAAAAAAAAAAAAAAAGTGACTTCTTAAATGTGTTTTACGGACTTCAGAAATTCAACGTAAGAAAAGATCTCCACCTTATTAATGAACACCTGTTACGAGTTGCTTTCGTGTGGATTTGGGAAATTACAACAGCACACTTGGCTATGGCTGCGTGCCCTAATAAGGAGCTGGTGGTGCGTGTATGTAGCCTATGCAAATCCACTTTCACGAGAACGGGCATCAATTTAAGAAACGAATCCGAGGGAACACAGCTGAGAAGACTGAGTCAATTTTATTGTGTGATTGTACTGTATGTGTGAACATATCCGCAGCTGGCTGAAGTGTGTGTGTAACTGTGTATGTGTGAACATATCCTCAGAAGGCTGGAGTGTGTGAAACCTTAGGTTGTTGGTTTATACAGGCAAGTATGTGTGCGCAGGAGGCAGCAGGACTTGATGGTGCTGATCTGTTTTAGCACCGTGATCCTGGGGAGACACCACGAGGAAACTTGGCTTGGAGTCCAACAGTCCCTCACAGAACCCTTATCTAGTGTTTTAGAGAGAGGGGAGATGCACCATTAGAGCACTGACATACACACAGTGAGGTTATAGTCCTTTTTTCTAGGTAAGACGGACTTCAAAGCAGATGCCACTACTATGGGTCTGCCTGCACGCTATCTATGTCTGGTGAGTTTGGACAGGAGACTGGGGCTCTTAATCTGCCCTTCAAGGATTTTTACTACAAACTGGGTCTACCTAACAACTGGGTGGCTGTTTTTTCCTCCCCTCTGAAAAGCAATCGATACATCTGCAATTATGTACAGTATATAAACATTTAGACGGGTAACTATGTCAACTTACTTCACATGCGAAGCCTCTGCAGAGTCCTGCCTGCGTCTGGTGCTGAGCCTTGATGACCAGGAAGTGGCATTTCACTGAGGGGCCAGAAACATGGAGAGCAGAAGGTGAGACTGGATGATGAAGTGTGTGTGTGTGTATGTGTGTGTGTTTGCATGCATGTGTGTGTTTGAATTACTGATGTAGAAGAGGGTATATGCTGTGCTGTCTGTCTCTTTGCGTTTCTGTGTGTGTGTGTGTGTGTGTACCTTTCTGGTGTAAAAAAGCATGTAGGCAGTGCTGGCTCTCTCTCTGAGTACAGCCTCCTTAGTAGTGGCGGAGACTTCCTCATCATTTAGAGAGAGCCAGAGTCCCCCTTCCTCGGCACAGTCACTTGTGTAATGACCTGGAGGTGTCAGTCAACCACAGATCACAAACCAAACACACTCACACACCTCCCATATTGACCTGTGTGTGCTCCTTGTAGAGTCTGTGTTTCTGTGATGTCCACACTCATACAAAAATATGGGTCTTATTTGCCTGTGTGTGTGTGTGTGTGTCTTACCGCAGTCCGTTTCGGTCCCAATGTGGCTTAGCACGCTCATTAGGGAGTAGGTAGAGCTGCCTCCCTCCTGACAGAAGAAACACCAGTGTCATTTATACATCATGGGGCTCATGTTGTTTACACACTATCACTATACGAAACACACACACATATTACCATACTTACATTACACCCGTTCAGCACCACCATAGTAGAACACTCATAGTACAACACACATGAACACATTTCTCATTTCACTACCCTCAATAACTCATGTAACCTTTTTTACATAAATGACTTCAACTTGAGCCAAACTAAGAACTCAGCCTAAGTGTCTCCCTGTGTGTCTCACCACCTTCTCTCTGTCTGTCCCTGCCTCTAGCTCCTGAGTGATGGAGGATGCTGGGTAAAAGGAAGGAAGGAGGGAACGATGATGACATCTTCTGCTCAGTATCAACTCAGTCGCCTCCGACTATCGATTTTAAATTAATAGTTTACATGCAAAGAGGCTAGTGTTTTTGAGAATCGATACACTGTCATAAAACATGATATTGTGATTTCTGATTCCCCTAATCAGCATGTGTTCTGTAGGAATCAGACCCAAAACCTTGGTTTTGTTGTTAGCAATGGTTCTGTGAGTTGAGGCACAGGGACACAAGCAAGTTCATTGGTTCGACGTGTGTGACACAGCGTCCACTGTGAGCAGAGAGGAGACTTGCCTTCAGAGGAAGACGCCCCCTCTAGAACAGAGGGGGCTGCAGGGCAGCAGCCTGATCCTGCACTGGGGGCCGAAACCTTAGGCGACTCGCCACACCTTCCTGCAATGTCCTCAGTCCTGAAAAAACATTATTAGTGTGTGTGTGTGTGTGAGAGAGAGCACAGTTACAAAATATTTCACCGTAACATGTAAGGCCCATACAACTCGCGAAGCCTATTTTACACAAGATCTTCAGTATTTTGTCGCCGCCAGGTGGACCTTGGGTGTATGCATGGGTGTGTGTGTGTGTTTGTGCTTGATTGTTTGTGAGTGTGTGTGGATGTGTGCACATGCTTGTTTGTATGTGTGTGTGTGTTTAAGTGTATTACCACCTTTGTTTGATCTGGAGCTCTGCCTCCAGCTGAAGCGGTGTCATGCTTTTGGTGAGGGTGAAGGGGCAAAACCTATTCAGGTGTAAAATGAGAACCCTAGAGAGAAAGAGAATAATTATAATTCTGGTCCATAGGAGAGATCTCTCCATCAGGACCAATGCCAGTGGAATGAATGACTGGCTGCTGTAGGTTACTCTGTTAAACAGGAGGAGTACAGGAGTAACTCTGTCACATTGGTGGCAATGGTGTTTAAACATGTGTCTCATGTGTTTCTCGTGTGTCTTGTGTGTTTCACTTGTGTCTTGTGTGTTTCTCGTGTGTCTTGTTTGTCTCGTGTGTCTTGTGTCTCTCGTGTGTCATATGTGTTTCTCTTGTGTCGCGTGTGTTTCTCTTGTGTCTCGTGTGTTTCTCTTGTGTCTCCTGTGTTTCTCGTATGTTGGTGCTTAAGTGGCAGTCAGTGGAGGCAGGCAAACTTACTGAGGTAGTGTGTAGAAACTACACCTCAGGCTCGACACCTGACCCCCACACTGCTCGCAGCTGTACTCAACTTCTGTTTCCTGTGAGCACAAACACATGTGACAAACCAGTTTGTGTGTGTGTGAGTGAGTGAGAGAGAGAGTGTGTGTGTGTGTGTGTGTGTGTGTGTGTGTGTGTGTGTGCTCTGACTATATTGTGTGTATAGAGATTGAGATTGACTGTTAGTAACCTACATTGAAGTAGAGCTCCAGGCTGTTTTGGACTGTGCCATGCGCAACCATTTGGAGGGAGAGGTAGGTGGAGATCTCCTCCCTCCTGCTCTCAGTTCCACAGCTGCTCAACAAAAAAAACACACATTTCACACATGAGGGCTACAGATCAATGCTTCACACACAGAAATACTGCTGTAGATCTGTCCTCATATCAGCCTGACCGACCTCCTGCAAGATCTTATGTGCTGGAGCTGGAAGGTGAGCAGCGTGTCCACTGGGCACTGATAGGACGCATCCCCCATCTGGAGGGTGTGCCCAATGTTCTTGAAGCCCAGAAGGCACTCCGAGAGGAACTCATGGGCGTCCTGAACACACACACGCACATATATGACAAACACACAGATGCATACAGACATAAAAACATGTCAACATGAACAGAAATGCACATCCACACACATATTTTACAACTTTGAGCCTTGTAATGATATGGCTTACAATGTCATCAACAGCAGTATACATGAGAATTGATTACGTTTATAGTATCTGATTTAATGTGTGTGTTTTCTCACGTTCTGTGAATCCCCCTCAAATTCATAGTTGCGCAGGGCGATGCAGTCCTTCAGCTCCATCAGCACTGCCGCTTTCAGCTCCCTGTCCTTGGAGTCTCTCAGGCACCAGAGACCCACAAAGGAGCTATGGAAAGGGGGGGGGGGGGGGGGGGGGGGGGTGAAGGGAGTGTTTATGTTATTGTTCATGGGATTGTTTATGTCTGTGTGTAAATGTGCATTTGTGTGCATGGGTGTGTGTTAGTATGTGAGTGAGTGTGTGTGTGTTTGTATGTGAGTATACTGTATGTTAGTTTGTGAGTGTGTGTGTGTGTGTGTGTGTGTGTAAGTGAGCGTGTATGTGTGTGCGTATGTGTGTGTGTGTATGAGAGCGTGTCAGTGAGTGTGTTTGTGTGTGTGTGTACTTACCTGAGGAGCAGTGCTGAGGGCTCCTCTCTCCATGTCTCCTCCTGCAGGAGCAGCTGGGTGCAGAGGGGCTGGAGAGCGAACAGACACTGCAGAGTGGAGTTGATATAGCAGGTCTGTCCGAGGTTAGGCAGCCTGAGGAAAATAAACCAGAAAGTCAAACACAAACTGCCAAGAGCTACTCAAGCAACCATCATGTATGCACATAAACACTGCCTAAGTGAATACACATCAAATGTAACCTCTGCTGGACTTCAATATATGGTCAATATATATGCTGGACAGACATACTGAATGTGAACATACACATCACTCCTCTAGGTAGTTTAAAGTGAGAGAATGGTGATCTGGGTTACTTACCCCCTGCACATCAGCTGCTGGACCGGGAGAACATGCGGCTTTCTCTCAGGGGCCTCTGGGGCAATGAGGAGGGCCACAGGGGGGGTCCTGGCCCTACTCTCTGGGGCCTCCGGGGCCATAATGAGGGCCACAGTAGGTGTCCGGGCCCTCATTTTACGGCGACTTGATGGAGACTGGCTCTCCTCCGCGAGTTGGACCATTATCCTGTACAAACACAGTTTGGAGGTGAGTGTTAGTAAAACCAGCACTCAAGTTGAGGCTTAAAGAATGTGATGTGGGACTGGATGCAGCCTCGGGTTGGGCTGGTCTGTGGGGATGCAGCTGGATCTAACTGTGTTTCTATATGACATCTACGAGTGTATATAAGCTCATAAAGGTGTTATATGGGAACAAAGACTGCAGCTGGACCTTATAGTGAATCTATATGATGTTTCTGTGTGTATCTGTGGTGTGACACAGTGGCTATGACAACATGAGGAACAGCAGAGTGGTGAGGCAGCATTAGTGAAGTTAGTGAGGGCACATATGTGTGTCATGTTCTGAATCAGCACTCACTGGTCCAGGGAGTCACAGCCTTTTGGGGTATCCGGGCTGGGGACCTCCTCTCTTTGAGGTGCCCCAGGAGATGAGGTTCCTGGGGAGGCTGGGGGGACCAGTGTGGAGGACTCAAGGGTAGCTAGGGTGACTAGAGGGCCTGGGGTGTCCAGACAGGGAACTTCCTTTCCTGTGCTGGAGATCTGGTGAAATGGAAAAACACTCCTTGCTGATTTTGGCTTTTAATCTTAAAGTGTTTACATTCCAGAAACAAATATAAGTCTGTGTAAGTTGAATTATCTAACAGTAAAACAGTCTTATGTGTCCCATATAATACTTGAGCCAAACTTTGATTATAAACTGCTAATTAGATGCTAATAAGATGACTGTAACTAAAGTGAAGATTGCTCTTGCAGATGCAGGTGTAATAGGAAGGAAGTCCATCTGTGTTGCCATGGTTACCTGAGGGACGTTCCCTGACACAGGGCTTGGCTCCTGGCTGTCCAGAATAAAGGAAGACATGAGAACTTTAGTCAGCACACACACACAGACAGTAACATGCATACACACAAACGCTCAGAATCCCACAGAATCAGAATCACTTGCACTCGGGTAATCTTACATCGCAGGTATACCAGCATCCCCATTCTTCTTTTTTCTAAATAGTCTCCTCAGCCAGCGAAGAGGCTTCCTGTGTAAGAGATTAGAGAGATGAGAGGACTGACAAGACCTTTGGTTAACCTCAATACAATGATATTCATAATATTATTCATATTATTAGTTTTGTTTTACATAGTACCATTAACAACCATTCACCAATACATAAGCACACACACACACACACACAATAGTTTACCTCTCCAAGAATGGCTTTTCCTGGACTTTCTTCCTCTGGTTACAAAGGATGGACATAGATCAGCATTACTTTACTTAATATAATTAAAAAGACAATCATTTGATACAAAGGTCATCATTATTATTTTTACTATTATTAGCCTATTTTTTTTTTTTACCTTCCTCCGAGGAATACAGGGACAGCAAAACATCTTTATTCACTGTAGTGGTCACCTCAATTACAAATTCAATTATGAATCGAGGTCAAATTCCAGACCCGTTTAAACTCGCGGCAAATTTATGACACGGCAATCAGCCTTTGTGACGTAATGACAACACATACGCAAACTTCAGTCAAAGGGCTGCCGTGGGCATTCTGAACCGAATTAATATTCTCCAAGTATATCGTTCCCCATAATTACAATGTAGAGCAATAGCCTCCTTACGTGTCGTTACATATATGGGACTGAAGGCAGAAAGTCTTTGCCTCCCTTAGACTTACTTTCATGCAAAACAGTCCACAACTTTCTCAATGTTATTAAAATAACTAGTGCAGTGCCCGTAGGAATCATGCATTCTGTAGTGTTAGCAGACGTAGGTGTAGCTGTTGGGTAGTGTAATAGCAAGACATATTTGCACTCCACATAGGTACAGGTTACACTGAAGTATTATTGTGATGCATGTTTCCTTTTCATTAAGAAATGTTTTAATGTTAGCCTTTTTGGAGATATACCAACAAATAAAGTTTGAGATTATGTAGTGGATGCAGTTGAATATAGATGTCAACATTGCTGTCTAAACTATTAACTAAATGTCATAAAGAAAGAAATTATTTAAAATGAAGTTATGGTTGAAATAGGATCACTTCTTTATTGTAAGGGTAAGTGTAGGGTAAGAATGGTCATGCAGTTGGACTCAAATGTAGGTTCATTTTATTGAATGTATGTAGCCTCCCCATGCAAAGGAGATGTTTCCTGCCGCTCCGGGGTGCCAGCAACAGGCACATCTAAATCACAACAAATACACGACAATTTAAAAACTTTTCCAAACCAAAGCATTGCACAATTCAACGAAACGTAGCCTATATTAATTACCAGGTAAGACCATCTCCTCTTCGTAAGAAGCCAATCTCTCCTCCATTTCGCATATGCGGCTTTTCTTCTGTGTCAGGTCGCTTAATAAAAACGCTGTTTTCGCTGTCAATTGTCGATTTTTTTATGTCTGCCACTTTCAAACGCTCCTCAAAAGAATTAATTTTAGTTAAACAAACTCCTGCTATATCGACAACTTCGGCTGCAATGTCCTTCCTGGCCACATCGTTGTCGTGACACCTATACTGCAAACAAATGATAATAATTAATGTAATCATTAATAAACTACAGTAAGCACATTTAATTACCCTGTGAATCTTCAAACCCTCTTACCCTCAAACCCTCTTACAAATACACGATAAAATCGTACACATAATTAAATTCTCAATACACGATAGATTCCTTACACTCAGTAGTTGAAAACGCTCCCTGAGACAATCATTGTCATGACCCTGGAGCTTTGGTGAACTAGGTGTCCTGTTAATTTTCTCACGAAGCCGACTAATTTCTTCCTCGAGCATTTTGGTCGACTTCCGAAAATGTAACTGCATTTCAGCATACTATGTTTGTAGCCTATGTAGCTCCTCGTCATTTTGTACCTCCCTATTTGATTCAGGCGCGGTTTCTCTCAGGCGCTTAGCTGTAGCTAACAACTCTGGCACAAATGTCTCTGCTACGTCATGTTCCTCATCTTCAAAAGCTTTATCCACTATCTCATTAATTGCTCTGATCAACGTGTGCCTCTTCTCCTTATCTGGTGAAACTTTAGCTTGGATACACACCTCTTTTAGCTGTTCAATCTTCAGCTGACACAGAAGCTCTCTGTTAGCTGATCCTGTAGCTGCTCCGGCTCCATTTTGCGTGTTCCAACGTTACTTCTTTTCTTTCCTCAGACGTCTTTTTGTATCACGTTGAGTCCCTGTTCGGGCGTCAATTTTGTTGCACACTTGAAGAAAGTAACACTCTCAACAGTGTGCTGGGAAAGATTATCTTCATTTATAAATACATTTCCAAATATTCCAGCTCACTTCACAATCTACGACTGCTTCCTTTTTCTCTCTCGTCAACTCTCTACCGGTTAGCGCTTTTTCTTTCCTAACCGTCCCTCAAACTGCATCAACTGTGGTCTAACAGCGCCATCTATAGGCAAAAACATGCAACAGCATCGTAAGTAAATAAAATAAAAGGCCACAAAATTATAAAAAGGGACCAAAGAAAAGACAAAATGGGGGTATGCCACACAAGGGCCGGAGGCGCACCGCTCATCAGTGGCTATTTTGCCCGTCGCACTTTGCCAAGATGTTTTTGAAGCGTCTATGTTTTTAGAAACGCGTTTGGTGTGTTTCAGCCCATAGTTTCGACGGCTTCATTTGACAGTAATGTTGAACACACAGTGGTACCTTCTCTCATGCTCTGTCTGTCGTCACTGTAAATACGTAAATCCTCATTGTATTTTCTTTTTCGACTTTGTTTCCCTGTACACTCAAAAAAATACTGAGTTGAAAATAACCCAAATTGGGTTATTCCCAACCCAGTAGCCTACCTGAGTCAATATATGGCACCCCTCCGGATATATATTTTTTTTTAGCAAAACTCACACACTTTTGAAGGTTTTCTTTGAAGGGACTGCTATTTGTCAGGAAAGCTACAAGAGCTAACGCCTGACTACACATAACCTTATTACTGGATTTGAGCAATGAAAAGTGTGCTTTTATTAGTACAAAAGGCACTTGCTGTGAAGGGTGCCAATACTTTTGACCATGCAGTATTCACTTCCTGCGGCATTTTAGTAGTATTTTGTGTTGGATTTGGGGAAATCAATTGTTGTTATAGTTGCATTGAGCTATTGAAAATATCCTGGTTTGGTTATTTAATCAAAAAACCTTCAAAAGTGTATGAGTTTTGCTAAAAAATCAACAAATCCGAAGGGGTGCCAAAACATTTGACCATGACTATACGTCATAGGGTCCTTATTGAACTAATTTATTAGTTTAGTACTTGGATCTCAAACTTAACACTGACCCAAAATATAACAACATAAAAGTAAGGTACTCACCCTGCCAGTGTCAGAGGAATCCCTGAGACATGTGAATGTCTGGATCAAGGAATCAGCAAGGGCAATTTTTGCGTCAGTTGAGGGTCTGAGTTGCTACCATACAATTTACGTATACAAAAACTCTGTAGCGGAGAGAAATGAACATTCTGTCACCATTCTCTCTGTACGACTTGACCGCATGCAGTGGATGGTGATCAAGCAATTCTTCGATGTTTGTTGCTATTAAGCTTGAGGTGGGGACAACGGTGTACGAAAAAAAGTGCCTCTCAAAACCGCTTGTCTGCCATTTTTTAATGACCAGCTTAATTATTGGTGATGTTGTGCTTGCATTGAGCACCAGCACAGTTTTAATTAAACCAAACAGTTTTAATTAAACCAAACACCTTCAGAATCACAGGAGAGGAGTACCGTCATCCCTGATCTGTACTCAGTGCCCTTATATTTTAACCATGCTGGGACATAAGCCTTACTGAAAAGAGGGACATCTAAGGTACCCTGGATGTCTTTTAAGCCCTCAATGGTGGAAAGGAATGAGCTACTGTATGCCCTGGCCCAATCTCTGGGATATGTGTCAACGCAGAGTCTGACATGAAGTTGTATCATTGCATAAATTGATGCTGGAACGCCATGGTTTTGGCAATGTTTTTAAAAATGCATGTCACATGGCTGATACGTTTAAAGAACCCATGTTTGGCCTCAAAACGCATTGCCCAATACTGCCTTAATGGCCCCAACTGTTTAATGGCCATGGGGTAGTGAAGCATGAAGTGATGCTTTGGCCTCAAGTGCAACTCAGGGAAAAGCTCAAGGAAGAGGCTGTGGTGTTCCTGTATGATCTTCTCAAGAAACAGTATCCCCGGTGATGTAATTGACGGTGAGAAAATGAACTCCATGCAATTGAGGAGTATCAGCAGAAGCGTCACAGTTGATTTTCCCCTGGTATCAAATCTCCAATTAGTAATGGTAACAATCGGAGTAGACACCAGGTTTGTGCAGCTGACTGCCGCATGGCTTTATCAACATTTTTAACATCATGGCTACCTACTCAGCAAGGAAGGCTTGTTCATCCTGTTGGAAAAAACGCAATCAAAGCTGGTTAGTCTATAATTGAGCTGATCTAGACTCATAACTTTTTGATCGATCAGTGCATTCAAGACCAGCTTGATTTCATACGGTCCAACACCCTCCAAAATGTCATGCATTATATCAGGTGTAATATTGTCAGTGACATGATGACTCTGAGGTACAATTACTGCATAATGCCACTTTAAGGAACCATCTAAACAGTTGGCAGCTGGTAGCCAGTGATAAACTCATGCTGATATAGTGTCAATATGAACTTGTAAATAATAAGCTGCCCAGGCACCCTAAGGGGTTCTACCTTTTTCTATTATAATTGTAATTTTGCAAAAATATACAGTAGCCTATATCAGCTAACCAATAAAAAGCCGTCTTGGGTTCAAAGTGATGTAAACCACTTGCAGGTGATGTTGAATGGCTCTCTGATGTGATGTTAAAAGACATTAAACAATTCTGAAAGAAATAATTGGACAGGCAAGGGCTTACTGTGATATCAATGTAATGTTAGCGAATGAGGAGGAAGTCCCCCTATTCCCTATGCAACGTGAGCTGCAACAATAGTGCACCACAACTCAACAAATACAAAGTCCATAATCAATACCAAGGAATTCGTTATTTGTTAGTGTTAGTTTACTTAGTTAGTATGTCCGGTTGAATGCCCCCCCCCCCCCCCCCCCCCGGACATTCAACTGGACATGCACGGGAAACACTGACTTCATATTAAAAATAGTTAAAACCATTAACGCAATAATTGCTAATGGCTAACGAGATGCTAGCGGCTAAAACTAGCGAAACCTTTTGAAATGTGCTGACTTTAACACTATGGCTGGGTTGCACCAACATGGATTAAATTAATCCTGGTTTAGAGTTAATCCATGTTGGTGCAACCCAGCCTATGACAAACTAGTTAGTTAACAACTGTCCTAACAGTCAAACATCAAGCAAGTGCAACACAAAACAAAGCAAGACGGCAAATAAGCTACTTACTAGTTCGGCAGACAGTAGAAACCTGGCTTCAGGCAAACCTAACCCATTAATGGCACTGAAGCGATTCTCCATATTAAGTCATTGGGCCTCATTCTTGACAGCAGTTGGGAAGACTTTCAGAAGGAACTCCACTTCGGTGGATTTAGGAAAAAATGTGCCATTCTCCATAGTTTTCTCACCTGCGATTTCTTCTGAACTTCAGAAGACTTTGAGAACACGAAATAGCAGTCGTAACTCTTCCGGAATCTTCTCAAATGCGATCCCACGGGGCCATCTTGTCGTTATTTGAGGAATCGCGTTGAGGAATGACATTTGAAAAAACTCTGTGTTAAAAGGGTTAACGGTTGAATTTGTGAGAACCCGTTGGTGATTGCGTTCATGTCAACTCTACAGACATCCTCGGATTTATTATAATAATAATAAATATGTGAATATTTTTATCATTAACAATTGCGTTTCACATTTATAGTCATGATTCTACGTGGTAGTATTTATTGTTATTGGATTTACTAAACCTAGATTAACTCTAAACCAGGATTATTTTAATCCATGTTGGTGCAACCCAACCTAGGTCTCTATTGCTTGTAGCTTGACTGTTCTCTCCCTTGTAGCCTAAGTCACTTTGGACGATGTAAATGTACACGAACACTGCTAATGTAAGTGAATAAATAAATAAACACTAAACCCAATCTCTAAGAACTATGACTTGCACTCAGGCCCTAATGCATTTTATACTTCTACTCGTGACCAGTCTTCACACTTATGGTGGCTAATTTGACTGGCAGCACTGACTGCATTTTATACTCCTACTTGGACCTGTTTTCAAACTTATGGTGGTATTTTTTCGATTTAAAAAAAAAAAAAAGTGACTTCTTAAATGTGTTTTACGGACTTCAGAAATTCAACGTAAGAAAAGATCTCCACCTTATTAATGAACACCTGTTACGAGTTGCTTTCGTGTGGATTTGGGAAATTCCAACAGCACACTTGGCTATGGCTGCGTGCCCTAATAAGGAGCTGGTGGTGCGTGTATGTAGCCTATGCAAATCCACTTTCACGAGAACGGGCATCAATTTAAGAAACGAATCCGAGGGAACACAGCTGAGAAGACTGAGTCAATTTTATTGTGTGATTGTACTGTATGTGTGAACATATCCGCAGCTGGCTGAAGTGTGTGTGTAACTGTGTATGTGTGAACATATCCTCAGAAGGCTGGAGTGTGTGAAACCTTAGGTTGTTGGTTTATACAGGCAAGTATGTGTGCGCAGGAGGCAGCAGGACTTGATGGTGCTGATCTGTTTTATCACCGTGATCCTGGGGAGACACCACAAGGAAACTTGGCTTGGAGTCCAACAGTCCCTCACAGAACCCTTATCTAGTGTTTTAGAGAGAGGGGAGATGCACCATTAGAGCACTGACATACACACAGTGAGGTTATAGTCCTTTTTTCTAGGTAAGACGGATTTCAAAGCAGATGCCACTGCTATGGGTCTGCCTGCACGCTATCTATGTCTGGTGAGTTTGGACAGGAGACTGGGGCTCTTAATCTGCCCTTCAAGGATTTTTACTACAAACTGGGTCTACCTAACAACTGGGTGGCTGTTTTTTCCTCCCCTCTGAAAAGCAATCGATACATCTGCAATTATGTACAGTATATAAACATTTAGACGGGTAACTATGTCAACTTACTTCACATGCGAAGCCTCTGGAGAGTCCTGCCTGCGTCTGGTGCTGAGCCTTGATGACCAGGAAGTGGCATTTCACTGAGGGGCCAGAAACATGGAGAGCAGAAGGTGAGACTGGATGATGAAGTGTGTGTGTATGTATATGTGTGTGTGTTTGCATGCATGTGTGTGTTTGAATTACTGATGTAGAAGAGGGTATATGCTGTGCTGTCTGTCTCTTTGCGCTTCTGTGTGTGTGTGTGTGTGTGTACCTTTCTGGTGTAAAAAAGCATGTAGGCAGTGCTGGCTCTCTCTCTGAGTACAGCCTCCTTAGTAGTGGCGGAGACTTCCTCATCATTTAGAGAGAGCCAGAGTCCCCCTTCCTCGGCACAGTCACTTGTGTAATGACCTGGAGGTGTCAGTCAACCACAGATCACAAACCAAACACACTCACACACCTCCCATATTGACCTGTGTGTGCTCCTTATAGAGTCTGTGTTTCTGTGATGTCCACATTCATACAAAAATATGGGTCTTATTTGTGTGTGTGTGTGTGTGTGTGTGTGTGTCTTACCGCAGTCCGTTTCGGTCCCAATGTGGCTTAGCACGCTCATTAGGGAGTAGGTAGAGCTGCCTCCCTCCTGACAGAAGAAACACCAGTGTCATTTATACATCATGGGGCTCATGTTGTTTACACACTATCACTATACAAAACACACACACATTACCATACTTACATTACACCCGTTCAGCACCACCATAGTAGAACACTCATAGTACAACACACATGAACACATTTCTCATTTCACTACCCTCAATAACTCATGTAACCTTTTTTACATAAATGACTTCAACTTGAGCCAAACTAAGAACTCAGCCTAAGTGTCTCCCTGTGTGTCTCACCACCTTCTCTCTGTCTGTCCCTGCCTCTAGCTCCTGAGTGATGGAGGATGCTGGGTAAAAGGAAGGAAGGAGGGAACGATGAGCATCTTCTGCTCAGTATCAACTGAGTCGCCTCCGACTATCGATTTTAAATGAATAGTTTACATGCAAAGAGGCTAGTGTTTTTGAGAATCGATACACTATCATAAAACATAATATTGTGATTTCTGATTCCCCTAATCAGCATGTGTTCTGTAGGAATCAGACCCAAAACCTTGGTTTTGTTGTTAGCAATGGTTCTGTGAGTTGAGGCACAGGGACACAAGCAAGTTCATTGGTTCGACGTGTGTGACACAGCGTCCACTGTGAGCAGAGAGGAGACTTGCCTTCAGAGGAAGACGCCCCCTCTAGAACAGAGGGGGCTGCAGGGCAGCAGCCTGATCCTGCACTGGGGGCCGAAACCTTAGGCGACTCGCCACACCTTCCTGCAATGTCCTCAGTCCTGAAAAAACATTATTAGTGTGTGTGTGTGTGTGTGTGTGAGAGAGAGCACAGTTACAAAATATTTCACCGTAACATGTAAGGCCCATACAACTCGCGAAGCCTATTTTACACAAGATCTTCATTATTTTGTCGCCGCCAGGTGGACCTTGGGTGTATGCATGGGTGTGTGTGTGTGTTTGTGCTTGATTGTTTGTGAGTGTGTGTGGATGTGTGCACATGCTTGTTTGTATGTGTGTGTGTGTTTAAGTGTATTACCACCTTTGTTTGATCTGGAGCTCTGCCTCCAGCTGAAGCGGTGTCATGCTTTTGGTGAGGGTGAAGGGGCAAAACCTATTCAGGTGTAAAATGAGAACCCTAGAGAGAAAGAGAATAATTATAATTCTGGTCCATAGGAGAGATCTCTCCATCAGGACCAATGCCAGTGGATTGAATGACTGGCTGCTGTAGGTTACTCTGTTAAACAGGAGGAGTACAGGAGTAACTCTGTCACATTGGTGGCAATGGTGTTTAAACATGTGTCTCATGTGTTTCTCGTGTGTTTCTCGTGTGTCTTGTTTGTCTCGTGTGTCTTGTGTCTCTCGTGTGTCTTATGTGTTTCTCTTGTGTCGCGTGTGTTTCTCTTGTGTCGCGTGTGTTTCTCTTGTGTCTCCTGTGTTTCTCGTATGTTGGTGCTTAAGTGGCAGTCAGTGGAGGCAGGCAAACTTACTGAGGTAGTGTGTAGAAACTACACCTCAGGCTCGACACCTGACCCCCACACTGCTCGCAGCTGTACTCAACTTCTGTTTCCTGTGAGCACAAACACATGTGACAAACCAGTTTGTGTGTGTGTGAGTGAGTGAGAGAGAGAGTGTGTGTGTGTGTGTGTGTGTGTGCTCTGACTATATTGTGTGTATAGAGATTGAGATTGACTGTTAGTAACCTACATTGAAGTAGAGCTCCAGGCTGTTTTGGACTGTGCCATGCGCAACCATTTGGAGGGAGAGGTAGGTGGAGATCTCCTCCCTCCTGCTCTCAGTTCCACAGCTGCTCAACAAAAAAAACACACATTTCACACATGAGGGCTACAGATCAATGCTTCACACACAGAAATACTGCTGTAGATCTGTCCTCATATCAGCCTGACCGACCTCCTGCAAGATCTTATGTGCTGGAGCTGGAAGGTGAGCAGCGTGTCCACTGGGCACTGATAGGACGCATCCCCCATCTGGAGGGTGTGCCCAATGTTCTTGAAGCCCAGAAGACACTCCGAGAGGAACTCATGGGCGTCCTGAACACACACACGCACATATATGACAAACACACAGATGCATACAGACATAAAAACATGTCAACATGAACAGAAATGCACATCCACACACATATTTTACAACTTTGAGCCTTGTAATGATATGGCTTACAATGTCATCAACAGCAGTATACATGAGAATTGATTACGTTTATAGTATCTGATTTAATGTGTGTGTTTTCTCACGTTCTGTGAATCCCCCTCAAATTCATAGTTGCGCAGGGCGATGCAGTCCTTCAGCTCCATCAGCACTGCCGCTTTCAGCTCCCTGTCCTTGGAGTCTCTCAGGCACCAGAGACCCACAAAGGAGCTATGGAGAGGGGGGGGGGGTGAAGGGAGTGTTTATGTTATTGTTCATGGGATTGTTTATGTCTGTGTGTAAATGTGCATTTGTGTGCATGGGTGTGTGTTAGTATGTGAGTGAGTGTGTGTGTGTTTGTATGTGAGTATACTGTGTGTTAGTTTGTGAGTGTGTGTGTGTGTGTGTGTGTGTGTAAGTGAGCGTGTATGTGTGTGCGTATGTGTGTGTGTGTATGAGAGCGTGTCAGTGAGTGTGTTTGTGTGTGTGTGTACTTACCTGAGGAGCAGTGCTGAGGGCTCCTCTCTCCATGTCTCCTCCTGCAGGAGCAGCTGGGTGCAGAGGGGCTGGAGAGCGAACAGACACTGCAGGGTGGAGTTGATATAGCAGGTCTGTCCGAGGTTAGGCAGCCTGAGGAAAATAAACCAGAAAGTCAAACACAAACTGCCAAGAGCTACTCAAGCAACCATCATGTATGCACATAAACACTGCCTAAGTGAATACACATCAAATGTAACCTCTGCTGGACTTCAATATATGGTCAATATATATGCTGGACAGACATACTGAATGTGAACATACACATCACTCCTCTAGGTAGTTTAAAGTGAGAGAATGGTGATCTGGGTGACTTACCCCCTGCACATCAGCTGCTGGACCGGGAGAACATGCGGCTTTCTCTCTGGGGCCTCTGGGGCAATGAGGAGGGCCACAGGGGGGGTCCTGGCCCTACTCTCTGGGGCCTCCGGGGCAATGATGAGGGCCACAGTAGGTGTCCGGGCCCTCATTTTACGGCGACTTGATGGGGACTGGCTCTCCTCCGCGAGTTGGACCATTATCCTGTACAAACACAGTTTGGAGGTGAGTGTTAGTAAAACCAGCACTCAAGTTGAGGCTTAAAGAATGTGATGTGGGACTGGATGCAGCCTCGGGTTGGGCTGGTCTGTGGGGATGCAGCTGGATCTAACTGTGTTTCTATATGACATCTACGAGTGTATATAAGCTCATAAAGGTGTTATATGGGAACAAAGACTGCAGCTGGACCTTATAGTGAATCTATATGATGTTTCTGTGTGTATCTGTGGTGTGACACAGTGGCTATGACAACATGAGGAACAGCAGAGTGGTGAGGCAGCATTAGTGAAGTTAGTGAGGGCACATATGTGTGTCATGTTCTGAATCAGCACTCACTGGTCCAGGGAGTCACAGCCTTTTGGGGTATCCGGGCTGGGGACCTCCTCTCTTTGAGGTGCCCCAGGAGATGAGGTTCCTGGGGAGGCTGGGGGGACCAGTGTGGAGGACTCAAGGGTAGCTAGGGTGACTAGAGGGCCTGGGGTGTCCAGACAGGGAACTTCCTTTCCTGTGCTGGAGATCTGGTGAAATGGAAAAACACTCCTTGCTGATTTTGGCTTTTAATCTTAAAGTGTTTACATTCCAGAAACAAATATAAGTCTGTGTAAGTTGAATTATCTAACAGTAAAACAGTCTTATGTGTCCCATATAATATTTGAGCCAAACTTTGATTATAAACTGCTAATTAGATGCTAATAAGATGACTGTAACTAAAGTGAAGATTGCTCTTGCAGATGCAGGTGTAATAGGAAGGAAGTCCATCTGTGTTGCCATGGTTACCTGAGGGACGTTCCCTGACACAGGGCTTGGCTCCTGGCTGTCCAGAATAAAGGAAGACATGAGAACTTTAGTCAGCACACACACACAGACAGTAACATGCATACACACAAACGCTCAGAATCCCACAGAATCAGAATCACTTGCACTGGGGTAATCTTACATCGCAGGTATACCAGCATCCACAATCTCATCTTTTTTAAATAGTCTCCTCAGCCAGCGAAGAGGTTTCCTGTGTAAGAGATTAGAGAGATGAGAGGACTGACAAGATCTTTGGTTTGGTTAACCTCAATACAATGTTATTCATAATATTATTCATATTATTAGTTTTGTTTTACATAGTACCATTAACAACCACTTCACCAATACATAAACACACACACACAATAGTTTACCTCTCCAAGAATGGCACTTCCTGGACTTTCTTCCTCTGGTTACAAAGGATGGACATAGATATCAGCATTACTTTACTTAATATAATTAAAAAAACAATAATTTGATACAAAGGTCATCATTATTATTATTACTATTATTAGCCTATTTTTTTTTTACCTTCCTCCGAGGAACACAGGGACAGCAAAACATCTTTATTCACTGTAGTGGTCACCTCAATTACAAATTCAATTATGAATCGAGGTCAAATTCCAGACCTGTTTAAACTCGCGGCAAATTTATGACACGGCAATCAGTCTTTGTGACGTAATGACAACACATACGCAAACTTCAGTCAAAGGGCTACCGTGGGCATTCTGAACCGAATTCATATTCTCCAAGTATATCGTTCCCCATAATTACAATGTATAGCAATAGCCTCCTTCCGTGTCGTTACATATATGGGACTGAAGGCAGAAAGTCTTTGCCTCCCTTAGACTTACTTTCATGCAAAACAGTCCACAACTTTCTCAATGTTATTAAAATAACTAGTGCAGTGCTAATCATGAATTCTGTAGTGTTAGCAGACGTAGGTGTAGCTGTTGGGTAGTGTAATAGCAAGACATATTTGCACTCCACATAGGTACAGGTTACACTGCAGTATTATTGTGATGCATGTTTCCTTTTCATTAAGAAATGTTTTAATGTTAGCCTTTTTGGAAATATACCAACAAATAAAGTTTGAGATTATGTAGTGGATGCAGTTGAATATAGATGTCAACTAACTATAAACTAAATGTCATAAAGAAAGAAATTATTTAAAATGAAGTTATGGTTGAAATAGGATCACTTCTTTATTGTAAGGGTAAGTGTAGGGTAAGAATGGTCATGCAGTTGGACTCAAATGTAGGTTCATTTTATTGAATGTATGTAGCCTCCCCATGCAAAGGAGATGTTTCCTGCCGCTCCGGGCTGCCAGCAACAGGCACATCTAAATCACAACAAATACACGACAATTTAAAAACTTTTCCAAACCAAAGCATTGCACAATTCAACGAAACATAGCCTATATTAATGACCAGGTAAGACCATCTCCTCTTCGTAAGACGCCAATCTCTCCTCCATTTCGCATATGCGGCTTTTCTTCTGTGTCCGGTCGCTTAATAAAAACGCTGTTTTCGCTGTCAATTGTCGAATTTTTATGTCTGCCACTTTCAAACGCTCCTCAAAAGAATTCATTTTAGTTAAACAAACTCCCGCTATATCGACAACTTCGGCTGCAATGTCCTTCCTGGCCACATCGTTGTCGTGACACCTATACTGTAAACATATTATAATAATTAATGTAATCATTAATAAACTACAGTAAGCACATTTAATTACCCTGTGAATCTTCAACCCCTCTTACCCTCAAACCCTCTTACAAATACACGATAAAATCGTACACATAATTCAATTCTCAATACACGATAGATTCCTTACACTCAGTAGTTGAAAACGCTCCCTGAGACAATCATTTTCATGACCCTGGAGCTTTGGTGGACTAGGTGTCCTGTTAATTTTCTCACGAAGCCGACTAATTTCTTCCTCGAGCATTTTGGTCGACTTCTGGAAATGTAACTGCATTTCAGCATACTGTGTTTGTAGCCTATGTAGCTCCTCGTCATTTTGTACCTCCCTATTTGATTCAGGCGCGGTTTCTCTCAGGCGCTTAGCTGTAGCTAACAACTCTAGCACAAATGTCTCTGCTACGTCATGTTCCTCATCTTCAAAAGCTTTATCCACTATCTCATGAATTGCTCTGATCAACGTGTGCCTCTTCTCCTTATCTGGTGAAACTTTAGCTTGGATACACACCTCTTTTAGCTGTTCAATCTTCAGCTGACACAGTAGCTCTGTTAGCTGATCCTGTAGCTGCTCCAGCTGCACTTAGCGTGTTCCAACGTTACTTCTTTTCTTTCCTCAGACGTCTTTTTGCATCACGTTGAGTCCCTGTTCGGGCGCCAATTTTGTTGCACACTTGAAGAAAGTAACACTCTCAACAGTGTGCTGGGAAAGATTGTCTTCATTTATTAATACATTTCCAAATATTCCAGCTCACTTCACAATCTACGACTGCTTAATTTTTCTCTCTCGTCAACTCTCTACCGGTTAGCGCTTTTTCTTTCCTAACCGTCCTGCAAACTGCATCAACTGTGGTCTAACAGCGCCATCTATAGGCAAAAACATGCAACAACATCGTAAGTAAATAAAATAAAAGGCCACAAAATTATACAAAGGGACCAAAGAAAGGACAAAATGGGGGTATGCCACACAAGGGCCGGAGGCGCACCGCTCATCAGTGGCTATTTTGCCCGTCGCACTTCCGCACTTGCCAAGATGTTTTTTAAGCGTCTATGTTCTTAGAAACGCGTTTGGTGGGTTTCAGCCCATAGTTTCGACGGCTTTATTTGACAGTAGCCTAATGTTGAACACACAAAACACAGTGGTACCTTTTCTCATGCTCTGTCTGTCGTCACTGTAAATACGTAAATCCTCATTGTATTTTCTTTTTCGACTTTGTTTCCCTGTACACTCAAAAAAATACTGAGTTGAAAATAACCCAAATTGGGTTATTCCCAACCCAGTACCTGAGTCAATATATGGCACCCCTCCGGATTTTTTTTTTTTTTAGCAAAACTCACACACTTTTGAAGGTTTTCTTTGAAGGAACTGCTATTTGTCAGGAAAGCTACAAGAGCTAACGCCTGACTAAACATAACCTTATTACTGGATTTGAGCAATGAAAAGTGTGCTTTTATTAGTACAAAAGGCACTTGCTGTGAAGGGTGCCAATACTTTTGACCATGCAGTATTCACTTCCTGCGGCATTTTAGTAGTATTTTGTGTTAAATTTGGGGAAATCAATTGTTGTTATAGTTGCATTGAGCTATTGAAAATATCCTGGTTTGGTTATTTAATCAAAAAACCTTCAAAAGTGTGTGAGTTTTGCTAAAAAATCAACAAATCCGAAGGGGTGCCAAAACATTTGACCATGACTGTATACGTCATAGTGTCCTTATTGAACTAATTTATTAGTTTAGTACTTGGATCTCAAACTTAACACTGACCCAAAATATAACAACATAAAAGTAAGGTACTCACCCTGCCAGTGTCAGAGGAATCCCTGAGACATGGGAATGTCTGGATCAAGGAATCAGCAAGGGCAATTTTTGCGTCAGTTGAGGGTCTGAGTTGCTACCATACAATTTACGGGGGGGAATTTTTAACCCAAAACAGAACAAAAAATAGAAACAATAGAACTTATTACAATGGCAATTTTGGCAACATTAAAAAAAACTCTGTAGCGGAGAGAAATGAACAGCCTGTCATCATTCTCTCTGTACGACTTGACCGCATGCAGTGGATGGTGATCAAGCAGTTCTTCGATGTTTGTTGCTATTAAGCTTGAGGTGGGGACAACGGTATACGAAAAAAAGTGCCTCTCAAAACCGCTTGTCTGCCATTTTTTAATGACCAGCTTAATTATTGGTGATTTTGTGCTTGCATTGAGCACCAGCACAGTTTTAATTAAACCAAACCGTTTTAATTAAACCAAACACCTTCAGAATCACAGGAGAGGAGTACCGTCATCCCTGATCTGTACTCAGTGCCCTCATATTTTAACCATGCTGGGACATAAGCCTCACTGAAAAGAGGGACATCTAAGGTACCCTGGATGTCTTTTAAGCCCTCAATGGTGGAAAGGAATGAGCTACTATGCCCTGGCCCAATCTCTGGGATATGTGTCAACGCAGAGTCTGACATGAAGTTGTATCATTGCATAATTTGATGCCGGAACGCCATGGTTTTGGCAATGTTTTTAAAATTGCATGTCACATGGCTGATACGTTTAAAGAACCCATGTTTGGCCTCAAAACGCATTGCCCAATACTGCCTTAATGGCCCCAACTGTTTAATGGCCATGGAGTAGTGAAGCATGAAGTGATGCTTTGGCCTCAAGTGCAACTCAGGGAAAAGCTCAAGGAAGAGGCTGTGGTGTTCCTGTATGATCTTCTCAAGAAACGGTATCCCCGGTGATGTAATTGACGGTGAGAAAATGAACTCCATGCAATTGAGGAGTATCAGCAGAAGCTTCCACAGTTGATTGTCCTCTGGTATCAAATCTCCAATTAGTAATGGTAACAATCGGAGTAGACACCAGGTTTGTGCAGCTGACTGCCGCATGGCTTTATCAACATTTTTAACATCATGGCTACTCAGCAAGGAAGGCTTGTTCATCCTGTCTGCATAAACGAAATAAAAGCTGGTTAGTCTATAATTGAGCTGATCTAGACTCATAACTTTTTGATCGATCAGTGCATTCAAGACCAGCTTGATTTCATACGGTCCAACACCCTCCAAAATGTCATGCATTATATCAGGTGTTGTAGTGGCTTAAAGTTCCCTTCTTTTGGTCAGTATGTAGTTCTTATCTTAAACCTTAAGTAACCACTCTTAGACGGAAAGAAAACGAGTCTACGCGTGTACTGTATTTCAACAACGGTAGAAAAACTGTGTTCGCTCCGTCTTTTACTGAAATTCTGACAAGTGCAACAAAGTGACAGTTGATACATCAAAAACAAACAATTGATACATTGATGCGTGAGCTCGCTACGTCACAGCTCACCTCTGGTTATTCCAAGCAATGCAATGCTTAAGCACTTAAAACATATTTTAGACTGAAATGCGAGCTATAAATACAAATATGTTATAACTATAATAAACAATCACTAAATATGAATCTAAATGATATAATGCCTAAATCTGAACAACAATGTAAAAATGGCACTAACAGGTGTAATATTGTCAGTGACATGATAACCCTGAGGTACAATTACTGCATAATGCCACTTTAAGGAACCATCTAAACAGATGGCAGCTGCTAGGCTAGCCAGTGATAAACTCATGCTGATATAGTGTCAATATGAACTTGTAAATAATAAGCTGCCCAGGCACCCTGAGGGGTTCTACCTTTTTCTATTATAATTGTAATTTTGCTAAAATATACAGTATATCTTAAAATCAGCTAACCAATAAAAAGCCGTCATGGGTTCAAAGTGATGTTAACCACTTGCAGGTGATGTTGAATGGCTCTCTGATGTGATGTTAAAAGACATTAAACAATTCTGAAAGAAATGATTGGACAGGCAAGGGCTTACTGTGATATCAATGTAATGTTAGCGAATGAGGAGGAAGTCCCCCTATTCCCTATGCAACGTGAGCTGCAACAATAGTGCACCACAACTCAACAAATACAAAGTCCATAATCAATACCAAGGAATTCGTTATTTGTTAGTGTTAGTTTACTTAGTTAGTATGTCCGGTTGAATTGAGTCCAGAAGACTTTGAGAACACGAAATAGCAGTCGTAACTCTTCCGGAATCTTCTCAAATGCGATCCCACGGGGCCATCTTGTCGTTATTTGAGGAATCGCGTTGAGGAATGACATTTGAAAAAACTCTGTGTTAAAAGGGTTAACGGTTGAATTTGTGAGAACCCGTTGGTGATTGCGTTGATGTCAACTCTACAGACATCCTCGGATTTATTATAATAATAATAAATACGAGAATATTTTTATCATTAACAATTGCGTTTCACATTTATAGTCATGATTCTACGTGGTAGTATTTATTGTTATTGGATGTACTAAACCTAGATTAACTCTAAACCAGGATTATTTTAATCCATGTTGGTGCAACCCAACCTAGGTCTCTATTGCTTGTAGCTTGACTGTTCTCTCCCTTGTAGCCTAAGTCACTTTGGACGATGTAAATGTACACGAACACTGCTAATGTAAGTGAATAAATAAATAAACACTAAACCCAATCTCTAAGAACTATGACTTGCACTCAGGCCCTAATGCATTTTATACTTCTACTCGTGACCAGTCTTCACACTTATGGTGGCTAATTTGACTGGCAGCACTGACTGCATTTTATACTCCTACTTGGACCTGTTTTCAAACTTATGGTGGGTATTTTTTTCGATTTAAAAAAAAAAAAAAAGTGACTTCTTAAATGTGTTTTACGGACTTCAGAAATTCAACGTAAGAAAAGATCTCCACCTTATTAATGAACACCTGTTACGAGTTGCTTTCGTGTGGATTTGGGAAATTCCAACAGCACACTTGGCTATGGCTGCGTGCCCTAATAAGGAGCTGGTGGTGCGTGTATGTAGCCTATGCAAATCCACTTTCACGAGAACGGGCATCAATTTAAGAAACGAATCCGAGGGAACACAGCTGAGAAGACTGAGTCAATTTTATTGTGTGATTGTACTGTATGTGTGAACATATCCGCAGCTGGCTGAAGTGTGTGTGTAACTGTGTATGTGTGAACATATCCTCAGAAGGCTGGAGTGTGTGAAACCTTAGGTTGTTGGTTTATACAGGCAAGTATGTGTGCGCAGGAGGCAGCAGGACTTGATGGTGCTGATCTGTTTTAGCACCGTGATCCAGGGGAGACACCACGAGGAAACTTGGCTTGGAGTCCAACAGTCCCTCACAGAACCCTTATCTAGTGTTTTAGAGAGAGGGGAGATGCACCATTAGAGCACTGACATACACACAGTGAGGTTATAGTCCTTTTTTCTAGGTAAGACGGACTTCAAAGCAGATGCCACTGCTATGGGTCTGCCTGCACACTATCTATGTCTGGTGAGTTTGGACAAGAGACTGGGGCTCTTAATCTGCCCTTCAAGGATTTTTACTACAAACTGGGTCTACCTAACAACTGGGTGGCTGTTTTTTCCTCCCCTCTGAAAAGCAATCGATACATCTGCAATTATGTACAGTATATAAACATTTAGACGGGTAACTATGTCAACTTACTTCACATGCGAAGCCTCTGCAGAGTCCTGCCTGCGTCTGGTGCTGAGCCTTAATGACCAGGAAGTGGCATTTCACTGAGGGGCCAGAAACATGGAGAGCAGAAGGTGAGACCGGATGATGAAGTGTGTGTGTGTGTGTATGTGTGTGTGTTTGCATGCATGTGTGTGTTTGAATTACTGATGTAGAAGAGGGTATATGCTGTGCTGTCTGTCTCTTTGCGTTTCTGTGTGTGTGTGTGTGTGTGTACCTTTCTGGTGTAAAAAAGCATGTAGGCAGTGCTGGCTCTCTCTCTGAGTACAGCCTCCTTAGTAGTGGCGGAGACTTCCTCATCATTTAGAGAGAGCCAGAGTCCCCCTTCCTCGGCACAGTCACTTGTGTAATGACCTGGAGGTGTCAGTCAACCACAGATCACAAACCAAACACACTCACACACCTCCCATATTGACCTGTGTGTGCTCCTTGTAGAGTCTGTGTTTCTGTGATGTCCACACTCATACAAAAATATGGGTCTTATTTGCCTGTGTGTGTGTGTGTGTGTCTTACCGCAGTCCGTTTCGGTCCCAATGTGGCTTAGCACGCTCATTAGGGAGTAGGTAGAGCTGCCTCCCTCCTGACAGAAGAAACACGAGTGTCATTTATACCACATGGGGCTCATGTTGTTTACACACTATCACTATACAAAACACACACACATTACCATACTTACATTACACCCGTTCAGCACCACCATAGTAGAACACTCATAGTACAACACACATGAACACATTTCTCATTTCACTACCCTCAATAACTCATGTAACCTTTTTTACATAAATGACTTCAACTTGAGCCAAACTAAAAACTCAGCCTAAGTGTCTCCCTGTGTGTCTCACCACCTTCTCTCTGTCTGTCCCTGCCTCTAGCTCCTGAGTGATGGAGGATGCTGGGTAAAAGGAAGGAAGGAGGGAACGATGAGCATCTTCTGCTCAGTATCAACTGAGTCGCCTCCGACTATTGATTTTAAATGAATAGTTTACATGCAAAGAGGCTAGTGTTTTTGAGAATCGATACACTATCATAAAACATAATATTGTGATTTCTGATTCCCCTAATCAGCATGTGTTCTGTAGGAATCAGACCCAAAACCTTGGTTTTGTTGTTAGCAATGGTTCTGTGAGTTGAGGCACAGGGACACAAGCAAGTTCATTGGTTCGACGTGTGTGACACAGCGTCCACTGTGAGCAGAGAGGAGACTTGCCTTCAGAGGAAGACGCCCCCTCTAGAACAGAGGGGGCTGCAGGGCAGCAGCCTGATCCTGCACTGGGGGCCGAAACCTTAGGCGACTCGCCACACCTTCCTGCAATGTCCTCAGTCCTGAAAAAACATTATTAGTGTGTGTGTGTGTGTGTGTGTGTGAGAGAGAGCACAGTTACAAAATATTTCACCGTAACATGTAAGGCCCATACAACTCGCGAAGCCTATTTTACACAAGATCTTCAGTATTTTGTCGCCGCCAGGTGGACCTTGGGTGTATGCATGGGTGTGTGTGTGTGTTTGTGCTTGATTGTTTGTGAGTGTGTGTGGATGTGTGCACATGCTTGTTTGTATGTGTGTGTGTGTTTAAGTGTATCACCACCTTTGTTTGATCTGGAGCTCTGCCTCCAGCTGAAGCGGTGTCATGCTTTTGGTGAGGGTGAAGGGGCAAAACCTATTCAGGTGTAAAATGAGAACCCTAGAGAAAAAGAGAATAATTATAATTCTGGTCCATAGGAGAGATCTCTCCATCAGGACCAATGCCAGTGGAATGAATGACTGGTTGCTGTAGGTTACTCTGTTAAACAGGAGGAGTACAGGAGTAACTCTGTCACATTGGTGGCAATGGTGTTTAAACATGTGTCTCATGTGTTTCTCGTGTGTCTTGTGTGTTTCTCTCGTGTCGCGTGTGTTTCTCTTGTGTCTTGTGTGTTTCTCGTGTGTCTTGTGTCTCTCGTGTGTCTTGTGTGTCTCTCGTGTGTCATATGTGTTTCTCTTGTGTCTTGTGTGTCTCTCGTGTGTCTTGTGTGTCTCTCGTGTGTCTTGTGTTTCTCTTGTGTCTTGTGTGTTTCTCTTGTGTCTTGTTTGTCTCGTGTGTCTTGTGTCTCTCGTGTGTCTTGTGTGTCTCTCGTGTGTCATATGTGTTTCTCGTGTGTCTTGTGTGTTTCTCGTGTGTCTTGTTTGTCTCGTGTGTCTTGTGTGTCTCTCGTGTGTCATATGTGTTTCTCTTGTGTCGCGTGTGTTTCTCTTGTGTCTCCTGTGTTTCTCGTATGTTGGTGCTTAAGTGGCAGTCAGTGGAGGCAGGCAAACTTACTGAGGTAGTGTGTAGAAACTACACCTCAGGCTCGACACCTGACCCCCACACTGCTCGCAGCTGAACTCAACTTCTGTTTCCTGTGAGCACAAACACATGTGACAAACCAGTTTGTGTGTGTGTGAGTGAGTGAGAGAGAGAGTGTGTGTGTGTGTGTGTGTGTGCTCTGACTATATTGTGTGTATAGAGATTGAGATTGACTGTTAGTAACCTACATTGAAGTAGAGCTCCAGGCTGTTTTGGACTGTGCCATGCGCAACCATTTGGAGGGAGAGGTAGGTGGAGATCTCCTCCCTCCTGCTCTCAGTTCCACAGCTGCTCAACAAAAAAAACACACATTTCACACATGAGGGCTACAGATCAATGCTTCACACACAGAAATACTGCTGTAGATCTGTCCTCATATCAGCCTGACCGACCTCCTGCAAGATCTTATGTGCTGGAGCTGGAAGGTGAGCAGCGTGTCCACTGGGCACTGATAGGACGCATCCCCCATCTGGAGGGTGTGCCCAATGTTCTTGAAGCCCAGAAGGCACTCCGAGAGGAACTCATGGGCGTCCTGAACACACACACGCACATATATGACAAACACACAGATGCATACAGACATAAAAACATGTCAACATGAACAGAAATGCACATCCACACACATATTTTACAACTTTGAGCCTTGTAATGATATGGCTTACAATGTCATCAACAGCAGTATACATGAGAATTGATTACGTTTATAGTATCTGATTTAATGTGTGTGTTTTCTCACGTTCTGTGAATCCCCCTCAAATTCATAGTTGCGCAGTGCGATGCAGTCCTTCAGCTCCATCAGCACTGCCGCTTTCAGCTCCCTGTCCTTGGAGTCTCTCAGGCACCAGAGACCCACAAAGGAGCTATGGAGAGGGGGGGGGGGGGGGTGAAGGGAGTGTTTATGTTATTGTTCATGGGATTGTTTATGTCTGTGTGTAAATGTGCATTTGTGTGCATGGGTGTGTGTTAGTATGTGAGTGAGTGTGTGTGTGTTTGTATGTGAGTATACTGTATGTTAGTTTGTGAGTGTGTGTGTGTGTGTGTGTGTGTGTAAGTGAGCGTGTATGTGTGTGCGTATGTGTGTGTGTGTATGAGAGCGTGTCAGTGAGTGTGTTTGTGTGTGTGTGTACTTACCTGAGGAGCAGTGCTGAGGGCTCCTCTCTCCATGTCTCCTCCTGCAGGAGCAGCTGGGTGCAGAGGGGCTGGAGAGCGAACAGACACTGCAGGGTGGAGTTGATATAGCAGGTCTGTCCGAGGTTAGGCAGCCTGAGGAAAATAAACCAGAAAGTCAAACACAAACTGCCAAGAGCTACTCAAGCAACCATCATGTATGCACATAAACACTGCCTAAGTGAATACACATCAAATGTAACCTCTGCTGGACTTCAATATATGGTCAATATATATGCTGGACAGACATACTGAATGTGAACACACACATCACTCCTCTAGGTAGTTTAAAGTGAGAGAATGGTGATCTGGGTGACTTACCCCCTGCACATCAGCTGCTGGACCGGGAGAACATGCGGCTTTCTCTCTGGGGCCTCTGGGGCAATGAGGAGGGCCACAGGGGGGGTCCTGGCCCTACTCTCTGGGGCCTCCGGGGCAATGATGAGGGCCACAGTAGGTGTCCGGGCCCTCATTTTACGGCGACTTGATGGGGACTGGCTCTCCTCCGCGAGTTGGACCATTATCCTGTACAAACACAGTTTGGAGGTGAGTGTTAGTAAAACCAGCACTCAAGTTGAGGCTTAAAGAATGTGATGTGGGACTGGATGCAGCCTCGGGTTGGGCTGGTCTGTGGGGATGCAGCTGGATCTAACTGTGTTTCTATATGACATCTACGAGTGTATATAAGCTCATAAAGGTGTTATATGGGAACAAAGACTGCAGCTGGACCTTATAGTGAATCTATATGATGTTTCTGTGTGTATCTGTGGTGTGACACAGTGGCTATGACAACATGAGGAACAGCAGAGTGGTGAGGCAGCATTAGTGAAGTTAGTGAGGGCACATATGTGTGTCATGTTCTGAATCAGCACTCACTGGTCCAGGGAGTCACAGCCTTTTGGGGTATCCGGGCTGGGGACCTCCTCTCTTTGAGGTGCCCCAGGAGATGAGGTTCCTGGGGAGGCTGGGGGGACCAGTGTGGAGGACTCAAGGGTAGCTAGGGTGACTAGAGGGCCTGGGGTGTCCAGACAGGGAACTTCCTTTCCTGTGCTGGAGATCTGGTGAAATGGAAAAACACTCCTTGCTGATTTTGGCTTTTAATCTTAAAGTGTTTACATTCCAGAAACAAATATAAGTCTGTGTAAGTTGAATTATCTAACAGTAAAACAGTCTTATGTGTCCCATATAATAGTTGAGCCAAACTTTGATTATAAACTGCTAATTAGATGCTAATAAGATGACTGTAACTAAAGTGAAGATTGCTCTTGCAGATGCAGGTGTAATAGGAAGGAAGTCCATCTGTGTTGCCATGGTTACCTGAGGGACGTTCCCTGACACAGGGCTTGGCTCCTGGCTGTCCAGAATAAAGGAAGACATGAGAACTTTAGTCAGCACACACACACAGACAGTAACATGCATACACACAAACGCTCAGAATCCCACAGAATCAGAATCACTCGGGTAATCTTACATCGCAGGTATACCAGCATCCCCATTCTTCTTTTTTCTAAATAGTCTCCTCAGCCAGCGAAGAGGCTTCCTGTGTAAGAGATTAGAGAGATGAGAGGACTGACAAGACCTTTGGTTAACCTCAATACAATGATATTCATAATATTATTCATATTATTAGTTTTGTTTTACATAGTACCATTAACAACCATTCACCAATACATACACACACACACACAATAGTTTACCTCTCCAAGAATGGCTTTTCCTGGACTTTCTTCCTCTGGTTACAAAGGATGGACATAGATATCAGCATTACTTTACTTAATACAATTAAAAAAACAATAATTTGATACAAAGGTCATCATTATTATTATTACTATTATTAGCCTATTTTTTTTTTTACCTTCCTCCGAGGAATACAGGGACAGCAAAACATGTTTATTCACTGTAGTGGTCACCTCAATTACAAATTCAATTATGAATCGAGGTCAAATTCCAGACCTGTTTAAACTCGCGGCAAATTTATGACACGGCAATCAGTCTTTGTGACGTAATGACAACACATACGCAAACTTCAGTCAAAGGGCTGCCGTGGGCATTCTGAACCGAATTCATATTCTCCAAGTATATCGTTCCCCATAATTACAATGTAGAGCAATAGCCTCCTTCCGTGTCGTTACATATATGGGACTGAAGGCAGAAAGTCTTTGCCTCCATAAGACTTACTTTCATGCAAAATAGTCCACAACTTTCTCAATGTTATTAAAATAACTAGTGCAGTGCCCGTAGGAATCATGCATTCTGTAGTGTTAGCAGACGTAGGTGTAGCTGTTGGGTAGTGTAATAGCAAGACATATTTGCATTCCACATAGGTACAGGTTACACTGAAGTATTATTGTGATGCATGTTTCCTTTTCATTAAGAAATGTTTTAATGTTAGCCTTTTTGGAGATATACCAACAAATAAAGTTTGAGATTATGTAGTGGATGCAGTTGAATATAGATGTCAACGTTGCTGTCTAAACTATAAACTAAATGTCATAAAGAAAGAAATTATTTAAAATGAAGTTATGGTTGAAATAGGATCACTTCTTTATTGTAAGGGTAAGTGTAGGGTAAGAATGGTCATGCAGTTGGACTCAAATGTAGGTTAATTTTATTGAATGTATGTAGCCTCCCCATGCAAAGGAGATGTTTCCTGCCGCTCCGGCCTGCCAGCAACAGGCACATCTAAATCACAACAAATACACGACAATTTAAAAACTTTTCCAAACCAAAGCATTGCACGATTCAACGAAACATAGCCTATATGAATTACCAGGTAAGACCATCTCCTCTTCGTAAGAAGCCAATCTCTCCTCCATTTCGCATATGCGGCTTTTCTTCTGTGTCAGGTCGCTTAATAAAAACGCTGTTTTCGCTGTCAATTGTCGATTTTTTATGTCTGCCACTTTCAAACGCTCCTCAAAAGAATTAATTTTAGTTAAACAAACTCCCGCTATATCGACAACTTCGGCTGCAATGTCCTTTCTGGCCACATCGTTGTCGTGCCACCTATACTGCAAACAAATGATAATAATTAATGTAATCATTAATAAACTACAGTAAGCACATTTAATTACCCTGTGAATCTTCAAACCCTCTTACCCTCAAACCCTCTTACAAATACACGATAAAATCGTACACATAATTAAATTCTCAATACACGATAGATTCCTTACACTCAGTAGTTGAAAACGCTCCCTGAGACAATCATTGTCATGACCCTGGAGCTTTGGTGAACTAGGTGTCCTGTTAATTTTCTCACGAAGCCGACTAATTTCTTCCTCGAGCATTTTGGTCGACTTCCGAAAATGTAACTGCATTTCAGCATACTATGTTTGTAGCCTATGTAGCTCCTCGTCATTTTGTACCTCCCTATTTGATTCAGGCGCGGTTTCTCTCAGGCGCTTAGCTGTAGCTAACAACTCTGGCACAAATGTCTCTGCTACGTCATGTTCCTCATCTTCAAAAGCTTTATCCACTATCTCATCAATTGCTCTGATCAACGTGTGCCTCTTCTCCTTATCTGGTGAAACTTTAGCTTGGATACACACCTCTTTTAGCTGTTCAATCTTCAGCTGACACAGTAGCTCTCTGTTAGCTGATCCTGTAGCTGCTCCAGCTCCATTTTGCGTGTTCCAACGTTACTTCTTTTCTTTCCTCAGACGTCTTTTTGTATCACGTTGAGTCCCTGTTCGGGCGTCAATTTTGTTGCACACTTGAAGAAAGTAACACTCTCAACAGTGTGCTGGGAAAGATTGTCTTCATTTAAAAATACATTTCCAAATATTCCAGCTCACTTCACAATCTACGACTGCTTCCTTTTTCTCTCTCGTCAACTCTCTACCGGTTAGCGCTTTTTCTTTCCTAACTGTCCCTCAAACTGCATCAACTGTGGTCTAACAGCGCCATCTATAGGCAAAAACATGCAACAGCATCGTAAGTAAATAAAATAAAAGGCCACAAAATTATAAAAAGGGACCAAAGAAAAGACAAAATGGGGGTATGCCACACAAGGGCCGGAGGCGCACCGCTCATCAGTGGCTATTTTGCCCGTCGCACTTTGCCAAGATGTTTTTGAAGCGTCTATGTTTTTAGAAACGCGTTTGGTGTGTTTCAGCCCATAGTTTCGACGGCTTCATTTGACAGTAATGTTGAACACACAGTGGTACCTTCTCTCATGCTCTGTCTGTCGTCACTGTAAATACGTAAATCCTCATTGTATTTTCTTTTTCGACTGTGTTTCCCTGTACACTCAAAAAAATACTGAGTTGAAAATAACCCAAATTGGGTTATTCCCAACCCAGTACCTGAGTCAATATATGGCACCCCTCCGGATATATATATTTTTTTTAGCAAAACTCACACACTTTTGAAGGTTTTCTTTGAAGGGACTGCTATTTGTCAGGAAAGCTACAAGAGCTAACGCCTGACTACACATAACCTTATTACTGGATTTGAGCAATGAAAAGTGTGCTTTTATTAGTAGCCTAGGCTACAAAAGGCACTTGCTGTGAAGGGTGCCAATACTTTTGACCATGCAGTATTCACTTCCTGCGGCATTTTAGTAGTATTTTGTGTTGGATTTGGGGAAATCAATTGTTGTTATAGTTGCATTGAGCTATTGAAAATATCCTGGTTTGGTTATTTAATCAAAAAACCTTCGAAAGTGTGTGAGTTTTGCTAAAAAATCAACAAAACCGAAGGGGTGCCAAAACATTTGACCATGACTATACGTCATAGGGTCCTTATTGAACTAATTTATTAGTTTAGTACTTGGATCTCAAACTTAACACTGACCCAAAATATAACAACATAAAAGTAAGGTACTCACCCTGCCAGTGTCAGAGGAATCCCTGAGACATGTGAATGTCTGGATCAAGGAATCAGCAAGGGCAATTTTTGCGTCAGTTGAGGGTCTGAGTTGCTACCATACAATTTACGTATACAAAAACTCTGTAGCGGAGAGAAATGAACATTCTGTCACCATTCTCTCTGTACGACTTGACCGCAGTGGCGCAAAAAGTGGGTATGCGCTGTATGCGGCGCATAGAGGCACCGCACCATGGGAGCGCCAAAGCGATGGTAAAAAAAAAAAAAAAAAAAACATGTTTGGGGTATTTTCTATATGTAGCTGCTGTTGTGCGTTTCTAAATCATTTCTGCATTTCCTTAATTTTATAACATTTTAGAGGACTAAACAGGCTAGAGTAGTATCTCTTAAGATTCCATAATAGAATTTTGACATAGAAGAGGGAGCGTGAGGCCGTGACCGCTAAACACACAAGCAGTTCGAACGTCATCAGGTTGCGTGAAACCGTGCAGACGAACACCAGCCCCCGTACCGATTCAAATCTACTCACTTTCTACCCCGGACTGCGATCGTTGCTGAAACGAGGTGCGGATAGAGAGTGTTCGTATGGATGATAGGGCTATCTGTATTAGCTATCCGTATCAGTTTGACAAACTAGGCTCCATGTAAACGACACTTAAGCTACGAGTAGTGAGTTGGTTGGATGGAAGATGGATAAAGCAAAGAAGCTGTTGGGAGCTTTGGGAACAGAAAAAGAAAGAGGGAAAAGGAGAAGACATGTCAGGGGATGCGACAGCAATTAAATAAGTGGATGGTGAAAGGCAACAGGTAGGTTTTAAGGTGACTTTACGTTTGTGCTTGGAGGCTTGCAAATAATGTTAACAGACTAGCTAGCAGGCTAGCTAGCGTTTGCTAACATAGAAATGTAGCAGCCAAATGGGGGTTTATGGCTAGCTTAAGCCTCATCAGTTAGGCTGATGATAGCTACATTTAGATTTTGGTTAAACCCCTTCTGTACCAATCCCATGTATGACACATCTCAATTTTATTAAGGCAAAAATAACAACTGGTAAATATAAGGTGGCAGACGGGCTCTGGTAGCATTCACATTAACTAACAAGAAGCTGGAAACGTAACTTGGTTACCATGGTTACCATTAGCTGTTCATGTTAGCTGTGCTGTCAAACATACAGGCTATCTGTTGGCATGATGCAATACTAGATGAATGGGCAAGTGCAAAGGCACGGCGTGTTATTATTTAGTAGCAACTAAAGAGCACTCTAGAATATTTTGGTAGCAGCATTGTTACACATCATCACCTTTAAAGATCTTTATTTGCAGGTTTACTCTTGCGTTTTAAGGCATTATGTTGCAATGGTTATCATTATAATGTTTATGTTTGCAACTGTTTATTATTTACTAATATATATATATATTTGTGTGTGTGTGTGTGTACAGTATACTGTATGCACCATAGCATACCATTACCATTATGGTAGGCATGCAGTGACTGATATACTTTAAAATAAACCTTTATTATTTAAAGCCCATACATGATGATGTCTGGCACACTTATTTATTTATTTGTTTAAGAAAAGAAAAAAAACATGTGTGTGTGTGTGTGTGGGGGGGGGGGGCGCCAATTCCAAAATTGTTGCTGCATACCCCCCTGACACTGGGCAGTTGCACCCCTGCTTGACCGCATGCAGTGGATGGTGATCAAGCAATTCTTCGATGTTTGTTGCTATTACAGTTTTTTACAATTGCTAAAACACTAAAACCTACTGGCTGAACAAAGTTCTCAGTTGCCTGAACTCATGAAGCTAATTGGGCAGTCTGTTGTCAATACCTTAAACTATTTCTCATGGTAAAACACAATTTGCAGGTCTCACTTAGACTTTTCAGCAAAACTCTAAACACATTCTCAGTCTTAAAACACATTCTGCAATCTAATTCACATCTCATCCATACTGGTAAACACAAGTGGCAACAATCAAATACAAATAGAGAACAAATGTCATTGATTGAACACAACCACTCAAAATTGATTTAACTTGTATCAAATGATGTGACACAACCAATATGAGCCAGTTTAGGGAGAAAACAGGTTGTTGAAGGTGGGAAGGAGAAAGTCTGAGAATGAATAGAAGAAACAATGTGAGGGGAGGAGGACAAGTAAACACCACGTTGACTCCTTTGATTTGTGTCCCTTTTACTGTGGTAGTGTATATTGTAGTAGGCCTACAGTGCATTGTAGGCTGTATAAGGACAATACGTAAACATGTTGTATGGCCCTGAACATTGTGCTTTCTATTTGGTACAGTAACAGTACTGATTGCTCAATAGATTTTGACTGGTTGCAGGTTCATATCAACAAAGAACAAGAGTGAGTTGTGAGTAGTGAGATGCAGGGTACAGTACTATAGGGGTACAAGAAGGAGAAAGAACCAACACAAATTAGAGCAAAGCAAAGAAGTAATTTCTGATACATTTGTATAGCTACTATGAGAGAACATGTTTTCATTCATCAAAAGTCAATGATAGATAAATATGAAATTTGTTTTGAGGTAAAAAAAAAATGTACTTCTCCCTGAGAACTATATGTTTTGAACAGTGTGTTTTCTATTTTTTGGTGTATTGTTTACTGACTGCTTGAAAGTGTATACAATTTTGAACACTTTGTTCATGATTTGACAGCAGTGTTTGATTTTGAGCACAGGTAAAACTGTTTTGAGGCGAAAGTTTCATTTTGCAAGAGAATTCAGGGGTTTTGTAAATAGTGCTTGAAGAGGAGGTTTTGTGTTTAGAGTTTAGAGAAAATGAGTGACTGTTTCAAGAATGTGTTTTAGCAATTGTAAAAAACTGTAAGCTTGAGGTGGGGACAACGGTGTACGAAAAAAAAGTGCCTCTCAAAACCGCTTGTCTGCCATTTTTTACAGTTTTTTACAATTGCTAAAACACTAAAACCCACTGGCTGAACAATGTTCTCAGTTGCCTGAACTCATGAAGCTAATTGTGCAGTCTGTTGTTAATACCTTAAACTATTTCTCATGGTAAAACACAATTTGCAGGTCTCACTTAGACTTTTCAGCAAAACTCTAAACACATTCTCAGTCTTAAAACACATTCTGCACTCTAATTCACATGTCATCCATACTGGTAAACACAAGTGGCAACAATCAAATACAAATAGAGAACAAATGTCATTGATTGAACACAACCACTCAAAATTGATTTAACTTGTATCAAATGATGTGACACAACCAATATGAGCCAGTTTAGGGAGCAAACAGGTTGTTGAAGGTGGGAAGGAGAAAGTCAGAGAATGAATAGAAGAAACAATGTGGACAAGGGAGGAGGACAAGTAAACACCACGTTGACTCCTTTGATTTGTGTCCTTTTTACTGTGGTAGTGTATATTGTAGTAGGCCTACAGTGCATTGTAGGCTGTATAAGGACAATGCGTTAACAAGTTGTATGGCCCTGCACATTGTGCTTTCTATTTGGTAAAGTAACAGTACTGATTGCTCAATAGATTTTGACTGGTTGCAGGTTCATATCAACAAAGAACAAGAGTGAGTTGTGAGTAGTGAGATGCAGGGTACAGTACTATAGGGGTACAAGAAGGAGAAAGAACCAACACAAATTAGAGCAAAGCAAAGTAGTAATTTCTGATACATTTGTATAGCTACTATGAGAGAACATGTTTTCATTCATCAAAAGTCAATGATAGATAAATATTAAATTTGTTTTGAGGTAAAAAAAAAATGTCCTTCTCCCTGAGAACTATATGTTTTGAACAGTGTGTTTTCTATTTTTTGGTGTATTGTTTACTGACTGCTTGTAAGTGTATATCATTTTGAACACTTTGTTTATGATTTGACAGCAGTGTTTGATTTTGAGCACAGGTAAAACTGTTTTGAGGCGAAAGTTTCATTTTGCAAGAGGATTCAGAGGTTTTGTAAATAGTGCTTGAAGATGAGGTTTTGTGTTTAGAGTTTAGAGAAAATGAGTGACTGTTTCAAGAATGTGTTTTAGCAATTGTAAAAAACTGTAATGACCAGCTTAATTATTGGTGATTTTGTGCTTGCATTGAGCACCAGCACAGTTTTAATTAAACCAAACAGTTTTAATTAAACCAAACACCTTCAGAATCACAGGAGAGGAGTACCGTCATCCCTGATCTGTACTCAGTGCCCTTATATTTTAACCATGCTGGGACATAAGCCTTACTGAAAAGAGGGACATCTAAGGTACCCTGGATGTCTTTTAAGCCCTCAATGGTGGAAAGGAATGAGCTACTGTATGCCCCGGCCCAATCTCTGGGATATGTGTCAACGCAGAGTCTGACATGAAGTTGTATCATTGCATAATTTGATGCTGGAACGCCATGGTTTTGGCAATGCTTTTAAAAATGCATGTCACATGGCTGATACGTTTAAAGAACCCATGTTTGGCCTCAAAACGCATTGCCCAATACTGCCTTAATGGCCCCAACTGTTTAATGGCCATGGGGTAGTGAAGCATGAAGTGATGCTTTGGCCTCAAGTGCAACTCAGGGAAAAGCTCAAGGAAGAGGCTGTGGTGTTCCTGTATGATCTTCTCAAGAAACAGTATCCCCGGTGATGTAATTGACGGTGAGAAAATGAACTCCATGCAATTGAGGAGTATCAGCAGAAGCGTCACAGTTGATTTCCCCCTGGTATCAAATCTCCAATTAGTAGCTAATGGTAACAATCGGAGTAGACACCAGGTTTGTGCAGCTGACTGCCGCATGGCTTTATCAACATTTTTAACATCATGGCTACCTACTCAGCAAGGAAGGCTTGTTCATCCTGTTGGAAAAAACGCAATCAAAGCTGGTTAGTCTATAATTGAGCTGATCTAGACTCATAACTTTTTGATCGATCAGTGCATTCAAGACCAGCTTGATTTCATACGGTCCAACACCCTCCAAAAGGCCGCCGAAGCACCGCAAAACTTCGAGACTGCTCTCGCGGCTGTCTTGGATGATTTCAAAGGCAAGTTTTCTTTGAAAACAGAACAGAAACTTGCCCTGGAAAAATTTATACAGAAAAAATATGTGTTTGCTTTATTACCGATCGTTGTATCGTTGTATAGTATCGTTGGTCTGATTGGTTAAAGGCGTGTCCAATTACGTGACTGAAGTGGACCGCTATTGAGTAGTTCGCCAGACCAACTGAGCAAATGAAATGCAGTGAAGGGGCGGGTAATTCCCAGACAAACAGCATACCATAACACTAAACAAATGGTTTTAACTGTGAGTGGGAATGGGCTACTTGTGTGCGCGTGTTCAATGAGGAGGTGTAGTATTTTGGCTTTAAATGTCCATCCCTACTCAATTTTTGAAATGGCTAGTAGCGGTCGGACCCCAATTACATGGCATGACGTTAGAGAACTGCAGTTAATACACAAGTTTGTTTTATACAATAACATAAAAAAAAGTGTAATACAGTTTATTTACGGTGCAGTTAATAGTCGGAAAAAATAGGGTAGTCATGAGCATACATTCATCGTGGAACAGTATTCCTTATTTTCAAATGTGCTTTTTTACTGTAGCTGGCACTCATAGTAATTCGTCAGTCTACCAGATTACTGTATGTCTCCAACTAACTGAACAATATTTTCTAACAAACTTAATGCTATTGATGTTACTGACAGCAATTTCTATTCATCAAGGCTCCAAGTGATTGATTGATTTTCTGCATCCTGCTACGATGTTCTTCCACACAGACTGGACAGCAAACACAATCTGCTGGCATCGTTCATCCATCCCTCTTGAGTAACTCAGCATACATACATTTGCGAGGTGGCTTCTGTGCATGTCTGAAGCACACTTGAAAGGCAGCCTTAATGCCAAGTAGATAGATTGAGGAAGTGAACGTGACTATGAGAAGTTCATCAGGTCAACTCAGCAGGCTCTCGTGAGGATGAGGCAACACAGAGAGTGAAGACTAGTGTGTGACAAACCAGTCTTTACACAATTGTCGTGTGAGTCACGCCTGAGCGTCTTTTTTTATTAAAGACTTCATCAATCAAGTCAGTAAACAATGAGATCAGTCATCAACATATTTAGGCCACGCAAGGACAACAAAATCATAGGGTCCTTTGCATCGTGATTTGTAAGATTTTCTAAAATTTTAAATACAATTAAAGAATTAAAAATAGACTTAAAAGTTAATGCATACAGTAGAGACCCTTGCCTGCACCAGTATTCAAAACGTGCAGGGTTGGTGTACTACCACTGCTGAGCCAATCAGGAAGGAGAATGTTTGAGGGACATCTCTCTCTCTCTCTCTCTCAGCATTGTCATGTTCATAGTGTTACTCTGTTTTACACAGATGTCTAGTCTGGGCTCTGGGCATGGAAAGAAGAGGACAGTGAGGTCTATGGTACCGCTCTCCTCTTTTTCCCCATGTGAGGTATATGGTACCCTCTCCACTTTCTCCCCATGTGAAGTCTATGGTACCCCTCTCCTCTTTCTCCCCATGTGAAGTCTATGGTACCCCTCTCCTCTTTGAATGAACCTGAAGTCCTTACGTCTCCCTGCTGTGACCCAGCCATCAGATGCAGTGGACGATGATCCTGCTGTCCCAGCGATCAGATGCAGTGGACGATTAGCACGGAGAAGGCCGAGCCCACAGCCAGCCCCAGCGTCAGGAAGAAGGACATGGTGACACCGGTAGCCTCTGCCAGCTCACGTGGCACCACCTTGGGCCCGTAGATCATGGGCAGTGTGCCCAGGTAGCCATTGGAGAGGCCCAGCAGCGAGACGAACACCACAGGGAAGAGGTCGTGGGCGAACAGCACGGTGTGGAGGTGGTAGCGTGGCTGGTAGTTGCAGAACATGAAGAGGGGTACCAAGAGGGTGCGGCAGACCACCAGGATGGGCAGGACCCGGCTGGTAGGGCCGGGGACCTGGAGCCAGGCCGTCATCTGGCGGCCGCAGAAGTCGGCCACGTTGTAGAGGAAGAAGCTGGTGAGCGGCACAAAGTAGGTGGTGGTCCAGGGGCTGCCGGAGTCGCGCTGCACCGACTGGATGCCTGAGGAGAGGGCCGGGAAGATCATGATGGAGATGAAGAAGACGTAGAAGACGGAGAAGCCCAGCACCCACGTCTTCCTCAAGATAGGCTTCAGAGGAGGCACAGAGACAGAGGTGGCAGCTGGTGTGCCAGCGTGCCCGTCTGCTGTCCCCTCAGAGGGCACGACCCCTCCGGCCAAAGCCATGTAGTACCTGAGAGCCGTGTGTGTGTGTGTGTGTGTGTGTGTGAGAGAGAGAGAGAGAGAGAGAGTGTGTGCAAGTGTGACAGAGAGAGAGGGAGAGAGAGGAATGGAGGGAGGGAAGGAAAAGCAAGATCAGTTATGTATGATCATCAAAATGTATCAGAGCGGTTTAAGAATAAACTTCATTGCACAAAAATCATTCCTCTCACTTAAAGACAAAAGTGTCTCTTGAGTGCGACCCCCTGGAGTCACTGCACCTCATCAGTGTCATGGCTGAGACTAATGACATGCCCTCCCTGCAGGGAGATGTGGAGGGTTATGCAAATGGCCATTTAGTGGGGAACAAACCCCATGGAGTTATCAAATAACTGCTTTTAAATGATACCACATAAACATAAACCAAGAATATAACAAATGGGTGGGGGGACGGTGGACACTTTACCAGACTAAAATATTTTGTATAAATATAAAAAAACAATCAAAACAATAATGATTTATTATTGAAATACCCTAAGGTGCGTGTTGCAAACATAACAAAAGGAGTTCCTTTTACAGCCCACTAGATGGCAGTACACAATCTCTTTTCTCTGCTTCAAGGCAGTAGAGACTGTGGTCATCCACAAGCCCGGTGCCCAGGAAATAAAACAAACCAACACTATCACAGATTCAAGTAAAGATTGACATTCACAAACTGCTTCTTGTGCTTGTACTGGACAATCTTGAAAATAAAACAAATAACAACATGGTATCAGACACTAGTTATCATACAAACTTTACAATCACATTAACAACTGACTTTTCAATACGATATCAGTTAGTTATAACAGGGGAGGTACAGACAGCACTGCGGGACTGCTGGCTGCGTGAGATATAACCCCCACATCAGCGAGAGGGAGGGAGGAGGGCGCAGATAAAGAGCGAATGGCACCCCTCTCCTCCATCGACAGACAGCAGGCAGAATGCTGCACTGTTACATCATGAACACATTCATGTTCTGTTCATTCATCAAGTTTGGTGGAGTGTGTGTGTGTGTGTGTGTGTGTGTGTGTGTGTGTGTGTGTGTGTGTGTGTGCGTGTGTGTGTGTGCGTTTGTGAGTGAGTGTGTGTTCATTCATTATTCGTATTTTACTTTTAGCCTCCGCTTTCCAAACCTGCACTGATGATTAGAAGCTTTCTGCTGTTAATGCACCACTACTACAACTGGCCTGTCACCCTATCATTCCAAAGCTGTAGTTCAGGCCACTAAACTAGTCTGATGGTATACTGATGATCTCTTAGTTATTGAGGCTGAACTAGTCTGATGGTATACTGATGATCTCTTAGTTAGTGAGGCTGAACTAGTCTGATGGTATACTGATGATCTCTTAGTTAGTGAGGCTGAGCTCATTCTAACAGCCCCAATTCAGAGTCTCAACAGATTTAGCTAAAAGTGCTTATAAAGTGTATTAAGCACATGAAGTGTATTAAGTATATGAAGTGTAGTAAGCATATGAAGTGCAGTGAGCACATGAAGTGTAGTAAGCATATGAAGTGTAGTAGGCATACGAAGTGTAGTAGGCATATTAGGTGTAGTTAGCACATGACGGTCTGCTTGCTGCCTGCTGAGTTTCGACACGTCACACACTTGTCATGAAACTGCGGTTTGCTTCACCACACAAGCATGAAACTCACACACGTCCCTTGACCTCTTGTTCCTCAATTCTCTTTCTCCGTCTCTGTCTTTTTGCTACACTCAGCTCAGCGAACCAGGAGTCGGTAAGAGAACCTAAGAGAATCACGGGGAATTCACCATGGTGTGATTGGGAGTGCCCTTAGCATAGAGGGAACCCGGTCATTAGGGTGCTGTGAGTGACATGACAGAACAGTTCTGCTGTCACCACCTCTACTGGATCCCTCTGGCCACTCACCAGCAGAAGACAAGTCAGGGAGGGGGAATCACTCAGTGTGTCTGGGATCAGTAAACTGAAAGTGCAGGCCTGAATCAGTTCCTAAGAGTGCAGGCCTGAATCAGTTCCTAAGAGTGCAGGCCTGAATCAGTTCCTAAGAGTGCAGGCCTGAATCAGTTCCTAAGAGTGCAGGCCTGAATCAGTTCCTAAGAGTGCAGGCCTGAGGAGCTTTACTGTACACGAGGTCAGTTACTGAGAGTGCAGGCGTGAGGAGCTTCATGAGGTCAGTTACTGAGAGTGCAGGCGTGAGGAGCTTCATGAGGTCAGTTACTGAGAGTGCAGGCGTGAGGATGGAGCTTTACTGTACATGAGGTCAGTTACGGAGAGTGCAGTCGTGAGGAGCTTTACTGTACATGAAGTGGACTCTAATGTCTTATGTCTCATGTTTAGGGAGACGTGCGCTCCTTACCGCTGTACCCAATGAAGAAAGGTCTTGTGGAGTGGTAAAGAAATGTGCGTGGAAGAGAGGGTTCCATATCGGGGACTGGTACATGCGTGTGTGGGCATAGTGTGTGTTCATGCAATCACAAGTTACTGCCTTGAGTCTTTCTCTGGCCACTACACTTTAAATGCATTGAGCAAACAGCTCTTTAATAGCAATAGTACTGTAGTGGTCACCTGTCCATAGCCTTGTCTGGGTAACTGTAACTGTAATGCTGTGCACCGATCATCATTGGGCTTATCCAAATAGTAGTTGATGTAATAACTGTCAGTAGGCCAGGTGAGATAGGTGTGATTAGTGTCAGTGTTGTAGTGACTCACTGGTGTGATTAGTGTCAGTGTTGTAGTGACTCACTGGTGTGATTAGTGTCAGTGTTGTAGTCACTCACTGGTGTGATTAGTGTCAGTGTTGTAGTCACTCACTGGTGTGATTAGTGTCAGTGTTGTAGTGACTCACTGGTGTGATTAGTGTCAGTGTTGTAGTGACTCACTGGTGTGATTAATGTCAGTGTTGTAGTCACTCACTGGTGTGATTAATGTCAGTGTTGTAGTGACTCACTGGTGTGATTAGTGTCAGTGTGACTCACTGGTGAGATAGGTGTGATTAGTGCCAGTGTTGAAGTGACTCACTGGTGTGATTAGTGTCAGTGTTGTAGTGACTCACTGGTGAGATAGGTGTGATTAGTGTCAGTGTTGTTGTGACTCACTGGTGAGATAAGTGTGATAAGTGTCAGTGTTGTTGTGACTCACTGGTGAGATAAGTGTGATAAGTGTCAGTGTTGTTGTGACTAACTCGTGAGATAATGGTGATTAGTGTGAGTGTGACTCACTGGTGAGATAGGTGTGATTAGTGTCAGTGGTGTTGTGAGTCACTGTGAGATAGGTGTCAATAGTGTCAGTGTCGTGACTCACTGGTGAGATAGGTGTGATAAGTGTCAGTGTTGTCGTGACTCACTAGGGGTGTGATTAGTGTCCGTGTTGTGACTCACTGGTGTGATAGGTGTGATTAGTGTCAGTGTTGTTGTGAGTCACTGTGAGATAGGTGTCAATAGTGTCAGTGTCGTGAGTGACTCACTGGTGTGATAGGTGTGATAAGTGTAAGTGTCGTCGTGACTCACTGTGAGTAGGCCAGTTTGGGCAGGAGCAGGTACGTGATGATGCACAAGAGAATGAAGACGTCCGCTGTCAGGAAGTAAACCAGGGCGCTGTCTGTGACGTCACTGGCGGCTGCCAAGTCGATCACAGACGCCACCGAACTCAGAGTACCGCCCATTGCTTGTCCTGAGGTCACACACACACACACACACACACACACACACACACACACACACACACACACACACACACACACACACACACACAACACAAACACACACACACACACACACACACACACACACACACACACACACAGAAACACACACACACACACGACACAGACACAGAGCAGGGGTTATATTTGAGGCTCTTCACCACATCACCAACTAGCACCAAGAGTCACAGGGAAAGAAATGGGGTTTGCATTTGCATTTATGTATTTTATACATACATTTTATAAATTATACATTTACAGTCCTCCCTGGGAAGGGAGCACCCTGTGAATCAATGTGTGTGTGTGTGTGTGTGTATATGTTTCAGATAGCTATAGCCCTACTAACTATCAACATCATCCTTAATCAGTCACTGAGATGTCTGAGCCTACCTGAGATGAGGGCCTGGGAGATGCGCATGGGGAAGTGTCCACTGATGCCAAACACGCTGCCGGAGAAGAGGTTGGAGGCTCCGCTCACCAGGGCCACGCTGGCCAGCGTCCCCGCGAAGAACTGCTGCCGGCAGCCCGACACGTCCACCTTCACCATCACCGTGGTCACAACAAACACCACCAGGATCACACACAGGGACGAGAGGATGCGCACCCGGGGCGACACTCTACACACACACACACACACACACACACACACACACACACACAAATGTATATGCACATAAATAGAAGTATAAACATGAATAGACACATGCACAAGTTAAAGTTCACTCACACACAATTAAAGAGGAACACCTATTGGTAATGCACTGTGAGACTTAAAGCAACATATTTTTAGAATTATTATGACTGTATAAGGCATGAAGGTTGCATATGACTGTATGAATGTGAGAAATATTCAGACCATTCAGACCACTGAAAGACAGACACTGCTACAAAAACACCAAAGTACAGCCTATAAAAAGTCTTCAGCTCCCTAAGAAGTACACGAAAGTACAGCCCATAAAAAGTATTCAGCTCGCTTAGTACACAAAAGTACAGCCTTTAAAAAGTATTCAGCTCGTTTAGAAGTTTTCACCTTTTCTTGTTTTACAACATTGACTCTGCCTCTCCAGAACATTCATATTTAGAGTCCAGACCTCAATCCCGATAAGAATTTGTGGCTGTTCAGCCACGATCACTGCATGGTCCTGATGTGCAAAGCTGATCCAAACCTCTCCACACAGGCTGAAAGCTGTCACTGCACATACTAAATACCGACTTGAAGGGGGTGAAACTTATGTAATGAATTATATTGCGTTTTATATTTTGAATCAATTTAGATCACTTTGACATAAATGATTATTTTTCTAAAGATCAGTGTCAAAAAGGCCAAAGATTCCATGCTGTTAAACAATAAAAGGTGAAAACATCCAAGGGAGGGTGAATACTTTTATGGGCACTGTACACACGTTCACTGAGGTAAACTCATGACTGGGCCTGAATCTCACTCACGAAAACTATTTGAAGTCATATCATTCTTTTGGCACTTACTGCTCTTTCAAACCTGAAAAAAGCTGTGTGCATTTCAAATGTCTTCGCAAGCTGAAAGATGTTGACGTGTTTGTGAGGTAGCAGACAAGAATCATTGCCAGGTTCGTGTGATCCAAGAGTCCTCTGACTAAATTCAATTTGTCACCACACCGCGGAAAAATGCGTGTCAGACAGGATACTATTTATCCCTCTGCCTCCCCCGACACTTTAGCCATTAAGAGAGAAAGAGGACATTTTGTTCTCCCAAGATGGGGGGCCTGAAGTTCAACAGCCATTCCACGGCACCATTTTAGACACAGGCCTTTACAGAAAACGTTTTATACCCTGGGCTTGTAGCAACTGAAAGTTATTTACGGGAGCAAATCTGATTAGTGGAAAGGTGAGGTGGCACCAAACGTGTTCTAGTGTTTATCAGTGGGCTGTCTGAGTCATGTCTGCAAAAGGTCAGGATTCTTAGAGATCTGGTGGCAAATATCTTTCAAAAGTCTTTCGGAGAACCTTTTTTTGTATTTTCATGAGTAATGGCCCCAAATCCTTACACTGATGGATGATGACTTTCCTTTTCAGCAATAAGCTAAAGTTGATACTTATGGCCACATGATCATCTTATAAGTGGAACTGTGCAACTGCTCCCCAGCACAGTCAGAGGAGACAGTGCTGACAATGACATCTCTCAGACGGTTGTGCTTGCTGTGATCAGCAGAAGCCTCAAATAAGCACCTGAGTGTGTGTGTGACCTAGTGCGAGTGTGTGTGTGTGTGTCCGTGTGTGTATGTGCGTGTGTGTGTGTGTGTTTGTGTGTGTGTGTATGTTTGTGCGTGCCACCCAATGGGGAAGTAGGCGACCGCACATTCTTGTCACTGACCTGTTAACAAGGAGGTAGTTGAGCACCAGGCACAGCACCGAGGGGATGGTGGAGGCGATGGCTAAGTAACTCTCAAAGTAATCCTGTGGAGGCAACACACACAACAGACATTTCATGGACACCTGCAGAAGACTGAAGAGACTCTCTATGTCCCTGCAGCATAGAGCACTGATGCAACAACGCAGAGCCACTGAAACATCTCACTACTACATCAAGGGAGGTTTGAACCGCAACAATGAAACAAAGATTTAAAAAAGGGACTGTGTGGAGTTTTCAAACATTGGGTCATCCATGTCACAAGGGACCTAAAACACACTGATATTTCAGATCAGATGTGTGAGCTCTCACCATAAATCATTTCTACATTATGATCAGTGAAACGGATTACTGGCCACTGGTGACTAGTACAGGACAACTGGTCACTTCTGCTTCTCAATTACAAACATTTACACAGATGTACAGATAAGTAAACAGTAGAACAGTAAGTCACAAAGGAAGTATGGGATTGCTGCATGTCCTTGATTTCCTGTGAACAATATGATTTCATCTCAAACATTCAAACGTCTGAAACACCACTGATTTAAGCGTGCTTCTTAGTATTAACGAATGAGTGGTATACTAATGACCTTCAGGTTTGGTCTACTGAGGGTTCCCACAACTCATGGTATTGAACACTCCTCTGTCTCCTAGGTGACCGAAACACAACAATCTGAGTGCACTTGTGTCCCGTGTCCTGAAATGTACCTTTCAGCATCCTGATCCAATTAGCAGAAAAACAGAAATGTTGTAGGAACAAGCTTGAGTACATTATTAGATCAGAGGGGAGAGAGAGAGAGAGAGAGGAAGAGGGAGAGAGAGAGAGGCTGTTAAGTAGAGAAGTAAGACTAAGTGGAGCTCAAATTCATTTCACCATCTACACTGTGAATAACCTGTCACAAACAGAACGGCCCATGACTATGCCTGGCAGTTAGTATGTGTGCAGCGCTTATTGACAAAACCATCCGTATCTCTCCTGCCTGGGCTCCTCCTCCAGGATTTTAACCATTTAATTGTGTGGTCATGGCTCAGTGAAAGAAGACTCAGTTCTCAAGTCACAAGACAATCCAGGACGCCAGGTCTGTCTCTCTCTGTGTCTGTCTGTCTGTCTGTCAGTCTAAGTCCTCCTTACTGTTTGATTTCCTCTCTCATCAACCAGATATGCCTTTGGGGAATCCTTAGCCACATCATAGAAACAGGTTTATCAGGAAATAACACACACACACACACACACACACACACACACACACACACACACACACACACACACACACACACACACACACACACACACACACACACACACACACACACACACACACACACACACACACACACACACACACACTTACGCTGAGGTCTGAGTGTGGTTCTTCATGGCCGTCCGTCTGGGAGCTATTGCTGAGTTTGAACAACCAGTAGTGCTTTGCAGTGATGAAGAAGTTCCATGGCAGCAGCGAGCCAATGCCCAGCACGAAGAAGATGAGGTACACCAGGTAGTGGGTGTCCTCGGGGCTGTGCCTGGTGGCCAGGGGCCCAGCGGAGGGAGGCAGCAGCGGGGCATGGTCGCCCTCATGGCCCTGGGTCTGGTCCTCATCGTCGGCAGACATGGAGGAGTGCGGTGCAGCCACGTACGAGGAGTTTAAACTGGCCTGTGGCTCAATGCCGTCCATCTCTCAGAGAGAGGAGAAAGGGGACATGGGAAGGGGGAGGGGGGAGGGGGGAGGAGAGAAGGAGGGAAAACCAGGAAAGAGGAATGGTTTGAAGGGGGAAAACTCTGAATAATAGAAAAGATTCCAAGGATAGACAGAGTGGGGGAAAGGAAAGGAAAAGAAAGGGAATGACACCCCTGGAGGAACCAACTGCTATTACAGGAGGTGTTAAAACCACAAGGGCCCTGGAAACACAAAGAAGAAGAGTTGATGAACTCAGACAGTGAGACAGCAGAGCAACAAAGATCTGTATTCAGTTCCAGGAACAATTGAGACATTCGACTACCTTCTCTTGTTCTTCTCAAGGTCGAGGGTGAATGCCCCAATCTCATCTGAGGAACACTGTGATAGAGTAGAAAGGTCTGTTATGGTGGAGGCGGATCCGCCATGGGATCTGTGAAGACACAAGACCAGGAGATAAGAGCCTGACCTAGAAACACACTCTTTTCTAGGCTTCCTCACAGGGGCCCCCGCTCACGAGACAAACACAAACACACACACACACACACACACACACACACACCCTGACCTAATGCACCCTCCTAATTTCTGTGTGTTCACGGAATACACCACATGAGACCAAGGATGTGGCAGAAAAAAAGAAGGGAATTCATGAAAAATGCAAAGGAGAGACAATTAGTTACAGAGCGGATTAAATGCTTATTAAAAGACCATGACCTTAGGGACCACTAAGCATTCAGCATGTGTGAGGGACATAACAGGAATATGTTAACCACAGATGAGTAACAGCTCATCAAACTGAGCAATTAAACAATCTATCACAATGCAGATCTATCATCTGCACAAGTGATGAAAGAAGTAACACGTCACGTTCCCCATGAAGATGGGCAGCAACCTAATAACAGACAGGTGTCATATTTGTTCCTTCACATTACAAGGATAATTCAGAACAGTGGTGATGGTCACTTTCACCTGCATTTCATGTTTGGATTAAGTTTAAAAAATCTCTTGCATTAGAAGCAATTTACTTCGCAAATCACACCACATATCAGTGAGAAAGGATCAAAATAGTTAACAATTCTTCTGCATCACTGGCAGCTAATATAAAAATTCACATATTCATTGATTTACACAAAATGACGTCCATCTGCACTTTAACAAAGTCTAAATAAACGTGATCTGTGTGTTTTTTTCAAGACTTGCGGAGCAGGTATGGCGCAATATGTAAGCTTTTTAAAAAACAGAATCACCCAATGGCCAAAACTGATGACCTCAGATGACAGCATGTGACTCACAAGTGGTCAGGTTTGTGCATGTCTCTGTTCTGACATGCCAGGAAGCGTGACCATTTGTGTCACCTAAGCACTTATAACAGATGTAATTGCAATAATACGGGATTAGGTATATCTTCCTTACAGTATCTTTAACCACACAAACTCTGTACGCTACAATTCAATGATAGCATAATTTATAAAGCAACCCTCACTTGTAAGATTACGGAGCATGCTTGCAGCATATTGCTGAGAATAACACGACTATATCGTATAATGTTAACACTGCTTGACACCTTCAACATACTGAGTCAACAAACGTCTACTCCTTTCTAATTTAACACGTTGTTGCTGTAAAGAGAACATATGCTATTTTAGTAATAACTGAGTAATAAAAAAGGACTTCCAACGAAGTAACTTAGTAGTAGCCTGCAGGAGTCGTAGAAAGAGTCAATGTAAACGATAAGCAATACCAACCTTAGTTTAACATAAACAGACCATCACAGCCCCCATGGAAATATTCTTCTAACTGCGCGATGACAAGATTGTCTACATCTCTCTTTCAGTTAAATGTCCAAACAAGAGTTTTCGACGAGTCAAAGGAAAAGCAAACAGCTCTGGTCCACTCCTCCTGGTGTCCTTTTTCAAAACCTCTGTTCCGCAAATCTGTGTTGGAAACACAAGACGTAAGTAATCAAACACAGATCTACTTCGTCAGACATTGCTAGAAGAGTGAGAGGTGACGAGTTGCCGTTTCATGCATAGACATGTCTATGGTTTCATGCCCCTGGAGACATACAACCTTTCCCGAGAAATAAGAACACAAAGAGCGTTGCTATTCTACGGAGAACCATAAGAGTCATGGTTGGAATTTTGTTTCTGGTGGGTAGAATTGTCTTTTTAATGTTAAACCCAAAGGTAGCTCAAAAACAATTCTCACCATCAAAAAAATATTCCCACCTTAAACTTAAACGAGTACTTAGAATGGTCGAGTTCACTTAAATAAAGCATTGCAGTGATCTAAGGGATCCATTGAGGAAGGAAACACAAAGGTATTGCGAGGGAATGCAAAAGTATTTAATTAAACATGCCATTTGGACGCGGGGCCTCTATTTCCTTAATGCACCAGCAGAGGGCGAAGTGGGATCAATAACAAATCAGGTAAGGTAGACCAGGGAATTTGCTAATAAGACTGCCCGGGCGGTTTAATCTCTTTTGGCCTTGCTCAGCTTTGTTGGTTTTGTTCTTTTTACGGACACCAGGATCAGGGTTCCTCCTCATCTGCCTTCTGGCTGAGTTCATGATTGTCTTCAGGCACTGTGGGCAACTATGTAGATGTATGTGATCTGATATATGTGTCTGTTTGTACACAGATGAAAGTATGGGATTTTGAAAAGTCAATCGAATGTCTTCTTTATTGTTTAGGGCAGTACAGTGCAGTCCCTCCCCCGTCCTCCGTGAAAAGTAACGCCACGTCAGCAGGGGGCAACAAGGCCAAAGCAAAAGAGGAGGACTCTTCGGACAGCAGTGTTATAGAGGAGGATGAGAAGAAAGCACCTGCTGCTGGTAGGAACTGAACTACAAGCTCTCTGTTGCAGGTGCCCTGGTGTAGCTGTTGCCTGTTTTGTAATTCTGTTCTTCTCTCAGATAAAACAGCCCCTGCCAAGACGCCTCCCCCTAAGCCTGCTGCTGCTGCTAAGAAAGATGAGTCCAGTTTGGAAAATGAAGTATATGGGCCATTCTACCGAATTCGTGTAATATGCAGTCCCTCAACAATAAAAACTATTTACAAAACAATTAGGTATTTAGGCATAGATATTTAATTAGAAAATGTTATGGTCTATATAAACCCAATGCATTACATGAGATAGTGATAAGCTAAATATATACAAAATCATCATTTATAGGGTACTTTCTATTGGGAAGTAGCTGTCCCCAACCCTGACATCTAAATTTCAATGCCTTTAAATAACACTTTTCAATTTTTTTTAGATTTTTTTCAATGATTTAATTTCAAAGATCTTTATGATTGGGTTGAAACAGAACTTGGAATATTTAGATTTATTGTGGGTTTAATTTTTAAATCAATTTTCTATACTCAAAAAATCATGTCCCTAGTTTTCATGTCACTACCGAAACACAAGAGTTTTAGTCCATTGGCTGAGCCTGTGTTTTAGCCACGACTCTGCATTTTTGACCATGCAGTGACACTGCATCTCTGACCCTCATGGTTGAATGGTAAGTAGCTAAATCCCATAGTTTTTATATAAATGTGTTCCAAAGTCTGAAAATCGACGTGTAACCTTAAGAATTGTCACTACCGAAACGCATGTTTTCTTCAATTAAGTAAACCTTTTGGGGTTTCATGGAAAATCTTATGTTTGTATGTGTGTTCACCTCTTCAAAGATGTGTTTGCATGCCGTGTGCTTGTTAGAATTCTTTATTTATGCTTAAAGTTAGCTAGAATTGTCACTACCGAAACAGTCACTACCGAAACATATGGTAGTGACCAGATGATTTCGGTAGTGACAAAATGAATTGGTAAGTAGTTCAATCCCATAATTTTTAAATAAATGTGTTGTGTGGACTAAAGGCCGGCCCAGAGCACCTTTTGGAAGATTTTGGGAGAGAAATGAACATCCATCCAACAGTGCAGTCACTACCGAAACACTGGATGTCACTACCGAAACAGTGCAGCACTACCGAAACACAGGATGTTTTGTAAAAAATTAAGTATATTGAGTAATCAACTAAAATGTTATGATACTGATTGGATTAATGTATGTTCAATTTCATCAATGAACAACTCTGGAATCAATATGATCAGTATTTAGCATTTTACAAAGAAATATTGCACTTAGATTTTGATGAATTGTATAAATTGAACTTGAAAATTTGGTAAAAAATTCATTTTTATGGATTTCATTGTGAAAACCTTCAAGAAATATTTGTAAAAATACTCTTCAGAGAAGGGAAGGAAACACAATCTGAACAGGTCAATAATAATACTTTTTTACTATAGTAAATGTGATGTTTCGGTAGTGACAATTTTTGGAAGAGGAAAAACATTCCAACACATTCTGAAAATACAATATAAAAATTGACTGTTCTTTTACTAGATAAGTGTACTTTAGATATGGTACAATATACATACGGACAAAGTTTTGGGAATGAAACATAAAAAAAATCAAAATATTTCCGACCTGACTTTGCACCAATTCGGTAGAATGGCCCATATAAATAATTACATTCCCTTACTGCAAATCTCATATTTGAGTCCTTCTATGCTCGAAGAGTTCTTTAAAACACTAGCAGACTACGAATATGGAGTATCCCATTACTTGTTTTCTGAAGGCCAGGGCTACTTACCTGGCAGAATGTCAAGGGTAATTGTATATCTTAAATGTGCGCTTCATTGTAAGTTATTGTGTTGCGAGACGTAATGGAAATGAATAGACTTGTGCTCTGAAATGTCAATGAGGTGATTTGTATCCGAACCACTGAGTCCGGCGGTCTAATTTGCAAAGGGCACTTTCCCTGTTGCTTTTTGTTAAGCGTAAATGCTACTGTTCACCCTCCATCTGAAATGCTCCAAAGCATCCTAATGAGACTCTGCCCTTTCAGACGCCAGCTCCGAGGACGAGGAAGAGGAAGAGCCAAAGGCTGCAGCTAAAGCAGCTCCAGCACCTGCTGCACCAGCAGCCAAAGCCCCACCTGCTTAAGAGGAAGAGTCATCATCCTCCTCCAACTCAGAGGATGAGGAAGAGGAGCTGCAGCCCAGTCCCAGGCCGCCCAGCGAAGCCTCCTGCAGCTGAGGAAGACTCCTCAGACAGCTCCATCTTAGAGGACGAGGCTCCACCTGCAGAGGCCACTCCGGCTTAGGCCACTGCCCATGCAGCAGAGAAAGACTCTTCGTCGTCCAGCTCTGAGGATGAGGAAGATGAAGCTCCAGCCGCGAAAACTACCTCTGCCATGACCACCCCTGCCAAAGCTCCGCACAGTGCCAGAGGAATCGTCCTCTTCCTCCAGCTCAGAGGAAGAGGAAGCGACCGGCCAAGACCATCCCTGCTAATGCTCCACCAGCCAAGAAGGAAGATTCTTCAAATTCAGCTGAGCGAGTGGTCAGATCTGTAAAAAGGAGTTCAAGATGTTTTTTATCCTGCAGATTTTTTATTAATGCTGATGTTACTATAGTTTTACCACTAAAGGCTAGGAGAAAGTTGGTCCTGTTTACATTGCAAAAGGTCTGTGCACTGTCCTTAACGTGTGCATGTGTACTGATGTGATGTTTAGACTCTGACAGCTCTGAAGAGGAGTCTCAACCTGCACCCAAGCCTGCAGCAGCGGCTGCCAAGGCAGCAGAAAGCAGCTCAGACTCCGATAGCACTGAAGATGAGGAGGCGCCACCGGCCAAGAAGCCTGCAGCTGCAGCAACCACACCTGCGAAGCCCACACCTGCGAAGGCTGCTGCTCCACCCGCTAAGGCAGCAGAAAGCAGCTCGGACAGTGACAGCTCTGACGAGGAGGAGGAGGCTCCAGCCAAGAAGCCTGCAGCTGCAGCAACCACACCTGCAAAGGCCACACCTGTGAAGGCTGCTGCTCCACCCTCTAAGGCTACAGCAGCAGTGGAAAGCAGCTGGGACTCTGTAGCCCCCGCCACTAAGAAGACCCCAGCTCCATCTCCAGCTCCAAAATCCTCTGGTTTATTTGTGCCAGATGAGACAATTCTACATTGTGTATGATGTATTTATATGCCATGTCAGACACCTTTTTAACATAAAATTAGAAAAGCTTTTTCCCCTCATGGGTCCTTGGCGTTTTGGCCAGTAGATCTTTGGTTAAAGTTTTTGAGGTGGTGTGGAAATATGGATTAATAACTTGTATCTTTTCCCCCTTTTCGGAAGAATAAGAGAAGAGGATATTGAGGTGGACCCTTGTCTGGCAGATAACTGTTATCCATGTACTCTGGCTGTCGAGTGGACGTCTCCACTTTGTTAATGTGTAATGGGAAATAATGCTTATTTATGTACAAATGTGCTGCGTTTTGGATCATAGTTTTAATCTGTTGATTTTATTTCCGTGTCCAGAGAGGATCTACTGGTGACTGGGGCCAGAAGGCCAATAATGTGCTCAGATTCACCAAGGACAAATCGTTCGGCCACGAGAAGACCAAGAAGAAGCGAGGTAGCTACGCAGGCGGGGCCATCTCCCAAACTGTAGACTACATCAAGTTCGACAGTGAGTGAACTGGGCTGGGTGCAGTAATGGCACTTGTCCACCAGATGGAGGCAGAAGGAAAGATTGCTGTTTGAATGACGTCAAATGGATGATTGGAAATGTATTAGTTTTTTTTCTTTTTTCTTAAGGGAAATTGAGCCCTCGGGAGTCTTGGATATCCTCGCTTGAATGGAGTGATTTAATTTTATACAAGTTTATTTTGCGTCTTAGTTTATGCTTTATGAGTCAAGGGTCAATGTTAGTCCACGTTTTGCCTTCATAACCTACAATTGGTTGTACTGTTTGTCTGCTTTCTTATTTTGAAATGGTTGAATGTTTTATTATGATGTGCAGATCCCAAACTGTGATTTCTGTTTTAGATAAATAAGCAAGTTAGGTCCCAGTGTCTCCCAGAGAATCTTAATGCTTCTGTTTTCCATACTGAATGTATTTATTAGACAGCTTGCATACCTGGGATACGGTGGCAAACACTGCTCACCTCCAGAAGCCATAGGTTTGCTATAGATAGGTTTGACTACTAGCAGAGGTTCTCTCAGTGACCAAGTACCCGGTACAAGCATATCTTGATAATGAGCCATCCCCTTACCATGGACTTACGAAGCCATTCTGTTTTAGTTAGATATTAATTTTACTGTCACAACCACAGTGTTGTACTGTCTCTTTCTTACTCTCTCTTGTTATATTCAGCATCAATTAAAGGTGAAAGACAGAAACTCCACGCATCTGTTCTTGTTGCTGATTGCTTGTTATGTCTGAGAGGGCACACGTCTGAGAGGGTACATGTCTGAGACGGCGCATGTCTTCTGATGTGTGTCTGCTTGTTATGTCTGAGACGGAACACCTTAATATGAGCGCTCAGTATTTTTCCCTCTGATTAGTTCCGTTGAGGAAGCCTCCTGGGACTGTGAGCGCTAATGAAGGTGCTGGAGTCTCACACCTGCCTGTTCCACGAGGAGGAGAAGGAGGAGGGAGGAGGTGGCAGAGGAGGAGGAGGAGGGGACAGAGGGAGGGGAGAAGTGCACACACTTCCTGGGCAGTGACGTTAACAGTGCCCAGATTCACTGGAAAGTGCGATGTCTCCCAAGGCCTCTCTCGATGTGATGACCTCACTTAATGTACATGAGCCGCACCCATAATTCCACTCTAAAATCTGAACGTTGACCTTCTGAAGAATTATTCGCTACCCCTGCAGGGCACTGCTGGTAATCACCTGACCTAACAGAGTTGAGGTGGCTTAGAAGATTGTCTTGATTGTATCTAGTATCTCTTTTTAACAGTACGGTCCAAAATAATGGCCTCTCCCACTGGCCTCACTGCTCTGGGGTCAGGAACAGGAGAGAGTCCTTCACACAGTAGGCCCCAGTCAGACCTGGAACCCTGCCAAGCGTTTGTTGCGGAAGCCTTTCTTGTTCTTTTCCATCTGCCCTGGGCTAATAGGTCATGGTTCTTGGGGGGGAAGACTGTTCTGCACTCCACTGCTGTCTTAAAGGTTTTAGCGGTGAGGTAAACAGCGCTTGTTAGGCATGCCCCAGTGGCGTACTGACCTTGACCCAGATCAGGGCTGCAGACTGGCACTGTGGCCCTTTCATTGGCAAAGAGGCCTGAAGAAACGCCTCCGTTAGCCTGAGTCAAGCCCAAGAGGTTTGTACCCAGGGCAGACTAGTGTTTTCAGCTCATCTCATTTAGTCCAACAAGTGTTTTGCTTATGAGCAGTAACATAATAGATGTATCTGCATTACATATTCAGAATACACAATATGGGTAACTATTCAGATAGTCTGAATACAGTTACATTAATCACTCTAATTGAAATATTTCCACAAGCCAACGTTTCTCAAGCCGACACAGGTGTGCAGAGTCCTGCCAGTCAATGCTGGTGATCTGTCACTCGCCAGGTCCTCGCACCGGTGTTGCTTCCCCCTATTTAAACCACCTGCATGTCATGTCAGTCACGGCTGGGCTAGAGAGGTCTGTTGGGGAGGTGGGCTGATCTGTCCACTCTGGGTCACAGCATCAATGGTAGCCCTTACAGGGATTACATCACACACACACACACACACACACACACACACACACACACACACACACACACACACACACACACACACACACACACGCTGAGGCCCTTCCAGGGATCCCATGGTGTTTTAGCCAGCACTCCTGCCTACTAGGGATGAGGTTGGAGTTCGAGTTGGTGCGGGACTGTGCTTGTTTACACAACACAGGTTATCATAGGGCCATGTGTATTGGTGCCCTGACCTGGATGGGAGTGAGGCTCAGGGGGTGCAGTGCTGTGAGTGAGTAAACCTCACTCCCCAACACCTTAAGAGACATGCTTTTGTGTGTGTGTGTGTGTGTGTAACAGTAGCCAGTGGGTACAGTGCTGTGCAGTAAATAAACCTCACTCCCCAACACCTTAAGAGACATGCTTTTGTGTGCGTGTGTGTGTGTGAGTGTGTGTGTGTGTGTGTGTGTGTGTGTAACAGTAGCCAGTGGGTACATTGCTATGCAGTAAATAAACCTCACTCCCCAACACTAAGAGAGGTGCTAGCAACAGACACTAATCGATTCTGGAATACATTTTACACACACACACACACACACAAAATAGTGCTTCGAGCCATAGAGGGAAGAATGTAAGACCTTAAAAACCAACAGACCGTTTCATATTTGTTTGTGAGGGAGGTATAATTTACTGGTTGCGCCATCAATATTTAGGCTTTGGAATTGCTGTTAGATTATAAATATTGACCTCAGATACAGTTGGTTTAGTTTATTGATGCAGGAAGTCTCCTATTTAGTACGAGGGAAACAGTAGAATAAGACTCCATTCTTTTCCCCTGCTAGATAGGGCTTCACTGCCTTCTCTTGTCAGAGCAGGGTCAGTTACCGTGGTTACATAAGCTAGTACACAAGCTAGTTGAGAAGAGAGGCATTTATTGTGTTCATACCTTTCATTCCCTGTGTTGGCGTTGGCCAGTGTGTGTTTATGTAGAAGACGGATCCCCATCCTTGAGATTGAAAGAGGATGAAGGCCGCCCCTCCTGTCCATTCCAATTAGAGGAAAGTGCTGACTCTCGTTGCCCACACATTAACTGCCTCCCTCTCTCAAACACACACACACACACACACACACACACACACACACACACACTTTTGTGCTGCCTCGGGCAACACTTTACTTAAACACACACTCCTTGCAACACCTTGTATTTATCTACGTTATCATAATGTACCTGTGAGATTGCAGAGGCGTGTGTATGTGTGTGAGTGTGTGTGTGTGTGTGTGTGTGTGTTTGCGAACGTGTAACAGGGCTGTTCAAAATGCAATGACCTTATATGAAGAGATTGGGACTCAGTTGAGTTGTGAAAAAAAATCATCTTTTAGTTTAGCATTCTTTTTACATGAATCTCTACAAAGTCACTCTCAGGCATAACAAACTTTCGCAGGACTAGATTATCATAGGGCCATGTGTACGGCTGGAGCCGATGACATCAGAGCAGACACAGGAGACAACAGCAGCTCCGCAGTCACAGTTCTTATGGCTAACATATACATCTGTAGAGGAATATATAGGGTTGAATAATCTGATAATAATAATAATAATAATAATTATAAGACTCTATGGGCCCATTCATGTAAAGTAAATATAAGGGACAATATCCAGGCATATGAAACCATATGAGTAATAGGAGAGAAGTCAACTCATGACGATGAAACGGAGTGTTAAAAGAAGTGATGTTTTTGTGTTTTCGTGGCGCCATGTTTGTAGGCCGGTTTAACCGGGAAAGTGAAGTCAACTAAGCTGGGATAAATACAAGCATTACACTGCTGCAAAGTCACATCACTCATCACAATGCACAACCCCCCGTTAGCTGTCCTTTCACCGCCACGGCCTCTCCAGTTCCCCCGCAGACACACTGCGCCACGCTGGTGGTGTTGGCAGGCGGGGCGGCTGCGGCTGCGGCGGTGGAGCTGGAGGTGGAGCTGGGCAGAGTTTCTTGCTGTGGTACGCACGCGTGCATGATTGATCAGCCCTATCAGGGGTGGCATCTTAATGAGTTCCTTAGCAGAATGATTTATTTATATCTGGGAGGAGAGATAGACAGAGAGGGAGGGAGAGAGAGAGAGAGAGAGAGAAGGGCTTTGCTGATGCCAGGACGCCTTTGGCACTCTTTCGGGTTTCTCCTCCTCGCCGTCCTCCCCTTAGCCCATCATCTCATCTCCTCCTCCTCCTCTTCATCCTCTTCTTTTATCCTCTTACCACTCCTCTCTCTCTCTCTCCCTCTCTTTCTCTCTTTCTCTCTCTCTCTCTCTCTCCCTCCCTCTCTCTCCGGGCACTAGTGTGTTTTGGGCGTGGCGAAGTCCCAGGCGGTGTCCTGGGCACACTTCACCATGGCGCGCACCAGCCGTGTGAAGCCCATGTCTTTAGGCTTCTCCAGGCCACGCATCAGCCTCTGCTTCATGATGGCGATGAACTCCTTATTACTCAGCTCACCGTTGCCTGTGTGGGGTGTGTGTGTGAGAAAGACAGAGGGAGAGTGTGTGAGAAAGAGAGAGAGAGGGAGAGGGAGAGAAAGAGAGACGGAGAGAGGGAGAGAGAAGGAGGAAAAAGGAGAGACAGAGAGAGAGTGTGTGAGAAAGAAAGAGCAAGAGAGAGAGAGAGAGAGAGAGTGAGAAAGAAAGAGAGACACAGAAAGATAGAGAGAGAGTGTGTGAGTGAGAAAGAAAGAGAGACACAGAGAGAGAGAAAGAGAGAGTGAGTGTGAGTGAGTGAGAATGAAAGAAAGAAAGAGAGACAGAGCACAGGAGAGAGAGAGTGTTATATATTAAGATGGCCAGAATCTTTCAGTGGACACTTTCAAATCATGTTGATAAACACTCAATACTTTGGCTTGAGGTGATTGGTGTGTACGTGGAAACGCACACACACACACACACACTTACCATCACAGTCAAACAGGGCAAACACCACATCGCACACATGGTCGGACAGCTCCACTTTGGCCACAGTGCGGGCCACCTGCTTCATGGTGGCTGTGGAGGAAGATGGAGAAAACCTGAGTTAGGACTACACCGTCAGATAAAGGAGAGGAGCTGGGTTAGGACTACACCATCAGAAGATAGAGTGGAGCTGGGTTAAGACTACACCGTCAGAAGATAGAGAGGAGCTGGGTTAAGACTACACTGTCAGAAGATAGAGTGGAGCTGAGTTAAGACTACATCGTCAGAAGATAGAGAGGAGCTGGGTTAAGACTACACCGTCAGAAGATAGAGTGGAGCTGAGTTAAGACTACATCGTCAGATGAAGGAGAGGAGCTGGGTTAGGACTACACCGTCAGAAGGAGAGGAGCTGGGTTAGGAGGACTACACCATCAGAAGATAGAGAGGAGCTGGGTTAAGAGGACTACACCGTCAGATGAAGGAGAGGAGCTGGGTTAAGACTACACCGTCAGATGAAGGATAGGAGCATGGTTAAGACTACACCGTCTGAAGGAGAGGAGCTGGGTTAAGAGGACAACACCGTCAGAAGGAGAGGAGCTTGGTTAAGACTACACCTTCAGAAGAAGAGGAGCTGGGTTAAGACTACACCGTCAGAAGGAGAGGAGCTGGGTTAAGAGGACAACACCGTCAGAAGGATAGGAGCTGGGTTAAGGCTACACCGTCAGAAGATAGAGAACAGCTGGGTTAAGACTACACCGTCAGAAGATAGAGAGGAGCTGGGTTAAGACTACACCGTCAGAAGATAGAGAGGAGCTGGGTTAAGACTACACCATCAGAAGATAGAGAGGAGCTGGGTTAAGACTACACCGTCAGAAGATAGAGAGGAGCTGGGTTAGGACTACACCGTCAGAAGATAGAGAGGAGCTGAGTTAAGACTACATCGTCTTGAGATCATAATGAATCATTTAGTTCTGTATCACTCACTTCACTAAAAAACTACAATTTATTCTTTAGTTTAGCTATGCTGGGGTACATGTGGTCATGCCAGCGTAGCGTGAGCATAAACTAAGGGAGGAGAGGAGAGGAGAGGAGAGGAGAGGAGAGGAGAGGTGTCATGAGAGATAATTAAGAGGAGGATGCCTGTCCTTTTCACAGCACTGAAAAAGAGAGGGAGACAGACAGAGAGACAGAGAAACAGATAAGAGACGGATACAGAGGGAGAGAGCGAGAGAGAGAGAGACGGAAAGAGAGACGGATAGACAGAGGGAGAGAGTGGAGTGGGGAAATGATGGTGGGGGCAGCAGGGTTGTTGTGAACTGGATTAGGAGGATATCGTATTTGTGTCTTACTGAGCTGGATCAATAACACACCATCTCCCTGGTGTGGAAGTGCCATCACAAAGATATGAGGAGGAGAGAAAGAGATCGAGAGAGGGGGCCGACAGTGGGGATTTAAAAAGAGACAGAGAGAGAGAGAGAGAGACAGACAGAGAGAGAGAGACAGCCACTGACAGAGACTAGTCTGGAAGCACAGTGCAGCAAGGCACAGAAGGACTGAATCGAAAAATGGTGAACGAAGAAGGGCTTCCCAACACAGCCAGGGACCATCCATCTCAGCGCCCGGACAGGGAGGGAGGGAGGCTCTGGTACCAGCACCAGCCCCCGCCCCGGGTCACAACACAAACACACAGAGAGGGGGAAACAGCAGCGGATAAATAGATGACAAGGTGATAAAAAGCCTCTTTAGTGGCCATAAGGAGCATTGATTCAATCATCGTATGGGGGGGGGGGGGGGGGCATATGATAGATGAGACAGAGAGATCAGGGTACGGACGACGAGTGTGAAAGAGAAAAGAGAAAAAGGGTTATTCTGCACCGAGACTAATCGATTCCTATATAATCAGTTCTGTGTGGCAATGCACTGAGAGATACAATTCAACTGGGTTAGGAGAGAGAGCTGGAGCAGAAGTAAACAAGGGGGAGAGAAAGAGAGAGACAGAGAGAGAAAGAGAGAGAGAGAGAGAGAAAGAGAGAGCTGGCGCAGAAGTAAACAAGGGGAAGAGAGAAAGAGAGAGAAAGGGAGCACAAGAGTTAATGAGGAGGGAGAGACAGAGGAGGAGAGTGAATGAGAAGAAGTGAAGTCAGCCTGGAGAGAGGGACTGAGAGATGGAGAGAGGGACTGAGACATGGAGATGCAGAGAGGAAGAGAAATGATGAGATAGAGAAAGAGAGTGAGGCTGAGAGACTGTGAGTGTGTCACAGTGATGGAGGAATTCAGCTTGAAGGAGAGGCCAGGTTGATCCCTGGGAGTGCAGGTCCTTAGCTGGATGGAGGGGGCACTCAGTGCACACACACACACACACACACACACACACACACACACACACACACACACACAAAATACACCACACACACACACACACACAATACACCACACACCACACACCACACACACACACACACACACACACACACACACACACACACACACACACACACACACACACACACACACACACACACACACACACACACACAATACACCACACACACCCCAATGTAATGTAATGGAATGTAACGAAGTATTTGTACTAGCAAAGAACA
>NC_137910.1:9543352-9548352 GCF_963457725.1 Sprattus sprattus | reverse complement strand
TATGGGGAATCTGCCAAAGTGCGGGTCGGAGTGAATCCTGTTAGGTGTGTGTGTGTGTGTGTGTGTGTGTGTGTGTGTATGTGTGGGTGTGTATGTGTGTGTGTGTGTGTGTGTGTGTGCGTGTGTCTGTGTCTGTTAGAGATTCATAGGGAGAGCGAGAAAGAAACTGGGGAGAGAAGGAGCGAGAGAGGGAGAGGGAGGGAGAGAGAGAGAGAGAGAGGGAGAGGGATAGAGAGAAGTATCAAGATACTGCTGCCAAGAAGGACTATACGTAGGTTCTGAATTAGCCCCGCCAGGGCTGCTGTCTCAGCTCTTCTCCAGAGACATGAGGATGGAGAGAGACAAAGAGAAAGAAAGAGACAGAGAGAGGAGGACAGAGAAAGACAGAGAGAGGGAGACAGAGAGAAACAGAGAGAAACAGAGAGAGGGGGGCAGAGAGAGACAGAGAGAGGGAGACAGAGAGAGACAGAGAGAAACAGAGAGAGGGGGGCAGAGAGAGACAGAGAGAGGGAGACAGAGAGAGACAGAGAGAAACAGAGAGAGGGGGGCAGAGAGAGACAGAGAGAGGGAGACAGAGAGAAACAGAGAGAGGGGGGCAGAGAGAGACAGAGAGAGGGGGACAGAGAGAAACAGAGAGAGAGGGACAGAGAGAGGGACAGAGAGACGGGGACAGAGAGAGACAGAGAGAGGGGGACAGAGAGAGACATAGAGAGAGGGACAGAGAGACACAGAGAGGGGGACAGAGAGAGACAGAGAGAGACAAAGAGAGGGGGACAGATAGAGACAGAGAGAGGGGGACAGAGAGAGACAGAGCGAGACAAAGAGAGGGGGACAGAGAGAGACAGAGAGAGGGGGACAGAGAGAGGGGGACAGAGAGAGACAGAGAGAGGGGGACAGAGAGAGACAGAGAGAGGGGGACAGAGAGAGGGGGACAGAGAGAGACAGAGCGAGACAAAGAGAGGGGGACAGAGAGAGACAGAGAGAGGGGGACAGAGAGAGGGGGACAGAGAGAGACAGAGAGAGGGGGACAGATCCTCTAGGAACATGATTATCTCATTATCACATAACAGCTACGCTGCTTAAAGCGCAACGGCTAAAACGTCAAAGTTGGAAGCCTCAAGTGTGTGTGTGTGTGTGTGTGTGTGTGTGTGTGTGTGGGTGTGTGATTGTGTATGAGTGTGTGTGTGTGTGTGTGTGTGTGTGTGTGTGTGTGTGTGTGTGTGTGTGTGTGTGTGTGTGTGTGTGTGTGTGTGTGTGTTATAGAAAACTTTGGAAAAAAGCAAATATTGGAGTGGCCAGTCCACAGGCCACCTCATCTAGTATGAAACCAGACACTACAAATCAGGAGAAGACAGTCTGCGTAATATGGAAGTGTGTGTGTGTGTGTGTGTGTGTGTGTGTGTGTGTGTGTGTGTGTGTGTGAGCCTGTACGTGAGAAAAAGGGCATATGAGAGACAATAAATCTGAAACACATACAGAGGCGTAAGGAGTGGAGTCTGCTGCAATCTCTGTGAGTGTGTCATTATGTGTGTACTTGCTCATGACCGCAGGGGTGTCTGTTGTCCTCAGTGACCCTACCCCCCCACCCCCTGTCTCTCCTATACACCCCCCCCCCCCCCCCAAGCTATGGGTGCTTTTAACTTTCACTGGACATCATCTTCACATTCATGTCCTTTCTGCAATGCATTACGCATTATTAAATATGTCTACGCAACGGTTCCTCAGACAGCCAGAGTGAGCCTCCTATTTGCATATATACTCAAATACTGTCTCTCTCTCGCTCTCCTCTCCCTACCCCTCTTTCTATCCCTCCCTCCCTCCCTCCCTCTCCTCTCCTCTCCCTACCCCTCTCTCTTCCTCTCCCTTCCTCTCTCTACCCCTCTCTCTATCCCTCCCTCCCTCCCTCTCGTCTCCCTACCCCTCTCTCTCCTGTCTCCATCCCTCCATCCCTCTCTCCCTCTCTCACCTCGAGTTTGAGCACATCGTGCTGCAGCTTGCGCTGGAACTCCAGGAAGCTGCCGATGGTGAGCTTGCCCTTGAGGTCGGCGCCGAAGAAGTAGGTGGTGAGGGCGGAGCTGCAGCCGGCGTTCTTGAGCGTGTTGCCCGTGGTGGAGCGGTCCCGGTGACGCATGCCCATACTGGTCTGGGAGCGGATGATGCTCTGCACCTGAGGAGGGAGAAGCACAGATGGAGATGGAGATGGAGATGGAGGGAGAGATGGAGATGGAGATGGAAGGAGGGAGAGAGAGATGGAGGGAGAGAGAGATGGAGATGGAGATGGAAGGAGGGAGAGAGAGATGGAGATGGAGATGGAGATGGAGATGGAGGGAGAGATGGAGGAAGAGAGAGATGGAGATGGAAGGAGGGAGAGAGAGATGGAGGGAGAGAGAGATGGAGATGGAGATGGAAGGAGGGAGAGAGATGGAGATGGAGATGGAAGGAGGGAGAGAGATGGAGATGGAGATGGAGATGGAGGGAGAGATGGAGATGGAGATGGAGGGAGAGATGGAGAGATGGAGATGGAGATGGAAGGAGAGATGGAGGAAGAGAGAGATGGAGGAAGAGAGAGATGGAGATGGAAGGAGGGAGAGAGAGATGGAGATGGAGGGAGGGAGAGATGGAGATGGAGGGAGAGATGGAGATGGAGGGAGGGAGAGAGGGAGAGATGGAGATGGAGGGAGAGATGGAGATGGAGGGAGGGAGAGAGGGAGAGATGGAGATGGAGGGAGAGATGGAGGAAGAGAGAGATGGAGGAAGAGAGAGATGGAGATGGAAGGAGGGAGAGAGAGATGGAGATGGAGGGAGGGAGGAAGATGGAGATGGAGGGAGAGAGAGATGGAAGGAGGGAGAGGGAGATAGAGATGGAGGGAGAGAGATATGAAAGGAGGGAGAGAGAGATGAAGATGGAGGGAGGGAGAGAGATGGAGGGAGAGAGAGAGATGGAAGGAGAGAGAGAGATGGAGGGAGGGAGAGAGAGATGAGAGAAAAAGGGTGTTAAGAGATGGGCTGTATTTCATTCAAGATTTCTCAGACAGAAAAAAAGGTAACGAACTTCAATACTGGGGTGTGTGGCGCAGATGCCTGCGCTTCTGAATGGCTCCTAGATAATGGAGGTGCTCAGGGTGCAGTGATTCAATCTCCCGCAGAGTGGAAACCATTTAGAAGGTGAGTTTCATACACACTCAGATCCACATCAGCAGTCTCATCGCAACGACTTAATGACCCAGTGTGTTAGGAGTAATGGAGGCAGCACACAGAGCACAATAGGGTCTAGTCAGAGCAGAGCTCTACATGTCTGGAACACTGGAGTCTTGAGCTGTTCATGTCTGACACACTGTAGTCTTGAGTTGGTCTACATGTCTGACACACTGTAGTCTTGAGTTGGTCTACATGTCTGACACACTGTAGTCTTGAGCTGGTCATGTCTGGCACACTGTACTCTGGAGTTGTTCATGTTGATGTGTGTGTGTGCGCTTGAGTTGTTCTGTGCAGTCTGATATTGACAACTTCTAATGTGACAGTACAAAGACACTGGGTGATAACAGTGGAATACAGTAACCCACTGAAATGATCAACTTCATCAAACACCTTCAGATAAAGAGGGGAGGGGAGAGAAGAGAGCCAGAGAGAGAGAGAAGGAGAGAGGGGAGGGGAGAGAAGAGAGCCAGAGAGAGAGAGAAGGAGAGAGGGGAGGGGAGAGAAGAGAGCCAGAGAGGGGAGGAGGGAGACATCACTGTTGATGGCTTGGTAGGCAGCACTCTTCAGCTCATTGGCACCTGATGCCCCATGTCATTTATTCATTCATTCATTCATTGCCACATTGGTGTGTGTGTGTGTGTGTGTGTGTGTGTGTTATGTGTGCGTGTGTGTGTGTGTGTGTGCGTGTGTTGGCCCCCACCTGCTCAAACTCCTCCAGGTCCACCTCCCCGTCTCCGTTCAGGTCGAACATTTTGAAGGCGATCTCGAAGTTCCTCTGGGGCGCTGCAGATGACCGGCACACAAGAAAACGGCGGAGTCAGCACACGGGTACAGCACGCGGGTACAGCACACGGGTACAGCACACGGGTACAGCACACGGGTACAGCCACACGGGTACAGCCACACGGGTACAGCCACACGGGTACAGCCACACAGGCACAGCCGCATAGGTACAGCACACGGGTACAGCACGCGGGTACAGCACGCGGGTACAGCCACACAGGCACAGCCGCATAGGTACAGCACGCGGGTACAGCCACACGGGTACAGCCACACAGGCACAGCCGCATAGGTACAGCACACGGGTACAGCCCACACACACATCAACATGCACTTAGGCATGCTAGGCTGGTGGGGCCAGTGATAACAGTGGGAGGGGCAGTGGGAGGGGTCAGTGTTAGCAGTGGGAGGGGCAGTGGGAGGGGTCAGTGATAACAGTGGGAGGGGCAGTGGGAGGGGTCAGTGTTAGCAGTGGGAGGGGCAGTGGGAGGGGTCAGTGATAACAGTGGGAGGGGCAGTGGGAGGGGTCAGTGTTAGCAGTGGGAGGGGTCAGTGTTAGCAGTGGGAGGGGCAGTGGGAGGGGTCAGTGTTAGCAGTGGGAGGGGCAGTGGGAGTGGTCAGTGTTAGCAGTGGGAGGGGCAGTGGTGGTTGGCACTCTTTCACTGCGTGTCTGTCTGGGAGTCTCCTCTGAGGCGTTTCTGACAGCACAGACCACATCGTCTACATCTCTGCCTGTCCTATTGACAGGCCCCACAGAGAGGCGTCCACATCTCTGCCTGTCCCTGTGACAGATAAGCCAACTGCCCACATCTGCCCGCCTGTCAATCACACCCAGAGGACACACCACGGTGAGGAGGAACAAGGGGAGTTTAATGTCCCCAGAGGGGGAACATAAGGCCCGCCTCTCTAATTTACAGGAAGTTGACTGCCTCCTGCATTGCGGCCTCTCTCTCTCACACACACACACACACACACACACACACACACACACACACACACACACACACACACACTTTCCCTCT
>NC_137910.1:9533352-9535852 GCF_963457725.1 Sprattus sprattus | reverse complement strand
CATGAGCACACCCACAGCTGGACGGTGGGCTCTGCACACAAAGACCTGTCCTGGGGAACGGCAGGCACAGAGGCAGGGCAGACACAGGCGCTACCCCCCCTCCCTCCTTAATTATTCAACAGGGACGACCAGCAGCTGCTCTCCTAGGTGCATTGTCCATGGACACAGGCATCAGAAGACACGTGTTTGGGCTGTTGTGGGTGTCTGTGTGTTAAGGTGGTGTGTCTGTGTGTCTGTGTGTCTGTGTGTCTGTGTGTCTGTGTGTCTGTGTGTCTGTGTGTCTGTGTGTCTGTGTGTCTGTGTGTCTGTGTGTGTCTGTGTGTGTCTGTGTGTGTCTGTGTGTGTCTGTGTGTGTCTGTGTGTGTCTGTGTGTGTCTGTGTGTGTCTGTGTGTGTCTGTGTGTTTTCCTGATGATCGAGTAACATGACAAGCACATATGGCAGCAAGTGCCAAATTGCAGCTGCTTGGATCTATAATAATAAAGATCGAGCTGCTTGGCCTTCACCTCGGCGATGGGCTAACAATGGCTCATCTCATTCCACAGAGCTGCCTTTTGAAGTTGCCATGGCACAGGGCTTTGTGTTGGCAAGGCTTTTTGTTGCAGAAGCACGCCTAACCTGGCAAGTTTAAACCTGCCTGCTTGTGTGGTATTTCTAGGTGTGTCAATATATACCATTATGCCTCTCTCTCTCTCTCTCTCTCTCTTTTTTGCTCTCTCTCTCTCTCTCTCTCTCTCCCACTCTATCTGCATTGCACGCTCTCCTTCCCTCCTAGTTTAAAGGTTAGCCAGCTCAGCTTAATCACCTGGATTTGTTGCCCCGAGCGATGGGAGAGGACCTGCTCTGACCTGCTTTCCACACCTGCCACACCTAGGTACGCCATGTTGCCTTCTGCTCCCACAGAGCGCTTCTGACGACTGGAGATCCCACCTTTACAGGAAACAGGGTCAGGATAGGCCCGCTTGGGAGTTTTGTGATCTTTTTAAACCAATCAGATGGCAGCTAAAGGCTGAGTGCTGAATCATGGTCAGGAACACACCAGGGGGTCAAATATTCCTAGAAAGACTTCACATCTTCATGCATGGACCAAGACAGACATCTCCATCATGAGCAAAACATTCAATCTAGCCCTGCCTTTTTATTCACTCTTTCTTAATCTGCCTTTTTATTCCCATCTCTATCTCTCTTAACTCACTCTCTCTCTTTTTATTCCCATCTCTCTCTCTCTCTCTCTCTCTCTCTCTCTCTTAACTCGCTCTCTGTCTCTCTTAACTCGCTCTCTGTCTCTCTTAACTTGCTCTCTCTATCTCTTAACTCACTCTATTCTTCCCTGCGACCCATAAGCCAGTCTCTGCAAAGCTGCTCAGTCAGTGCTTCCTTGCTCGTCCTTTAAGCACACTATTCAAATCCTTCACTTTTCTGCTGAGTGCGAGATCTGCTTTCACGGCCCTCTCCAGAGTAAATCCAGTGCCGTGTTTTATTACCAATCCAACGATTTCTAAATGAAATTTATACACTTTTAATGCACTGTTTGGCCAGCCTCCCTACGGGGGCGGGCGTGGGCGGGACCGGGGCCGTGACTTTGGAGGGGAAGCGCCCGCAGAGACCGGGAAGAAGTCTCAGCGTCTTTACTCTTCCTGCAGGGACAACTCTGAGAAGTTTGGCCCTCTCATTAAAGGGAGAGAGAGACAGGGAGAGAGAGAGAGAGAGAGAGAGAGAGAGGGAGAGACAGGGAGAGAGAAAGGGAGAGAGAGCGAGAGAGAGAGGAGAGAGAAGGGGAGAGAGAGGGAGAGGGAGAGATAGGGAGAGGGAGAGAGACACACAGGGAGAGAGAGACAGGGAGAGGGAGACAGGGAGAGAAAGAGGCAGAGAGAGAGGAATAAGTAATGAGATACAAAGAGGTAGACAAGAGAGAAGTAGAGAGAGAACAAAAAGAAAGAGAGAGCAAGAATGAACCAGAGGAGACATAAAAAAAGATAACGCTATGTCATTACCAGGTGCAAAGGTATCGTGTTCGGGCATACACACACACTCACGCATACACACGCACACACACATGCAGCTCGGGACACGCCCCATACCTGCCAGAAGTCCTGCAGAGAGGGTGGGGCGATATGCGTACAGAAACAGGGGAGGAGGGGGAGGTTTGGAGAGGAGATGGATGAAGTGTTGAACAAGATGGGTGGGTGAAGAAAGTTTTTGAAGGAGTGAAGGAGAGGGAGAGAAAGAGAGAGAGAGAGAGAGAGAGAGAGCGAGAGAGAGAGAAGATTTGTTGGTTAAATGGAGGTGGAGAGGGAGGGAGTGAGAGCACAAGATAACAAGAGATAAACAGTCAAAAGGACGACAGCCATTATAATAACAACACATCACATTACATTACAGTACAGTACTTTACATTACTTCTTACAAAACAGCACTATGAGTGTACCCATGGGAGGAAGAGAAGGACAGAGAGGGAGAGAGAGGGAGAGAGAGAGAGAGAGAGAGAGAGGGAGAGAGAG
>NC_137910.1:9518352-9525852 GCF_963457725.1 Sprattus sprattus | reverse complement strand
AGTCATCCTCCACTCCCAATTGAGAACTCTCATCCTCTGCATCCATCTCATCCGTAAAATAATCATTTCCTATGGTTTGTGAAAAAACTGCGCCTTCAGTCTCAGCTTGGGATGTACCTTCCACCGCTGGCTCATCAGGGGAATTCTGCGGGGGGCTTATCCCGACTGAGGAAGTCTGCCCCTCTCCTTCTGTCGCAGCAACATTCACTTCTGCACTTTCCCCATTATTTGGCACACTAGTAACTTCGGTGAATTCTCCATTCTTGGGAACGTTATCACTGGGGGCTTGCTCGATATTAAGTTCCTCCGTAGCAGGAGTACTATTCATTCTGTCTGGGCAAGCACGCGCTAAGTGACCAGTCTGGCCACAGCCAAAACACTTCATCAGACAGGATGATACATACACAGAATAATTAAACCCCTCCACCGGCACATTCAGAGTAATATCTACATCCTTGTTATCCTTCATGATCATATATGCAAAACGCCTGAAAGACACAACATGTTTAAGGAGGGGATTGCTGCTGGAAATCGCTATCTTTCTAATGGGTGATACTAGTTTGCCATGACGGGATAGAGCTTCAATGAGGATTTCGTCCTTAATAAAAGGCGGAATGTTTGAAATGATGACTTTTTTAGAGGGTGCTGATAAAGAGAGCACAGGGGTTAAAGAACCATCAATTACTATTCCCGTATCAATCACTTGATTTGCCAGTTCTACCGTCTCAAGAAATAAAACAACTGCCTTGTTCATACGGGCTGCAGAGATAATTTTGTCGTGACCGACCAAAACACCAACAGCCAGAGAACAATCTTCCACGCTGGCTTTTGCTGATATCTTAACGGCATGCCTTCTTGTTAAAGAACCAAACATTCCCGTGCCTAAGGCCGCCATGATCCCAGGTAGGGACAGACGCCTTGGCAAAGAAAACAAAAACCGAACTACTCCAAACCAAACCACCCAAACTTAACTGTAAGCAAAAACAAACAAACTAAACCACCCATACAAAAATAAAGTGTAACAAGTAAGCAAGAAAGATAGAAAAGGTAGAAAAAGCACACATTGGCAGGAGGCCACAATTCGCACCGCTCACACTCACACGCTCACACACTCGAACTCCGCCCACTTGCTCCGCATGCGCACGAGAGAGAGAGAGAGAGTGAGAGAGAGCCTTCCTGTGACTGTGTTTGGGCACTGATGGCAGAGAGACAGATAGAGAGAGAGAGAGAGAGAGAAACAGAGAGAGAGAGAGAGAGGGAGAGAGAGGGAGAGAGAGAGAGAGAGAGAGAGAGAGAGAGAGAGAGAGAGAGAGAGAGGGAGAGAGAGAGAGAGAGAGAGAGAGAGAGAGAGCCTTCCTGTGACTGTGTTTGGGCACTGATGGCAGAGAGACAGATAGAGAGAGAGAGAGAGAGAGAAACAGAGAGAGAGAGAGAGAGGGAGAGAGAGGGAGAGAGAGAGAGAGAGAGAGAGAGAGAGAGAGAGCCTTCCTGTGACTGTGTTTGGGCACTGATGGCAGAGAGACAGATAGAGAGAGAGAGAGAGAGAGAAACAGAGAGAGAGAGAGAGGGAGAGAGAGGGGAGAGAGAGAGAGAGAGAGAGAGAGAGAGAGAGAGAGAGAGAGAGAGAGAGGGAGAGAGAGAGAGAGAGAGGGAGAGAGAGAGGGGGGGAGCCTTCCTGTGACCGTGTTAGGGCACTGATGGCGTTTCAGGTCCATCTGGAGCCCGTCCTGCCACTGCTTCAATTCCACCCGCAGATTAAACTATTTGGATTCCATTAGGGTTTCGGTGGAGCGGTGTGTGCCAAGGGCTCCCGAGTAATGAAGTCTCACATCCCTCCACTCAGGTAAGATGGTCTCACACCTGCCCCCCTCCACACAGGTGAGGCGGTCAGATCCTACACAGACCAGCTGTCTGCCCACATGGCACCTCCACCTCCCCCACAACATGACGTCGGTCCTGCCTCACAGGGCTGCAGTGACGGAGAGGCTGAGCATCCATACATACAGTCACTGATAACACCATCCTTTCAGAGTTACCACTGGATCTGGCCTATTGGTCACCGCTGCCAACAGCACTACGGAGGTAAACTATGGAGGTTACCGATTACTGTTTGCTTCGAAGAACAGGCTTGTAAGGTTGAACATGTGCTCCATCATCCAAACGAAGACATCAACCATCTCTAATCAAAAGACTGATCACTTATTCATTGTCTGTCTGCGGGCGATGATCCAAGTCACTCATCTGGGGGGGGGGCACACAGAGATAGAAATTAGAAACCATTTCATTGGGTTAGGTCCCCCCTCTGGGATGGGATGGTGACTGGTGTCCTCACTGCACAGGGGGTGCTCCGCTCAGAGGGGAATGACGGACCTCACAGCAGACATGACAGACCGTCATCTACCCCTTTATCATCTCTGACTTTCCCTCCAGCCTCTCGGCCTCGGTGTCTGTGTTTTTTTCTGTGTGTGTCTCTCTCTCTGTCTGTCTGTCTGTCTCTCTCTCTCCATCTCTCTCTCTCTCTCTCTCTGTATGTCTGTCTCTCTCTCCATCTCTCTCCATCTCTCTCTCCATCTCTCTCTCCACCTCTCTCTCCCCATCTCTCCATCTCTCTCTCTCTCTGTCTGTCTGTCTGTCTCTCTCTCTCCATCTCTCTCTCTCTCTGTATGTCTGTCTCTCTCTCCATCTCTCTCTCCATCTCTCCATCTCTCTCTCTCTCTGTATGTCTGTCTCTCTCTCCATCTCTCCCCATCTCTCTCCCCATCTCTCTCCCCATCTCTCTCTCCATCTCTCTCTCCATCTCTCTCCCCATCTCTCCATCTCTCTCTCTCTCTGTCTGTCTTGCTCGCACTAGCCCTCTCTGTTCTTTCACTCCCACACACTCCCTTTGTGTCCAAGCGTGTGCGATGGGCTTCAATAGTGAGAGAGCGCAAATGGCTCTCTGCGTGGAACTGAAAAGAGGGGAAAAAAAGAAAGATAAGCGAGGAGGTGGATGAAATACTTTTAAAATCCCAGTGAGGGGGAGGATGAGGGGGTGGGTAGAGGGGCCAAGGGTTGACGCATAAAGGACGCCTCACTCTATGCTCATATTTGCCGAAGCAGAGCTGGGGTGGGGGGGGAGTCCACATTTAAGAGCTGCTGTTGCGCTAAAGAGCCCCACTTAACAGACGCAGTTGTAAAGAGCTCCATATGGCCCTTACAGCAGCCCTGATGGGCCCTGTCTGTCCTCACAGAGCTGCCTGCAAACGTGAAGCAGTGAGGGGGAAATTGGGGAGAGATTGTGCCTCTCCGGGCTGGGCGAGTGTACGTCCTTAAGTGCGTCACGAGATGATGAAGGCTATCTGTGTGGCAGGTCTCCCTCAGAGCAATCATATCAATGGAAGTGTGGAGGAGATCTGGACCAGGCCATGATTTAGCGAGGGGGCGCTTATTGATTTTGAAACGCCACTTCAGCATGTGATGCAACGCTGCCACTGTGCAGAGGATTCACTATTTCATTTCCGCGCAGTAGGCTACTTCACACTAAGTACCATGTGTCCGGTCCACAGTCACACAGATGGCTAGTGGAACATTCTGGTTCTTAGGATGGAGAGTGATTATATGATTGAAGGGATTGAAGGTATTTTGTGGAGAATATACAGTATTTACGTTCTTGTTCAGTGTTTTTAAACAGCCTGGCGCTCCAGGTCCTTGTGACCTCATTCATTCAGATGTAGCTTCTGTTGGCAAAGCACTATGGGAGAACTCCCATCTACGGGGGAGGCAGCAGTGGTTAACCTCACCCTGGAGTGCTGACAGCACGCTTTCTCCCGGGGGAAGAGGGAATTTGAAACAAGAATCTTCTGTTCTGTCCAAGATTGTGCCAGTGCTCTTGTAAATCAGACGCTGGGGAGCATGGTAATGCTTGCAATCAAGGGGAACTAGCAGAGATTGATGTCATGTTATGAAATACAGTGCAGCTAACCTTACCAAACTCCAGGATCACTGTTCAAACTCGTGTGCTCACATGGACATTATATCCTTAGGAGAAAGATTCAGCATCACATACAGCCGCGGAAAAAATTAATAACCACTTCAAAATGATCAGTTTCTCTGGTTTTACTATTTATTGGTATGAGTTAAAGTAAAGTTAACATTTTAGTTTTATTCTATAAATTACTGACAACATTTCTACCAAATTTCAAATAAAAATATTGTCATTTAGAGTATTTATTTGCAGAAAAATGAAAATTGGTCAAAATAGCAAAATAAATGGAATGTTTTCAGATCTCGAATAATGCAAAGAAAACAAGTTCATATTAATTCTTAAACTACACAATACTAATGCTTTAACTTAGGAAGAGATCAGAAATCAATATCTGGAAACACGGCATATTTTTTGTTATTTTGACCAATTGTCATTTTTCTGCAAAAAATGCACTAAATGACAGTATTTTTATTTGGAATTCAGTAGAAATGTTGTCAGTAGTTTATAGAATGAAACAAAAGTGTTAATTATACTCAAACACATACCAATAAATAGTAAAAAAAGAAAAACTGATATTTTTTTTAAAGTGGTCTCTTAATTTTTTCCGCGGCTGTATGTGACTAATTCTGACTTGCCTACACATACCACTTGCCTAAAAAGAAAAAAACAAACACAGATATTGCATTATTTAGCTCATGTGAATTCACACTACACCCCACCTCACACTCACAAACACTTGTCAGCAGTGTTATTCAGGGCTGACGATCAAATCTCTCACCAGCCCGGGATCTTTGGACGACAGACAAGATCTCCAAGTCAAAACAGCTAATTAATGTAGCATGCGCACTTTGTTGCAATGTCAACCTCGCCCTGTCAACCTCCCTCTTGTCCCCAACTCTTTCCCCTTTCCCATGATGCCGTTGGCCCAGGCATCCAGAGCAGCTTGAACACCCCCCCCCCCCCCAGACCCAGAGGGGACATGGCGTGCAGGATAAAATGAGGCACCTGTCAAAAACCTTCATCCTGACACCCCCTCTCCCCTCCTCTCCCCACCTTCTAAGCTGAGCACAGGGGGTTTAGAGGGTCGGACATGTCCATGATGCTTGGCCCAGGTATGCCACGCAATCATGACAGCTTGGAGAGGGATGGAGGGAGGGAGGAAGGAAGGGAGAAGGGGAGAGGGAGAGAGAGAGGAAGAGAGAGAAGGATGGAAAGAGGGAGGGCAGGTCTGATCAGTTTTCCCCGGCTGGCTGAAAACATAACCTGCCTCACAGCAATAAAACACACTCACACCGTACACCCACACACACTCACTCACACCGTACACACACACTCACACCGTACACCCATACACACACACACACACCGTCCTGCTGAAGGGGCTCTGGTGGAGGGTTTCAGGCTGCCACAGGATGACGTGGGGCGAGGGGGGGGTGTCAGGTTGGAGTATGTGTGTTTGAGAATGTGTGTTTGTGTGTGTATGTGTGTGTTTGAGAATGTGTGTGTGTGTGTGTGTGTATGTTCATGGGAGTGTTATGGCATGGGGGGGGGGGGGGGGGGGGGGGGTAGTAGCCTCCTCACACCCTGTCATGTCACGCTGAACGCTACTTATTTATAACCCTGGCAGAGTCCTGCTTCTCACAGCAGACAGAACCACAGGACCACAGTACAGGATCACAGTACAGGACCACAGTACAGGACCACAGTACAGGACCACAGGACCACAGTACATAACCACAGGACCACAGGACCACAGTACATAACCACAGGACCACAGGACCACAGTACAGGACCACAGGACCACAGGACCACAGGACCACAGGACCACAGGAGTACAGGAGTACAGGAGTACAGGATCACAGTACATAACCACAGTACAGAGCCACAGTACAGGACCACAGTACATAACCACAGTACATAACCACAGTACAGAGCCACAGTACAGGACCACAGTACATAACCACAGTACAGGGCCACAGGACCACAGTACAGAGCCACAGTACAGGGCCACAGGGCCACAGGACCACAGTACAGGACCACAGTACAGAGCCACAGTACAGAGCCACAGTACAGAGCCACAGTACAGAGCCACAGTACAGAGCCACAGTACAGGGCCACAGTACAGGACCACAGTACATAACCACAGTACAGGACCACAGAACCACAGGACCACAGTACATAACCACAGTACAGAGCCACAGTACAGAGCCACAGTACAGAGCCACAGGGCCACAGTACAGAGCCACAGTACATAACCACAGTACAGGACCACAGGACCACAGTACAGGACCACAGTACAGGACCACAGAACAGGACCACAGTACAGGACCACAGGACCACAGGACCACAGTACAGGACCACAGTACAGGAACACAGGACCACAGTACAGGACCACAGGACCAAGTACAGGACCACAGTACAGGACCACAGGACCACAGTACAGGACCACAGGACCACAGTACAGAGCCACAGTACAGGGCCACAGGGCCACAGTACAGGGCCACAGTACAGGGCCACAGTACAGGACCACAGTACAGGACCACAGTACAGGAACACAGGACCACAGTACAGGACCACAGGACCAAGTACAGGACCACAGTACAGGACCACAGGACCACAGTACAGGACCACAGGACCACAGTACAGGACCACAGTACAGGACCACAGTACAGGGCCACAGGACCACAGTACAGGACCACAGGACCACAGGACCACAGTACAGGACCACAGTACCACAGTACAGGACCACAGGACCACAGGACCACAGTACAGGACCACAGGACCACAGTACAGGACCACAGTACCACAGTACAGGACCACAGGACCACAGGACCACAGGACCACAGTACAGGACCACGAACCACAGTACAGGACCACAGTACCACAGTACAGGACCACAGTACAGTACCACAGTACAGGACCACAGTACAGGACCACAGTACCACAGTACAGGACCCAGCAGCCTGGAGGAACTTATGGGAGGTCACCTACAGCCACAGGCCCACATGGAGGACGAGGAAAAGAAGTGTAGAGAGAGAGCGAGAGAGAGAGGGCAGAAAGAGAGAGGGGGCGAGAGAGAGAGGGAGAGAGAGAGAGAGAAAGAGAGAGGGGAGAAAGAGAGAGAGGGGGCGAGAGAGAGGGAGAGAGAGAAAGAGAGAGGAGAGAAAGAGAGAGAGATAGATGCTCACTTTCTGGCTGTTTCTCATTGGGAGTGATGGAGCGTATGAAGTCCTGGGGTGTCATGTAGACCTCAGCATCGCCTCCCTCGCTGATGATCTTCAGGGTGGCAAAGTAGCGGAAGATCTTGTCTGGGGTGGAGTACGCCCTGATGCGGTTCTCATACTCCATAACCTGCCACACACACACACACACACACACACAAGCAGGAAGGACATTAGTAGTCTTACAATAAGCCTGACCTGACCAAATGCAAGTAATCCATTCCCAGCCTCTCATTAGGTGTTGTGACCAGAATTAAACTGTCATATGAATGATATGTTTTCCATTTCAAGTAACCAATGCACCTTAAAGATATC
>NC_137910.1:9500852-9510852 GCF_963457725.1 Sprattus sprattus | reverse complement strand
TTGTACAAATTGAAAACAGGGCACCGTGGTGATAAACAGCCGATGGCTGCGGCAGCAGTCTGAATAATTCAGTTTAATGAGACAAAGCCAGAATGAGGCTGAGGTTAAGGGCCTGGAACGCCTGGAACCATCTCTCCCCGGACCCCCTCCACACACACACACACACACACACACACACACACCACTCAATCCAACACACACACACACACAGAACACACTATCCCCCTCCATCCATCACACACACACACACACACACACACACACACACACACACACACACACACACACACACACACACACACACACACACACACACACACACACACACACACACACACACACACACACACACACACACACACACACACACACACCCTATACATCCAGCTCCCCACCCAGAGGGGGCATATTCACAGCCACTACAGCAACTCTTAGTCATAACACAAAATAACACAAAATATATACCAGTTGTGTCTACAGTGTAGCTTATCATTATTAAGAGGTGAAGAGGCATCAAATCTGACTGATTTCATGGACAACACAAGAGAAAGGGCTATCAAAGAGAGTCTGTGAGTGAGTAGACACCAAAACAAAGACAAGAGAGACAGCAAAACAAAGACGGATACAAAGAGAAAACAGGGGATAAAAATAGAGTTTAGAGAGAGAGAGAGAGAGAGAGAGAGAGAGAGAGAGAGAGAGAGAGAGAGAGAGAGAGAGAGAGAGACGAGCGGAGCGCCCCACCTGGTCCATAGCATCCCGGCGCTCGCAGTCACTCCAGTCACGCCTGCCAACGCTGCCAGCATCAGCCTCCGCCGGTTGGGTGCTCGAGTGGCGTTGCCGTGGTATCTCCTCGACAACTGCGCCATGCCAACGGCAGCCACCGTCAACGCCCGTAAGCGGAACATTCTGCGGGAGGGGAGACAGGTGTGAAGTTAGGGAAGAACAACAGACACAATTCTCAAAGTCCTTATCAGTTTATGCAATTAGCATGGCAGACCGGAACAATTAAGGGCTGCAGATATAAGAGCCACAGAAGGGTAAAATAGCCCAGAGCAGCTGTATCCGTGTACCGTATCACCAGCAAATAAATGTCTGGCATGAGGGATTGTAGTTCTCCACTCGCTTGCACCATTTAACACTCTAATTCACTTTTGGAGAAGTTACATTACAACAACGTTTTGTTTTTTTCCATGGAGTAAGACTCAACCACATGTACACATCCAAACCTCTTTACACTTCTGTATTTCACAGGCCAAGCCTCTGCAGGCACATAAAGAGGAGCTTCTGTTCCATATTAAATGCTGTGAGTAGGGGAAGTAGAGTTCCAGTTGAGAGCTGTGTGGATTTCTACATCTGCTTGCACCTCTCCTCTCCTCTCCTCTCCTCTCCTCCTCCTAAGCCTTCACCCTTGGGTGAGGATTCGAACAGTTTCCTCCAAAACTAATTAACAAACTTCCCTGGAATAAAAAAAAATAAAAACTTGGCTCAAGACAATCGACTTCTCACCCAAAGGACACGCCCACCCCTGCTCAGCGCATTCCAGAAACTTCAGGTCCCTCAGCTCGTCATTTAGTCATACCCCGGATTTAATTATCATTTCCAATTATTATCTAAGCCCAATAATAACACAAAAAAATCCCCACACATGATCCCAGTTGCTTTCTTCCCTTAGAGCCGCCACACTAATCTCAATGTTCATTGGCCGCCCAACTGTCCTGCTAATGCAGAAGAGCATCCTGGGACGGAGAGGAATAATTAAGACTGGGTGCAGAGTAGGTGTGTGTGTGTGTGTGTGTGTGTGTGTGTATGTGTGTGTGTGTGTGTGTGTGTATATGTGTGTGTGTGTGTGTGTGTGTGTGTGTGTGTGTGTGTGTGTGTGTGTGTGTGTGTGTGTGTGTGTGTGTGCAGAGTGTTCTCCAGCCGCTCTAAGCGGTTCCGGTGGGGGGTGCCAGCGGGGTAGAGCAGTGTGCCCGGCGGGCTCAGACAAGCCACCTGTCGATTCTCCATTAACGATTGGCCTCTTGATTGCCGTCCTGATTCAGCAGAAGCTCCGGGACGGGGGGCAAGGGAGGAGGACAGAGGCGGGTGCGCATGCTAATTGAAGTGATCGGTGGGCCGTGACAGAGTGGACTGATGGAGAGAAGTCTCAGGAGGAGAGAGAGACAGACGAGAGAATGTGTGTAAGGAAAGAGAGAGAGAGAAATAGACAGAGACAAAGTAATAAAGAGACAGAAAGAGAGGGAGGCAGGGCGAAAAAACAAAGAAATTAAATCAGTGTGTGAGGGAGAGAGAGAGGTAAAGAGTAAGTGAAAGAGAGAAAGAGTGAGTGAGAGAGAGAGAGAGAGGGATAGAGAGAGACGAAGAGTGAGGGAGAGAGAGAAAGAAAGAAAGGGAGGGAGAGAGAGAGAGAGAGAGACAGAGAAAGAAAGAATTGGAACAGAGAGACTCGGCTGGCCATGCCCATTGGATTGTTCAAACTTGTTCAAGAACAGAGCTGTGTCTGAGGATAAGACAGCATTGTGTGTTGGCTCCAAGAGACAGAACAGCCAGTGCCAAGAGAAGTTCCCAAACTGTACCATCCTCTCTGACTCACTGCAAGGTCATTGTGATAGAGAACTCACAGGGGAGTTCCTCCTAATAGGATGCACACACAAGGTCATCATAGCTAACAGCAGAAAACTGTGCTCTACTAGTCTCAGACAGGGCAGGTCACCATCTCGGCCCTTGACAAGACTAACTCAAGTCTACACTAGCTACTTTCACAAACTACATCCCTATCCCTGTCCCTGAAGGTGGCTGAAGATGACTTAAGATGGCTGGAGGTGGCTGAAGATTAGCAATTGCAAACCAATACACCAAGACATCCATCAGTTGGTGTGATGCATGGTTGGCATGAAGACCTTTGGTCCAACTTGGCACAACCTGTTCACAGATGACCAGATCAGCAGGGCCTGTAGGGCGACTATGACAAACGATCCTTTAAATCTGATGGTATCAACAACGGCTTCTACTGGCAAATGATTTATGGCTTTGATATATAACAGAAGGACTGTGTTGCAACACAAACAAACCTTTGATCTGAAATGAATAAGTGGAATCGGCATATTGATCAGTGGAATAGGCGTATTGATCAGTGGAATAGGCGTATTGATCAGTGGAATAGGCGTATTGATCAGTGGAATAGGCGTATTGATCAGTAGAATAGGCATATTGATCAGTGGAATAGGCATATTGATCAGTGGAATAGGCGTATTGATCAGTGGGATAGGCGTATTGATCAGTGGGATAGGCATATATCCACGTCCTTCTCTAGTGGTGGCAGTGGGCTTAACCCACTTAAAATATGTATTAATTTAAATACATTTAAATATTATTCTTTATTCTTTCTCCTGCTGTAGATGGTTCTGCGACAAGATCATTTTAAATAGGGTTTGGAAATGCACAGGGCACAACACAAACTGTCAAAAAGCCACCAGTAGGACTTTAATAAGCTCCAAATAACACTGTCAGTCAGGTTAACCTTTTAGCGTGCTGTAATTGAGTTGCGACTGAGCTCCAACTGCGAGCAAATTACTGCAGACGTCAGATTTCAGGGAGAGAGCAAAGGAGCACCTGTGGCTGGAGCTGTTTGTAACTTTAGGTCCGAGCCAAGATAGTTCCAGTGTCAGCCTGCACTTGGGTCGGTCCCAGGAAACTCTCCAATACAGCACTGGTACATGGATTCACTCATGCAGAAGATCTCTAGAGTGTTTGCTGTTGCATTCTTGTTCAATACGTCTGTGGTAGAAGATCTCAAGAGTGTTTGCTGTTGCATTCTTGTTCAATACGTCTGTGGTAGAAGATCTCAAGAGTGTTTGCTGTTGCATTCTTGTTCAATACGTCTTTGGTAATTTGGGTGTTTTTGCACTGCAGTCCAACCTTTTCTGTAGAAAGTTAGTTTTATGCTTGTTGTATTACAGCCCATTTGTTGATCTCAATGCACCTTGGTCTCCATGCTATAGACAATATTTTAGGCGGGATTTCGCTTGTCACTTCACTTGACGGAGAATAGTTTGTTTGCACTCATTAGCCGTTACACAACTGACTGTGAAATAATGAATTATACCTAACAACCAGCCCAAACCAAGCACCATACTGGCTAAACGGACGTAAAGGTGTTAATAGTTCTACAAGTAAGTAGGTGGCTCGAGTGCTTTGTGCTACGGACACAACAGAATCCTGGCAATCTATTTATTTACCATCCAAACCTAGCCAGCTGGAAGGTCTTGATTAATTACGTGTATAAAATGCTGAGCAGGTAATACCTCCCAACACACACACACATACATACACACACACACACACACATACACACTTCTTCCACACAGAGTCCCACTCCCACCGCCCAGAGCCACACTAGAAGGTGTAAGCAAAGCTTACCTGGGCTTAGGGAACATGTCCACTTAAGGGAAATTGATCTTTTGAAGCACGAAATTTCAGCTGGGTCCGCACGAGAAAGCTGCCTGCTGAGACTCCCTGTGCATGAAATGGATTTCTGTCCATTCCAGGACTGTCCACAAATCTGCTCTGACCACCTCATTGGAAGCGCAGTATTTTCCATCCTCACTGGTAGGCCTGGGAATTCTGGTTTCCTCATCTGGTACGGGCACAATCCCACACCCAGCTTCCCCTCATGACCAGAAAAAAAATCAATAATAACTTGCCTATTTTGGTGGATGTTAATAAGGGAAAAAAGCAATGGGGACTTTATTAGAGCTCTTCTGTAACATAACAGTAAATTGATATCGAACTGAAACCATGCAGTCGTTATAATATCCCTCTTAATATCCTTATGGACACCCTTCGTTGAAGAGCACTGGTATTCACATTTTGGGTGAAACCAAGAAAAAAGTGCTAGGCCTATCCTCAGACTGTTATTCTCCACATCCATCTATTTCAAAATCCTCAACATTTTGTATATTATTTTAGTTGTAATTGGAACTATATGCTACAGCCAGTCGAACAAACAAATCTGGCAAATTGGATGCATCACATTCTAACATGGAAGTGTCAGGCTTTGAACAAGAAATTCAAACAACTAGAATAGAACAACAAGTCCAGGTAAGAGTAATTCACAGCAAATGAGCACCTGGCTGGACATCACAATTGTCCGGATTCTGTGACTTCTAGGCATTCAGGGACTCTTTTCACACTGTGAATTTTGTGTGTTCTGTAAAAAAAGAACTCTTCATGAAAAGTAACCTCCAGACCTGTTCACAGTGAAGCACAATTCTACATTTGTGTGTGTGTGTGTGTGTGTGTGTGTGTGTGTGTGTGTGTGTGTGTGTGTGTGTGTGTGTGTGTGTGTGTGTGAGAGTGAGTCACTGCGGTTACATGTGTCAAGATTTCTGGCTTTGTCAGGTTTAAATCTAAGATCCATTTCATGTAACTCCACAAATCTAGATTTGTTGTGCCCGACTGAAGTCTGATTTACACCCCCAGATAACTAGATCGGATTTGGTTGTATATCGGAGAACTTTTCAACTGTTCATACTAATGGCACGTTTTTTATGAATATCCTGCAGACTGTCTCACAAGCTTATTCTTGTTGATTATGAACAAAAATAACACAAGAGGCCCGAATAGATATGAGCAACTTTACAACCCCTCCTTAAACACGTATAAGGACGTTCAGATGGCCGCGAATTCATGGAGAGAAATGCTACCCTATTTTCACAGGAAACTTCACCTGCACACAGCAATCAGGGCATATGTGTCAAACGCGATAAAAGATACTGCTCTGATCTATTCCCATTCCATACTGAATATTCTGTTTAGATCAAGGTTAGGTTTGTTGCGACATACCGTGATATTTCAGATGATAGTTATGTGGTAGCCTATACCAATGTGTTAAAGTTTTGGACAGAACGCGCAAATTCACTGAACAAATAGTTTCATATTACTTTTCCACCACTTGTTAGTCATGTCATTCATTCATATCGATGTCAATCAATCAATACTAATACAACTTTCACTGTGATGTGTTTTTGTCATTTCACAACTTATTTACTGTATAATCAACGGTAGCAGATGCCCGCTTGTAAACATTCCACATTTGATTTGAACAGATTTTTCACTGCCATGTACCCTGAGATAAAGCAGTTGCCCCCTCCCCCATGGATAGAGAAGCCAAATCGGGTTAATGCCATCATGTAAACGTACTGAGTGAGTGTACTCAAAATAGTAAACTTTCATTTCAATCTTCATTGTGCACTAGTTTGCCTTGTGGTTGTGGAGGCGCACAACACAAGGCAAGGGAAATTAATGTAGCACATTTCATACACGGAGGCATCAATGTGCTTTACATAAATAAAACAACAAATACAGTACTACAGAGCAGAGTCTGAATAGAATTCTAAATGTAATAGTTTAAAAAAAATCTGAGTTTAATAAAATCTTCAGCTCCACCGTAAACCCAAGATGTCACTTCCCATCTAGACCTCAGGTCTACTTCCAGAATTAAAGAGCAGTAAGAATAGAGTAAAGTTTAAGAGCCCGATCACAGACAGATGTAAAGAGAGACGTTTTTAACCTGGACTTAAAGGTTGCTACATTTGGGGCACATCAAAGATTGAACTAGGCGTTTGTTCCATCAAACTCTTGAGTCTGGCTATATTTCTAAGATGAGAGAATGCTGTTGCTTTGATATGGTTGATGAAGGTGACATCACAGTCTATTAGAACACCAAGATTCCAGGCCTGGTCTTTGGTTTTTAGAGCCCAAGATCTAGGTGCGTACTAATACTAATACTTAACATTGACACAGTGAATCTACTGGGCTGTAGTCTCACCAGATGACTACAGCCCAGTAGATTCACTGTGTCAATGTTAAGAGCAAATAAATCATTAGATGAGCCAAAAGTTTCTGCAATCAAATAAGGACAAAATTTAGATTATTGTGTTTGGCAAGAAAGTAGCTTCTTCATTTGCATAACTTTGGTAATCAGTGTAGAATTTGACCCAAAGGCAGCATAGATTGAACAGAACAGGTCCGAGGACTGTGGGAAAAGACACACAATATACACAATAAAAGGGAGATTCGTGTAATGTAATTGTCCTGACATTTCCATTGGTCAAACAACTCCAGAGAGTAACTGCACTCAGCAACACCGTATGTGTGCAGAGAAGGAACGAGCTGAAATGACGTTGAAATACTAAAGACGCGCTGTCCATGTTTACCAAGGTATGAAAGTAATAATCTGAACAAAAAAGCCACCACTGTTTCCGTTCTTCATAATGTCATTGCTTACTAAGACCTAATAACCTTTCTAAAACTACCTTAATGATGGGCTTAAACACAAACATCACCGATAGCTTCGGATACAAACTAACGATAGACAAGTGCGTGATGCTACACCACTGTCACAGTTCAAGCACAAATAATTGTTAACCACACACTTTATCACAGTTTACTAATCTGCTTTAACGTTCAGCAACGTCAGTGTACATACCCGGCTAATGTTAGCTAACGCACTGTCAATTCCACGGCGATTCAAAACAAGCCAACTATCGTTATAGCTGCAACTACTATTGCTACTGTGCTTACTAGCTAACAGGCTAGTTACAGATGTTGCTAAGAAGCTCTCGCTGGAATAAACACAGCTGGCGTGCACTGGTCAGTTGACAAGGTCGTCATATATCACCAACTTAAGTACTTACTTTGGTTCTTGTGAGAGAACGGTCGTTCAAAATGCCCGCCGTCTTTGAATAGCACAAATACGACACTGTTTTCACCTCCGTTTTCGTTAGACAGCAAGAATTCCAATTGACTGTTAGCTCAGTTCCGCATCCATGAAGGCCTAGCGCACACCCCTCTCCGTGCGTCAGCGACGTAAAACAAGACCAGTCTAGTGCGCATTAAAGTCCCACCCTCTGCGGTAAGAAGGACTGTGTTTGTAAACAGTGAGCTGGTTGCGACGGGACAGGGCACAGGCATGTGCCACGACACAATGAATGCTAAGTCCAGCCTACAAGTGAAGGAAAGTAACGAATAGATGGCGTGAAAGGATTTATATCAAGATTTCCCAGTGCCTTCTACAATCTATCAGGCTACAGGGTTCAGAGGTTTATCACTTTACACTTTTGTGATGAGTCACACTTTTCTGCTGGTTGATTTAAGTTTAAGATTCCCTGAAAAGGACAGAAATGGTTGTTTAAAACAGGTTAGCCCATTAAATGTGGAACTGCCTTCATGGTGGTCCCTGTTTAATTATTGAAATCCATAGGCAAAGTGGTTTAAGTGCATGAGACCTTCAGTTACACAGCTTGGTAATGGCCTGGGAGTGAAACTGGCCAACTGCAGGTAAATGTGTGAGTTGAGTGACAAGCACTGAGCATTAGACCTCATCCTTTAACAGATTTTCAACACACATTTGTGTGTGTTTGTGTGTGTGTGTGTGTTTGTGTGTGTGTGTGTGTGTGTGTGTGTGTGTGTGTGTGTGTGTATGTGTGTGTGCGTGTGCGTGTGTGTGTGTGTGTGTGTGTGTGTGTGTGTGTGTGTGTGTGTGTGTGTGTATGTGTGTGTGTGTGTGTGTGTGTGTGTGTGTGTGTGTGTGTGCCTGCGTGTGTGAATGTGCATGTGCATGTGCATGTGCATGTGCATGTGCATGTGCATGTGCATGTGCATGTGCATGTGCGTGTTTAGACATGTGTCTGTGTGACCATGCATTTGAGTGGCCTAAACATTATCATCAAAACATGGAGAAATCCCTGGTAAAGGGTGTCCATTTACCCCCTCACTTGACCCACTGAAGCATGTTATTTTGGGATTTTTAGCTGGTAAATGGTTGAATAATTTCCTCTCCAGCACCAGTTGGCAGGCACACACACACACACACACACACACAGGCCTGGGGCCTTCAAGATCATAAGGTTTCACACCAGCGCACATGTTCAAAAGCACGCAAGGCACCTCCATCCATGCCTGTTTCACATTCTGCTGCTGTCTTTTTTTTTAAGAGAGGGAAGGAGCTAGAAATAGCCACCATCTTTGTGTGCTTGCCTCAGAGCGATTTCCTCTGCCCATCTCTCTGTTTCTACCCTTCTGTCTTTTTCGATGCTACACAGTAACTGTTGTTGTCATTTTGTAATTTGTCTGTTGTTATGGCATGCCCTCTGGAAAGGAAACCATCCTTGTCTTATTACCTTCTATCAACTGAGCATGAAACATAACCTTGGGTTGTCCTGTCTGAATCTAGCACAGTCTGATCAAAATAAGACACAAACTTAATTTCTACCTTTTAGCTGGTAATTTGCAGCAGCGTGCTGTTACACCATACAGTGTCTCACACTTAAAGAAAGTAATTATGTGGGGTCACATTTCCCAAATAAGTTAGATATTCCTTCACGTGCATTCATTTCTCAGATGTACAGTACGGGCAGGTTTTAATTCGACAATGCAGTATGTGTGGGATCAACACTTCCATGCTGCCTTGCATAGCTAAGCTATTGATACAACCAAAACATGGTAAAGAGGTATAAAATGAAGGCATGTTTGATCAGTCGAATATTTTGACGAATGTATCTGTACCTTGTTTTGACTCAGCTACGCTTTCAATTGAGGGTATTCATGACTGGGAAACCTTCCCAAAATGAATAACTCTTAAATACATGGCAATGAGTACACTTACCACTGTGTGGGTCAGAATCTGATTTGCTGTCGCTGATTCAATAGTCTGTCACTTAGCAACGCAATCTCTCTGCTTTAATAAATAACTCGGGGCTCTCCAGTAATGGTTTGTCTTCACATTAAGAATTATTGCGCAGAAATAACATGGCATTCACACACTGGCACACACATGCTAGCCCACACATAAACGTGTTATTTTCTCTTACGTGTCACTTTCTGCACAATAGCCCCTCTCATATTCTTTGAATTCTGAATATTTTCCTTGATTCTCTCTTTCCTTCTCTTTCCCTCTCTCTCCTTCTCTCTCTCTTTCCCACTCTGCCTCTTGTAGCCA
>NC_137910.1:9485852-9498352 GCF_963457725.1 Sprattus sprattus | reverse complement strand
CCTCGGTCCCTCACAGTGGGTCACAGTACTTTGGTTGAAAGAGCCGAAAAACTACTACAGGATGTTGCCCACACTCCTTGTCACAGTGGGTCACAGTGCTTTGGTTGAAAGAGCCGAAAAACTACTCCAGGATGTTGCCCACACTCCTTGTCACAGTGGGTCACAGTGCTTTGGTTGAAAGAGCTGAAAAACGACTCCAGGATGTTGCCCACCCTCCTTGGTTCAGTGGGGGAGTGAGAGCCATGTCTAAGCAACAGGTGCAGAACGAAAACGGGACCGTCTTTTTATAGTCACAAAGATCACGGGGCAGGAATTAACAAATAGCAAATGACCTACGGCTGCTGACTGAAACATGACTACATGGCTGTGAGCTACATGCCTCAGCATGGGACACATACAGTATGTTAGCATGGCACATTATAGCTAATAATAACTAAAAAAGCTATTAAGAAGAGTTACATTTTCAGATAAAGTTACAATTAAGTAGTAAATATCTAAAATACCCATCCAAACTTGTATTTGTGATGTACAATGTACAATATTCCATTACAACAATAACTTAGAATAGCATGCTTGAGTCATCTTTGAGAGCCAGTGCTTGATTCAGGCATAAGTCATAACAAGCAAATGTGTCAATGCAACTTTGCCACTTTTAACTGGACAGCTAGCTACCAGGAACCAAGTGCACTTCGTCCAATTCTTCAGACAGCAGTGAATGTCATCATCATATGAGAGGTCAGCAGGGGTACAGGGGGGCCTTTAGCATGGTTCTTGTCCTGGAAATGTCCATTTAGATTGCATAACAAAGAAAGCCAAGTACTCCTCCTCTGTGTAAGACCAGAGACAGACACTGAGGCTAAATTAAAGCATCTTAGTATTTTTGCAGCTTGGAAGGTTTCATTACGAGGAATATGTGCAGAAAATCATAATTTTAATTAAATCATTATAAATCCCCATACGCTTAAGAGATCATCATTAGAACTGTTTAAGAGTCATGGTGGACACAACATGCCAAAATCTAACGCAAAGACTAATTTAAAAGCACATGTAAGCAAATAATTACACCCAGAACACAAAAAAAAGACTGGAGGGAGTTTCGTAGGGCCCCACAGATATTGGCCTTAAAGGTTCTAGATCATTCACGTGAAAAAGCAAAACAGGTGATCAAAACGTCTCTGTTGCGTCATCGGGAACTTTTGGCAGGCTGGAACTTTCTGTCCATGCCAGCACCACCAGTACTCTTAATTTGCCAGTACATGTCATGTAGTAAGTGCCAGTCGAGGCAACATAGGAACTGGGCAGTGGGAAACTCTATGTAAAGTGCAAATATGTATGACAAATGTACAAATGTGTATGACAAAGACCAACTCTAGTAGGCTTCTCTACTCAGTAGTAGTGTGAAATTGAAGGGCCTTGTTAATAAGAGGTAGTGCTCTTAGAGGTTGTCTTGGCCGATATCAAATACATGCAGCATTGTATGTTGTTATAGCGATAAAGCTCACATTTAGAGGAACATGGAACATGATCTCAAACATAAATTGTTCCCATAGCAGTAGGCACAGCTTGTTTGTTTGGCCTCATGTTTAAGGTGTGTCATCTTTCATCTGACCTTTTGTCTTGGGCTCATGTAACAACATTGTTTTGATATTTGACATGCAGTTGCCATACAAATGGCAAACATGTAGGCTACATAATTTATTTTAACTTAAAGATTTAAACTAAAAAAGTGTAAGTAACCCTGAATTTAGCCGTTTAACCGATGTGATTTTTTCCAAACAAGTCCGTAGAATGGTGAGATTAGATTTGTTGTAGACGTTTGCCTAAGCATCCGTTAGCTTGAATAATGTTTGAAGGACAGGCTAATAATAGAACAGTAATAATATAATGGATTGAACCGCATTGCTGCCAAGCGGCTGGGGTGACACAGTGACTTGATGACAGACTCTACAGACTTCTGCAGAGGTGACAGCTGTATAGATTTTTCCATCTTGTGTTGATTCTGGGGACTCTTCAGCACTTGTTTTAAAAATGTGTGACTGTGTGAGCGTTAGCGAGCATTTGAATCCCTCCACAGCTGGACCAACTTATCGAAACGACATGATACATCGTACTGCATGTTCATCTAGGAAAATGATAATCAAGAGTTGACATTGGGTGCTAGGCCTTTTAATAATTCCAGGTGTTTTACAAACGGAGTGTACATTTCAGATACCAGTCAACTGAAATGCCAAAAGTTCACCCCGTTCACAACCATTGGCTGAATGAAGGATAATTGCCATTATTCAGAAGTTAGGTGTAGTCCCACGATTTACGGCTCTAAGGCGTCTTACTCTCATTGGACAAAGAGTGTAGATACACACCCACCAGGTAACCTGACGTCCAATCAGGTAATGACTTTTATATTTTTCCTTAAAGTAAATGTTTAGGGCATGCTGGGTTTGAATTTATGTGTGTGTCACCTATCTCGTTCGTCTGTACTGTCCTCGATAGAAAAAATACTGACTAGGCAGTTTGACAGCTAATGCTAAACGTTTGCTGTCCTGGCTTTTCGCTCCCCTCGGTTTGAAAAGTATTCGCTGGGTGTCCGGAACTGGTGCAACATCGGCTTTCTCCTTCCGAAGTAACTGGTGGCGTTGGCTTGTGGATGAGACAGTAGCCCAGCCCAGCAGCCCGCCTATTCCCCTCCCTTCCTAGCTCGGTCTCACTAGGTTTGCCTGCAGCATTCGTGTCCTCGGCCAGGTTTTACTTCAGAGATGGCTGCGAAAGTGTGTAGGTCGGTTCTCTTCTTGTCCAGGAGCAGCGGAACGGTGGCAGCCACCTTCCCCGTACTTGGTGTCTCCTCACAGCGGCATCGCCAGCACACAAGATCGGTGAGTAGACTACTTGAAGCATATATTGTACAGGAGGTGGTGGGCAAGGGAGGAGGCAAAAGACTGGATGGGATCTCGGTATTGAAAAGAGTAGCCTGGACGGGAAATGGGCTTGCTAAGGAAGTAGGCTATAGCTTGCTCCCTTTTCGATGTTTCTTATTGCCTTGTACTGACTGCGGCAGACGACTCGTTTAGGTAGATCACTTCCTAGCACTTTTTGTCGGAGCTGTTACTGTTACCCTCATGCTACGGTTAGGCGAATATTAAACTAACATGGGATACTGTCTGCCGATAGACACCCCTCCTTGTCATTAGATTTGATAGTTCACTTGTGTTATAGCGTTTGTGTCTTGTGGTTTCAGAGGAGGCTTTTATGTTTGTCCTCTAACTTCAACAAGGTTTAGATTTTGACGTTCTCCTAATGGTATCATAACCTTGAATGCAACATGCTTTACCACCTCAAACGGTAACGGATTTAAAAAGGTTGGTGTTAATCCAACGGTGTTTCGTGTGGTAAAAGGGTTAACCAGAGTGGGACTGTCATTTAGGTACAGTGTCTATTAGCTTTTGACCCCTGCTTTTACTCCTTAATCGATGAAACCGAACGCCCCATAGCCTACTCCCTCCCATTTATTTTTCCCTGGCCGACCAGCAGTGTGCCTCTGCGGTGTGTGTATGTGTATGTGTACTAGTGAGTGAGAGAGTGTGAGGGAGAGAGAGGGATAGAGAGAAAGAGAGAGAGAGTGAATATGACAGTGCGGCTTAGGAACTCCAGTCTGAGGAGCAGCGCGCACCTCCATATCCACGTTCGTGAAAATAAGCCTGAGTAGACAACTACACAGAACGACATGTAAACGTCAGGGCGGCCGCATTCCTACTCCACATTTCGATAATGACATACTCTCTTCTAACCCCACCCCCCACCACCCCTCCCTCTCTGCGGTGTTTCCCCCTTCACCGGGGAGCTCCTGGATTCGCCTTCTCGAACTCCCCTGCTTGGAGAAACTCCGAGTATTGCGCACCGCCCAGCGTAGTCGTGAGCGTGACGTCCCGAGACATTCTGTAGCAGAAATGTAATTGTGTTTGCCAGACCCTGTCGATAGCTCCACAGAGCAATTATTACTCCCCCTTCCGTGTGCGTCCCAGGCCACTGCAGTAGACCTGACTACCGTCGTTCACTACTACGGTGGTGGAAGAAAAGAAGGGATTGGCGAGGAAAACAAGTACAGTGCAAGTCGATGCAGCACAGCATTTGCAGTTTTACATGAATGGGAATGCTGATGTGTTGAAGGGAATGGTGATAAGGGTTGAATCCACTGTGTGGAGCAATGGTAGGGGTGTCCCGTGTTGTGGAGTGATATACTAATTGCTTAACCCAGAAGTAGTCTGTGTATCTGCCTAATGCGGTCTCCACTTAAAGGGATCATGCCTTCCTTCCATCCCTCTGGATTATACATGGAGCGGGGACACCTTAGGGAGGAGCTTTCCACCGCACTTTTCAAGTACATTTTACACCTTCAGGATTTTTCTTCTACCTCCTATTTGGCGTGTAAAGTGGCAGTATGTGAGATGTGAGAGTGGGGCAGAGACAGTATGTAAGATGTGAGAGTGGGGCAGAGACAGTATGTGAGATGTGAGAGTGAGGCATCGCCTGCTGACACTCCGTCATCACGGTGTTCTGCTTGGACATCCACGATTCCGATCATTGAATTTGGATATCTGCAGATACCGATACCAGAGCTCTTTTTTTCTTGAATATTATTATTATTATTGTTGTTGTTGTTGTTGTTGTTGTTGGTATTATGTGAAAGTGTACCTGTAGTAAACAACACAGCACTTGTTATGAAAATAGCGATTTAAATGTATTACAAAGCAATTTAGTTTGAATAAAGATTTGTTTACCATTCCTGGCCTTATTTCACCACTATTCTACACAAGCTGCAAGCGGTATCAAGATTAAAAAGATGTCTGTTATAAGCCAGCTAGCTTTCATCTTCTCTATTCCCCAGTTTACACCCTCATATAACATAAAAAGCTCTAAACTCCCTCATAGGAAAAGAGCCTATGGGCTGCAGTAAGGACCAGTGAACCCTAGTGGAGACCTGCAGACATCAACATGCTTTCAGCTGGGTTAAAATGACCTTGTAAGGGAAGATTTACATAATCACTTAGTTACAATTTTATAATGACTAAGTAACTGTATCGTAGGTGGATTAGTGAAATCAAACTGATCCATTTAATCCATTTAATAATGTCAGTATCGGCAGCAATACTGATCCATGGATCTGATTGGTGCGTCACTGGTTGGGCTCAGACCTGCCAGAGTAGGCCGGCAGAGTGACTGCCCCTGTGACAGCGTTTGGATCCGCAGAGGAGAGCAGGTTAATCTTGCGTTCAGCTGAATGAGTGAAGAGATGCTTTCTCATGTTGTTCAGAGACCAAGATGCTGAGCGTGTCACTGGAGCACCTCTCGGTTTATGCCCCTCTGTCCCTAGAGATGGAGAGGCTCTTTGGGGGTGGGGGTGGTCTTCAGCACAACGTCAAGAAGTCATGCTTATCATCTGGATCTGTCAATCAGAGAGATGTTTGCTATGGGTGATATACCTTCACCGTGACTCTCACGTGTATCCCAGGAGCCTGGCGCTTAACCTGCCCTGGCCGTCTATTGACTCAGCTGTCCAATAAAAAGCTGCCATTTGAATATGCGGCGTGCTGTCGGCAGCCCAGGGAGAGGAGTCAGAAAGAGGGGGTGGGGGTGGAAATCGCCACTTCCTGCGAGAAGAAGCGTAAATCACAGCCAGGCTGGGATGAGATCGCTGTAACCAGCCTGACTGAGCATTGCCATCTGTGCCCGCTCCCTTCGACTGCATCCATCCATCACCCGTCCTCCTGCAAGCAGCGGCTCCTTGAGGAGTGCCGTTGTCTGGGTCCCATGTGGCCTCAGGACACCTTGGTCTGACATGGCTCTCAATAAGAACTCAATACTCTTTTTTTTGTGATTTAATTTCATTATACATCTGCATTCTTGTTTTAACTTAAGACCCTGTCTTGGTTTAAATGTGCTAACTGGGACCATGGTGCTGTGACCCCCCACAGTATGTTAATCCAATCAGGATTTAGATAACCCAATTAACCCCTGCCGCCTTGATGGACTCTGTGGCCAAAGCAATCTGGATTAACAGGATGAAAGACTTGTCAGGCATGTTGAAGGAAAAACTCCTTGAAGCCCTTCCCATTGCTGTTGAGCAGGAGCAGGTGTGTGTGTGTGTGTGTGTGTGTGTGTGTGTGTGTGTGTGTGTGTGTGTGTGTGTGTGTGTGTGTGTGTGTGTGTGTGTGTGTGTGTGTGTGTGTGTGCGCGCGGGGGGGGGGGGGATATCATAGTTGTCTAATAAGGGGGATTCTTGGGGTCAGAAATGAGAGGGACAGAGAGAGTGTCAGCTTGTCTGTGAAAGCAGTTGTAGGCTACAGTGTGACATTGGTCCAGCTCTGTGGAATTCCTGCTTTTTTTAATTTTTATGTTTATGATGGGAAGACCGTTGGACACACACACAGTGTGTGTTTATGATGGGGAGACCCTTGAACACACGCAGTGTGTGTTTATGATGGGGAGACCCTTGAACACACACAGTGTGTGTTTATGATGGGGAGACCCTTGAACACACGCAGTGTGTGTTTATGATGGGGAGACCCTTGAACACACGCAGTGTGTGTTTATGATGGGGAGACCCTTGAACACACGCAGTGTGTGTTTATGATGGGGAGACCCTTGAACACACACAGTGTCTCATTTTTGTGTAATTTGACATATTGAGCAAAGGGGCAACGGGTTGAGGGCGATAAAACAAAACAACAACACTTAACAACTACTATCAAATTGAGTATGGTAGCAATCTTACACCATAGAGGTCTGTAACTAACCTATTTAACCTGGCCCTACTGTTTAGCCTCTTAGAAGGGATAGTTTACTTAAGTGTTAATACAACGGACACTCCTTTAACCTGAAGCGATCTTAAAACCGTATTTGATCTGCCCAGACTTGATTCGTTTTAGACAAAGAAACAAAGGGAAAGCAAGAACTCTTCAGCTAAGAGAAAGACTCTGTTGCCGTCTCTGTCTGATGCCAAGTATCTTGCACAAGCTTGTGTGCAGTGACATCTGTGATTGGTTGATCAGTGACAGGTCTGTGTGGGTGGGTATGCATGTGCTCCATAGCACACCACAAAGAATGATAAAGAGATAAATAAATAATATATTATAATGATATGATAATATTCTGGACATGAGGTCGGCAGGAAAAAAATCCCTGATACGTATGATGACGCACTTGAGGAGACAGACGATAGTTTTGATATTTGTAAAATAAAAACGTTGCATTGAATTCCATTACCGCACTGTTTTGTTTTGTTTTGGTTGGTTGGGGACTTAGCCTATTGCATCCCTTACAAGCTCCATAATTATTCCCTTGCTAATGAGACCGTATCCTTTACAGTAATTATCCATCTGCATTCAAAAGCATTGTAATGTGGAAACAGCTCTCTGTGTCAAAGAGGGGGGCCTGCAATGAAGTGTTTGGGAACCGCTGGACGAGATTAATGAGTCCGGTGGTCCGGTCTCTGTGATGTACGTGGCACTGGATGTGTCCAGCCAGAACTCTTGTGCCGGGCTGGCAGCCCTCTGGTGATGTGGCATTGCTGCAAGCTGACTGCTTCATAATTCCAATCAGCTGCCGGAATATGACCAAACAGGTGTATTGATCCTCAAAGATGATTTCTGTAAACGTGGTGTGTCGGAGGGATTTCAGATGGCTAATACCATGAAACATTTTGATGCCGCAGTATCCCTCCTGTGCAGTGTGTGGAAATTGTACCTTTAAGACAGAACCCCCCACACACACACACACACACACACCACTGATTGCCTTCTGTGTTCGCACAATATGCATAGCCCATATCTTCTTGGTATCATGATGCCAGCTGTTGTTGTACTTCACAATTTTCAACCACTGTTTAATTGGCTGTTCAAGATAAATGGATGGCTGTGTACTTACACTCCAAATTGGGGAACTGGGAATGCAGTACATTAATCTGTGTTTGCAGTGTTATGTTATGTTATGTTATGGTCTGTTACGCGTATGCATATTCTGATATAAAGATATTTTTACTTTACTAGATAAGAAAGTAGTGGGGCCTTATCCCCCAAAGCAGTTGGAAATCATGCTATCCAAAGACATGATGATCTTATTCAAATTGTAATCTCAAGAAGCTTTGAAAGGGGAAAAAAACTATCAAAGGAATCTGCCTTATACCTTTCTTTCTTCATCGCCAAAAAACTGGTCCTCAATCAGTGGCTGTAAGATTGGGTTGACTCTTTGCCTTTCATTGAGACCCAAATTATTATCGTACTTGGTCTGTTTGTATCAGTAAGGCTGAGGATATGAGAATGATTAGGGGGCCTGCCAGTCATCCTGGGGCTGCTCTTGGCCAGAGGCTTTAGGCTGGATGGGGGTTTGGCTGTGATGAGTCCTCTGGGTTCAGTACACAGACTGGCTTGTTAGAGCCCTCGTTACTGCCAGTGAGGCTGTGCCAAAGCTGGTTCATGGCCTCTTTCATACGTGCCAGATGTTCACCTTGAAGGTAAAGGACGGAGGTGCCATGTGCATGTGTGCATGGCCTGAGTTGGTGTGTGTGTGTGAGCCTCTGTGTGTGTGTGTGTGTGTGTGTGCGTGTGCGTGTGCGGGGTTATGTGTGTGCTCATGCACATATGGGTTTGTGCGTGCCACCGCTGTGTCTATGGCTGTGTGTGTTTGAACCCCACAGACAGCTGGTTGCCCTTAGTACAAAAAGAAAAGAAAAAAATCTCCACTTATGACATGATGTTTCGTAGGGCTGTGCAATGGAGATCCCACAGAATCCTCCAGAATCCCCACTCCAGTGTAGAAGCTTTCCTCATAGAGTGCATCTGTGTTGGTCTCTGCTCTCCTCATAAATGCATCTGTGTTGGTGACTGTCCTCGTGTCCCACTGCCTCTGTGCTGAAAGGTTGTGTGGGTGTGTGTTGGTGCACGCACCTATGAACATAGCACAGGCTAGTAATTACTGTCTAGGAGGCTTGTTATGTTCCCTGTTAAGCCTCGTCTGGTTAGAACAGTGCAGCGTTGAGCTTCGATAGTCTAGAATGTGGAGATAGAGGAAAAGAACACTCACAAGGTTCTCCTTGGGAAACCATTAGCCCTTCAAGCTAATGGTTCAGGAGTCCCAGCCTTCCGAGTGCCATGAACTATGCCACTGTCATATAGGAATGTGGCAGTCACCCTGCCAGTCATCCTCGGCTAGGGCGAGAAACTAGGCCCAAAGCCACTGAGTTATTCTGGATGGGGGCGTCGGGGGGCGCTGTTAGTTGCCTCCCTTGTCTCCTGCATAGCCTGCTTTGAACCCTCACTTAAAGGGGTGACAGGAGCGCTGTCATAACCGCTCCGCCTCACCTTGAGCCTGGAGACAATCAGGGACGTTGTTTGGAATGTGATGAGGGGAGAAAAACAAATCCCCCACCGGAGACGATCTAAATCAACTTTGTTTAATCACGCCTCACAGCAAGGTCAAGTCATGAAGGAGGGAAGCTCGGTCAGCCTTGACTTGTTCTCCCATTGAAAACACCCTGTGCGGTATGTTTCATGAGCCTTTCACGCGCTCGTGTGCTGGTGCATGCCGCCTTTCACACGTGTGCTGGTGCATGCCGCCTAGAATAGAGCTACAATAGCTGCTTTTATAGTGTTGGCCTCGGATGCCTGTCATGGTGGAGGTTTGCATAGCTACTTGCCCCCAAACAAGTACCTCAATGCCATGCTCACCATTCTGCACAGCCTCTCCCCCCCCCCCCCAACACACCCCCGCCCCCCCCCCCCCCCCCCCCCCCCCCCCCGCGCCTCTTTGGCTGCCACCAATTGATCTTGAATTCTCCACCTTGCCTAATTGAAAACAGTAAATGAAATCTGACAGATTCGCTTCGGCCCGGTTTATCATTTAAAGCAGCGGCTCCAAAAATCCATGAGTGGTTGCAGCAGACGACCTGCTGCTTAAGCAGAAACACAAACACCTCCCAGCCGCGAAATGGGTGGAGAGGCTGTAAAAATATGAATGAGGGCTTGATGAGTAATTGATGACGGGATGTCTGCAGGCATTGCATATGTGGAGCAGCTTTGAATTTCATTTTTAGAAACATCTCACCAGAGAGAATTGTACACAGAAATGCTGATAAAATTACAAGATTCATCTAAATGTGTACTTATCAGCTGGAAAACAGTCAGAGCAGAGAAGAGTCAGGCACACACACACACACACACACACACACACACACACACACACACCACAGGAAAGTCACCATGCCACACATGTAAACTCATCTACCTTGAGATTACAGTAACATCTCATGCCAAGGGTGATTTGGGCTGATTTTCCTCCAGTGCTTGAGAAGCAAGTCACCTCATTAGATCCAGAGGGGTGGGAGGGATATCCGAGTGGCTCAAGTACTCTTGTAGGCTCATTACATCCAGGCGTTTTGGAGGTTGATTGTCATTTTTACCTGGTACCGCACTATGGAAACGAGAAATGCACTGATAGTTAGGCCTCTTCTTGACAATATTGCCTAAGTTTGGGCCATGTGTCCTCAAAGTGTCACTGTGCTGACGACACCATCTTCAGGCAGTGAGAGAAACAGAGAGTAGTATTTTAGGGTCTAATTATGTTGACACTGTACCCCACACTACAAATTGGCACTGTTTTAACATTTGTTTTGCTTTAATTCTGACTAGCCAGAGATGAAACTGTATCATCTAGACTTCATACTCGCCATACTCGAGGCATGCCTGAAGGATAAACCAGGTTGCAATTCCAACTCCAACATTCCCTCAAAAAGCATCACATTTTACACATTTTTGTATACGGAGGATATTTGTTGTTCTGACATCGTGGCTGGGCCTACCTTCTGAGTCATGACCCACATCATCACTCCGTGAGAACAATAACAGCACAACAGGCACATCAATAACTCACTCAAGGTCAAGGTTTCTCTCTTCGGCTCCTGTTGGTGTTTCCTTGACTGTGTGCCCTGACCTGTGTCTGTTGCTGTGGAAACGAGGAGGTGTGAAGGTTGAGTCCACCTTGGCCAGCGGAGAGGCACAGGTAGGAGGAGAGTGCTCTGCGATTGAAGGCTCAGCACAGGGCAGAATCGATTAGCAGGGCCGACATCGGAAAACGCTTGACATTTTCGAGCTTGTTCTGTTCCCGTCGTCGAGGTAAATTGAGAGGACAAGCGACGAGTCGACATGAAGACGAGACGCCACATACACTTTGTTTGGGCCTTGTTAATTAACGAGCACCCACCCACACACACACACACACACACAGACACACACACACACACACACACACACACCCCTCTTGTTCTCCTCTGACGTGGCATTTAGATATTAGCCTGAGGATGTTGCCATGATGTGACAGAGCGAACGAGCCTACACAAACATGTGGATGGCTGTAACAGGCCTGGACATGGCTGGGAGAGAGAGGATAGTAAATGGGACGGGACGCAATGTCTGAAAAATGTCCCCGTTGTGAGGATCTCGCAGTGAAGACCGGTGTGGACAAGTGTCCCTGTTGTGAGGATCTCACGGTGAAGACCGTTGTGGACGAGTGTCCCTGTTGTGAAGATCTCACGGTGAAGACCGTTGTAGACGAGTGTCCCTGTTGTGAAGATCTCACAGTGAAGATCGGTGTGGACGAGGCTACTTCTGCTTGGACTATGCTTGATATGTAACATGCCTCTACTGAGCATGACTTCACTTCTGTCTTTGTTTTTGCATGAGACACCATTACTGTAGTTCAGAAACGTGTGTCGACCTTGACCACTTTACATGCACTCTTGGGGCGGCCTGAGGATTCCATTTACTTTCCTTGTTCCGGGAATCTGTGCTCTTTCCTCGGATGAGTCGGGAGAGAGGTTTGCATATTCAAAGAGTGCTGATCAGCTGTGGAAGGGAAAGCGTGGCAATATTGCCTCCTCCTGAAGGGAAGCCATGGAGATTTAATGAGCTCTTACACACACACACACACACACACACACACACACACACACACACAGATACGCATTATTTGGAGGGGAGAGCACCAGCCTCGGGTGTCCACACTGAGGAGTGCCTGTCTGGCCCCTCGTCTCTGTTTGCGCTGTAATTAGTCACCAACGCTACGGCAGATAGACACACTGCACACTCGGGAGAGGGAGATAGACACACTGCACACTCGGGAGAGGGGGGGAGGGGGGGGCGGGGGATGAGACTGAGGGAGAATGCTGTGTTTGCAAACACACACCTGTGTCTGTCGACCGTCCTCCCGTCTCTCGAGTGGCCGAGGTGGTTGCCATGCAAAATAGAAAATGAAAAAAAAAAACAGAATGCCAGCCTGTTCTGCCTACACTTCACTTCTATATAATCACCTGGACCATCTGCGTCTTAGTGTTACACTAGCAGTGTCCCCCTCTTTCTTAATGTCCTTTCTTTCTTTCTCTCTTTCTCTCTCTTTCTCTCTCTCTATCTCTCTCTCTCTCTATCTCTCTCCAGCCCCCCCCCCCCCCCCATGCCTTT
>NC_137910.1:9480852-9483352 GCF_963457725.1 Sprattus sprattus | reverse complement strand
CGTGTAATCCACACCTGGTAAAGATGACTCCAGAGTTGGTAGGCATCTCCCAAAGCAGATCTTGTAGCATCTGTCCAAGAATGACGTTCACTATCCTGTGGAATAAGCACCCTTGTATGTCTTCCTCCTGGTACCTGTCAGATACAGCACTGTGTTAGATCAGCCCACATCAGAGCCTCTGACACAGCTTGGGCTATAAATAGGAGATTTGGGAGATGAAGGGAATGGTGCTTTCGTAGAGCTCCTACCAAGAGGAAGAGGATAGAACAGAAGTTCTGTCTGATGGTTGGTGTGTTCTAGTTCTCCGGTTGTTCTCCTCATAATGGTTGTGGCTCAGTCAGTCTATGGAGGTATCTAATGCAGTTAAAGGTGCTGTGTGTGTGTGTGTGTGTGTGTGTGTGTGTGTGTGGTAGTCTTTCTTTGATTCCATGCAGTCAGTCCAGTGACACCACCATAGTCTGCATTGTCTTCTCTCACTGGCTCACCGTCTCACTCTCAAAGTGAGGGCTGTGTGGGTAAGTGTTCCTCCCGGATGTGAAAGAGTTAAAAGGCTTCAGTATGCAGAGGGTTAGAGTTTGTGGTGTTGTCGTCATTCATCTGGTATGGGTGTGTCTGTGTGCTTTTGGAACCTCACTCACACTCACGCTAGTTTGGACAACAGGAAGGAATTCCTATGGGCAGAATGCTGGTAGTTGAGAGAGATTCCTCATAAGAAATGGAAATATGTGTGTGTGTTTGTGTGTGTGTTTGTGTGTGTTAAATGAGCTTGATGTGTTTTTTAAAACACACAGGAGTCCCATCATGATTGTCAGGGCTTCAACTGAACAATGTAATCTCTTTCCATAAGAACGGGTCCTCCAGTCCATCTTGGAGCTGCAGGAAGTGAGTGAAAGAGAGAGAGTGAAAGAGAGAGAGAAAGTGAGTGAAAGAGAGAGAAAGTAAGTTAACGAGAGAGAGAAAGTGAGTGAAAGAGAGAAAGTGAGTGAAAGAGAGAGAGAAAGTGAGTGAAAGAGAGAGAGAAAGAGAGGAAGGGAGGGAGTGAGAGAGGGAGGGTGGGACAGGAGAGGTCATCTCCACAGGCAGGCCGTCTGCTGAGTGTTCAGAGTTTCCCCTCAGCCCTCCACCAGGGAATCCTCAGGGAATCCCCACCAGAGAGAGGAAGGGAGAGAGAGAGAGGAGAGAGAGGGAGGGTGGGAGAAATGAGAATGTTGGAGAGAGGAGAAAAGGGAGTTGGCCTGGCTTGTTGTGAGAAGGGAGCTATGTTTTCCAACCAAACACACAAAGGACTGGTCTCATAGGCAGTTTCCATCTCTCCCTCTCTCTCTCTCTCTCTCTCTCTCTCTCTCTCTCTCTCTTTCTCTTTCTCTTTCCCTCTCTCTTCCTCTTTAGCCTGAAGGTATTTTTAGTTGGTGCTGTAATTCCCATGCCCTGGCTGTGGCAGAACCTGTTTAGGCCTGTTTAGAAGTCCCCTGCATATCTTGATGGTGGCAGTAGGCAGGAAGTGACATCATATGAGCGCAGAGCATTTTGCCACCTTAAACCACCCAATGCAGTCTGCAAGTCTGTGAACATGTGTGTCTGCCTCTCCATGTGTTCTCTTTCTTTCTGTAAACATCACTAACGCTGCTAGCTGCTAATTCAGCTAACTCCGCTACATCAGAGCAGTACTGCACCCTGAACGGCCACTGGTGAAATGAAATGTACACATTTAGGCAGCGATGTCTTTTGTAAAGCACACATAGTGTGTGTGTGTTTGTGTGCGTGTGTGCACATGTGTCTGGTGGATTCAGATAAAGAATTCGAGTGAGACAGTGAGTGAGTATGTTGGCATTGCAGCCTGACATAAAGAGTCCAGTGTCCAGCTCTGGTCTCCACAGACACGTGTTTAGTCTGACCACTGCGTGTGTGTGTGTGTGTGTGTGTGTGTGTGTGTGTGTGTGTGTGTGTGTGTGTGTGTGTGTGTGTGTTTGTTTTCAGCCACCTCAGAGGCTCCCCTGTGGGAAGTATTCTGTGCGTGTGTGAATGTGATTGTTCGGCTTCATGAGCAGTTGACTGAACAGGCATTTGTTTGACACACTTCTGCAAAGCCAGTTTTGTGGTGTACATGTTTGTAGCACTCTGTAGGCTATGTGTGTTTACAGCTCTCTGAAGTTATGTGTGTGTGTGTGTGTGTGTGTGTGTGTGTGTGTGTGTGTGTGTGTGTGTGTGTGTGTGTGTGTGTGTGTGTGTGTGTGTGTGTGTGTGTGTGCTGTGGTCTCTGTAGGCCTGTTGTGCTGGTAGAAAGCCCAGAGGCCCAGCCCAACACACCATCACACACAGCTCTCTCTGAACCACACTCTCTTTCCGTTTATCTTGTCTTTTTACATCAAGTTTAAAGACTTTCCCTTTTACTCTCTCTCTCTGTCTTTCTCTCTCACTCCACCTGTCCTTTATCTCTCTCTCTCTCTCTCTCTCTTTATCTCTCTCTTTCTCTCCAACTGTCCTTATCTGTTGGACTTAC
>NC_137910.1:9463352-9470852 GCF_963457725.1 Sprattus sprattus | reverse complement strand
ATCGTCACATCATCACATCGTTATGTCCGTATGCTGAGCAGCATGTTCTAAAGGGTAGTTCTGTGTTTCTTCTCACCGGGGGGAAATTAGGTATTTCTTCTTCTGCGCTGGCCAAATTCCTCCAGTAGTGTGCTACTCCAAAGAGGGGGTATAGCTCCTCTGAGGATGAAATCAGCATTCTTCCCTTTCTTTGTGTTCCAAACACTCCTCCTCCTCCTCTTCTTTCTTCTCTGTCTGCTCTGTGATATGGGGAACCTAAAGGCATTCATGTCTGTATCCAGCCCTGTGTTTTAAAAGAACTGAAGGAAGAGGAAGCCATTCGTAGTGGGCACAGGAATGTGCTGGAGCGCTGGGCATGTTAGTGCTGTGGTTTGTAGAACATGTACGATCACACGGATAAACTCCCAGAGGTGCTGTCGGTGTGTGTGTGTGTGTGTGTGTGTGTGTGTGTGTGTGTGTGTGTGTGTGTGTGTGTGTGTGTGTGTGTGTGTGTGTGTGTGTGTGTGTGTGTGTGTGTGTGTGTGTGTGTGTTGGCATTTCCTCTGGGTCTGTCTCCTAATGGGTCCAGTCGAGCGTGCGAGTTCCAGCCTCCAGCCCGTCATAAACAATCCCACGTCTTTAATTTTACTCGTTTGTGTGTGTGTGTGTGTGTGTGTGGTGTGTGTGTGTGTGTGTGTGTGTGTGTCGCGTCTTTAATTGTACTCGTCGAGGGCTAATTGGTACCCTCCTCAGCCGTCTTGTTTTTAAGCTTTCCCCCATCAAGTGGACTAGCGCACGTGCTTAGCATGTTTGAGCTAATGCGCTAAACGGGTCGCATAAGCTGCCACATTTGTTCATACTTTAACGCTTAACATATCACATGCATACGTGTGTGTGTGTGTGTGTGTGTGTGTGTGTGTGTGTGTGTGTGTGTGTGTGTGTGTGTGTGTGTGTGTAAATAACCTGAGCCCAACCGCTTTAGTGGTCAGAAATACTCTTAAACATGTACCGCTTAGTTCTCAGTATCTTTAGAAGATAATGTAGACAAATGGTCCCCCAGCAGGAGGTGTCTGTAATGGCCGGCTCTCATGTTCTCCTCGCGTGTCCTCAGGGTCGTTGTGGTCGGATGTATTCTGAGACGCAGCCAGAGCTTCCCAGTAGCCTTCTCTTTTAATAGAAACCAGCCCAGTTACAGAGGCAGTTAGGCGGATGACACAAAGCGTGTGGAATGGGTCTGTGGCCCTTGTTTATGGGGACTATGTTTAATCATATACAGGCCTGGGGGCAACTCTGGCCCAATAGTGCTTGATGAGAATCAGGAACACTGACCCCAGATCGGGGTAAGTGAAGTCTGAGAGACTAGCAGGTGGCGGGTATGCTGTTGTGGATCTACTGTATACTGTGCTGTTTGGCACAAACAAACTGGAAACATGCCAAATCTCCCCCAGCCTCTCTGAATCAGGGGAGAGCTGTCGTATCTGCACAACTTCAAAGACCGTGGTGTGCAAACTTTATTTATACGCCAGTGATTTTTGATAAGTTTGCGTTTGAAGTGTTGGAATCAATTCAGCTCTGTGAAATAAAGCCTTAACACAGATGTTTTAATGTTAGTGTTTATGTTAACTATTCAGATGACATCAAAGTGATTTCTCATCTTAGTGAGGTTTGATCTAAATTCAATTCCAAAAAGGAGAAAACTGGACGACACACCTCATGTTACCATGGCATTGTACTGCGGAGTGTTTGTCAGTGCAGCCCCCTCATTAAAGGCCTGATGAAGGTGTTGATACTGGACCGCTGAGAGAAGGTCACGGTGGGCGCCCCCAGCAGCACTACGTGAAGAGAAGGGGGGGGGGGGTTGTCAGGGAGACAAAGCGCAGCCTGATTGTGGCCGTGTCAATGTTAAATGACTCACAGGGTGCTGATCAAAAGGGCTCTGCAGGACTCACGGTGGCTGTGTGTTGGTCTCATCTCGCCTCGCCTCACGGTGGCTGTGTGTTGGTCTCATCTCGCCTCGCCTCACGGTGGCTGTGTGTTGTTGACAGGCAGACAATCCCTGCTGGAGCAGCGGCTGGAGCAGACCGAGCCTAATCTCCACTCAGTCAGTCTCACCTGCAGCTAAGACTCAGGCCATATCAATGCTATGCCTCGTTCATTGCCTATATTTCTTTCTTTTTTCTCTTTCTTTCTCTCTTTTTTTTTCTTAACAGTTGCCTCCTTCCATGAATCTTTTCTAACTTTTTCCTTTCAGTTTCTGTTCTTTCAGTGTCTCTGTTTCACTCCTTTTCTCTCTCTCTCTCTCTTCTCTCTTCACCCTCTTCATCTTCATGACTTGATGGACTGCCTGCTCTTTATCTCTCTCCCCTTTAGTGCGTGTGTGTGTGTATGTGTGTGTGTGTGTGTGTGTGTGTGTGTGTGTGTGTGTGTGTGTGTGTGTGTGTGTGTGTGTGTGTGTGTCTGTGTGTGTGTGTGCACCCCGGGGCTATCAGTGTGCCCCGATAGAGTGGTGATTTAAGAGCCCGCTGCTTACATTAACTTTCCAGATAAAAGCCTCGCCATCAATGCACACCTTCACCCTGAATGACCCCCCCCCCCCACAAACCACCTCCACCCCATCCCCTCACCACTCTGCTGCCCCCCCCCCTCCCCCCCTTATCCGTGACCGAGTGGCACTAGAGGCCATGCTACACCGCTCACCACACCACTAACCACAAAGTTCACCGCACCTCTCACCACACTGCTCACCTCCCTCTCACCTGAAAATCAACTCCTCACCAATCAAAGACAGTCTTGGGTTTAAAATGATTACAACCGTGTCTTGAAGTAATGGGGCAAGGACTTACTCTGATACCAATGCAGTGAATGAAGGAGGAGACTTCCCCTGGTCCTCCTCGAAGGAGGGACTCCCACAGCGTTCCCACTGGAGCCATGGCAACCGATTAGTGTAAATGTTACCGGGTCGCCAGGGGCTAGATTAACTGTTCGACCTTTGCTTCCATTTTCACATGACACCATTACAGCATAATATAGATGTATAAATGAGTGAGAATGGAGTATTTGTCTCTCTCCTCATCTCTTTCCTTCTATCTATCTATCATTTTGTGTGTTTCTCTCAACGCACCCCTCTCCATCCCACCTCTCTCCCTCTATTTCTCCATCTCTTTCTCTCTCTCTTTCTCCCTCTCTTTCTTCTCTAAAACAGTGTGAAGGGGCTGGGTGTATTTTTACCCAAAAGCTCCTCTTCACACAAGAGCCTGTGAAAGGATGGTAAAGACTGTAGTGGTAGAGCTTTTCTATGAGGCTTTTATCAGGTCTTTACACACACACACACACACACACACACATTTTCTATGATGCTTTTATCAGGCCTTTGACTGTGGACGTGGGAGGGAGAAAGAATCAATGTGCCTCTCATGATGGTAGATTTTTCTGTTTTAGCTGTGTATTTACAAAAATAAATCTGCAGAAAATAAGCAGATCTGCTTATAAGGGGGAAATTCTTGAAGACACATGAGCTATAATCAGTCTGCCAGGCCACCTGATATGTTGACTGGTTGGGCGTGTTACATGTGTTTGTATGTTGACTGGGCGGGCGTGTCACGTGTGTTTGTATGTTGACTGGGTGGGCGTGTCACGTGTGTTTGTATGTTGACTGGTTGGGCATGTCATGTGTGTATTGTATGTTGACTGGTTGGGCATGTCATGTGTGTTTGAATGTTGACTGGTTGGGCGTGTCATGTGTGTTTTGTATGTTGACTGGTTGGGCGTGTCATGTGTGTTTTGTATGTTGACTGGTTGGGCATGTCATGTGTGTTTTGTATGTTGACTGGTTGGGCGTGTCATGTGTGTTTGAATGTTGACTGGTTGGGCATGTCATGTGTGTTTGTATGTTGACTGGTTGGGCGTGTCATGTGTGTTTGAATGTTGACTGGTTGGGTGTGTCCCGTGTGTTTGCATTAATGAAAGTGTGGGAAGTGTTCTTTGGCGTGACCGAATACAGTAGAGGAAAGTAATAACTCAGGAGTTGGGATCTGTTCACGCCACTCACTGCCATTGTTCCTCCTCTGCAGCAGGAGGTGCTGTCCGTCCCCCTCGCCCACCAGACCGTCAGGAGAGCACATGGCCTACGGGCAGCGGCCAGATCTGCCCTCTTCTCCCAGCCGCCTACCTCCCTGTCACCTCAGGTCAGTGTCTGCGTGTGTGTGTCTCTGTCTGTCTGTCTCTCTGTCTGTCTGTCTGTCACATTATGTGAACAGCGTAGGTGGTTCAGTCAGTCTGTCTGTTTGTAAAGGGTGCAGTAGTGTGTGTGTGTGTGTGTGTGTGTGTGTGTGTGTGTGTGTGTGTGTGTGTGTGTGTGTGTGTGTGTGTGTGTGTGTGTGTGTGTGTGTGTGTGTGTGAACAACATGACTGTTAAATTAGTGTAAAGGGTGAGGTAATGAGTGTGTGTGTGTGTGTGAGAACAACATGACTGTTAAATGAGTGTAAAGGGTGGGGTAATGAGTGTGTGTGTGTGTGTGTGTGTGTGTGTGTCTGTGTGTGTGTGTGTGAGAACAACATGACTGTTAAATGAGTGTAAAGGGTGAGGTAATGTGTGTGTGTGTGTGTAAACAACATGACTGTTAAATGACTGTAAAGGGTGCAGTAATGTGTGTGTGTGTGTGTGTGTGTGTGTGTGTGTGTGTGTGTGTGTGTGTGTGTGTGAACAACATGACTGTTAAATGAGTGTAAAGGGTGAGGTAATGAGTGCCATGGTGCTGGTACAGAGGTGGTGTGAGGTATCTCGGGGTCAAAGGTCCCAGTCTCAGTGACACGCTCCTCCTGAGCCCACTGGCTGGTGCATGGAATATGGCCTTTCTCACTCGGTGCCCGTCCTGCCTTGGAGTCCTCTTTATTGGGCACGGTGCCAGTCCTGCCCACTGCCATCTCGTTAAAACTGGAAGGACAGGCCGCTGACCTTGTGCCACTGTGCTTTTGAGAGAGAGGTGTAAAAGTGTGTGTGTGTGTGTTTTTGTGGCAGAGTTGTTTTAGTTTTCGTGTGTGTGTGTGTGTGTGTGTCTAAGCAGACAGGTCGGTCTGCAGATAGAGCATCGCTGGGCAATGACTCGCCATTATGGGCACTGGAGATCAGCACAGGTTGTGGTGGTGAGTGGAGATTATCACAGGTTGTGGTGAGTGGAGATTAGCACAGGTTGTGGTGAGTGGAGATTATCGCAGGTTGTGGTGAGTGGAGATTATCGCAGGTTGTGGTGAGTGGAGATTAGCACAGGTTGTGGTGAGTGGAGATTATTGCAGGTTGTGGTGAGTGGAGATTATCGCAGGTTGTGGTGAGTGGAGATTATCACAGGTTGTGGTGAGTGGAGATTAGCACAGGTTGTGGTGAGTGGAGATTATCACAGGTTATAGTGAGTGGAGATTATCACAGGTTGTGGTGAGTGGAGATTATCACAGGTTGTGGTGAGTGGAGATTATCACAGGTTGTGGTGAGTGGAGATTATCACAGGTTGTGGTGAGTGGAGATTATCGCAGGTTATGGTCGGTGTCTGTGTCTCTGTTGTGTCGACGCCAGAGCTTCATTGACAGTGTCTCGGCATGCGAGGCACACAGTCTTTGATCAGTGCAATTGGGGATGATCGCTGCACCTTTGGCTCGTCTCACAGAGGTCTAGAGTCTGGCCAGGTGCCTCTGCTGGTGTCCTCTGTGTGATGTGTGTGTGTGTATGTGTGTGTACGTGTGTGTACGTGTGTGTACGTGTGTGTGTGTGCGTGTGTGTGCGTGAGTGTGTGCGTGTGTGTACGTGTGTGTGTGAGGGCTGTGCTGTCTGCATCTCCACCTGACCGAATGACTGTCAAAAACGACAGCAATCGACTGCAGTCACACACCCCGTCCTCATTACTGGAGCCGGGCTGCAATAGGTCACTGAGGGCCAGTCACTCATCTGTTCTGCTGTGTGACTGGCTGGAGATGGGAGTGTTAGGCTGGAAATATCAGTTGAAGGCTAAGTGGGGTTCTTTTTTCTCCCTCCATCTCACATGCAAGATGAAATTTTTATGATCAGGAAACAGGCTCGGAGCCCGGATAGCTTGCAAGTGCATTTGTTTTTCTCTGTTAGGGCCTTCTCTCCCTCTCTCCCTCTCTCTCTCTCTCTCCCTCTCTCTCTCTCTCTCTCTATCTCTCTATCTCTCTGAGTGTGATTGTGTGTGTGTGTGTGTGTGTGTGTGTGTGTGACAGAGAGAGCGAGCGAGAGAGAAAGAGAGAGAGGAGGAAATAGAGTGGTAAATAGTGAGTGTTCTCTGAGTGCATTTATATGACATTTGTACATATGTGTGTCGAAGAGAGTGTTATATGATACGCATGTGTACATATGTGTGTCGAAGAGAGTGTATGTGTATGTGCATAGCTGTGTGCCTTGCTAAAGATGCATTAGTGTGTGCATTCAACAAGAAAGCATAGACCTTTGTGCGTGTGTGGTGGTGTTGTGTGTGTTCATCGTTGTTACGCCAAAACTATATCACTCTGTCTCTGGTTCACAGCTTTCTGTTTGGTTGGTGTTTGTAAAGGAAGAATCAGGGTCATGTCTTCTGCAATTGTACAACTTGTTTGTTCAGTTGAGGGAAAATGAATCGACTTCCCTTTCCTGTCTTCCTCTTTTTCATCTCCTGCCTCCTCTCTGTGTCCCTCTTTCCTTCCCTCTCCTCTCCTCTCCTCTCCTCTCGTCTCCTCTCCTCTCCTCTCCTCCCTCTCTCTGAGAGAACTCTTCTTCAGCTTCAAGGACAATGCTGGCAGTGTGCGTGTCCCATTAACAGCCTTTTCACTCCAACAGCTGTTAAAACCACAACATTAGTAAATTAGTCATGGTTTTGAGTTTGGTTGTGTGCGGGGTCGGGCTGGTCGGGGCTTCGGTTGACAGTTCCTCTTTTGGTTTCCTGTTAACTGTACCAGAGGAAGAATAACCTGCTTTGCTGTTTCGTTTCCTGACATCTCATTAGTATTTCTCATCAGTCATCCCTGTAGTGCTGGAGGGAGGAAGAGATAAGAAGAGAAAGGGACCGGGTAGGAGAGAGAGAGAGAGAGAGAGAGAGAGAGAGAGAGAGAGAGAGAGAGAGGAGAGAGAGAGAGAGAGAGAGAGAGAGAGAGAGAGAGAGAGAGAGAGGGAGAGAGAGAGAGAAACGGACAGGGTAGAAGAGAGAGAGAGAGAGAGAGAGGGAGAGAGAGAAACGGACAGGGTAGAAGAGAGAGAGAGAGAGAGAGAGAGGGAGAGAGAGAGAGAGGGAGGGAGAGAGAGAAACGGACAGGGAAGAAGAGAGAGAGACAGGAAAGAATGTAAGAGAGTGGGAGAGTAGAGGAATGAGTGCACAGCTTGTAAAAAAGCAGACGTCTTTTTTTTCTTTTCCTCTCTTCCTCTCTTTCTGTGCTCTTCCTGTCTTTCCTTCTCCACCCAGCTAGCTTTTCCTCAAGACTCATTTCCTGCTCTCTCTCTCTCTCTCTCTCTTCATCCCTCGCTCTCTCTCTCTTTCTCTTCCT
>NC_137910.1:9448352-9450852 GCF_963457725.1 Sprattus sprattus | reverse complement strand
CAAATGGCATATGGACATGGGTGTTTGTGTTCATGGAGCTGTGAGAGGCCTGTGCTACATATGTTCATATACACATGCTTGTTGGTTTGTGTGTGTGTGTGTGTGTGTGGGCCCTGGCCCTCACACCAGTTAACACCTGTGTTAGCATGCATATGTGCGTATGTGCCAGTGCTCTCCTGCTCCAGCCCGTGCCCGCTCCCCTGTGTGTGTCTGTAAGCACTTTTGTGTGTGATACGTGTGATTGGAGGAGCAAGCCGTGTGTGTGTGTGTGTGTGTGTGTGTGTCTGTAAGCACTCTTGTGTGTGATACGTGTGATTGGAGGAGCAGGCTGTGTGTGTGTGTGTGTGTGTGTGTGTGTGTGTGTGTGTGTGTGTGTGTGTGTGTGTGTGTGTGTGTGTGTGTGTGTGTGTGTGTCTGTAAGCACTCTTGTGTGTGATACGTGTGATTGGAGGAGCAGGCTGTGTGTGTGTGTGTGTGTGTGTGTGTGTGTGTGTGTGTGTGAGTGTGATACGTGTGAATGGAGGAGCAGGCTCCTGGACAGGAGGTGTAAGGTGTCCAGTGATTAGGCAGCAGCCACGGAGGTTGTGCGTGTGTGTATGTGAGTGCGTGTGTTGGTGATGGCCCAGGGTGGTGTTTGTGTTGCGTGAGTGGCTCTTGTTTGAGAGTGTTGGTGATGAGTGACCCAGGGTGGTGTGTGTGTGTGTGTGTGTGTGTGTGTGTGTGTGTGTGTGTGTGTGTGTGTGTGTGTGTGTGTGTGTGTGTGTGTGTGTGTGGATCCTGCCATCTGTCTCTCAAAGCTATCAGCACGCTGTGCAGGCCGAAAGAATGGGCACACACTGACAATAGCCTTCACACACGCACATATATATATACAGGTGTACTCTCAGTAATTGACATTCACACTTTCTTACACTCACATAAATATAAACGTCCAGCATTACCATAAACACACTCTCACACACTCTCAAACACACACACACACACACACACACACACACACACACACACACAAATACACACATCTCTATGGACACAGAGCTTAATTGAGGGCCCAGTGAGCAGCTGTCTGCCATCAGTCTGAGTGTCTTTAAAGCAATTGTGATTGGCTAGACTGGGCAGGGCAGGGCAGCTATATGACTTTGATTGGCTGGACTGAACTGGGCAGGGCAGCTATATGACTCTGATTGGCTGGACTGAACTGGGCAGGGCAGCTATATAACTCTGATTGGCTGGACTAGGCAGGGCAGGGCAGCTATATGACTCTGATTAGCTGGACTAGGCAAGGCAGGGCAGCTATATGACTCTGATTGGCTGAACTAGGCAAGGCAGGGCAGCTATATGACTCTGATTGGATGGACTGAACTGGGCAGGGCAGCTATATGACTCTGATTGGCTGGACTGAACTGGGCAGGGCAGCTATATGACTCTGATTGGCTAGACTGGGCTGAGCAGGGCAGCTATATGACTCTGATTGGCTAGACTGGGCTGGGCAGGGCAGCTATATGACTCTGATTGGCTAGACTGGGCTGGGCAGGGCAGCTATATGACTCTGATTGGTTAGACTGGGCTGGGCAGGGGCAGCTATATGACTCTGATTGGCTAGACTTGGCTGGGCAGGGGCAGCTATATGACTCTTCCCTCCTCAGCAGATCAGAGGCTCAGATCAGCTGTGCAAGTCAAGCCTGTGTCAGTTTGATTGACAGATGAGGCCATGACAACGTTCATATGCACAGGACCGCTTGCACTTTCTCATGTATCCATGTGGAGTGTGTACTCCTGTGTGTGTGTGTGTGTGTGTGTGTGTGTGTGTGCGTGTGTGTGTGTGTGTGTGTGTGGGTGAATGCACTTTGGTCTTCCTGTGGTAATAGTGCTGTAAGTCGCTCCTGTCAATAACGCATTAGATTTATAAGAAACTGCCCGGCGAGGAGCTTTCCATACCAGAGCTCTAAATATGGCTCTAAATATGGCTGCCTCCACACGGCACATGTCTGTCAGAGTGACCTCGCACACATGCAGGAGTGAAGAGGTAGAGGGTGTTTAAATGTTGATGAATCAGAGAGGAATTAGCCTGCGTCTGCCTGTGCATTATTGATCCCATATCAGTGATATCTTTAAGACAGCTTGGCCTTAGCATGTTTGAATGAGTTAGTGCAGCAGCACTGCTGGGTACGAGGTCCAGTCACGCCGTGGACCATGGGCTTTGTGTCCAGGGTAGTGTACTGTATGTTCTGTGTTCTTAAGTGGAAGGTTAGTGTATGTTCTGTGTTCTTAAGTGCAGTGGAAGGTTAGTGTATGTTCTGTGTTCTTAAGTGCAGTGGAAGGTTAGTGTATGTTCTGTGTTCTTAAGTGCAGTGGAAGGTTAGTGTATGTTCTGTGTTCTTAAGTGCAGTGGAAGGTTAGTGTATGTTCTAAAGTGGAAGGTTAGTGTATGTTCTGTGTTCTTAAGTGCAGTGGAAGGTTAGTGTATGTTCTGTGTTCTTAAGTGCAGTGGAAGGTTAGT
>NC_137910.1:9440852-9443352 GCF_963457725.1 Sprattus sprattus | reverse complement strand
ACAAGCCCTTGCTTTATACACACATGCATCCACACACACACACACACACACACACACACACACACAGACACACACATACATACACACAAAGTGTTTCAGTACACTACACTCTTCGTGGGCATTTGGTGTGTGTGTTTGAGATATGACATATAGAGTAAATAGGATGGTGTGAGGTACCAAGTATTGATGTTGATATCTGTGTGCATACTGTATGTGTGTTAGGTGGCGGCTGTTCTTGGGCATTCGCTGTGTGAAATCCAAAAGTGACTGGAAGGGACTCTCACAGCCCCTGGCCTGTGTGTGTGTGTGTGTGTGTGTGTGTTTGTGTGTGTGTGTGTTTGTGTGGAGGGGTGGAGGGTGTGTGTGTGTGTTTGTGTGGAGGGATGGAGTGTGTGTGTGGCAGGAGGCAGACACTCCTCAGTCCACTTGTTAACTGCTCATCTCTAATTAATGTCAGCCCCATGTCTGAGATCCTCCTCATCAACACGCACTCTGGCTACATCAGCGAAATCTGCAGCTGCTGTTAAGACCTCTCACACTCTTCTACACACACACACACACACACACATCCACACACACACACACACACAGCACACACTCACTCAAACATAAAAACACACACACATTCACTCACCCACACTTTCTTTCTCTCACTCTCTCTCTCTCTCTCTATTTGCATATGCATATGCTTTGCATCAATACGTGTACATGTCCCCACACACCTTAAATACCAAACACACACACACACACACACACACATATACACACACATATGCAAATTCACACACCCTGATCCAGCAGTCAGATTCTCCCCTCGGCACCCATGTGCTAGTCTCTAGCCTCATCAGTATTTACCCTGCATCAACTCCTTGCCATCCAACGGGCCTCTGGTGTGATTGACAGCTGGTGTTTCTGATTCCGCAGCGCTGCGTTTTGATTGGCACCCTCATAGCCCTAAAGCTCAGACTGACCTGACAGTTTGTTGACCAAAGACTTTTCTCCTTTCTGTTATGGGATGTCTGGCTGACAGGCTCTTGGCTGAGAGGCCCAGAGTGGACCGAAGAGACGAGGGTTCATCTGCTGCAGCGCTGACTGGGAGAACAGGGACGCTCTATAGCACTGAAGTCTGCACCATAAGGCTGCACAGCTGGCCCCCTGTGTGTGTGTGTGTGTACGTGTGTGTGTGTGTGTGTGTGTGTGTGTGTGTGTGTGTGTGTGTGTGTGTGTGTGTGTGTGTGTGTGTCTGCATCATAGGGTCCCAGCGTGGAGCTGCGTGACGTGGCCCTGTACTGCACTGCAGAGAGCCACCAGGACAGAGGCGGAGGTGCTGCACTACATCACACACACACACACACACACACACACACACACACACACACACACACACTCACTGCGCTCCTCTTCAGTCCTGTCCACTGTTCAGCAGAGCACAGCAGGTCTGCAGCTGGACCTCAGCCAGCTTTGAGTGTGTACTTCAGCTTTGAGTATGTACTTCCACTTAGGCAGAGGACATCAGTTCTTCAGTGCGGATCAGGACACGTTTGCGTCCACACTGGTGAGAGAGCGTCCCAGACCAGCTCTGAGTGATCGGATCTCAATGTGTCCACCTCTGGAGTGCATTCACACCTGCTCTTAGAGTTGGCCTTTTGTGATTGGATCAACCGAGACGCATTTTTGCGATTGGATCACCTGAGACGCATGTTTCTGATTGGATAACCAGAGACGCATGTTAATGCCTGGTGTGAACAGGGCCTTTGTCCGTCTCTCTGATCAGGACTACCCCTTTGGATGGCTACAGTACCCCCTTACTGCTGTGCTAAGGTACAGCATCCCCTTACTGCTGTGCTAAGTGCGGTGGTTCACTGTTTTTTATTTTGTTTTTATTTGTATTATTGATTCCCTCGTGCTTGTTAGAGTGTGTGTGTGTGTGTGTGAGGTTTTTCAGACCCCAGCAGTCTTGTGAGAAGATGTGGTGTTCTGCTCAGGCACATTGTGGTGGCTGTGATGGTGCTGGCCTTACAGGCTGAGCCCTGCTACAGAGCCTGCCATCTTTACTGCCTCTTCTTGTGCTCTGTACACTAAACCCCAGAGAGAGAGGGGAAGATGGAGAGATACAGAGATGGGGAGAAAGAGAGAGAGAGAGAATGAGAAAGAGATAGAGATAGAGATACACTGGAGGAGAGAGAAAGTTGCATAATGCACTTCTAAACGGGCTTGGGTAAGCAGGGCGTGAAGGGTCAGCGCACAGTGCTCATGTTTGGAGTGTGTGTGTGTGTGTGTGTGTGTGTGTGTGTGTGTGTGTGCCCGGAGAGAGGCCCGGCGACCTTGTGTGGAGTTGAGTGGAATGGAGTGTATGGGTGGGTGTTGTGCAGTGATGTGTAGAGTGCTATTTGTGGAGGCTGGTGGGAGGTGGCTAGTGTGTGTGTCCATGAGATTGTGTGGGTGGTGAGAGCGGACTGTGTGTGTGTGTGTGTGTGTGTGTGTGTGTGTGTGTGCTTAA
>NC_137910.1:9433352-9435852 GCF_963457725.1 Sprattus sprattus | reverse complement strand
CCAGCGGCTGTGTTAATTACCTCATCTCCTTTTGTTCAAAAAGCGGGCAGCTAATTAGTCAAGCACGTGGCCAGAACACGCACTAAAAAGGACCCGGGAACTGGGAACCGAGCCGTGCAACTCCTGATGGGTTCTGCACTCGAATCATTTCTGGGTCATCGCGGCAGTTTAAAAACTCTTGCTTTTTTCAGCGGAGGCATTTTAGGGTTTATTTCTTTCTTTTTGCTGCGCCCGTGGTAAAGCTCAGGGTAGAGGGACGGAGTTGGACACAGCTCATTGAAGTGTGAGGCCGAGTAGCTTTGCTGACATCTAATTGGTGGAAAGAAGTGGTTGGCCGCCTTCATGTGTGGCAGGGGATACATTGCCCACGGTCCAGCTCCCTTATACACACACGCACACACACGCACACGCACACACACACACACACACACTGACCTTTAAACAAGATATCAGACCACAACAGAGACCAGTAATGCAGTCGCACATCACTGGCTCTTCAAGTCAGAGATGCCACTGGTCCCTGGCCTTCAGAAGCTCCTAGCGTAGTCCCAGCCCCTTCCAGGTCATAATGAGCATGTAGATCAGCTCAGGCCACCGTGCTGAAGACCCTGAGGCTCGTTAAGGCCGTTAACGACAGCTAATGAGCTCTCTAATGAAGCCCAGGGCGTAATGAGGGTTGTGGCAGGCTGCAGGCGGAGGAGGAGACCTAGAGCAGGAGGAGACGTTGCAGGGGGGACCCAGAGCAGGAGGAGTGAGACCGATGATGGGGGTGGGGGGGGGGACTTTGCTCCCAGTGCTGGGGTGACTGCTTAGAGATGAGCTCAAAGGGTTAAAGGTCCTCCAGCCTCTCTGCTTACTGGACACGGATGATATCTGATGCCTGGTCACTGCGTTCAGGCAGTCCACCCCCCCCCCCATCCCCCTCCCCCTGTATTTTTCTGCTTTCGAGGCGATGCGGCAGAGCCTGTCAGCGCACGGCCACTTTCCATTGGCTGAGCTTCACCAGCACGGCGTACTGAAGATCAGGAGAGATGTGGCTGTCATGTTTTCCTTCCTTTTTCCCCCCTCCTGTGTGTGTGTGTGTGTGTGTGTGTGTGTGTGTGTGTGTGTGTGTGTGTATCCTGCCCACCTCTCACCGCTGATTGATGCACAGGTCCACATGCCTGTGACAGCGCGACACACGTGTGAGTGATGAGACGTTTCCCCCCTCTGCAGCAGTACAGTATATGTGTGTGTGTGTGTGTGTGTGTGTGTGTGTGTTTGCTTGTGCGTGAGGGAGATCTATAGTCCACGGTCCTCTCCTGCTGGTGTCGGCATCAAAGCAACACTGCCCCCTAATGGAAACCTCCCAACACACACACACACACACACACACACACACACACACACACACACACACACACACACACACACACACACACACACACACACACGTCCCGTCCATCTCATTACCATACCCTTGCCAGCGCCAGAATAAATACAGCCCTGCATTGCACCTCCCGTGCTCCAACAGTGGACAGGCGTTTCATACTGCCCAGGGACACATCACACACACACACACACACTGATGTGCCCACGATCACACACACACACTGATGTGCCCAGGATTACACACACACACACACACACACACACACTGATGTGCCCAGGATCACACACACTGATGTGCCCAGGATCACACACACACACACACTGATGTGCCCAGGATCACACACACACACACACACACACACTTATGTGCCCAGGACCACACACACACACACACACACACTGATGTGCCCAGGATCACACAAACACACACACACACTGATGTGCCCAGGATCACACAAACACACACACACACTGATGTGCCCAGGATCACACAAACACACACACACACTGATGTGCCCAGGATCACACACACATTACAGAGACCCTGGAGCTCTGGCATCCATGACAGAAAGCTACGAGCGAGTGAGACGAAATTGTATTTGAACAGGGAACTCACCCCTGAAAATGCAATTTGGACCCCAAGATAAGCGTGTCCCTGTCCAGGGAAAAAGTAGCCGCCTTTGGTCTGGTAGGAAACCATGTTAGTTTACCATTAAGCTGCTGGATAAATACAGAATTACAGACGACTGCATCTGTGTCACCAGCCATTCCTTTTCCCCCAAATCATAACTCCCACATTCAGACGAGACTCATCTTTTTAAATACGCTCTGGACAAATCCGTTAGTACTCAAGTTTAATTATGATAAAAGTGACTTCTTGATGCAGGTTATTTCCATACATTTGACTAAACCCATTTCCACAGTTGTTAGGCTGACGGGAGGGCGTTATGGTCAGCCACAACTGGCACTGCAAGAGTGTGTGATTGACAGCGTGGCAATGTGCACATAATCATCCCAAAGTGCTACGAGAGAGACTGCTGTTGTGGTGATTGATGTGAGCGCCCAGAGCAGATTAGCAAAGAAGCTGAGGTCCGCAGGGCTTAAGATGCTCTCATTTGGTAAATGTCAG
>NC_137910.1:9428352-9430852 GCF_963457725.1 Sprattus sprattus | reverse complement strand
GTACTGGCCTCACTGAGTTACTCGCTTAGCTATCTAGCAAGTTAACACCAGCAAACACAACACGCTTTGTTACCGAGGGTGAAGTTTATCATGTGAAACGGTGTGAAACGGAAATACTGATAGATTACATACAATTATAATTACGATCCAGTACAAACGTCTAGTAGGCTACTAGCTGACAGCATAACTAGCAACCGCGATATATGTATTTAACGGAATTCATCCATTAACTAATACCTCTCCATTATTCACATGCAATCGAACTGCAATTACTATCTAATTATGAACATTTACTAATATTTATATAGTATATACTTACAGGGAATGCCTTCAAATAGCTAGCAAAAGGAGTTATCGAAAAGCACATGCGCAAACTTTTCATATTGTTTTCTAAACTGCCGAATTATGAGTTAACGGTCTGTGTTATTTCTCATTTCAAAATAAAAGTCCTTATACATCCAAACACTCAAACATTCCCTGGCGGAGCCAAAACAGATAGAATGACGAAACGTTTCCCATTGCATTCTTTTCACGCGTATTACAGCTTTAATGAATTGAAATCATTTTCATCATAAATATCACTCATTGAGTCAGACTGGTTTACCAGCTTTCAATTCCATGAGGCCTGTCACTGGCATTTTGAGCCTTGTTATCTTTGTCCCTAAGCATATTGTGTGTGTGTGTGTGTATGTGTGTGTATGCGTGTGTGTCTCTCTCTCTGTGTCTCTGTGTGTCTTTGTGCGTGCGTGTGTGTCTATGTGTGTGTGTTTCTCACCAGGTGAAAGAGGCGCTGAACCGTAAGGCTGAGCGGCGCACCACCTGGGTGATGTGGGGGGGTATGGCCTACATGGCCTGTCAGTTTGGCATCCTGGCTCGCCTCACCTGGTGGGAGTACTCCTGGGACATCATGGAGCCTGTCACCTACTTCATCACCTACGGCACCGCCATGGCAATGTACTCCTACTTCGTGCTCACGCGCCAGGTAAGCACCGCACCGCACCACACCACACAACTGCATTCCGTCATATTCTATTCTGTTCTGTTTTGTTCTGTTCTATTCTATACTATTCTGTTCTATTCTAGCACAGTGTGTTGGCAATGGATGTGTGTGTGTGTGTGTGTGTGTGTGTGTGTGTGTGTGTGTGTGTAAGCTCACTCTCCCAGCCGTCTCTCACCGCCCTCACCTCTACCCCACCCCACACTAGAGCTGCAACGATTAGTCGACAAAATCGACGATGTCGATTGTGAAAAATTGTCGACGTGGATTTTTAAAGTCGACGTGTCATAATAAAAAGAAATAATAATAATTTTGGCAGACGCTAGCAGAGCTACCGGTAATTTGCATACGGCGTTGCAATGCACTTTACGAAGTGCGAAATAGTGCTTCTTAAACTAAAAATAATTGACCATCACTGAGAAAAATGGAACAGAATCTGCAAATAGCCTAGCATACAAATTAAACTACTGACAGAGAAGACAAATATAAACAACCATCAAACACCTGCTTTCTGTATTTTTATAGCAGTGAAATATAAACATTCAAATATACAATTTTTTGTACATGTACACAATTTTAAATTTATGCATGACAAAGACCATGCACCATTTACTTTACCCTCCGTTTTCCTACCTTCATGTGCTGCATATCAGAAATTGCGACAGAAAAGCGAATTATTCTGAGACGGCTCATGTTACCATGGAAACAATAAACAAAGCTAGTTTTAGTAGCTGTTGCATATCAGATGAAAGGTTGTCACTTTTCTCAATTATGGTCAATTATAAGTAGTTAAAGAAGCACTATTCCAGTATTTCAAAGAGAATGAGCTGTGGGAGCACAAGAACAGCGAGCGTCTAGCAGCAATTATCATAAACATATATCTATAACTTATTGTAAGTAAGGTTTAGCTTACATGCTGAAAACAGAACATCTCATGCAGTAAGCTTGCTAACGCTATTTCAGTTATGTTAAGTGCAATGCAGTAAATGTGAATTATCAGAGTAACCTGTATTTTCGTTTGTTCTGAATAGTAAACCTCCTCCACTTAGCATTCTTTAAACAAAAGATTGTGGAAAAATAATATGTTGTATTTGAATGTCACTTGCAGCCCAGTTATTCTTGAGTTATTTTGCACTTGCAGGGGCTTGATTGCTATTTTGAGTTACTTTTAAAACTTTATTTGCACTTTAATTTGTATTACTATTATATGTATTTATTATGATGATTACATTTGTATTAACTTGGTAATACATTTGAAATTCCAAATTTCCAACATTTTGAGTCATTATTTTAATTTGCTATAGGAAATAATCATTAGATTAGTCGATTAATCGAAAAAATAGTCGACAGATTAATCGATTACCAAAATAATCGTTAGTTGCAGCCCTACCCCACACGCATGTCAGTCTGTCGCCCTCACCTCTACCCCACCCCACACCACACGCATGTCAGTCCACTGCCCTCACCTCTACCCCACCCCCAATGCTGATTTTCTATCCCTTT
>NC_137910.1:9410852-9425852 GCF_963457725.1 Sprattus sprattus | reverse complement strand
CCGGTAGAGCGTGCTGGCGGTGTGGTCAATCCAGCGCAGGGATCTAAGCCTCTTCTCCATCCCATGCCAGTGGCCTCGTACGTTAGGAGGCCCAGTGACCTCCTGCCTCCCACCGCTCCTCACCACCTCCTCCGCTCCGTCTCTCTCTCTCCACAGTGCCTCCCAGTGCATGGGCCGCTCGCTCGCATCCTGCTCTGGTCCCCACCCCACACACACACACACACACACACACACACACACACACACACACACACACAGACACACACACACACAGACACTCACACACACCACACTCACACACACCACACTCACACACACCACACTCACACACACCACAATCACACACACACACTCACACACACACACACACACACACACACACACACCACACCACACACAGGCTGACCAGAGCGTAGCTTGGTAGGCAGGGATCCCCCAGCTGTGCTTAGAGTCTGCGACACAGGATGCATTACTGCGGCGGCCTCTCTCTAAGATCTGGGGACAAGCAACTGACAAAACACCGATGGTGATCACACGCGAGGAATCTTCAAATGCCAAGAATTTTTGTGGGAGGATGGAGGGAGACGCATAAAGAAGGGGGAAAGTGTATTATATACTTAAATCGTAGTTTTAGTGTGTTTTCTCGCACACATCCAGGCATGCTGTAGAGCGAGATTGTTGCATCTTTTTAGTCTGTGTGTGTATGTGTGTGTGTGTGTGTGTGTGTGTGTGTGTGTGGGTGTGTGTGTGTGTGTGTGTGTGTGTGTGTGTGTGTGTATGTATGTATGTATGTATGTATGTATGTATGTATGTATGTATGTATGTATGTATGTATGTACGTGCGTGAGTGATGTGTTTGTTGAGGCGGCCGATGTTAGAGGAACAAGACACACGTGACAAATGTCACATAAAGGAAACCATTTCTGGAACCCTGTCAAATAACCATGATGTAATTGTCGTATCTCGAGCATATCCTTATCAAATTGAGTAAGGTTGTTTACATACCATGGCTCAAGCAAGCCCCATTATATATGTTGAGGGGCTCAACAGTAATTTATTACATCCTCTGGCCAAAACCGATTCTGATAGGGCTGAGTTGGCGTTTTTTTAATGTGACATTTTAAAGCTTTATATAGCCCTGAGCCCTCTCCTTCAGAAGGGCACTAAATCCCCAAAATACACATCCAATGGTTGGACTAGTCACATAATTTATACACATGCACACACACGCATCATTCACGCATGCCATCACGCACAAACACACACACACACCCTTCGGATTCCAAGGCAAAGCAGACTGCTTGCATGCACTACTATAGCCCGTATGAATTAGCGGTTGGGGAAGTACAATGTAATTGTAGTCATTAGGACGTGTCCCCCTTGTTTACGCTCTCCCACGGTCCTCAGTGGGCCTGCGCTCTCTGCAGAAGCTTGAAGCCATATCTGTGTTCCGTGTGTGTGTGTCTGTGTGTGCGTCTGGGGTGGGTGTGTCTGTGTGTGCGTCTGGGGTGGGTGTGTCTATGTGTGCGTCTGGGGTGGGTGTGTCTGTGTGCGCGTCTGGGGTGTGTGTGTGTCTGTGTGTGCATCTGGGGTGGGTCTATGTTTAAAAATGTGTCTAGGCCCTGTCTGATGTTAGCGGGAGAGAGGTGAGACAGCCTGTCTGTCTGTTCGTCCCTCTCTCCCTCCGTCTACCTGTCTGCGGAGAGCAGGGTAGGCCAGGTGACTGGTATCCATGGGCAGAGGGAAGCACAATCGAATCACCCAACTCCCCATGGGTCATCACACCCTCCTGGGCACGGCTTTGAGCATCTGTGTGTCTGTGTGTGTGTGTGTGTGTGTGTGTGTGTGTGTGTGTGTGTGTGTGTGTGTGTGTTTGTACACACATGTGATTTCACATGTGTGTGCAGGCATGTTGGCCAGGACTGACGTTCTCACAGCTGACCTTGCCGGGTCGGGTCGACGACCCCAACTGACTTGGTGTTTGACGTGACTGGGGGTCACAGAGGCCCTCTCGGCAGCTGGTAAAAGGAAGCTAGCGAGTGGTTTTATGGAGTTTACATATGTTCTAATGAATTAGGTTTCAGCTAACATCCCTGGTGAGCATGGTCTTGCGGTGTGTGTGGCAAGCCAATATGGAGAGGATATGTGTGAAAGGGCGAGTGTGTGTGTGTGTGTGTGTGTGTGTGTGAAATGAAGTGCAAAATCAATGACCTCATTAATGATCCCTCTTCCGATTGGTCCAGATCAATATCATCATCAATCCATTTTCAACATCTTAACCCTTACCATTAAGGGTCATGAATCTCACTCAGATCGTCCTCTGCGCTCGAACGCACACACACACACACACACACACACACACACAGGTATGGTAAATTAGGGGGCTAAGCTGCTGTCTAGTAGCACCCCTGCGTCCTGTAGAAACCTCTCCACCCAGTTCCACGTCCCTCTCTCGTTTCAGGGCTGTTTTCTTATCACTTTTTTTCTTTGTCATTGGAACATCACTTTCTTTTTTTCCTCCTCTTCTTTTGGTTTTTAAGTTAGTGTTTTGGTCTTTGTTTTCTTGTTTTTGATTTTTTTTTAATAAAAAAAATATATCAAATATAAAGAACTATTCAACGCGGGTGTTGCATGAATGTATGTTTACATGGGGAAATTATATAAAAATTACATTGAGAAAAAAATTACAAAGGCAAAAATTATTTATGAGACACGGACTCTCTGGTCGCTGAGGGCGAGGTTTGGCTGCCGCCCCCCTTCCATGATGCTCGGGTCTGACCTTTGACCCCTCGGGTCACACCCCTTTTTCTCCTCTCCACTGTCCTATCATTTCCTGTGTGTGGACCATGTCCTCTAGGTTTCCCATAATTCCCTTCCATATTCCACTGGTCCCTGCCTTATGTCTACTTCGTATTGCTCTATAAACATTATAGACCACTGTCATGTGACTTGGCAACTCAAGCCAAGCAACTTTTCTACTAAATGACTTTAAGGCACAAATATAGTGCAGCAGATAGCCACCACCTACAGCCGTCTCGATTGGTGTGAAGTGGAGAAAGTGCTGGCAGTCTAAATTGGGCCCTTAAGAGACCCAGTATCCATGTTGTAGTTGAGCCTGCTTGACTTCACATGGTCATTTGTTTTGGTCAGGATGGCCCACGGCCAGACGAGCGGACATGGAAGGCAGGGATAGGCCTGACCTCCCCCTCTGTGCGTGTGAGACTCTGTGTGTGTGTGTGTGTGTGTGTGTGTGTGTGTGTGTGTGTGTGTGTGTGTGTGTGTGTGAGAGAGAGACACAGTGAGTGAGTGTTTAGTGTGTCTGCGTGTGAGAGTGTGTGTGTGCTATGAGCATGTTTCGGGAAGACCTCCTGAGTGCACGATTGCCCCCCCCCCCCCACTTGTTCACCTCCCTCACTGACCTCCCTCCATCCGTCCACCTCTCTTCTGTTTAGTCCTCCAGCAGTCCTTTTGTTTTGGTACCCCCCCCTTCTCTACCAAATCACATGTATTTAGTTTTGGTTGTGTGCATTCTTTTAAATTTTTATATCCTGTTTGTGTGCACTTATGATGAAAGCTGTCACACAAAAAAAGGCAAAGAGTTTTGCAGGATCCTTGATTTAAATAATCAGTTTGTTTTCTTCATTCTACTTCTTAGGTTCTTTCATCTCTTTTGTCCCCCCCCCCCCCCATTGGCATCGGATGCTGTAATGTTGGAAGACTATAAAAATGAAAATGTAAAATCCTGTATCATTTAAGAAATGTGTATAAAAGAGAAATGTAATTCAGTTATCAATAAAATACTTACCCAGTTTTGGAATTCTTGTGTGCGGTCCTGTTTTGTCATTTTTAAATAATGTTTGGCTAGTTTGCTATTGCCTCCGACTTGACCAACGCTTGACCAGCACTACATTGATTTCCTCCCTTCTTTACCATGGGTATCAAATCCAGCTACATCCCCCCTCGAGGCTCATTCTGATCTGCAGACCATAATCTGTTTCTCCAATGGTCCATAATGGAGAAAAAGCTGAATCAGCATGGCTGAGTCGTCATCACGATGATTTACTGATCCTCTGAGATGTGCGTTGGCAGCTGGATGGTCCTACTGAACTCGCTAAGGTACAGATAAAGGTACACTGCAAAAATGCTTTTCTAACCTAGTGTTATTACTCTTATATTGAGATGAAAAAATCTAGTTGGTCTTGTTTCTAGCTAAATTGTACTTACCTAGTGCTTTCTTGGTAAGGTTATTTTTGCCTATTTCAAGCAAATATGACTTATTTTAAGAAATTTTGGCTGCCAGTGCGTTAAGCAAATTTGGCTTGTTAAGATTTCTTAAATAAGTCATATTTGCTTGAAATAGGCAAAAATAACCTTACCAAGAAAGCACTAGGTAAGTACAATTTAGCTAGAAACAAGACCAACTAGATTTTTTTCATCTCAATATAAGAGTAATAACACTAGGTTAGAAAAGCATTTTTGCAGTGTAGGTAAACAACTAGACAGCTACAGTCAGGTCTGAGTACGAGTCTGAACAATGTGTGGTAAAGGACGGTGTGAAGTGGTCCACTCTCACAAGCAGGGCCTGCCCAATGTGTTAGTGTCCCCAGGGTAGCCTTCTCAGTGATGAGATGAAATGTTATGCGATTCATCAGATAAGAGATTCTCATGCTAAACTGGAGCCGAGAGGGTCAGCCATTTCATTACGCGAGCCTCTGCATTACACCATCTTGATCTGTTAAAGGAGTAATGAAAGTTTTAGATGTGCACATTCTCTTTAGGAGGTGGTGATGATCAGAGAAGCGGATGCACAATTCAATCAGAGCTGTGCAGACTCAAAATGTTCCTTGAAATGGGGAGGGAGTGTGGGAGAATAAAAGTTTGTGATGAAATACTCAGGTCTTTTAACCTTGCTTAATCAAAAATAATTGAATTATATTTTCCATATGCATTATTTTATTTACATTATCTGTGTACAGGCACTTATTTCACCGTCGGTAACACATGAAGTAACCGTCGGTAACACATGATGCTTGTGGAATAGTTTGGGCTCTCATGTTTACAGCACAGGGATGAGAACACGCCATCCTTGACCTGATCATCTGGTTGTCCTTGGCCTCCGCTCCTTCCTGCCATTGCTGGATATCCTCCATAGATAGGCCTGTCTGCGCTCTATGGCTGGGAATGACTGGGAGAAGGAACAACCCGGTGTTACTGAGCCACCGACTGCTATAACAATGAGAGTCCATCTGTCAGTGTTCACAGTGAATGTAAATACAAGCAATACAATACAATCCCATAACTGGCCATTCTGGTCTACTGCCTTATCAAAAGCCAAACATCTAAAATACTTCTACGTGAGCTCCTGTCTCAGTTCATCAAACTTTCTTACCTGGAGAGACGAAGTGACTGGACAGGCAGTGCACTGCGGGCGGTTGGGTGTGAGAGTGTATGTGTGAGGATGCGTGTGTGTAGGAGTGTGTGTGTGTGAGTGGACCTCATCATACAGGTGAGGAGCGTCAGCCAGGACCCAGGATCAGTGAAGGTGCTGTTAGTCCTCGGCCCCAGAGAAGGAACATCTTGATTAAACCATTGGATCTTCAGATGGAGAGAGAGAGAGAGAGAGAGAGAGAGAGAGAGAGAGAGATGGTTCGCCTGGGCAGGAGAGTAATCGTGTAAGAGGTCTGACATGTTCCAGTTCATTTCTTTTAATGACCTCCATTGATTAAAGAAGCCATTCATTGAATTAAAAGGCAGGGGAAGAGGAGAGGAAAGCTGACTGCATGAGGCTCAGATCAGGCACCATCCCAACTGAACACTCAATACCCTCAAGGCTTCTTTTTTTTTGTTTTAGCAACTTTACTTCATGTGGGAACTGGATAGTGTGACATGGGGAACTCCTTGCTTGTGTACAGCTATTCTTCAACAAAGTGTTCATTATGTCTCCTCCTTTAATAGGTCTTGCACTCTTTCAGGTACTGCGATAGAAAGACCGGTGGAACTGTTCCTGATTAGGCCTTTGTGTCTGTTCTGCACGGCTGAGATATGAAGACAAAAACATGAATAACGACAGGAAGGAAGAATGGAGATCCAATGGAAGAGTGTATCAGAGGGGGTGACAACAGAAGAATGAGCTCAAACTGATTCTTTTTTTTCTGAGGTTATCAGGTGCTTACAGCGAGGCGGGGCTGATGGAAGAGAAGTGAGGAGCGTGAAGAGAGGCTGTGGGTTTGAAGAGAGGCTGAGGGTTTTAAGGTTTGAAGAGAGGCTGTGGGTTTTAAAGTTTAAAGAGAGGCTGTGGGTTTAAAGGTTTGAAGAGAGGCTGTGGTTTTAAAGAGAGGCTGTGTGTTTTAAGGGTTGAAGAGAGGCTCTAGTTTTAAAGGTTTGAAGAGAGGCTGTGGGTTTTAAGGTTTGAAGAGAGGCTGTAGTTTTAAAGGTTTGAAGAGAGGCTGTGGTTTTAAAGAGAGGCTGTGGGTTTTAAGGTTTGAAGAGAGGCTGTAGTTTTAAAGGTTTGAAGAGAGGCTGTGGTTTTAAAGGTTTGAAGAGAGGCTGTGGGTTTTAAGGTTTGAAGAGAGGCTGTAGTTTAAAGGTTTGAAGAGAGGCTGTGGTTTTAAAGGTTTGAAGAGAGGCTGTGGGTTTAAAGGTTTGAAGAGAGGCTGTGGGTTTAAAGGGTTTTATTTAAAAGGAATACAAAGACAATGGTCAGGAAAGCTTAGATTTAATCACAACGAAAATGCTTCCAGCAAACTCAAGTTGATTTCGTAAGTGCCTGTTTGTTGGTGTAGGTCGTTTTAAAGCACTCAAGGGAAGAACTAAGCACCTGAATGTTTTACTGTTTTGCCTTGTATACCTTTCTCAGTTTTAAGGTACAATTTTGAGGGCTGATTTTTGACATGATGATGATGATGACATGAGTCCTAGTCTGTGTAGTCTGTCTTCGACAGTGTATTTAGCCCATGTTAAACATAATGAAATGATAAGTGTGGGCACTTGATGAAAGACGCCCCTGGAACAATGGAAGGATGGTCCTGTCACGGGCCGGAGAGGGTGTGTGTGAGTGTGTGTCCTCACACAGAGATGAGGGGACAAGGTCAAGGTGAGGCAGATGTCCTGTTCGGCACCCAAGACCCACAAACAGGCCGATCCCAGTCCAAAATGTCCCACGATAAGGTGTCCCTTTGTTTTAAAAAAAAAAGAAAAGGATTCCGCTGCCTTTTGGTTATCAGAACTGAAGGAGACACAGACTGTCCTCTCAGAAAGACTTACGCAGGAGAGCTGAGGGAGTTACAGGCTGATGTTCAGTATCTTGTATCTGACACACTAAAAGACAAGTGGATTTGTGCTACACAGTTTTCTTCTGCCATCCAACATCATGATTCTTTTTATATCCGTCCTCCTCCAGAATGCCCTGTTCACTGACGCCAGGGGTAAGTACAGTCTCTGCTTCTGCTTGAGTTGGCTACATTAAGCTCAATACACTTATCCAAGGTTATGCACTGCACATGACTTCTATATAAACTAAACAAATTGAAAGTATGCCTCGTACCAAATCGTAACTCCACAAAAAAAAAGCAAACACACATATCTGATCCATCAACTGATCCACCACTGATCTGGACTATTCCAAACAACTAAGAGTATGAACAGTCTTCCTTGCTATCAATGTGTCTCCCTAGTTTACTTTTGTAATATCTAAAACGTTAAAGCTATCTCTGCCCTCTCTGTGGAGATCATTAGAGCAGAGGATATGGAATACAGAACCAACAAACCAAGATATGTCATCATCTGCTGCAAACAAATCTTCATAAACCAAGAAGCCACGCTTATAGCTACATAGGTCCGAGGGTTCCTACATAGCTTTAGGACTTTAATGACACCATCCAAAATAAAATAGCCCCCCCCCCCCCCCAGTGGCGTTTCATTACAATGCAATCCTACTGCGTTCTTTCTGGAATGAACCGTTGTGTGTTTCTCTTAGACTAATACTCCCAAAGAGGTCCAGGCGTATAAACTTGATTTAGAGAGGGCTCTCTTGACTGAAGCGAAATGAAACCGCAAATCACTTTAGGAAGGATACTTCTTTGGACGTCTCAGGCCTCGTAACGATGTTGTGCTCAGCTGGATATCAGAACTGATTGCTGAACCACACTGAGCGAATTCTGTCAGCAGTAGTCAGGCTGGATTTTGGAAAAGTGTTTTCTCTGTAGCTGTTTAGCATGGCTGCGTTTGTGTCAAAACTAGACGGTTCCTGTAACGTGTCGCTGCTTCACGGCGGGAGTGATTACTGGGTCCCAACTGTTTTCCCGCTGACGCAGGTGAATCCGCCGCTCTCCCGCCGTAGGGTCATTCATCATGTCCAAGCGTCCTCCAGCTCTGTCCACTCTGGCTTCATTTGGCCTCTTAATTAGTTTCTCCAGACAGGTAGAGTGAGATTAGAAAGGGAGCGTATTGATTATGGCACTGTTGTGGGTTTTCTCCTTCAATTGAATTTCTTTCCCTGAAATCTCCTCAGCTGCAAACTTCAGGGAATCTCATCTGACTTGACAGTTCTTTTTTTTTAAAAGAATCCTTCGTCAAAGCCAAGGCCCATTTAGTACACAATGTAATGTCAGGCTAACTATAACGATTACTACCAAACCGACTTTCCTATAGATGTATTTGACAAGCTACAATGCAGTTAACAGTTAAAATGGATTTTTATAGTGGCATCTCACTTAATTGTATCCACCCCCCCTTATTGTCTTGTTGTCTCAGTACTTGTACCCTGTGCAATGACAACAAAGTTGAATCTAATCTAATCTAATCTAAAAAATTGAATGTTTGCGTGTGCTTGTCCTGCTCAGTCTTAGATCCCTGCTCTGCCTATATCAGTCTAAATGAGCCCTGGCGCAACACCGATTACCATGTCAACAACTCGAGAGGCGTGCCCCTGTGCGACCGCCACGTATCCGGAGAGTGGTACCGTTTCACGGGCATGGCCGGGGACGCCATGCCCACGTTCTGCATCGAAGAGAACCACTGCGGCACCCACGCCCCCATCTGGCTGAACGGCAGCCACCCGCAGCTCCACGAGGGCATCATCAGCCTGCCAGCCTGTGCCAGCTTCAATGACCACTGCTGCCACTGGACTGCCAACGTGGATGTCAAGGCCTGCCCAGGGGGATACTACGTGTACCGCCTGCCGCGTCCCTCCGTCTGCTTCCATGTCTACTGTGGACGTGAGTCAGCAGAGTTTGTCTGTCTGTCTCTCAGTCTGTCTGTCGCTCTCTCCACCTTTGAGGCGGCAGAGTTTCGCTGTCTGTCTGATTGTCAACCTTTTAGTTCGCAGTTTCTGTCTGTCTTCTTGTCTGTCTGTGTCTGTCTGTCTCTCTCTCAGTCTGTCTGTCTCTCTATCCACCTTTGAGGCGCCAGAGTTTCGCTGTTCTGTCTGTCTGTTTGTCCAGCACCTTTTAGTTCGCAGTTTCTGTCTGTCTGCTTGTCTGTCTGTCTCTTCCCTTCAAGATCTGTTGTCATCTGGCATGAAGGCAGAGCTGCGTCCCAGCTGTTGTACTCGTTTCAGTGGAGAAACGTGGAGATCAGAAGGCTGGAGTCTCATGAGTCTCCCATGAGTGAACGCTCAGTGTTGCAACAGCTTGCTGCACAAATGAAAGTGAATGAATGAGGACTCTTCAAACCCTCTTAATCATTCAAGCTTCCTGCTCAAGTGTCTATCCTTTGACTTTGTGCAAGATTAAAAATTAAGTTTTTCTCAATAGTGTCCTCTCATTTGCATTCTGCTCAGTAGTATAGGGAGGAGGCTGAAGGGGAGAGAAGGAAAGAAGGAAAGAAGGAAAGAAGGAGAAGAGAATCAGGAGAAAACAGATCATACAAGTCATACACGTATCGGAGGATAGAACATATTACCTATGTACATGATATATATACATGAGTCCACAGAAGAGGGAGGAAGCTATCCAGTGATATATTCTAGCCTTCCAGTGATATATTCTAGCCTTCCAGTGATATATTCTAGCCTTCCAGTGATATATTCTAGCCTTCCAGTGATATATTCTAGCTTTCCAGTGATATATTCTAGTCTTCCAGTGATATATTCTAGTCTTCCAGTGATAAATTGTAGTCTTCCAGTGATATATTCTAGTCTGTCTGTTACTGAAGTCCTCCACTTCTTTTGGTCTGTGTATAGATGTTTTCCCCCCAGTTTGGTTGAAATACAGCAAAGCAGTGTTTCTTAGTCTACTTTATGTGAGTGTGTGTGTTCGTGTATGTGTGTGTGTGTGCGTGTGTGTGTGTGTTCGTGTGTGTGTGTGTGTGTTCGTGTGTGTGTGTGTGTGTGTGTTCGTGTGTTCGTGTGTGTGTGTGTGTGTGTGTGTGTGTGTGTGTGTGTGTGTCTGTTTGCCTTCAGACTTCTATGACATCTGTGATGAGGTGGAATGCACGGGGCCCCACTGTGGAGAACCTGAGTGTCGCTGTGGCAACGGAACTGTCCTTGGGCTTGACGACCAGACCTGCCTCGGTGAGAGAGCAGCCACAGATCCACACACACACACACACACACACACACACACACACACACTCACCTGACCGTCCTCGTGAGAAAACAGCCACAGATCCACACACACACACACACACACACACACACACACACACACACACAGCCACCACAGCATCTCTTTATCTCTCTCTCTCTCTCTCTTTTGTTGTCTCCCAGATGTGAATGAGTGTGAGAAAGGGAATGGGGGCTGTGCTGAGGTGTGTGTGAACACCAAGGGCTCCCGCCGCTGTGAGTGTCAGCCAGGACGTGTGCTGGAGGCTGACGGGCACACCTGCAAAGGTGAGACTGACAAACCCACCTGCTTCAAGAGTCATTTGATGGAATAAAAGTCTTCCAGTATGGTTACATATCACAACCACTTTACTAAGGCTACTTTTGAATTGCTCCTTTCATCATCAACCTTGGCATGTTGTGGGGAGAAGCTCATCATCTCACTCGTGTTTCCTTCCTGAGCAGAGATCAAGAAGCTCATCATCTCACTCGTGTGTGTGTGTGTATGTGTGTGTGTGTGTGTGTGTGTGTGTGTGTGTCTTCCCTCCTGAGCAGAGATCTAGAAGCTCATAATTTCTCACTCGTGTGTGTGTGTCTTCCCTCCTGAGCAGAGATTGAGAAGCTCATCATTCTCACTCGTATTTCTCACTCATGTGTGTGTGTGTGTGTGTGTGTGTGTGTGTGTGTGTGTGTGTGTGTGTGTGTGTGTCTTCCCTCCTGAGCAGAGATCGAAGGCTGCCACAGTGGGAATGGAGGCTGCAGCCACGGATGCTCTGGGCCACAGGACTCCTACTACTGCCACTGCCCACGAGGACTGGTGTTGTCCCAGGACAAACGCACCTGCCAGGGTGTGTGTGTGTGTGTGTGTGTGTGTGCGTGTGTCTGTCTGTTTTTGTGTGTGTATGTGTGTGTGTGTGTGTGTGTGTGTGTGTTTGTGTGTGTGTGTGTGTGTGTGTGTGTGTGTGTGTGTGTGTGTGTGTGTGTGTGTGTGTGTGTGTGTGTGTGTGTGCGTGCGTGCGTGCGTGCGTGCGTGCGTGCGTGCGTGCGTGCGTGCGTGCGTGCGTGCGTGCGTGCGTGCGTGCGTGCGTGCGTGCGTGCGTGCGTGCGTGTGTGCTTGTTGGTAGGTTTGGTGTGTTAATATACAGTATTAAGTAACTGTATATACAGTACCCTCCAGAATTATTGGCACCCATGTTGACCTAAAATGCCTGTATCAATAGTTAGGTCAATCATTAAGAAATTTTTAACTATTATGAACCAGCCTGGAAGAGGACATAAGGCTGTTTTGTCAGCAGCCACACTAAGTAAGATGATGAGAGAAGTAAGACCGCATTTTCAGAATGACAGAGTTTGGCAGCATCTTGGCATTATGGACTCCAGGAAGTGGCAGGTGATTTTTAAATAGAACTCGGTCATGGTTGGATCTTCCAGCAGACCCAAAGCACACATCAAAATCCCCTCAAAACGGGTTAAATGAACACAAAAACCCCTCAAAACGGGTTAAATGAACACAAAATCTAGCTTTTCCATCCCAGTCCCCTGACCTAAATCCAGTTGAAAACCTGTGGGTTGAGCTCAGGAAGAGAGTGCCCAAGAGAAGACCCAGGACCTGGAGAGACTCTGCATTAAGGAATAGTCAAACACCCCTTCCTCTGTGTTATCAGGTCTGATGAGACAGTCCAACAGAAGACTCAGTGCTGTTCTGTTGGCAATAGAGGGCGGCACTAAACACTTCATCAGGGGGTGCCAATATAAGTCATGTTAGAGTAAAGACATTTGGTAAACAGGAAGAGGAATTTATATCAGCCTTCTCCACTCATATTTACTAAGGGTGCCAGTCATTCTAGAGAGCACTGTGTACAGTATGCATCAGCATGTGTGCCAGATGGCACCTTAGTGTGTAAATGGTATGCCTGGTGTTTTTGGAAACGACAACTTTTTCAACTAATGTCATACCTGATGTTTCACTTTTAAATTGTCCGTATGTATTTAACAGGCCCTTTCAAAATGCTGGTCTTAAAAATGGTCTTAACCTGTGTGTGGGAGGGTAACTCTATACACTGCACCCTGTATAGCACACACAGCTGCACACTCACTAGTCTGCATCCTCCTTCAGTGCCTGTGCAATACACACAGCTGCACACTCACTAGTCTGCATCCTCCTTCAGTGCCTGTGCAATACACACAGCTGCACACTCATTAGTCCGCCTCCTCCTCACACCGCTGCACACTCACTAGTCTGCCTCCTCATCCAGTGCCTGTGCGGTACACACAGCTGCACACTCACTAGTCTGCACACTATATAGGACACACAGCTGCACACTCACTAGTCTGCCTCCTCCTCACACAGCTGCACACTCACTAGTCTGCACACTGTATAGGACACACAGCTGCACACTCACTAGTCTGCACACTTTTTAGGACACACAGATGCACACTCGCTAGTCTGCACACTGTATAGGACACACAGCTGCACACTCACTAGTCTGCACCCTGTATAGGACACAGAACTGCACACTCACTAGTCTGCACACTGTATAGGACACACAGCTGCACACTCACTAGTCTGCCTCCTCCTCCAGTGCCTGTGCAGTGTGGCTCCTCCTCCATCGAGGTGTCTGTGCCCAAGGAGCTGGTGGGAGGCCTGGAGCTCTTCCTGGCCAACTCCTCGTGCCAGGGCGTCTCCAACGGCACCCACATCAACCTCAACTTCAGCCTGAGGACCTGTGGGACTGTGGTGGAGGTGAGGGGGGGCTCTCATTGGAACTAGAGTTTGGCTATGTTTCACCATGCAAGACTATGAGTACTATGTTTCACCATGCAGGAATATGACAATGATGCAAAGGGAATTGAGCACTGGCATTAGATTTGATCTATTCCAATTGTCACATTGTGAGTAGAAAAGAGAGTGTGAAAGAGAACAAGTCTCTGTGTCCTGACGTGTGCCCTTCCTGTGCCCCTGTGTCCTGACGTGTGCCCTTCCTGTACCCCCCTGTGCCCTGACGTGTCCCCTTCCTGTGTCCTGACGTGTGCCCTTCCTGTGTCCTGACGTGTCCCCTTCCTGTGTCCTGACGTGTCCCCTTCCTGTGTCCTGACGTGTGCCTTTCCTGTGTCCTGACGTGTGCCCTACCTGTGCCCCTGTGTCCTGGCGTGTCTCCTTCCTGTGCCCCTGTTTCCTGACGTGTCCCCCATCTGTGTGTCTGCAGGTGGTCGACGACAAGATCGTGGGCACCAACCTGGTGACCGGGCTCCCCGTGTCCCAGGGTCCCGGGAGCAGCGGCGGCGGAGAGCTCATAATCCGCACCAGCAAGCTCCTGCTGCCCGTCACCTGCGAGTTCCCGCGCCAGTACGAGGTGTCCGATGGCTACCTGCCAAACCTGCCGGGCTCGGCGCTGGAGCTGGCGGGCCACAGCGAGGGCCTCTTCCCCTTCCGGCTGGAGCTGTTCAAGAACGCCGAGTTCTCTGAGCCGTACCGCACGCCCCCGCAGCTCCACCTGCGCGACTGGCTCTACTTCGGCGTGGAGCCCAAGGGCGAGAGGGTGGACGGTCTGGCGGCGCTGGTGGAGAGCTGCTTCGCCACGCCCGGCCCCAAAGCAGACCAGACAGTCAAGTACTACCTTATCAAGGACGGGTGAGGAGGGGAACGGGTGGAGGAAATGAACAATAGCAGAAAGAAAAAAGAAAAGCAAATATTCACATCTCACAACATGAGCAGCTGATGCACATCTCACAACATCAGTAGCTGATGCACATCTCACAACATGGGCAGCTGATGCACATCTCACAACATGAGTAGCTGATGCACATCTCACAACATGGGCAGCTGATGCACATCTCACAACATGAACATGAGCAGCTGATGCACATCTCACAACATGAACATTAGCAGCTGATGCACATCTCACAATATGAACAGCTGATGCACATCTCACAACATCAGTAGCTGATGCACATCTCACAACATGGGCAGCTGATGCACATCTCACAACATGAGTAGCTGATGCACATCTCACAACATGAGCAGCTGATGCACATCTCACAACATGAACATTAGCAGCTGATGCACATCTCACAATATGAACAGCTGATGCACATCTCACAACATGAGCATATGCACATCTCACAACATGAGTAGCTGATGCACATCTCACAACATGGGCAGCACATCTGATGCTGTACTGAATTCCAACCGCCTCTGAAGGTCATGGTTTCCTGTAGCTCAATGTTAGCAATATTAATGATCTGGGCTCAGCTCAGAATACTGAGCAATACTGATGTAATGTTTCATCATCTCTTCACTGTCTGTCATGTAAGAGTGGGACATTCCTACACTGAACCTCATTCCCCATTGTATGGTTATATTTCACCCATGGATAATAGTCATAGTTCACAAACTGAACAGTATAATAGTTATATTTCACAAGCTGTTAACTGTGGAACACAATCAGTTTCCCATGCCT
>NC_137910.1:9378352-9408352 GCF_963457725.1 Sprattus sprattus | reverse complement strand
ATCAACCATATTTTTAGAGCACATTTATGTAAATCCACCACCACTAGAATATAGTACAGCTCACACCCAGCAAGGCCGCTGCTCGTCTCTCTCAACCACTTAATACAATTTAGTCACATCAGAGAGATTGACGTGCAATTTTCAAGTCACTGAGAAAGACGCTGCGCTTCATTTATCAGTCCAGGCACAGAGTTGGTGGGGCGGGGGGGGGGGGGGACGAGAGAGGCCTCTTCATCACTTCAGCCAGAGTCCCAAGTGCATTCACACGTCTTACGGCAGTGGTGTATTTATTAAGTTCAAATGAGATTTAACATGATTGCTGCCAATGTATCTCTCTGCGCTTCATGAGTTTATTTGATTTGGACAAATAGGATTATTAATAATATAATAAATGTGCCAAAACGGCAGTTTAACAACTTCTAAATATGCACCTACTTGATATAGATTTATTTTCTATGTGAGATTGAAAGCATTTTTATATCTTCTACCTAAATTAATCAATAAACAACTATTTTAAAAAGCAATATTCTCGTGATTTTTTGTTGTTGTCAGTTTTATTCAGGCTTACTCAGGCCCTGGGCTTAGTAAAGCGCCTAGAGTCCATTGTATTATTATAAATATATTACAAATTAAATTGAGTTGAATTCAATGTGGAGTTCATTGCATGATGTCAAACTCAATTCAAACCTGCATGTGTTCTAAAAGTTAGTAGTGTTTCGTTCAAATGATGTCCAGTGCCAATAAGCAGTCCCATGTTTTCTTTAAAAATGAATTTATTTTACACTTTTGAAATGAGGTATTTCTTAAGGCCAGTCCAGGCACCAGGTAGCGCAGGCTGTAGAGACGTTCGCTCAGACGATAACAAAATAAAATAAAAGGAGGTCACTAAATAAATTAACACATAGCCTCTGGTATCATCTTTTAACATTAACAACAGTGTTCACAACTGTCGTGTATTTGTCCATGTTAATATAACTTGGACTGGGAAAACAACTTTCCCAATTAGTGAGGAACAAAGTGCTCCATTATAATAAATTACACATCAGACATGTATAATAGACCCTGGACTTGAATGTCATTATGATCTGAGAGGAAGCACAGTATTTTATCGCCATGACTTCATCTTTTAATCTTCAACTTCTTTAAGACAGTTCATGAGACAGTATGCTGTTGCTACGTGTATTTCATGTAAACCATTTTTGCTTTAACTGTACTCCGAGGGCCTTGGCACTCATGAGTAATATGACATGTAACACCTGTTATGTTAAGCCAGATGATACACTTTTGTGTGTGTATCATGTCTCCAGCCAGTTTTAATCACCTCAGAAGCTATATGTCTGTCTTACTTTTTACTTGTGTGTGTGTGTGTGTTTGTGTGTGTGTGTGTGTGTGTGTGTGTGGTGTAGTGGGGGCGGGGGGGTGGTTAAGGAGGCTGATAGGTGGATATTGGTCAGGGAGGGAGACAGAGTATCCCTACTTCAGAGTTCTGCTGAGTCACTCTGTTGGGCAGTGGCTGCTTCCTCCCCCTCTCCCTCTTTCTCTCCCTCTCTCTGTAAGAGTGTGTGTGTGTGTGTGTGTGTGTGTGTGTGTGTGTGTGTTGTGTTACTGCTGATCAGCGCTGGATGGTGCATTCCTCTGATGTAGCGTATTTCTGGAAACAGCGAACAGCGCCCCCCAGAGTCTTGTCGGCGTGGTGTGTGTGTGTTTGTGTGCCGCTCTCCCTCACAGCTCGTCCCTCTCCTCGCCTTCACAGAGGCACGCTGCCCTCTGGCTGCTCATGTAGGGCCTGCAGCCTAGCGTCCACACGGTGTTGTACATGGCGTCCGCCATAGACTCACACACTGGAGAAGAAAGAAAGTGAAGACGGAAGAATAGAGAGATGGGTGGAAGGAGAGTTTGAATGGGAGAGAGAGAGAGAGAGAGAGGGAGAGGAAAAAGAGGGAAGGGAAGATATAGAGACAGGGACAAAAGAGGTGCAGGGTTTTATTAGCTTTTTGATTGGCTGGGGTATTGAAAATGCTATTGTTTATATCATATCACACACACACACACACACACACACACACACACACACACACACACACCACACTTAAAATGCTATTGTTTATATCATATCACACACACACACACACACACACACACACACACACACACACACACACACACACACACACACACACACACACACACACACACACACACACACACGCACACCACACTTAAAATGCTATTGTTTATATCCTACCACACACACACACACACACACACACACACACACACACACACACACACACACACACACACACACACAGACACACACACCACACCACACTGAACATGCTATTGTTTATATCATATCCATTCCATTATCTCTTCCCAGGCTCTCTTCTGCGTTTTGATTGCAATGCTGCACAGATCCATTTTAAATTTGATCACATAATACCACAGTGTGATTGATTATGAGAAAATGAGAAAATTAACCTAGCATATGTTAGCAGTCCAGAATAAGGTCTAAACTCCCCTTTATTCAGGCAATATTAACATATGAGATTTACAAAGGACAAGAACACAGGTTGTGTCAAAAAGACTTCACACATACACATGAAGTATATTAATATGCTATGTTTAATAATAAAAAAAAAATCTCAAAATATTGGTCATATATATATATAAAGCCAGTAATATTTACAACAAAATTGATAAACAAAAACAATCTTTGGAAAATTGCACTTATGCATTAGTTAGTGTAGTGTAGTCACTGAGTCAATACTGTATGTACTTAGCTCCAATGAAAATGTCGTTACTTTGTTTATTAGCATAGCGAAAGGAGAGGTGAGAGTGCTCCCCGGCAGGTAAGACTCACCTTCGACCTTTGACCCGAAGCCCAGACTGTTCTTGAGGTCGGAGCAGATGCCGTGTAGGCACCAGCGGAACTTGGAGTCGCAGCGGTCCTTGTTGGAGCCACAGGTGTCGTAGCACACGTCCAGCTGGTTACAGCACGTGGTCATGGCAGGGATGCCCAGGTCAAACTGGAGACACATGAGGACGAGCATTGGGGCAAGGTTAATATGGGAGACACAGGAGGATGTGATCAGGAAAGGTTAATATGGGAGACACAGGAGGATGTGGTGGGGCAAGGTTAATGTGGGAGTAGGAGAGTACACACAGGATTGTGTGCCATTGGAAGATGGTTACTGGGCTGATTGAACGACCTTATGGATTCATCAATATGTACTTATAAATGAATCAATCATTAACATATAGGTGACAATAAGACGGGTACAATAAGGGCAGGTACAACTATATAGGTACAGGTTTGATGTATGTTAACACAGTAGTTATTAGATCAGGGTAAGTGCTAGTGCTAGCTCACACATTCAGCAGTACAGTACAGTGCACATATATATCATGGGATCTGCTAAAGCAGGGCAGTAAGCGGCTATATAAACAGTTGTGAGTTAATGGCTGCACTTTATCGTTAGTAGCAGTGGGGTTAGCTGTAGCGTGAGCAGTAAAAGGAGATTCATGGTGTTATGGAGAGGGGAGAGTGTGTTATTGGTAGCAGAGGAAGTGTTAGTAGGCGCTCATAGAGGTGACATACAGCGTCCGCTACCTCGAAACCCAGCAGAGAGGAACTGCAGCCGTTGGGCTCGGGCAGGAGGTATCCAGGGCGAGGGATGGGGCTTTGTCCTGTTGAAAAGACATTGTTGGCACAGAGTTTAGATTTTGTACTATTTTACAAGATGCTTATGCTAAGGTCTATGTATTTATACGTTTTAAGGCTGAAAACTGTATAAAAAAAAAATGGGAAAGCAGTCTTAGGATCCAAGTTGGAGAGCTTTCAAGATTGATTTATTCAGTTTATTAACTGACCCTTGATCAGTTTTGAGTCCTACTTTAGTGCCAATAAAAGAGAAGCAGGTCGATTGCTTGGCAGTCTTGATGCAGCATCTCTAAACTCTAAAACTAATCTCTGCGTAGTGTAATCTCTAAACTCTCAAACTGCGTAGTGTAATCTCTAAACTCTCAAACTGCTCTCTGCATAGTGTAGTCTCTAAACTCTTAAGCTACTCTCTGCGTAGTGTAGTCTCTAAACTCTCAAACTGCTCTCTGCATAGTGTATTCTCCTCATGATGGACAGCATGGGCTCCTCAGTTTGTTTCGGTTGTTCTGACTGAAGTTGTATGAGCTGCAGTGGATGATGTGAATGTTTAAGGGACTCAGCATTACATTGAATGTTGGTATGAATAAAATGTTAAAAGCTACATGCAAAGACATAGTTGTCTTTCTTGGGGGTACCTAACCTATAAATCATGACATTGAAAGGATTTCCCCCCCTCTCCCTCTCTCTCGCTCTCTCTCCATCTCACTCTCTTCCCCCCCTCTCTCCCTCTCCCTCTCTTCCCCCCCTCTCTCCCTCTCCCTCTCTCTCCCTCTCTCTCTCTGTTGGCTAAATAGTGGATCATGGTGAACTTCCTAGTGCCCCTGTGTTCTAAACATATCAACATGCCCTCTCTGGTTAGTCTGACTGGGTGTGTATGCCCTGCTCTACCTGGGTGAGGAGTGTGTGTCTCTTGTGGTCTGCCGTGATCACGTAAAAACTGGGTTAGTGAAAAAAAAGATAGGTGTGGCGGGTGACATTTAAGTGCCTTGGCTTTGTTTTCAACCTCGGAATGTTGTTCCACTGATACTGAATTGGGTGCATCAGCACAACAGGGCTCTGGAGAGAGAGACCGCAGTGCAACACTCACGGCCCTAATCATCAGTCTCCCCACGCAATTGAATCTGTCATCAGACTCACAGCAGAAATACTGCTGCCTATTATTTTACTGAGCAGATCATGGACCCCCGGAGCAAAATCAGTTTCATTACTTGATTTGTGTTTTGGGGGAAATGCAAAAACACACACACACACACACACACACACACACACACACACACACACACACACACACACACACACGCATACACACAGATCCATTCATCCACACACACACATACTGTATAGATACAAACAGATCCATACATTCGAACATTCACACACACACACACACACACAGACACACACACACACACACACACACACACACACACACACACACACACACACACACACACACACACACACACACATATATGTATATATATATATACACACAGATCCATACATCCAAACATCCACACACTCACACACACAAACACACACACACACACACATACAGTATATACACACAGATCCAAACACACACACACACACACACCACACTCACCGTATCGGCAGCGGTATTTGCATACTCCGTTACGACCTCCCATCAGTTCCACCAGTGAGTCAAAGTATCCATTGACTGCCTGGAAGCTGTGCCTGATGGAGGTCACGGCCCATGGGTCCTCTTCGTTGCCCTGAGTGCTGCTGGGGAGAGGAGAAGTCATGTCCTCCTCTTCCTCCACAGGGAGAAGATCCACGTATGAGTCAGCAGGGGCATCTACAGCAGGGGCATCTTCAGCAGGGGCATCTTCAGCAGGGGCATCTTCAGCAGGGGCATCTTCAGCGGGAGCGCTGGCCACTATTGTTTCGTCTACAGGGGCATCAGCTGCCATCATTTCTTCCACAGGGGCATCTCCAAGGGTCTCTTCACCGGCTGGGGTATCCACAGCTGCAGCGGTATCAGCAGGGGCATCCATTGCTGGGGCATCCCCAATAGGGGCGTCCTCCTCAGCAGGGGCATCAAGCACAGGGTCATCCGCAACTTGGGTGTCCCCTGCAGGGACTTCAACCTCTTGAGGTTGAACTGGAGAGTCAACCTTTGGGGTGTCCTCAACTGGAGACTCAACCTCACGGGTGTCTTCGACTGGAGACTCAACCTTTGGGGTGTCCTCGACTGGAGACTCAACCTGTGGGGTGTCCTCGACTGGAGACTCAACCTGTGGGGTGTCCTCAACTGGAGACTCTACCTGTGGGGTGTCCTGGACTGGAGACTCAACCTCTGGGGTGTCCTGGACTGGAGCTTCCGCTGGAGTCTCCTTGGGAGTGTCTGCGGCCACAGCGGGAGCATCAGCAGGGACATGAGGGTCCACCTCTGCTGCTTCTTCTTCAGCAGGTGAATCTGCTGCAGGACTGACGTCAACAGGGGGATTCACAACTGGGCTATCCACCTCGGGGTCCTCCACAACTGGGCTTCCCTTCCCGGGGTCCTCCTCAACTGGGCTATCAGCAACTTGGGGCTCCTCAGCTGGGCGGTCAGTGACGGGGGGTTCTTGGGTGAGGACGGGGGGTTCCTCTGTGAAGACTGGGGCTTCTTTCTCCTTCAGGGCCCGTCTAGGGGCCGTCATCCCGGAGGAGACGCAGAGCAGAAGCAGGACAAAGACCCGCGGGAGCATGGCGCCGGTGCCGTTAGGAAGGCTGCTTCAGGGAGAAGGAAGAGCTCCGAGGGGGAAGCGCGTGTGTCCGTAACGTGTGGGGAAGACCGAGAGACTGACAGGAGAGGGGGAAATAAGGCCCTCCTCTAGGCTCTCGCAACCACTTAAATGGACTTTGGCAAGTGATTAGATCAGGCAGACAGCGAGGCAATCACTGGAGTAAGGGTCAAAGATCCACAGCTTTCTTTCACAGTGGCAGAGATTGTGCTGTTTCTGTTTGCTTTGGCAGTTAGTATTCCTTCCTCTCTGGCTGTTCTCTCTGTCTGATTGCCTAATCCTATTAAGTTTTGAACAGGGCTTAAACATCGTCTTGCTATCTGAGCCCCAAAACCTTGTCATTCTTGGAAGCAGGTAGATTTGCTTTGTGTTTGTGCCAAGGAGTTTGTATACACCCTGAAACTCTACTCATGGCTGCTGAAGAGTGTCATTGTGTGTGTTGGCCTGGCACCTAGCCTCCACAGGAACAGATCAGGGAGGTCTGCTCTCACTTTCACACGAAGCACCTGAATGGATTAGACACGACAACAAAGAAGAACACCCCGAGCACAAGAGATAATCTGCTCTGTATTTCAGTCCATGGATTTATTTATATGCTGTATGTTTTATAGCTTACTTTCTTTTTCATAAAATCTTTCCTTTCACACATGAGTTTCTGTCGACACAAGACACTGAGCTCTACGTTAACAAAAATAACAAAGACCACCACAAGAACAAAAAGACAAGATAAGAAAGACTGCCACCTAGTGGCTTTCTCAGGGACAGACATGCTATCAAACTCACTGGACTAAAACTAGGAACAGACACGTGTACAGATTACTGCGGTTTATGGGCCGCAATATACTATGTGCCGTTTTTATCAGGAGTGTCATTGGGCGCTTCTTTATCTGTGTTAATAGGGCGCAGTGTTGCATTATGTAATCTGCTTGAGATCTACCTGGTATCTAAGGGAACATTACGCACTGTTTCATTTCCCCAAAGATGGACAACACTTCATAATAAAAGCCCCTTAGTTGGCCTTGAGTCTGTTTTCCATAACGCAGACTATTGTAGGTGACCTGAAAAGGACACTGCACTAATATGAGAAGAAGACTTTGAAGGTGACAGGTAGGGACTGGGGCGTGTCTGTAGGACAGATATGGATCCAGACCTTTGCCTTGCCTGCTGGAAGGTTGCTTGCTGTGTTGTGGTGAGGGAGGGTAAAGTCTGAGACAACGTGTGAAAGTGTTTGGGTCTGTGTGTCATGTCCAAAACTGACACTACATCTCTCTGGAAGATAACAGCTTAGCAGAATAAAAATAAAACACTATTGGTAGCCTCAAGAGGGCTTGAAGATCAGGATGTGGACTGACACCCAAAATAGTTTTGCCATCCCTTTTTAATCTGTGTCAGTGCAGTTTATAAAGTATATACATCAACAAAAGGAATGTCAACAAATAAATTATTCATTTGTAGTGCAAACTCAACCGATTCTGTCTGGTGTGTAGATAGTTCACTAACAAGTCAATAAATATTGTTGGATTGCCTAATATGTTGCCCCCTTCTTTATGTTGTTACTGGACATATCTTACACACACACACACACACACACACACACACACACACACACACACACACATACACACACACACACACACACACACACACACACACGTGTCATCATGGTATCACTATAGTTTGTCCTGGAAGCTCACTCATGTGCACAACACTTGCCCATACACACGCACTAATAAACTACACACATACATTTGAGTAATGTGAATCACTCACGATATTCAATGTCACTTTGCCATTTCAATACAAGAGGGAAAAGCAGCATCATTGTTTGGCCTAAATTAGCAGCACATTTGTTGTAGTGATACCTATTTATCAGTCTAATTCTCAGTCTTGCATTGATGAGCTAGTTACTTGCTTCAACTCAGTGTATACATTAGTTCTTGACACTATTTCGCTGATGACGGAGTGTCGACCAAAAGCTAATTCTCAGCCCTGGCTTAATGACAATATATGCAAATGTGCGTTATCAAAAATGCTCTTAACCCTCCCAACTGCCCCCTCACCCCTACTGTGGTGATTGAAAAAATATTTAGTTGAAAAAATTGATGGGATCTGATTGTCCATATCAGCTTCAGCCAATTCAGCCGTTTTAGTGTTGTTGCAGTAGCAATTCTCATTTATGATAAAGCGCACATAACATATTTGTTGTTGTTGTCCTTCTGTTTACTGTCTGGCTTGGCCTTAACGGTCCTGGCACCATGCCTCATATTGCAGCCATTTGGAGAAATCTGTCAGGTTATATACCCTGTTCCAGGTTGTCGAAACACAAGTGTCCGGAATTCTGATCACAGATCAGAGGGGAGTTTGCAGCGAACAGAAATATGTTGAAGCTTTAAATGCTTCTCTGCCGGCAACTAGGGATGGGAACCGAAACCCGGTTCTTGTTTAGAACCGGTTCCTAATGAGCCGAATCTTTGGAATCGTTAGCCAAATTCAAAACCGGGTCTGTAAACGGACCTCTGTGCCGTTTGCGCATGCGCGAACCCTTTAAAAAATCAGACCGCAGCAGAAATTGCAACTAGACAGAAGCGATCTAAAGTGTGGCTTTATTTCACTCGAACAAATGCAAACATGGTCACTTGTAACGTCTGTAAAACATGTATTTCGTCAAAGGGAGGAGGTACATCTACTATGAATAAGCACTTGAGCACACAACATGGTATTAAATTACAAGATTGTCATGTTTTTGACTAACTAACGACGGCGCTTCATCCCTAACTTACCAAGGTAAACTCCTCAAACTGTTTTATCATAACGGTGTTACTCGTGTGTTATCAGCAAACGTTTGCGTTGTCGTGTTAACCATAACTAAACTTAGCATTTAATTGCTTAACAGAATGGGCGATGTTGGACATTGTCATATAACGTATAGCTTAGCTGTAGAATCTTCTATTTTCAGCCGTTGGCTTGAGGCAGAGGCAGTGCTTGCCTCCCCTCTGTTGGTTCTAGAAAGTTTGCTGATAACACACGAGTAACACCGTTATGATAAAACATTTTGAGGACTTTACCTTGGCTTGGTAAGTCAGGGATGAAACGCAAAAGACTCCGTTAATAATGGCGTTGCCTAGAAACGCGTGCAGCTCCCTAGATATGGATACGTTTCTCTTTCAATTCAGTGGCAGCAATAGTTAAATTTTAAATATACTGAGTGCCTAGTTTGCGAATCATCTTTGTTCAAATACGTATGTGAGGCATTGTGTGCATGATACAAGTAAGTATGTTTCAGTACGTTATTGTGTTTGTAGTGGGTTCTACATTGCTATTAGAAGCGTTAAGCATAATAGTTCGCAATTAGCCATAGGCCTACAACCAAGCAACCTACAAGAAAATATACAGTCCTTCAGTTTACTCAATAACAAGGGCTTCATGTCAGATCAGACAATTCAACGATTTTGTTAGTGCCATTTTATTGCCAGATTTAGTTTATCTCAAGAGTGCAATGAGGGAGGGGTTTAGATTGGACTAACTTAAACTAAACCTGGATGCATTGTAATGTTCCAACAATTATGAGACATTTCCTGAGGTATATCTGCTCTGGAAAAGAAAGATCAGTAGGTAGCAGAGGAAGGGTTGTATAGGGGTTGTTTGCTATTTCACTCATTCACTCATACACTCATCTATAGTATAGATGAGTGAAATAGCAATCAACAGTGCTCTGCAATGTCAATGTATAGCTTTAGAGTTGACACTCTCACCACATATGCATTTAAATATTGTTGTTTTATATTTAGTGGCAAGAATGTCTGTTTTTTAATAAAAGTTTTTGGTTATTTATGTAAACATTCTGTTTAAGGTGTGTGCAGCATTCTAGAAATTTATATAAAAGAACATTAATGTAAAAAACCCGTTTGTGCTCTTTTTTCACCCCTTACCCAATAAGAATCGATAAGAGAATCGATAAGGAATCGAATCGATAAACAGGAATCGATAAGGAACCGGAATCGTTAAAATCGTAAAGGTTCTCATCCCTAGTACAGAGCCACTGCCAGGAGTCCCAGGCCTGAAACCATGATACCCAAAACTCTGGGGAACTTCCAACCCTAGAACAAAACGAGGGCTTCAATTAAAATACACTCTACATGCAAATTTACAAAAAAAGACCAACACATACCTTGTTGAAGTTGTTGACAGCATATTTCACTTATTAAGTAAAGGCATATCCAAGGGAACCTGCAGAATACACTTTGTTTAGACCAAGTAGAAAAAGATACACCTGAAGACAAACAATTGAATGTGTACCTGAACATCATGCCAAGAGACGTTGCAAACTTCAGTGGTTTGAATCAAAGACCCAAAAGTAGCACTCTCCTCACCACTGCAACAGCAACACCCTAGCTTTGACTCCCAAACACCCAACCTGCTCTTTTATAGGCACAGCTTCTATGTCTGAATCCTAATTCACCAACTAGCTTCAGGTGATTGCAATTGCTGTGTGTGTGGTCAGGTGTGAAATTCTATTCAACACTGTGTGAAGAGTGTTGACATCAGAATAATGAATACGTGGGATCATTTATTGTGGAGCCACATCATTTTAGCTTATAAAGGCACCTGGATACAACTTTCTTCCATAGCTTTCCACCTGTAACTGTATTGCCCCCCTACATTTTTTTCAGGAGCCGCCACTGGTTACGGAGCAACACCGTCATTGACCTCAGCCTCTGCCTACTCTACCGGATATGGCCATGTCATAGTCCTGACCATGGATGCATCGGCAAAACTGAAGATCAAAAGGACACTGAAATATCAGCATTCATTGTTTATGGTTATTTACTTTGCAATAAATGTTTCTGTAACGCAATTTGGATTATGAATTCTATTTAACATCTTTGCTTGACACCATGATTTTTGTATCGAGGGCAAGGAAAAGTGGTTAGGAAAAGACGCTGGAACAGACTATCTGACCAGACTATCTGACCCCCCCCCCCCCCCCAGTTAAAGAGCTTGTGTTTGACACTAGTGTGTTAGGCACATCAATAGCCAGTCATGAACATATACTGTACGTATATTATGATATATAGATATGTCTATGGTCATGAACGCAGGGAAAACACACGGGGACAGGCAACCCATGAGCAAGAATGAAATCCTCTGGTCTACAGCGCCCCTAGTGGTCATGTTATGTAAGGGATGGTAACGGTCCCCTAATTCATCACTCAAATTTAAGTACATGGCATGATTGACATATAAGGCTTCTCTGCCCCACTATGTTACCCTCAAACATACGGTAGATGCATGGGAGGACAGGATCCTGGTGGTGCAGTGGTAAGTATGCAGTTTGCAATGTTGATGGTAAGAATGCAGTTTGCAATGTTGATGGTAAGAGGTTCAAATCCTGCAGTGGTGAAGTGAGTCATGCATCTGACCTGTCCAAACAGAGCCCTTGGGCAAGAATGCTAGGGCATATATACACTATACTAATTCTGTGTGACCATTGAAGTAGCCTATTGTGGGTTCATGCAGAAATCTAGTTGCACATGTGTTCTGCCTTGCAGTTAAGTTGGACCACTGAAAAAAGTCTATAACCCCCTGCTTTTCCACTGGATTGTTTCGGGGGGCCAAGTGAGCCCCCCTTTGTCTTTCTCCTCAGGATCCATTCTGGCGTCAGACCTGCATCCATCCTCACCGTCCCACCTGTTTCAGGGCCTCTGAGTCCGCCAGGTCCTCTCCACCTTCTCCCTGCATTAAGGTTTGACCCGGTGACCTTGGTGGTTTGGAGCGTGGACACTACCATTGCGCCACCATTTCTCCACTCCAAAGCTGCTCTCTGGACACATATGTACCTCCTGTCTGTGCCTATCTCCTGTCTGTGTCTATCTCATGTCTGTGTCTATCTCCTGTCTGCCCAAAGCTGACATAAGCTTCATAGTCAAACTGAGAGAGCAGAGAGGAGAGTCTATCCGTCTGGTTGTATGTCCTTGCTGGGGAGGAAGAGGTGGGGGCACCCTGCAGGTCAGACCTAGACCAGACCCCCCCCCCCCCCCCACCACGCTCACACATAGCCTTGACAAAGGACAGAACATGTAGCTCAAGCTGAAGGAACTCAAAGCAGACAGAACACACACACACACACACACAAAATTGCCCCCCCTGAGAGTTTCTTCAGGAGTCACCACTGTTCACTACTTCAGAATTGTATAAAAATAACTTCTTGTATGACTTATTACAAAATGAGAGTGTTATATTTATTAGTGTTTGCCCCCAGTAAAAGCAGGTCCATCACACGACTGCAGAATGTTCCTGGCTGGGGACAGGTTCCTCTTCATCAGAGCCCAGGGCTTTCCTGACCCTCCTCCAGATCTCCCTGGTGAAAAACACACTTTACTCAGAACAGAACCGTAGCACTATAGTTCACTATAATCCCTCTGAACACTAACTGGACCTCACGCCACATCACTCTCAATATCAGCCCGAAAGAGTATAGGGTAAAGGTGCCTGCTTTTGATGCATATATTTAGTGTTTTTTTTTTAATAATGGCTCCTTATGTGTCTGTTGTGAGATTCATTCTGAACATGAAGTTTGTGTTGCTGCGTACTCCTTCATCTCCTCGCTGACTTCCACTCCGCCCAGAGCCGCCGTGATGTTGTTCTCCATATCCTGTGCAGAAGATGGCACAGGTGAAGTATTATACCAGTATGATGCCTTCAGTCTGTCATTTTTTTAGTTGGTCTAACATCGTCACATGTATAAATGTACTGGCATACTGTAGTACACATTTTCCAGAACAGTGACGTGTAAGTTAGACAAATAAACTGATTGCTATCATCATATGGTGCCGTATCATGTGGTACACCATAAAGGAATCTCCACAGCCACAGCCACAGTCGCTGGACACAGCTGCTTTTCTGTATAATAATAATAATAATACATTTTATTTATATGGCGCCTTTCAAGAGACCCAAGGTCGCCTTACAACATTGAAAACATTAAAAATACATTGAATTATAAAAATACATTGAAAAAAAAATACATTGAATTATAAAAAATAAATAAAAAATACATTGAATTATACATTATACGGCAACAACTTTACAGGTTATAGGCCTGCATAAACAGGTGGGTTTTGATTCGTTTTTTAAAAAGAGCGATTGAGTAAGGGTCAATGTTCCTGATGTCAGGGGGAAGGGAGTTCCAGAGGTGAGGGGCAGAGCGGCTGAAGGCTCTGGATCCCATGGTGGACAGATGGTATGCACTTCTCCACTTGCCTTGATGCTAGTCTTCAGATGTTCATTGGCAGTCATCAGGCGAAGGACTTCAGTCTAAGGGTGAAACACAGAACAACAAGATGTGTGACAAAATGGCAGTACATTTTTTTTATAAAACTTTGTGTGACATGGAAGAACATGTGGTGTGACATTAAGGAACTAAATTGTGTGTGACAATTTGCAACATTATGACAGTACTGAAAACATCTTCTACTACAGTCATTACTAGGGCCAATGAGAAAATACCTTTGTGTCTCGGATGTTTTTCTCTGTGGCGGAGGTGATGGCAGTGGAGACCATGTTGTCCTTGATGTCCTTCTCCAGGGTCTGGACCTCCTCCCACACGTTCCACACCAGCTGTCTCCTGGGCTGGATGCTCTCCACAGCAGACACCGCCTCCTCCTCCTGGTCGGAGCTCTCCGCCTCCAGGTCAGCTCCTGGAGAGGCTAAACACGCAGGAACTCAACTGGCTCATTAGATTGCATATGTGCAGTAAAAAAATACATATTTCGAGATTCAGTACTTTAAAATCATTAGAACCATTTTCTCCTCTGTGACATCAAATGCAGTGACTCTGTGATGGATTTGGTTTGATGGATTTGGATTTTAAGTACAATTCAAGTTCAAGGTCACGTAGAAAGATATGTATTAGAGACAATGAGGGCACTTTGGAAGCAGTACCATTTTCCTCTGTGATGTCTGGGCATCTGTCCCGAGCCAGCAGGTACTCAGTCCTGACTCTGTTGTAAACAAACAAACAAATCTCATTTTAAGCCTCTTTGCCTCCTCCTATAACTATACATCAAACTTCTTCTGGCCATCTTAATTCACCCTAATAAGGAATCATAATAGTCGTTCACATGGCCAGGGCTCTTTTACCTGTCGTTCTCTTCCAGGGCTTGTCTAGCCTCTGCAGCCAGCAGCGACACCTCCTTCTCAGCCTCCTCAAGCTCCATTTCCCCCTCAATTCCATTCCCCAGCTCCCTCAGAGTAGCGATTACAGACTTTACACGGACCAAGGGAGGAAAATAATGAGAGGAGTTTCTAATATATCTCTTTTGCTCTGCACCGAATAACTTCACAGGCGCGTTTTTTAATCTCTGCTCCCTTAAGTGTGCCTGCACACGAGAGGACGTCTAGACCGAGAGAGGCCACAGTGCTCTATCACCCTGACAACCATTAAGCCCCATAAACAGACACCACAAGCAGCTTTCACAGGCACGGTGGAAGTACGTGGAGGTGTAGGATAGTCTGTTGTGGTGTTTACCGCAGCACCCTAACTCAATCGCTCTTTTTTAAACACTCATCAAAACACACCTGTTTAGGCAGGCCTATAACCTGTAAAGTTCTGAACTGAAGTTGTTGCTCTGCTGCTGCTCTGCTTTGTGCATTAAAAAAAAAAAAAAAATGTAACTGTATTATTCACTGTTGTAAGGCGACCTTGGCCCTATAAATAAAATGTATTATTATTATTATTATTATTATTATTTACCATATCCTGAAGGGAAGACTGGAACCTAAGAGTGGAGCTGAGGTAGAAATCATATTCTGCCTGTGACGAGAAGACAAAAAGGAGAAGCCGTGTACCAATATTATCACTACAAGGACATGGATTTGACACTTAACTGCACAGGGAGGATATTAAAGAGCTAGGATAACTTGAAAAGAGTTATTTCAGGTATGGCAGTAATTAGTCACACTTGGCTATGGGCGAAATGAAAGCGAGAGAAAGCCTGTCCATTCGGCACCTCTCATTAGGGTTTCAGGCTAAATAAATGCCCTCCTCATAAGTGAAGGTGAGATGAACCTTGATTTCCCTGAGGAGGCTGCCAAACGTAGGCGACCTGTCACACACGTCAGCGAAGACGTCACTGAACACCCTGAGACGATCACTGCTGGGACCGGGCTGGACAGGGAGTTTCTGCAGTTCCTGTGGATAACACACACACACACACACACACACACACACACACACACACACACACACACACACACACACACACACACACACAAACACACACACACACACACACACACACACACACACACACACACACACAGAGGAGACACACACACACACACAGACACACACACAGCTAATTGCACCAATCCTCACCTGGGAGACAAACTGACCAAAATAGATTGCCCTGGCTTTCAGTAGTCTTTGATTTATGATTCCCCATGGCGAATAAACTCAAGCCTCTTCCGTCATAGTTCTGGTCAGAACCGACAGTGCCAGTTAAAGTGACCATGACACAGACCGCATACCATGTCATAATTTACACATACAGCACAGTGCGCTATTTATTTCCTTTTGGTTTCCCACTGGATAGAGATTTAGGCAAAGGTGCTGTTAGGCCCTAATGACTTGCTCTGGGTTTCTGAAGGTGTGACCTCCCCTGGTCTCTCACACCTGTGACCTCCCCTGGTCTCTTACACCTGTGACCTCCCCTGGTCTCTCACACCTGTGACCTCCCCTGGTCTCTTAGGCCCCCTTCACACGGAGTCTAGATTCACGTAATCTGGTTCATTTTTCACACCTATCCAATCTTTTAATTTCGTAAAGACGGAGCCTGGTAACGAGAGATTTGCGTAAAAACGGAGCCACCAGATTGTGTTGAACGGGCTGTAGTACATACCCCACGCCTGTGGGTGGCACTTTAGTGCTTTATTTACACAACTGAAAAAACTTGAAAAACCTAGAAGGAGACTCAGCAGCACAAGGTAAAGGAAGCAGCAAACGGATAAACACATTACACAAGATATTCAAAATCCAATTAGCAACATTACATTATGGTGGTTAATAAAATCAGTGGTCAGACTAAAGGATATGCGAAAATGAATTATATTTTCTATTGATAATAAAGAGTTTGGAACAGTACAACATGACATGTCTGTCATCCCATTTCCCATGAGCCTTTGCTCCGGCCATTTTACATACATTTATGAATAAAAAAGCAATTAAATCGCTGGCCAATTTATATTTGTGGTCATGAAAGTTATGTTACGTCTGAATAAGAAGAATTAGATCAAGATAGGAGGCTAATCAAAAATCAGTAGGCTGGCTTAATGAGAGTGAATTCGAGGCCCACCATGAGTGAGATTTTGAGGGAGAACAAGGAATATATATAGTGATTGGAGATCGCATATTGATCACGTGGGGCAATGACGTCATCAGGTTGCGTGAAGCCGTACAGACGAATACCAGCCCCCATACCGATTCTAATCTACTCACGTTCTACCCCCGATTTGGATCGTTGCGGCAAGAGAGTGCGGATAGAGAGTGCTCGTGTAAATGATAGGGCTATCTGTATTAGCTATCCGTATCAGATTGACAAACTAGGCTCCATGTAAACGACCTCTTACACCTGTGACCTCCCCTGGTCTCTCACACCTGCTCCAGTTTCCTCTCATGGGCGTCGGCAGCCCTGCTCCCACTCATGCAGTTCCTCTCCGCCAGGTCCTGCCTCTTCAGCACGCTCTGGCTAAATTGCCTTAACATCTTTAGCTGGTCCTTCCGGGTCAGGCCAGCCAGGTGGGTCCGAGTGAACCAGAAGCGGCCCTGGTCCACTTCCCCACGTTTGTCTCCAGCGGAAGGCCTTTCCTGCCGAGGTTTGACCAAGAAGACCTCGGAGGTGTCCAGCACTGGCCTGGACTGAACTCCTGTCCAGTAACTCCTCGCTGTTGAGGACTGAAGCTCGCTCTCACTTTCCTCTCTCAGATCTAAGCCCTGAAGGGAGGTGGTTGCAGTGGTGAAGTCAGTCATGGCCTCCTTCATGTCCTCCACAAGGGCTGCCTTCTCCTGTTGCTCCCTCATGAGAGCCTCCCAATTCAGCTCTTCGTCAGGAGCCTCGGCCATAGCCCAGATCGGTCTCTTTGGCTTCCCATAAGGCCTCTTTTGATGGAAGCTGTTAGGGCTGAGGTGCCCGGAGAGGTAGGTCTTGATGTCGGCTGTGTGGGCCCTCTCCAGGCCCTGAAGCAGCCTCGGACGATCCCACAGGACATCATATGGCTGTTGGCTCTGTCTGCGTGGGTCACACATTGCTGGGAAGAGTAGGACAAAATCTAAATAAACATTTCAAGGATTTAAGTAGGATAACTCACTCAAGCACGCTGACAAACATATGACTGGATCAAATAATAAAAAAACACTAATGAAAATACATCAAGTTAAGACAGTTGAGTGATGACTGACATTCACATTTTTTATGGTGAATTATGTCCTCAATCAATTCATTCCCCAGGAAGATATAGATTTCGTTGTCAAAAGTTCTTTCTTACCAGACAGGAGAGATGTAAACAGAACAAAATACAAGACTTGAAAGTGGCAACTGTGCTTAACGCTAGAATACGTGAATATTGTAAATGTTTTGGTCTAGTATTATGTTTTCAAGAATCTTCAATTTCCACCTTTCACGCGTCCACAATTAACATAAATGGCTACATATTTGTAAAAACTATTCGTTTGCTCAAGTTACATTCTTACCTAGGTTCAGTTTCCTGTTCTCGAGTCGAGACACGAGGAACTTTTAAACGTCTTCTCCTGCATGTAAACAACACGAGGATGAACGAAAAAGTTCTGTTTACGGTTGCTAAGCGCTGCATTCTTTAGCCTTTCTCTGACTTGGGCAGCCTAAAATGCTTACCTCGGGTCGACGTTTTTCCTGTTTTCAATTTCTTGAAGAACACCATAGTTGTTTCAACTCCCCTTCATAAGAATACTACTGTTGATAAAATCGAGAAAGTGATTAACAATCTCCATTCATCTATCTTGTAAATCTTCTAGAGAAAGTAGCCTACCTTAGCTTTTCTTGCAATAGGCTTACCTCCACCAAAGCATTAGGTTACTGAAACCCCACATAACAACACAATTTGGAGACTCTAAAAATGTGCATAGTTGGCTAACTAAATGTAGCCTACCCTGTATGATATTTCACACTGTTTACTTCATCATAAGTTGTCCACTTATAAACATGTAATGGAAATGCATTGGTAAGGTTCTCAATTCTTCTTTTCAGTAGGGTTGGCCAAGCCAGATCAAGCAAAACTACTGTGGTAAGTGTCCGATCCTCCATGTTGTCACACACAAACTGTCCAGTATTTTTAGCAGTGTTTATACATTCCTATTATTGATGAGCAGATGTAGCTTGACATCCTTATAAATTGTTAGAAAAAAACTATTTTTTTTAGCGAAATTGTAACAAAAGTGAGATATTAAGAGAGCGATTGTTTTTTAATTGGATTACTTGGCTATACGCGAATTATAAATAGTGTAATTTAAGAAACTGATGCTAAGTAACCAGTGGATAAACATGTAATAGCCTACATTAAAAGTGTCACCCACCTAAGAGTGTAGCCCAGGGAAAACGGATTCAGTTACAAAATTACTAGTTCCATCCAAGTAATTGCAATTAAATGTTGTTATGGATCTTATCCACTAGATGGCGCTACAGAGACCGTATATTCCAGTAGGTGTGCATTCTGACGTCAATGCAAGATGTTTTCCTCCCTGAGCTCAGTTGGTTGCATTAAGTGCCCTTCCGTGCATAGCCATACATGTGTGTTAATGAGACAGACACACACACACTCATAAACACACACACACACACACACACACACACACACACACACACACACACACACACACACACACACACACACACACACACACACACACACACACACACACACACACACACACACACACACACACACACACGTGAGTTAATGAGCAACGACCCCAGCCAGCCAGACAGAATGAAGCACTTTTGTCACACATGAGGATTTTCGGAAATATTTAATAAAAGTAATTACTGTTCTTACATTTATCATTGAGACATTCCTCAGTATTCTTGGGCAACAGTATGCAATGGTTACAGGTAACCATCATGTGTTTCATAACGTACACTTTGTACAAAACAAAAATGCGGACTTTCTTGTATAAAAAATATAAGTTAATTTAAATTTAACTCTAATTAAGAAAATAACAATAGTATAATAATAATTAATAATGATAATAATAATTAATAATTATAATAGTTGCTAAACATAGTGCAGACATGAGGAGAAAATTGGTTCAGACAGAATGGGATTGGATGGGGGTGTACAATGCTGTGGAGCTTCTAACTTAGGTAAGGTTGGGGATGTGTGTGTGGGGTGGGTTGGGGATGTGTGTGTGTGTGGGGTGGGGGAAGGATGTGTGTGTGGGGTGGGGTAGGGATGTGTGTGGGGGGTGCTGGGGTAGGGGTGGGGGGTGCGGGGGCAGGGCAGTCATAAGCCATTGGACACACAGTCAGAAAGTGCACGACTGCCACAGTTAGCACCATAAGAGTGGATAGCTTACTTCTGCCAAAACAAAGTTTCATATAACGCAACTCTCTGCATGTGTACATGACCACACACACACAAACCAAACTGGAAGCTGATTTGAAAAGTAACACAGGTTACTAACACCCACAGGCGTGTCCCTCTCCAAAACACACATACACACACGCATACACACACACACACACACACACACACACACACACACACACACACACACACACACACACACACACACGCACACACACACACACACATAACCAGACCACATCCCAAACTATTTTGTGATTATAATAATTACATTCACTCATTTGTGATTTGTCCTGTCCACAGTTTAGCTGACATGATTAGTCAGCGAGGACTTGCATCTCAGAAAGGAAAGGACCACTAAGATGAGTTCCCCAAGGAGAGTGACTCCCACCTAAAGCATGACGTGATGTGACGTTTCCTCAGTATTGCGCTGACACTGTGGCTTTGGAAGGGGGGGTGGGGGTAGGTGTGGGGGTGGCAGGGGGTTTAGGGCAGAGGCAGGGTGGCAGAATCGCAGTGTCACAACATTACAGCAATTGTTTTGTCAGATGTGATGTGCTGGCAGGGTCTACTCTTGCGCCCTGCGACTAGAAGGTCAGGTAACTCGCAGACAGCGTCCCCTCCACAGTGTCATTTGGATCCTGGTTCTTCTCACACTCAGCGATGGGGCAGGGCTCAGGGTCTGATCTGGCGTGGAGCCTCGCGCATTTCCTTTTGCACGCTCATCGCTTAGATGCTGCATCTGGAGGGAGGAGTGAACGAGCGTTGACAGCTGTGACGCGCCAATGGCCTCCTGTCAAATGGTGAACAGGGATCCACAAAGCTTTTGACCTTAGGCATCGTTATGTTGATAAATGGTCACAAACAGATTTGAGGTGAGTGTCCAAGTTCATGATGTGATTTGGGGTTGCGTTCTGCTCAGTATCAGTCTCATGTTCTCCTCCATAGTCTTTTGACTTAACTGCCCCCCACCCCCCCGAAGAAATGTCCCCACAAACACTTCAAACACAGCAGGACTGAAGGCAGGACATGGCTTTCCATGGCTAATGTAGGCATTTTTCATCAATCCTTGTTTAAAAATAAATATTATAAGAAATAACAAAAGAACATATTCTGTGTCTTCTTCTGCCTCCACATTAAAACAACAACAGTTTCTACAGAGTGTCTCTCAGTTCATTCAAATGGGAGGTCAATTACAAAGTGTGTGTTTGTGTGTGTGTTTGTGTTTGTGTGTGTGTGTGTGTGTGTGTGCGTGTGCGTGTGCGTGTCCGTGTGTGCGTGTGTGTGTGTGTGTGTCTGTGTGTGTCTGTCTGTGTGTCACTGTGTGTGTGTGTGTGTGAACATTTGTGTTCATGCGCGTGCCCTTCTGTTCAGCCTCTACAGAGCTCAGTGCAGTAAGTGCCAGTACCATTGGATGCCCTAACATGGAGCCCATTGGCCCAAACTTATTCTTAAACTAACCCAATGATCAAAAGCCAACATGTACAGCAGGTTCTACAACACCGCAGGCCTAGGGTGGGTGGGGGGGTTTGCGTCTGGAGAGGGAGGGGGGGATTGCTGAGGTGTGGCTGGAGAGGGGGGGGGGGGGGCAGTTGGTGTGGAACATTGTGACTTTCAGATGGTTCTTGCGGGGATCAGCATGATGTATGCCATCCCCTTCACCACCCACTTGCATGAGCTGTGAATCTGTGAATATTTTATAGAACCTTATAGATATTGTATTTGTGCCATCTTCACACAAAATAGGCTGTATCTCTTCATTCAAGTACTGCAAAAAATAGTTTTGCTCCAAGTAACAGGAAACATCCTTGAGACACACTAGCGGTGTGGTGAGTTGGCCTTGCCACATGCATCTTTTCTAAACATTCCTTCCGTCTCTGTTAAAAAAAAAAAAGAAAACAAACCTAAAAAAGTCCAAAGCTTGGCGTGTGACGTGTTGACCACAGCAGGGAAGAAGGACCAGTTTGCAGTCTGAACCCTCTAAAGTTTAGTCAAGATTTCACATATCCTGCACCGCAAGAAAAGATGGGTTCAGCTTCATAAGGCCCCTTTAAATCAGACCAAAAAAAAACAAACATATTAAAACAAGTAAAAGAAACGTAAAAATGCAAAGCAAAACAAAAAGGAATAAACGTTCAGACGTCAGGTTCCCAAATGGAGTGGACTTCAGGTGTGTGGGGCGGAGCCAGCGCAGTGGCGTGACCCCGGGAGCCATGACCCCAAGAGCCGTGACCCCGGGAGCCGTGACCCCAGGAGCTGTGACCCCAGAAGCCGTGAGCCGTGGCCCCAGGAGCCGTGACCCCAAGGAGCCGTGACCCCGTGACCCCAGGAGCCGTGACCCCAAGGAGCCGTGACCCCGTGACCCCAGGAGCCGTGACCCCGGGAGCCGTGGCCCCAAGGAGCCGTGACCCCAGGAGCCGTGGCCCCAAGGAGCCGTGACCCCAGGAGCCGTGGTGGAAAACAACCCTCTGTCACCCAGTGAGGTAACTTTATGAAAAAAAAAAAAAACGTCTACAGTTTCTTCTTGTCTTGTCATCTGGTCATCTTCTTTTGTGTCTGTGTCATCTCTCTCCCGTGGTGAAATTAAAAACAATATCACCTTTTTGAATCCCTGCCTGACCTCCCTTGGCCTCCTCCTGTCCCATGCAGGATATATGGAGCTCTCTCTCTCTCTTTGTCTGTCTCAGGGCAGGAGCAGTCTGCGGCAGGGGTGAGGTTGGGGTTCGCTTGGCCGCTGGGTGTCCCGTTGGGCTCCCTCAGTTGTCCACCTTCACGGGGCCCGAATCGGCCGGCTCGCCTTCCTCCTCCTCCGCTACGTCGGCCGGGACCCAGCCTGAGGTCTCCTCTCCTTTCACGATCCGCTCCCACTGGCCCAGGTTCTCCCTGCACACACACAACACATCTGTCAACACAGGCAATCTGCACACACACACACACACACACACACACAACCCAACAGGGCAGTCCGCACACACACAACACATCTGTTCACACAGGCAATCTGCACATACACACACACACACAACCCAACAGGGCAGTCCGCACACACACAACACATCTGTCAACACAGGCAATCTGCACACACACACACACACACACACACGACATCTGTCAACACAGGCAATCTGCACACACAACCCAACAGGGCAGTCCGCACACACACAACACATCTGTTAACACAGGCAATCTGCACACACACACACACACACACACTGGGGCAGGTAGACTGGTGTCTGGGGCAGGTAGACTGGTGTCTGGGGCAGGCCCTAATCTCAGAAGTACACTGCAGTGCCATGTGCTGTGTGTAAAGTACAGGAACACAAAACTAATTTAAAATCAGTATTCTCTCTCTCTCTCTCTCTCTCTCTCTCTCACATATTTACGATTTTAAGCTCAAGTAAAGTCTGTAGTTCGGAGTGACCATGTCCTGTCCCAATTGTTTTAATTAAATGCACATGTATTGTAAATGTATTGCAGTACTTCGCAAATGTGAGGTTATGGAACCTGTATCGGTTTCGCCACATTATTCAGAAGTGGCCAGACTTCTGTGTGCTCTAAGCGAAAGAAGATTAGTAAAGCTTAATGCCACGCAGATGTTTCTGAGTCAGTTCTCTCGTCCTGATGAATCAGTCTCTGTTGAATCGGGTCGAGTCTTTTCAAGTAATTTAAGGTCAAGCTGCTTGGAGTGATATGCTATGCTGTTCTCTAATAACTATCTTAAAAAGAAATATGCTTTTGCTTTCATTCATACAGAATAAAAAAAAAGTATGTCATACTGCATTATCAACAATACCAGGTCTCAATTTATTTATCTATTTACAATAATAACGATAATAATAAAAAATAGCTCCGGGATCTATTCATCTGTCATTCCACAGACACACAGGACTTCACAGAGGCGTAGTTGTTCTTGCTATACTTTCTAGTCTGATTTGAGTCCACAGTTTGAGTCCCAGGTGGAGCTCTCGTAGCGTAGTGATCAAAACACTGGAGGGTATACAGATGTCCGCACAGAGCCTTGCACCCATCCTCTGATGACGAAATAATAAACGCCACTCAGACCCTAGCTGACTTGCAAAGTATGGCTGTGGTCGGATAGTCTCTTTTGCTTAGGGAGACTCCTAAATGACCTGGCAGCCATGATAAGCTGGTAAGGTTCTGGTTGAGACCCGCGTTAATACCCCCCGCTGTTGCATAACTACATAGCCTAGGGTAAGTGCAGTCTTATTCTCTTAGCACTCTGGTTGTCTTTTCCTAAGTTCTTATAAATTCTCCTTCACATCGTTCCTTGTCCTCATGACAAGTTCCATGGAGGTCAAGGAAAAGTGGTAAGGAAAGGACCTAGGACATAATTATTTGACTATCCGACTGCAGCCAAAAATTAAGCGGTAAGGCCTAGTTGCAGGAGGAACGTGCACATAGGCATCTCAAATCTGTTAGGATATAAAAAGTGAAAAAATAAGAGAGAACAGAGAGCCAAGCCGTAGAAAAGGCTAAATAGTTGGTCACCCTATTTTCCCCAAATAAAGGCATGTAATGATTGACCATTATTTGGTGTCCATGAACAAGTACCTACCTAGCTAACATAACCATTATGGCTTAGTCACAGCCGTAATGATCTAAGTAACTAACTAGCTAAGTTGAAAAGCAGGGGTAGTGTGTGTTTTCTCTTAAATATTTGTAAGTTAACTCCACAGCAAATTGGGTGAGTGCAATTTTGGTCCAAATTTAAGTTACTTTTGCAATTGCTAGCTACCTACATGCTTAATAGCTAAACGTTACTTCAGAGATCAGGTCTGCCCTCGTCATGCACAGATTCCCTCAACCCATCTCCTAGATGAAGGAGTAGGAGATGAGCAGTATTTCATAATATATATATATTTGGGAATATATATTTACAGAGCAATCCATGTGGCTAGAGGACTAAACAAAGTCTTGTGTTCATCCATGGTAATGTATATAGCTACTTTACCCCCTATACTCACTACCCTTATTGAGTTTGCAATTCTGCTGCAGATTTAGTTTATCTTCATTTAATTTACTAAGTTAAATTAAACTAAAGAATTATATTCTTTCACAGTTTCCAAAATTTCCAGTGGCGCCCCTGTCTGGTGGGAGATAACAAGTTAATTAACTAAAGCAAGTCTTGAAGGCTGTGGATATAAAACGTTTATTTTTTTTTCAAAAACAAAAAGGATGAAGGCAACGAGGCACAGGCGAGGCTAGAGTAGGGGGAGAAGATTAAGATCCTATTGCTGACCATTTTGGCCAGAGCAAAGTCAAAGGGAATGAAATGATGAGAGCCATTTTCAACTTTAATATATCCCTGGTTAAAAGCCACACCCCCCATCCCCCCCATCTTCCTTAGCTCCTAAAGTACATTTTCATCAGAACTCTCTTTAGCCTTGTCATGGAATATCAAAGCTGATATGAACCGTGTCAAAAAAAAAAAAGAACAAAAAGAAAGACAGAAAAACGGAAGGGAAGAAAATCGCCTCTCTTTTTCTCGCCCATTCCTTTCAATTAGTGGCGCTGATGTTGTTTGTGCACGCCGCCTCTGATCCCTCAGTGAGCTGGGGGAGTTACGCTAACTAGCACACACAGACACACACACACACACACACACAGGCAGGGCTGGGAGCACTGGGATTGCTGCCCGCGGATTCCAGGCCGGAACCTTGGTGCTGACGCACTGGCCTGGCTTCTCATGCTGTTTGCATTCCCGCCGGATCAAGGTCACAAAGGCTCTAACACACCGGCCAGCCTCAGACACACGGGGGGGGGGGGGGGGGGGGGGGGGGGGGGCCACACACACACACACGCATTTTTTAAACTCAAACTTTGATCTCCAGTGTCAAAGCACACTCAGCACACACACACACACACACACACACACACACACACACACACACACACACACACACACACACACAGACAGACTTATTCTCAAAATAAAGGAAAATAAATAATAAATAAATTGATAAATAAACGGATAAATACATAAATCACAAATGATCAGACACAGTCACAACTACTCAAGACTGCACCAGCATTGACCACTCATGGCTTTGAAATATATCTGTGGCAATGACGACAAACACCTGACCCACAACAATTCATGTCTTTGTCAGCTAACCTACACTTTCATATGCGATCAGTGTGCATTTGTGTTTATTTGGAGCTGTAAACACCAATCACAACGCAGGAGATGACCCACACACACACACACACACCCACACACCCACACAAACACACCAACACCCACACAAACACACACAGCCCCACACAAACACACACACACACCCACACACACACACATGCACACAAACCCACACCCACACAAACACACACAAACACACACACCCACACACACACCCAAACACACACACCCACACACACACACACACACACACACACACACCCAAACACACACACTCACTCACCTGCAGGCCTTCAGGAGGGGTTTGGCGGCAGGGAAGAGTTCAGCCAGTGTGGTGTAACACGGGATGGCTACAGCATTGTAGAAGCCCACCTGCCAATGGTGCGTTCAAGAAGGGAAACACATTACTGCTTTCCACAAACCAGATGGAAAAACATAGTGTGACCCCCCCCCCCTGATGACGTTAGTATGACCATTAGGCGGACCACTATAATTAGGCTGTTCACTGACACAGGAATTGCAACGGAAAACTGGGAGATGTGTGAGAGAGCCAGAAGTATGCATAGTAGCATGTCTAGTATGGATGACATCACTATATGGTTGTGAAAGTTCTCAGATCACATGATACATCTAAAATGTGTGTTCTTAGGTCTCCATTGCATGAAATTAATATTAAAATACTATTACAAAAAATATTAAAACACAAAAACAATCATATAGCTAATCTGTCTGATGTCCTTATCTCTTACTAATTTGTTTTCTAGTCTATGTAGATTTAAAGTGGGGTTTAATGAGGAAGAAATCTCCACCACAAAATCATCATTCTGACACAGTCATTTTGACACCAAAGTCCTGGAGGGACTGCCTACGTGTGTAACACCTACAGTATGCTGCTCCACAGAGACAGGCAGCAGCAGCTGTGTGTGTGTGTGTGTGTGTGTGTGTGTGTGTGTATTTACCTGTCCCTGTGGGACCTCATCCTTCTTGTCTCTGTCCATCATGGGGATGGGCTGCATTCCTGTCTTCTTCATCTCGTCGCCCTGAGAGACACAGAGGTTAGAGGTCAAAGCTGCTCCACCAATAGGATGAGATCCACAGAGATCCAAAGATCCAGAGAGATCCACATGTCCACATGTGCTACAGTGGTGCACTGTGAAAAGGCCTTTTCAGTTGAATATCTTCTTTAATAATATAATTATATCATCATTAATATCTTCTACTCAAACAAAGGCCTACAGTAATAGTAAAGAATACTAAAGAATGATCATCAGGTGTGGTAAAGTATGAGTTAGTGTGGTTAAGTTTACAGGCAGAAGGTTGCAGAAGGACTTTATATGAAGTCCAATGAGCAATGAGATGGTTAGAAGATGGTGATTGAAAACCCTTTCCAATTCTATGGTTTCAACAGGCCAAATGCACACGAACACAAAACATTCGTTACATATGTCGAGTTCTAACGCCACTTTCTACAATTAAAAAACACGATCATTCTTGTGAGAATGGCCAGCCATGATTCTTCAATAATCCATTAAGACACTCATAATAATGAGAGCTGTGGTTCTGACCCAAAGCGTGATGCGGGTGAAGACTACTAGTCTGTTAGGCGTACCTCAGCCCAGAACTCGGCGTAGATGTCGTTGGCCGTGATCCGTGTGACAGGCCACAGTTTGGTCACAGAGCAGAGGTCACAGGCCGTCATCATCAGGCCAATCACGCGGTCTCTACAGGTGATGGATACAATTTTAGACCAATCATACAGCCTCCACAGAATACAGAATAAAGCAACCACACATACAATAATCAAATGATCCACATTCAAGCATATATTATATAGGTATACAACCCATATATTTATTGCACTGTATTTATCCACATTCAAGCATATATTGTGTAGGTATACAAACCATATATTTATTTCACTGTGTGTGTGTATACACTCCCTATAATGTACATGACGGGTTTCCAACTGGGAGTGCAGACACAATGTGTGTAATGTTAGCAAATGGAATTACACAGTTTTCCAATTCATTAGACTTAATAATGAGCTGGTGTCTGATGTTGAGTTAATGTGGATTTTAATTAAGCTGCATGACTTGCTAGACTGAGAAAATGACTATGGCAAGACATGCATAAACCTTCACCATGTTGTTGAAAAAAGTGTTAAACTTGACAAAAAAGATACTTGTCTACCACAATTCCTTTGACATATAACTATCATAGACTATCTAAAATGACAACTTTGATACAATGTTATTACAGTATTAGATATTAATAGATAGATATTAGATATTATGCCAAACGTTAGTTCTGGCTTGTTTGTTAAACCGGTGTTTCAGACAGAGAACATTCCAGAGCACAGAGGCGTGGAGGTGGAGCGGCCCGTGACTGGCTACCACTGACCTGTGCGCGTGGTTGTTGAAGTCCAGCGCCCCCGTGGTGTGCAGCTCCGCCAGCTGCTTGCGGTTGCTGAAGTACAGGGCAAGGTCAGTGGCGATGATGGCCTTGCGTATGATCTCGAGGACCTGCTCGTACTCGCTGGAAGTCAAGTTGGAGAAAATATTGTGCCCTTCCAGCTATGGGAAACAAAGAGATCAATAAAAAAGCAAATGCTCCACTTATGAGGGCGTCCGGCTCAGCTAGACTGCAGCGTCGTAGCTGAAAGGGGTCCTCAGCGAGGAGGCAGGGGGGCGGGGTAGGGGGTCACAGGGAAGGGGTTGAGGGGGGCGGGGGGGGGGGGGGGGGGGGCAGCACCCACAGCAGTCCTCTGTCAGGTCAGTGAACTCGTTGGCGAGACATTGTGAGAAACTGTCAGCGTGAAACAGTCCGTGTCAAAATCCCTCTTACTGCTTGTCCAAAAACGACAGTTTTAACCGCCGAAAGGAGGTGCGGTTAGCATACTTTTGGGCTAACGTTTCAAAGCTGTGCCGGTTTTGATATTAATATCTGCCGTTTTTGCCGGACCACGCACAGATCTTAAGAGAGATTGTGGTTAGAAGACTATGGTGTCGCTTTTCAACCAAACCCGGCTCCCAATGAACACTAGGTTTAGTTTTCCGGAAAATTCAAACAAATATGTTGACTTTGTAATGGATTTGGGGAGCACTCCTATCCCTCAGGAAGGCTCACAGCCCTTAGGGATTTGGCTATAAGTGGCTTGCCTGACTGTAGAATAAAACCCATGTGTGTGTCTGTCTGTGTGTGTGTGTGTGTGTGTGTGTGTGTATGCCTTCTGTCTGAGTGTGGGCACTCAGAATTCATTTATCCAAAGGAAAGTCCCTAAAGTTCACAGTCAGATATGACAGGAGAAAAGAGAGTGAGGAAAAGAAACAGACAGGGCGACTTTGACTAAAACAGCAGAACAGAGAAACATAGAGAGCAAGAAAGACTGAGAGGAAAATGGAGAGAGAGGGAGAGAGCAAGAGAGAGAGAGAGAGGGAGAAAGAGGGGGAGAGAGAGAGGGAGAAAGAGAGGGAGAGTAGAGGGAAAGCAAGAAAGACTGAGGAGAAAATGGAGAGAGAGAGAGAGCCTTTTCAGGGAGAGTAGAGAGAGATAGACAGAGACAGAGACACAGAGAGAGAGAGAGAGAGAGAGAGAGAGAGAGGGAGAAAGAGAGGGAGAGAGAGGGGGAGAGAGAGAGGGAGAAAGACAGGGAGAGTAGAGGGGAAGCAAGAAAGACTGAGAGGAAAATGGAGAGAGAGAGAGAGCCTTTTCAGGGAGTGTAGAGAGACAGAGACACAGAGACACACAGAGAGAGAGAGAGAGAGAGAGAGAGAGAGAGAGAGAGAGAGAGAGAGAGAGTAGAGGTGAAAGCA
>NC_137910.1:9370852-9373352 GCF_963457725.1 Sprattus sprattus | reverse complement strand
TGAATGAGTAAGACAGTTGGAGAGCCAGTGGAGGGAGAGTTTTCTTTATAAAAACTATTAAATCCGCAATTATAGCTGTGCTTGCTTACATCTGTTCTGCGTGAATGTGAGTGTCTGTGTATATGTATGTGTGTGTGCTTGCGAGACCTAAGAACTGGTGTACTCACATTTGCACAGTGTAAGGCCAGAGCACAAAAGACAGCAAACATCTTAAAGTTGTTCTCGTCAGTTTTCGTGAAGGCACTTCCGTTCAGCTTGTTCACCATCTGTACGACACCTATTACAGTCCCCCGGCTCACGATGGGCATGCACAGGATGTTCCTAGTGGTGTACCCAGTGTACAGGTCCACCTCTCTGTGGAGAGAGAGAGAAAGAAAGGGAGAGAGAGAGAGAGAGAGAGAAGGAGAAAGTGAGAGGGAGGGAGGAGAGAGAGAGAGATAGGGAGAAAGAGAGAGGGAGAGAGAGAGGAGGGAGAGAGATATGGAAAGAGATGAAGAGAGAGAAGAAGAGAGGAGGGAGAGAGAGAGAGAGAGAGAGAGAGAGAAGGAGAAAGTGAGAGGGAGGGAGGAGAGAGAGAGAGAGAGGGAGAAAGAGAGAGGGGGGGAGAGAGATATGGAAAGAGATGAAGAGAGAGAAGAAGAGAGGAGGGAGAGAGAGAGGGAGAGAGAGGGGGGGGGGGGGGGGGCGGGGGGACAAAATCAGATGAGTGCCCATCATCCATCAGCACCTGAGTTTAACAAAGTCAGGACTAGATTGGCGGCTCATCTAGGCTTTGGGTAATCACCTTACTCCAGATTAGGGCCAGATCTACCCCACTGCACCAGTAAGGGGGGATTATCACGGCATCACAGTCTCATCTAACACACCGCATCAGGCCTGCTGAATGAGTTTACAGACAGCACCGGGCCCTGAGAGGCTCTGATGACTGTGGTGAGATAAGCTCTGTGGCTAAAGCTAGATATGGCCACCATGTAGACTTACAGAAGAGGAACAGGTTCATAGGCAAATGGTGAGAGAGGAATTTGAGTATGTAAATAGACTAAAGAAATATGTTGCTGGCTGCGAAAGCCACAAAGGTTGTGTGTGTATGGGGTGTGTGTGTGTGTGTGTGTGTGTGTGTGTGTGTGTGTGTGTGTGTGTGTGTGTGTGTGTGTGTGTGTGTGGTGTGTGTGTGTATGTGTGTGTGTGGGTGTGTATGTGTGTGTGTTGTGTGTGTGTGAGTGTGTGTGTGTGTGTGTGTGTGTGTGTGTGTCTGTGTGTGTGTATGCATGCGTTTTACCTATTGAATCGAGGGTCTGCATAGGCATCTGGAATATTTAAGACTTCTCCCGTCCGTGCCACTTGGCCGGCGATTCCTTTCTCTATAGAAAACCTGCGGATGCACATGGCACACATGAACTCAGACCGACACGTGAAACACACTCTACATAAGGCTCACGTGTCCAACAACGTCACACTACATAAGGCTCACGTGTCCAAACACACTCTACATAAGGCTCACGTGTCCAACAACGTCACACTACATAAGGCTCACGTGTCCAAACACACTCTACATAAGGCTCACGTGTCCAACAACGTCACACTACATAAGGCTCACGTGTCCAAACACACACTACATAAGGCTCACGTGTCCAAACACACACTACATAAGGCTCACGTGTCCAAACACACTCTACATAAGGCTCACGTGTCCAAACACACACTACATAAGGCTCACGTGTCCAAACACACACTACATAAGGCTCACGTGTCCAAACACACACTACATAAGGCTCACAGGTCCAAACACACACTACATAAGGCTCACGTGTCCAAACACGTCACACTACATAAGGCTCACGTGTCCAAACACACACTACATAAGGCTCACGTGTCCAAACACACACTACATAAGGCTCACAGGTCCAAACACACACTACATAAGGCTCACGTGTCCAAACACACACTACATAAGGCTCACGTGTCCAAACACACTCTACATAAGGCTCACGTGTCCAAACACACACTACATAAGGCTCACGTGTCCAAACACACACTACATAAGGCTCACATGTCCAAACACACACTACATAAGGCTCACGTGTCCAAACACACACTACATAAGGCTCACGTGTCCAAACACACACTACATAAGGCTCACGTGTCCAAACACACACTACATAAGGCTCACGTGTCGAAACACACACTACATAAGGCTCACAGGTCCAAACACACACTACATAAGGCTCACAGGTCCAAACACACACTACATAAGGCTCACGTGTCCAAACACACACTACATAAGGCTCACGTGTCCAAACACGTCACACTACATAAGGCTCACGTGTCTAAACACATCACACTACATAAGGCTCACGTGTCCAAACACACACTTCATAAGGCTCACGTGTCGAAACACACACTACATAAGGCTCACGTGTCCAAACACGTCACACTACATAAGGCTCACGTGTCCAAACACACACTACATAAGGCTCACGTGTCCAAACACGTCACACTA
>NC_137910.1:9360852-9365852 GCF_963457725.1 Sprattus sprattus | reverse complement strand
GCCTCTTTATCCTGTTAGCTCACGTACACACACAACTCTTGCATCACAATCCAACTAACACACCCCTCCAACCGCCCCCCCTAACACCCGGGGGACTCTTACTTTGACACGTCTAGGAGGAAGTCATTGAGCTCAGTCTGTTTGGCAAGGCCTCTGCAAACCTGGTAGGCAAAAACATAAAACACAATGTTAGCTCTAATGAGCTTGCATGTCGGTTCAGACAATATGTCCAAAATGCATGAAGCAATGCAAATAATTCACTTTACAATTTTACAATCGTCTTTTTTCATCTCTGATATAACCTTGCGGCTGAAACAAGACCTTGAGTGCGTCCCTGTGCGTCCAACTCCCAACTGCCCCCTGGAGAAGAGAGAGCTAATAACACTGAGCACTGCGATGCCATCCTACAGCCAGGGGCATCTCTGGTACAGGGCTCCTGGCCTGCTGGTACTGTACCAGTCAAAAGTTTGGGCACACCTTCTCATTTTTTGAGAGGTGTCTTCTTTACTTTTATTATTTTCTACATGGTAGATAACACTTTTTTTTGTTTAGTACATCTTTCCATATGTCTTCTTTCATAGTTAAAATGTCTTCAGTATTAATCTACAACGTAGAAAATAATAAAAGTAAAGAAAACACTTCTCAAAAAAATGTAAAGTGTGTCCAAACTTTTGACTGGTACTGTACGTCTAAGGCCCACTGGCTGAATGGAGGAAGTGTAGCGCCAGGGGCAAGGGGTAGCGCCAGAGGCAAGGGGTGGCAGACAGCTTAATGGCCGGAGTTATCATCACACACTGTCCCTCCTGTTTCGTCACCTTAGTCTCTCCATTCCAGTGTACTGCTAGCTTAAAGCCAGCGGGAGAGCGCAGGAGTATCTCAAATGGTGCATTGCAAGTAGGGATGGGTATCGTTTGGGTTTTTTCCGATACCGGTACATAACCGATACTTTTAAAACGATACCGGTGCCTAAACGGTGCCAGAACCGATACTTTTTTTTTTTTTTTAATTAAAGACATTAGGCTTATTTATTGCCAAGGCAAATAGTTTTCTTTAAATTTAACAATATATTAACTGTTTGAGGTATACTATAAATAAAAATAAATACAAAACACTTGGCTTCAAACCTTTTAACTTCAAACTATGAACAATATATTAACTTATAACAACTGTTTACAGTATACTTAAATAAATATAAATAAATACATAACAAACTCTGTACACACACTTCACACTTCAGTAATACTTTTGCAGAAATATGAGCATGTTTGCCTTCAGAGTAAAACAAATATTAATTAGTTTGCATTTATTTAAACCCACTGGTTTCGTGAATGTGTACTGCCCCTTTAAAAGTTTAGCTTCAGGGCCTCTTGAGTTCTCTCCCCCATTTACACGCAATTTTGTTGCATATGCTGCACGTCGCGTTGTTTGAATCTTTTTGTGCGAAATACAGCCACACTTTTGATCGTTTACCTTTCGACATTTTCTCCGTTATATTGATGGCTAGCTCTGTTTGTGCTTGCTCTGTGCAAGGCTGCCTGCTCTTCGCTGTCAGACTGTTGCAATGTTATTGTAGCGTCCAAGTTAGTGCTCTCTTAAGAACTCACATTGAGAAGGAATATCTTTGGACGAGACGGTAGCTCTCCGTTTAATAAAGCGTATCCAACTTCTGCTTAGAACAACCACACTTATCTTGAAACCGAAACCACACGCAAGTCAACCCATTACCATGGCAACTCCTCAACACAAATCCCGTTTCCACTAGTCCCATACGGAATGCAGCGTGAGCGACACAGGCGAGAGTCTATATTGGGAGATGGAGCAGTTTTATATGTGCCCCACGAAATCTGTTATCAACACAAAAAAGTATACAGATCGTACTCAGAAAGATCTACGCCACTAACGTTACTTCTCGTTAGCTATCGCTAGTTTTGTTAAATTATAAAAAATTTAATTAAAAAAAAAAAAAATGATCTGCTCAGGCACCGAAAGGAAGCACCGAAATCTGCGTTGCATTTCGGTCCGGGTAGGTATCGGTTGTATGGAACCGGTGCCGTATTGGTACCGGTTCTCGGTACCCAACCCTAATTGCAAGGGCTCTGTCACGGACCAGCATGCCTTGGGACATGAGGCCCCTGGTGGCTCCAGTTCAGCGCTGTCATAATTGGCCCTCAGGAGAGGTGCGTGTGTTTGAGGTACGGACTCGTCGCACACACTGGGACAATCCCCAGCCCAGTCCAGGTACACCCGGGGTTTCAGGCCATCAAAACATGCACATGTGTGTGAATGTGTGTGTGTGTGTGTGTGTGTAGAGATGCAGAGGAACCAGAAGAAAACATTGTAGCCATGCTTGCATAAGCCCAAACAGTTCTCTGCTGAGCACCTCGACACAAAGTTTCACTAATGTGATCCAGCAAAAAAACAGGGGGTAGAAAAAGAAAGTAGTGATGTAACTCACCTGTGTGTGTGTGTGTGTGTGTGTGTGTGTGTGTGTGTGTGTGTGCGTGCGTGCGTGCGTGCGTGCGTGCGTGCGTGCGTGCGTGTGTGTGTGTGCGTGCGTGCGTGCGTGCGTGCGTGCGTGCGTGCGTGCGTGCGTGTGTGTGTGTATGTGTGTGTGTGTGTGTGTGTGTGTGTGTGTGTGTGTGTGTGTGTGCTCACCTGCACTTGGTGAATGGCTACAGAGGCCCATGCTAAGTTAGCGGTAGCAACCTGCAAAGAGAAAGAGCTCATGTTAGCCACACTGCATGTTAGCCACACTGCATGTGATTGCAACAGAAGGAAACTGCTGTAAGCCCTTGAAGACAGACTCAGTACAGACAGCATTTCTAAAGGTGCACCAATCATAAGACAGCATTTCTTAAGATGCACCAATCATAACACAGCATTTCTAAAGATACACCAATCAAAAGATAGCATTTTTAAGTCATCAGTCACAGGTGTGCCTTTTGGTGCTCCTAATGTTCAGTAAAAGGTCACTTTCATTGAAATGTAGTGGAACTTAGTTTGACCCTTATAGGCTCCCATAGTCCCACTATTCTAGTATAGTGAGTATCCACACTGCCCAACATGCATCATGCCAACATAACGAACACACAGACACACTCACGCATCACGCCAACATAACAAACATGCAGCCACACATACACACACACACACTCGCACATCACGCCAATATAACAAACACGCAGCCACACACACACACACACACACACACACACACACACACACACACACACACACACACACACACACACTCACGCATCACGCCAACATAAAAAACACATACACACACACTCACACATCACGCCAACTTAACCAACCCAATTCTGCAGTTTTTTGTACACTAGCGTTAACTTGTGCAAATATTCTATCTGTCATTTAACTGAGCAGCACCAACCAAAGACAAAAGGCTATTTTGACATCAACACACAAGGTCACGTGGTGTCTACCCAGACCTCCAAGAGACATAACTGCTTGTGTGTGTGTGTGTGTAGAATCCCTGACTGTAGGCTGACTTTCCTAAACAACCCGCCCGTACTGTACGGATGCTCCAAAACGGAGCACAGTGCAGTGCGGTGCGGTAGGGTGTGGTGTGGTACGGTGCGGTGCGGTGCGGTGCGGCCTGGCCCGGCCCGGCCCGGCTCACCTCCTGGTGGCTGAGGTTGAAGGGCTCACGGCCCCAGTGCCGGTGCAGCTCCAGGATAGCGATGAGGTCGCCGATGGCGGTGAGGATGGGGAGACACAGAACAGAATGAACACGGATCCCTGAGTCCTGCCCTGTGCCGTGGGGGAAGCGCTCATCCTGGGGGGGGGGGGGACAGACAGGCATAAACAAGGTACCTTATATGTATGTATATATATTTATATACAGCCGCGGAAAAAATTAAGAGACCACTTCAAAATTATCAGTTTCTCTGGTTTTACTATTTATTGGTGTGTGTTAAAGTAAAATGTACATTTTAGTTTTATTCTATAACCTACTGGCAACATTCCTACCAAAATTCAAATAAAAATATTGTCATTTAGATCATTTATTTGCAGAAAAATGACAATTGGTCAAAATAGCAAAAATGATGCAGTGTCTTCAGATCTCGAATAATGCAAAGAAAACAAGCTCATATTCATTTTTAAACTACACAATACTAATGCTTACACTTAGGAAGAGTTCAGAAATCAATATTTGGTGGAATAACCTTGATTTAAAATCACAACTTTCATGTGTCTTGGCATGCTCTCCACCAGTCTTTCACATTGCCGTTGGGTGACTTTATGCTACTCCTGGCGCAAGAATTCAAGCAGCTCGGCTTCTTTTCATGGCTTGTGACCATCCATCTTCCTCTTGATCACATTTCAGAGGTTTTTTATGGGATTCAGGTCTCGAAATTGGGCTGGCCATGACAGGGTCCTGATCTGGTGGTACTCCATCCACACCTTTACTGGCCTGGCTGTGTGGCATGGAGCATTGCCCTGCTGGAAAAAAACACTTCTCAGAGTTGGGGTACATTGTCAGAGCAAAAGGAAGCAAGTTTTTCTTCCGGGACAACGTTGTACTTTGCCTGGCTGAGGTTAGTAAAAGACCATAAGGATTGAAAAAGCGGACTGGAGGTTCTTCTAAGTTCGTCTTCTCTGATGAGTCCGATTTCACAGTAGGTGCAAGACTCTCTGGCTTGTAGGCCTCTCCAGGTCTCCGTCTAACCATCAGACGACCATGTGTTGGGCAAAGCTGAAAATTGGACTCATCAGAGAAGACGAACTAGAAGACCCTCCAGTTCGCTTTTTTCAATCCTTATGGTCTTTTACAAACCTCAGCCAGGCAAAGTACAACGTTGTCCCGGAAGAAAAACTTGCTTCCTTTAGCTCTACAATGTTCCCCAACTCTGAGAAATGTTTTTTCCAGCAGGGCAATGCTCCATGCCACACAGCCAGGCCAGTAAAGGTGTGGATGGAGTACCACCAGATCAGGACCCTGTCATGGCCAGCCCAATTTCAAGACCTGAATCCCA
>NC_137910.1:9320852-9335852 GCF_963457725.1 Sprattus sprattus | reverse complement strand
CTTTGTGAACGTAGGATTTTTATCATTCATTTATTTTTACAGAAATTAAGACAAAGCTAAATAATGGAGAGCACTGGAATAAACAATAAAGAAAATATAGCCATATCATTCCTTCAGTTAATGTTTCATTTTAAAAATGCTAAATAGTTCATTATAACTTTGTTATAGGTCACATAACGTATGGCTATGACAAATAACTGTACCGCAATGATCTAAATAACTATACCAAAGCAAGCGGGGGGGACAATAAGAGTGTGTGTGTGTGCTAGAGGTGAAGTGGTCTAATGCAGTCTAGGTCTAGGTTTCCATCGGAAGATACTGGGCTGCAGGGGACAGACAAATAGCAGCTGCGTCGCTGGTTTGGCGAGCTCCACTTGGGGTTTTGTGTGTGTGTGTGTGTGTGTGTGTGTGTGTGTGTGTGTGTGTGTGTGTGTGTGTTCTGCTCAAACTCCACTCAGGGTTTAGTGTGTTGTGTGCGGCTTTCTTTCCCCAAAACCACACCACTAAACAAAGCCGTCCCACTCACTCTGGACGTAAACTGTGTACCGTTCTCCCCCTCAACACACACACACACACACACACACTCACAAACACAAGCCCTCATCCTGACATGTTCCCTTTCAGCCTCAAACCCCAGAAAGTAGGACACCTCAACCTCTGCTGCCATTGTCGCAACCCTTACCATCTCCACCCTAGAGCTTCTCTTTCTCATTCTCTCTCTCCTCTCTCTCTCTCTCTCTCTCTCTCTCTCTCTCTTTCAACCCCAACCATCTCCACCATACAGCTTCTCTCTATCTCTCTCTCTCTTTCTAGAAAAACAGCACAAAAAAATATTAGCGCTCTAATCACATGCCCCATCATCAAAGCTACCCCGTGAATCACATGACAATGAGGATCGCAACAACAAACCACCACCACAACCCAACACCACAAGCCTGAGTGCTCCAGCCCACACCCTCCCCCCATATCCCACCACACACACACACACACTTTCCCACACACACACACATCTCAATCAACTAAAAAAATCATCAAGGGCCACTTTTACCCCTTATCACGCTGGGAACTACACGCGCAGACTTTTTTTTTTTTTTTGCGTTTTCCTGACAGTCTGCTCAGACAGCCATTAGGAGGAGCCAAGTACCCCTCTCTCCCTCTCCCCAACACGAGCGCCAACTGGGCCCGGGATGAATAATACATCAGCCCAGCTTTAGGGACTCTCCCCCAGAATCTAAAGCGGAGTGGAGTGGCGAACATTATGTGGCGACGACAGCAGCTCAGTCTCACAGACTCAGAGTTCTCCTTGACAAGGCTATGGACGTCACCAGAACACTCTCACTCGTGAAGAGCTTTAATGTGATACATCTCTGAGCTTGTGCCAATGTAGTGGAGTTCCACCTAGCACAGCAAAGCACAGCACAGCACAGCACAGCACAGCACAGCACAGCACAGCACAGCACAGCACAGCACAGCACAGCACAGCACAGCACAGCACAGCAGTCGTTTCAATGACTCTGTGGGGACATGGCACCTCTTTCAAAGCCTGAAGTGTGCATGTGTGTGTGTGTGTGTGTGTGTTTGTGTGTGCATATGTGTGTGTGTGTGTGTGTGTGTGTGTGTGTCGGTGTGAGGTATGTGCACATGGTATCCTTGCATGGTCTCTATCTGTCAGGCTCCAATCAGAGCCCTTTATGTGTGCGTGGTTGTGTGTGTGTGTGTGTGTGTGTGTGTGTGTGCGTGTGTGCGTGTGTGTGTGTGTGTGTGTGTGTGTGTGTGTGTGTGGTGCTCCAGCAGAGAGCCTTGCAGGTCTGTCCCCATCATTTATTCATTGGCACAAGCAGACGCACTTATCCGGTGAGAGCCGCTGTCTTTTCACACTGCTGCCTGGGCGGCATCTCTTGGACACAGTTGCCAAGGAAAACTGGGGGAATGTGATGGCCGGATGGTTTCATCCCAACACTGAATTAGCTGGGAATGCTGTAATAGGCCTCTCTCCCAACTTCCTTTCACACTCGACCTGGGCTCACTCTGTAGTTTTGGGATCCCATAACCTACTGTAATTAACACTCTCTTATAACTCTGTGCAAATGACTGGTAATGGTTTTACAGCTCCAAACGTACTTCTGTGCCAAGCAAAATGTTCTCATGGTTGAACTGCATATGGCCTACACATAGCATCTGCACATGAATAACTACACTAAACATGTAGTATATATCATCTTAAAGCTGCCATTAACTCTACATGTTATGTAATGTTAGTTTATGTCAATGGTTAATGGTACATCCATGAAAATATAATGTATTGAATAATGTTAGTTATCCACAATCTGGATGTAAAGTTTAATACATAAATAACGTACATGCAGTGGTGGTCCGTCAGGGCCTTCAAGGCCTTCTCTGCTGGCCTAAACATCATCAGAAAATAAATGTAATAAAATACATTTAATTTTAATATTTTCTTTTCATAAATATGTATTAAATTATTCCCCATAGTCCATTATCTTCATTTCATAGCTTCCAGCGTTGTTAATTTATGTTAGAGCTTTCATCCAATCATATTTCAGCTATCATGTGTTGCCACGCTCCAAGAAATCTTCCCCGAGAACAGAAATCTTCCCTGAGGCCTTCAGAATTCACATTGAAGGCCTGTGTACATCTGATTGGTTATCACAACTGGCTGTTTCAGTTCATTTAAGTTGAATGAACTGAAACAGACAGTTGTGACAACCAATCAGATTTCGAGTTGGCGACATTGGGCCTTCTAGAAGGCCCGGAAGATTTCTTTCCTCGCGTTGAACGTGACACGTAAACGTCCTTTGATTGGATACTGAGGCAGACCGGTGCAGTGCTTCAGTGCTCAGTTTAGCTGGCTAATGCGAAAACGACGTACATCGGTTTCAATGCTTATTATGCTAGTTGTTTCAATTGGTAAGACTAAATATAATTACATTAACCAACTCAAATAAACTAGTTTACACCAACTTGATAATTCCAGTTTTTGAAACAATTACAACGCCATTTTCAAGACGGAACTTTCAAGAAAAACTGGATATCGTGAGGATGGGAAGTTTAATGAAACTGCTTTGCAGGTGGGACAATGCGATGTTTAGTGGACAAACTTGTTAAAGCTCACATAGGCTAATTTCGGTGGACTTAATAAAACTTTGTAGACTAATCCCTGAAAATCGCCTTTTATTTTTAAGTTGTGACAGTAATATCCAAGCGATCATATAACTGAGAGTTTACTACTCTTAATGTATTGTTAATACGGGTGTATTGATTTTAAATGCTCCGGAAATATTAATAAAGTCTGTTGTACTCGACTATGTTAAGGTGATGCAATGCTCACTTATACTGCCTTTCTGTATAACTATAATGGTTCGAGAGCCATGGCGTCGTAATGATGGTATTAGGAGGTGGATTCACTCAGTTAACATCGTGTAGGACATCGCTGAAGGCCTAGTCGTGAAATGCACGGACCGCCACTGCGTATGTAACAGGTTTAATTCTTCCCACTTGCCATTGCTTGTTGTTGGTAGCTGTAGCTGTAGCTGTAGTGGTGAGTTTGGTGTGTTAGAGCTCCCTCTATGGGACTGTAGTTGTAGTATACCTGGCATTGCCGCGTCCTCTCCTCAGTCTGCGTTTACCCTTACTGAGAGAGGTACGTACCCAGAGCAGGTGGATCATAATGTACACTTTTAGTATATCTTAAACATGAGTTTGAGTGCTGTAACAGTGTTTTAGTGTATTTGATAATTAGTATAACAGTATAGTGTATTTCGGAGTTGATATCTATATTTGTAAAGTGTATTTGAGAGTTTAGGATTGCTAGCTTTGCTAACCATGCGGTTTTGCTTCTATGCTACTGTTATATCTCAATGAAAAGCTGCTTCAGCTTAATTGTCTCTTTCTCATGTTAGGCTGTCGATCTGGGGATGTGTGATCACTTTGCTCTGTTTGTATTACTGTATGTCAGGTATGTAACCAACTCATTGCCATGTGTATTTTTCTTATAAGGGTTAAGTTTTCTATTCAATGTTGCTGAATAGCACAGGATTAGCATCTACAGTGACAATGAACACCATGAGGGCAACTCTCCGGTGTATCTATAATCAGTCTGCATTTACCCTTACAGAGAGAGGCTGTCGATCTGGGGATGTGTGATCACTTTGCTCTGTTTGTATTACTGTATGTCAGATGTCCTGAATAAACGGCTGGGTGCCAAAAGAATCACCGTGTCGGTATCAAAATCACAACGCAAGACAGAGTACTAAACCGCTACACGTACATGTAACGTACATTAACTTCTGCATTTATCAATGCTTATGGCTTATAAATACTGAGGTTCATGTCAACAAATGAATTAACAGATAGCCGACTATCCTTGAAGGAAAGTTCTACTAATATAATCCTCTCAAGTGCTTTTCTAGTTTACACAGTGTGCACGTGCAAGAGAGATGTCCTCCTGTGACTAAGAGATGCAAACTGTTCTTATTCTCGAGAGCCACCTGCACGTCGTTTACAAATGACAGGGTTGGGGCCACTCTCCACTCTCGTACGTAAAACAGATCCAAATTTCACGGTCCGTTTAAGCATTCAAATGGAATAAAGACGGCAGTGCAGATAGCACAGACAACACAGATAGCGCAGATAGCACAGATAGCACAGATAGCACAGACAGCCCAGATAGAACAGATAGCGCAGATAGCACAGACAGCGCAGATAGCACAGATAGCGCACATAGCGCAGATAGCACAGATAGCACAGACAGCGCAGATAGCACAGACAGCGCAGATAGCACAGATAGCGCAGATAGCGCAGATAGCGTAGATAACGTAGATAGCACAGATAGCATAGATAGCACAGATAGAGCAGATGGAACAGATAGTGTAGATAGCACAGACAGCGCAGATGGCACAGATAGCACAGATAGCACAGATAGCGCAGATAGCACATATAGCACAGATAGCACAGACAGCCCAGATAGAACAGATAGCGCAGATAGCACAGACAGCGCAGATAGCACAGATAGCGCACATAGCGCAGATAGCACAGATAGCACAGACAGCGCAGATAGCACAGACAGCGCAGATAGCACAGATAGCGCAGATAGCGCAGATAGCGTAGATAACGTAGATAGCACAGATAGCATAGATAGCACAGATAGAGCAGATGGAACAGATAGTGTAGATAGCACAGACAGCGCAGATGGCACAGATAGCACAGATAGCACAGATAGCGCAGATAGCACATATAGCGCAGATAGCACATATAGCGCAGATAGCACAGACAGCGAGATGGAACAGATAATGCGGATAGCGTAGATAGCACAGATAGCACAGATAGCACAAATAGCGTAGATAGCACAGATAGCGTAGACAGCACAAATAGCGCAGATAGCACAGACAACACAGATAGCGCAGATAGCATAGATAACGCAGATAGCGCAGATAGCACAGATAGCGCAGATAGCACAGATAGCGCAGAAAGCACAGATAGCGCAGATAGCGCAGATAGTGCAGATAGTGCAGATAGCACAGATAGCGTAGAAAGCACAGGGGAACGACTCTCAGAACGGCCCTGGGTGTCCTTGGGACACAAGTGGGCGGTTGTTCAAAACGAGCATTTTAAACAAGCGCCCAACTAAAGATGTCAGATAGCTGACAGTTTGACATCACCGCGCGGAGGAAAGACGTCACCTGTCATGGGACTGTCTCTCTGGTGACCTTGGGGGAAAGATACACACTGGGCGAGGTCTCCCTCTATGGCAAGAACTATACTATGACAACGAGCACGCCAGAGATTGTCAGTAAAACCTCAATTCAATCAGCTTGGTAAGGCCAAGGACCCAGCTGTAATATAATCCAAGGGGCAAACCTTGTTCCAGAGCCCTCTATTTAACCCGGCCTATCAGTTAGGCTTGGGCTTTGTGAAATCTGAATCTTTCTTACGGTCCTAATTGGTGAAGCCTTAACCATATTTGACCTTTCCTATATTGTCTTTGTAGGGAGGGTCCTATGGAGATAAAGACACAGAAACACAGCAACTATCCCCGGGAACCAAAGGTTGGGTTTGGCCCATAGCCTGGTGTTCTCACACAAACACACACACACACACACACACAAACACACACACACACACACACACACACACAAACACACACACACACACACACACACACACACACACACAAACACACACACACACACACACACACACACACACACTGGTGTTCTCCTTATAATGGTGATTGATAGGGTTTTTTCCAGCACATTTTCTTTTCTACTTTTTATTTCCTCCATTTTTTTTTCCTCCTTTCCCTTCTTGTTTTCCGTCTCACTTGTCTTGATGGCTCCCCCCCCCCCTCCACACACACACACACACACACACACACACACACACACACACACACACAAGTGCTTAGTATAGACCCCTGTGACTGCAGTGACAGGCCAGACCCTAGAGAGGCAGTGTGGGGTCTCGTGGGCATTGTCCATCCCACACCACACCAGCTGATGCGCTCCCAATGGGCTCAGGCCAGTTCAGCGGGGACCAATCTCTCTCTCTCTCTCTCTCTCTCTCTCACACACACACACACACACACACACACACACACACACACACACACACACACACACACACACACACACACACACACACATAAACAACACACACACACAAACACACACACACAAACACACACACACACAGCTGATGTGCTCAGGCCAGTTCAGCGGGGACCAAAGAAAAGTTCAGCTCTGCTGTGATGCAGGATAAAGTCCTGGTCAGTGGCTTGACCTCAGATCCTCAGCTAAAATCTATTCCCACTTGGACCGCTGATACCAGATCTATTCCCACTTAGACCGCCGAGACATGGCGTCACCATGGTTTGCACGCAACTGCTTCTCCGACTTTAACTGGCCCACAAGCAATCCTCGTCATCTACTGGGACTATGTTCGTTCCTGCCACTCATGGCCTGTCTCACACCATACGGGCCTGTCTCACACCATACGGGCATGTCTATCTGACACTCATGGCCTGTCTCACACCCTACGGGCATGTCTATCTGACACTCATGACCTGTCTCACACCATACAGGGATGTCTATCTGACACTCATGGCCTGTCTCACACCATATGGGCCTGTCTCACACCATACGGGCATGTCTATCTGACACTCATGGCCTGTCTCACACCCTACGGGCATGTCTATCTGACACTCATGGCCTGTCTCACTCCATACGGGCCTATCTCACACCATACAGGGATGTGTATCTGACACTCATGGCCTGTCTCACTCCATACGGGCCTGTCTCACACCATATGGGCCTGTCTCACACCATACGGGCATGGCTATCTAACACTCATGGCCTGTCTCACACCATACGGGCATGGCTATCTAACACTCATGGCCTGTCTCACTCCATACAGGGATGTCTATCTGACACTCATGACCTGTCTCACACCATATGGGCCTGTCTCACACCATACGGGCATGTCTATCTGACACTCATGGCCTGTCTCACACCCTACGGGCATGTCTATCTGACACTCATGGCCTGTCTCACTCCATACGGGCATGTCTATCTGACACTCATGGCCTGTTTCACTCCATACAGGCCTGTCTCACACCATACAGGGATGTGTATCTGACACTCATGGCCTGTCTCACTCCATACGGGCCTGTCTCACACCATATGGGCCTGTCTCACACCATACGGGCATGGCTATCTGACACTCATGGCCTGTCTCACACCCTACGGGCATGTCTATCTGACACTCATGGCCTGTCTCACACCATACAGGGATGTCTATCTGACACTCATGGCCTGTCTCACTCCATACGGGCCTGTCTCACACCATACAGGGATGTGTATCTGACACTCATGGCCTGTCTCACACCATACGGGCATGGCTATCTAACACTCATGGCCTGTCTCACTCCATACGGGCATGGCTATCTAACACTCATGGCCTGTCTCACTCCGTACAGGGATGTCTATCTGACACTCATGACCTGTCTCACACCATATGGGCCTGTCTCACACCATACGGGCATGGCTATCTAACACTCATTGCCATCCATGCGTCTCCCTTTATAGCAACACATCAATCATGTTCCCTCGTATGTTACTGCGTGTCCGCGGGTCTCTGCTGGCGGTTCCGTGCGGTCATATCGCAGCGGTGTGCCCCTTTCGGATGTTCTCTTGGAAACAGATTTCCCCACATTTGGGGGATTTAGTTTGGTTTGGCTGAAGGGGCCGTGCCTCTGTGGCCGGTCTCAAAGGAGAAAGTGGTTACCTATTTTGGATGAGCTCTCCGGTAACCTGCCAGAGACAATCTTCCGTGTCCGTGCGGATAATTTAAACGGGCATTACCCAAAAATATCTTACAGGGATGTATAAGACAGACCCGGCTCCATGGGTTTTACACCAACACACACAGTCATACACACACACACAAACACACACACACGCACACGCGCACGCGCACGCGCACACGCACACGCACACGCACACGCACACGCACACGCACACACACACACACGCCATCAGCATCATTTATAGTTGCCACATAATTCCATGCCCTCTGCCCTTATCCAGGCTGCCGGGGCCAAAGGTAACACACACACACACACACACACACACACACACACACACACACACACACACACACACACACACACACACACACACAAAAGACTACAGTGTTTTCCAGGTGAAGCTGGTCCAAGCTGAGCCTAAAAGAGTTCTACAGGCAGAAGAGATTAGCCCTAGAAGTTCCTTAACAATATATTGGTTATCTACCACACAGTACATGTACACACAAGCATTTAGAACCTTCCAGGAAGAGAAATGTTAGCAAATTCATGTTAGCAATGTTCTGGCTCTGGGCTCAGTAAGCACCTAGAGGCAATTGTATTGTTATGGCGCTTTATAAATAAAATTGAATTGAATTGAATTGAACCATGGTCCCTCACAAGAGACGTCCTCATACACACACAGGTTGTGTGACCCTATGGAAATGCTCTGGGGTGACTTTGAACTATACATGAAATGGGATGGGTGAAGATGACACAACTGACGGCGACCCAGAGATCTGACGGCCCTTCAGATTTGAGTGACACATCTCTAACTCACGGACGAGCGAGGAACAACTTCACCTAAACACATCATAAAGACTGGAAGGGCAGAACCAATCAGAAGCCCTGCTACTGGCCACAGTACTTCACTTTTGTCTTTAAAAAAGGAAAAGGAATATCTCCTTCTAAAAGCAGGCAGCATTAGATGTTTGACGGCACTCAACTACAGATTCTGATCAGCGGAGGGAAAAAGGTTATCTCCACTCAAGGCCTCATTTTGACTCTCATTTGTCCTTATTTCACTAGGACGCTCTTCCATCCCCTATTTTAGATCAGTTCAGCCTCTCTGTCACTGATCCCTCTGGACTTCTTTATTGCATCATCCCTCTGTCTCTATCTCTCTCTCTCTCTCTCTCTCTCTCTTCCACTCTCTCTCTCTCTTCCACTCTCTCTCTCTCTCTGTCACTCTCTCAATCTCTCTCTCTCTACCACTCTCTATCTCTCTCTATCTATCTCTCTCTCTCTCTCTCTTCCACTCTCTCTCTCTGTCACTCTGTCACTCTCTCTCTCTCTCTCTCTCTCTGTCTTCCACTCTCTCTCTCTCTCTCTATTAGCCCTTGTCTGCGTAAAAGAGAATGAGCTTTCAGGCTTGGAAAGGGGGCGGGTCCTCATTGTCTCACATGACCTCTCCGCACTGTCAAAATATCATCACCAATCTGTTCTACATCTCGCATGAAATGGGAACGAGAACACACTGCTGAAATAGGACATTTTGTCTCCAGCTACTGTTAATGTGCTATGTTATATTTGGGACTTCAAGCTTAGCAACACATTTGTAACCAGCAAAAAAAGAATGAACTTATTCAATAAAAAGTGATACAATTATAAAAAGGGCTTCATTGTTAGAGGTGACTGCGAGGCTTGAATGACAAAATACTCTATAAATTATATATAATTACTGAACACAATACTCTTAATATATAAAACTACTAAACACAAGTTTCTATTAAATATAAAAAAAATACTGAACATAATACTCTATTAAATATATAAAACTACTGAAAACAATACTCTATTAAATATATATAACTACTGAACACAATACTCTATTCAATATATGAAACTACTGAACACAATACTCTATTAAATATATAAAACTCCTGAACAAACAACTCTATTAAATATATAAAACTACTGAAAACTTCTTAGCAGAATACTCTATTAAATACTTATAAACCTTTCCATAACTACTGAACACAATACTCTATTTAATATATAAAACTACTGAACACAATTCTCTATTAAATATATTTAAAATATATATAAAACCTTTCCATAGCTGACTACTGAACCCAAAACCAAATATGGAACAACTTGTCTGATTTTGGGCCTCCACACACAGCATGTAAGCCCGGATCACAGCCGACTCACACACACACACACTCACACAGCAGACACTGCTTTGGACCACGTACAAAAATAGCACATGACTTCACATGTAGTCCACAAAGAAGAAGAAACAAGCGCTTATCACTTAAGAAACCAGACGTTTATTTACAGCATGATAACGCGTCAGCCAAACAATGAAATATTGCGTCTAGCTTCTTCCGTTACAATACAAATGACGGATGGGAAAAGAGTTTATTGTGTGGTAATATCATAATCCTCAGCACAACACGGAGAATGGCACAGTAAAACCGCTGAAACCTTTGCCAGTAAAAGCATATCCCTTCTCTCCTTTCCCGCATTATTCACCTCTCTCTTGTCAGCCATGTTTATAAGAATGCAGGCTTAGACGGTTAGATAGGGGGATTTCAATGTAAGGAACAAAGGAAACCTTAGGGGGGAAAGAGAGAGAGAGATAGCGCTCACTTTATCTTGCTCTTGGACACTACAGACCAGGTGAGCAGAGAGGGGGGTTGCCTCAAACAGCAAAGTCTAGATCTTTTTTTTTTCAAAACTAAATGAAACAGAAGAAACACTAGCCCTTCAGAGAGAATAAACGATAAATACAATTCAATTCTAATCAAAAAGAAGAACCGACAGAAAAGAAAAAAGATGAATGAAAAAAGTGTACGAGCGAGAGAGAGAGAGAGAGGGAGAGAGAGGGAAAAAAAAGAGGAGAAAAGTGCAGCTTATTCCGCAGTGCTCTCCTCTTGGCCCCGTGTCAAGGGCAATCTGCCAAGGTACTACTTTTCACCACACACACACACACACACACTCTCACACACACACACACACACACACACACACACACTTTTCACTGGCCTGACATGAGGCCGAGGCGAGGCGGCCGTGGGTAGGGGAGGGGGGGAGGGGTGCGTGCGTCAGCAGGTCCGCCTGGGACTCCCTTGCCAGGAGGTGGGAGAAGCATGTGTTTCTTATCTTATCTATGGGAGAGCTGGAGCACTGCTGGGACAGTGACGTGCGAAGGGAAGAAAGAAAGGAAGGAGCAAGAGAGAGAGAGAGAGAGAGAGACAGACAGAAAGAGCGAGAGAGAGGAATGACGGAGGCAGGGAGAGAGGGAAGAAGGTAGATAGAGAGTGGATGAAGAGGAGGTGGCCGGTGAAAATAGAACAAGCCTCCCCCTGACTACCTAGCTCCTGACCTCTGACCTCCTGTAGGGCATGTTGAAGGGGATGGGGAGAGGGGGGTGGGGGCACAGGCTGGGCTCCCTCCAGCAGAGGATCCTTCTCCCGCTCCTGCCCCCTCTGCCCCCCAGCCAACAGCCACCTGAGGGGCCCACGTGGCTCTCATTCACCTGCCCTGATACCCACTGACGTCTCTGTGAGAGAGAGAGACACGCACGGCTCTCATTCACCTGCCCTGATACCCACTGACGTCTCTGTGAGAGAGAGAGACACGCACGGCTCTCATTCACCTGCCCTGATACCCACTGACGTCTCTGTGAGAGAGAGAGACACGCACGGCTCTCATTCACCTGCCCTGATACCCACTGACGTCTCTGTGAGAGAGAGAGACACGCACGGCTCTCATTCACCTGCCCTGATACCCACTGACGTCTCTGTGAGAGAGAGAGACACGCACGGCTCTCATTCACCTGCCCTGATACCCACTGACGTCTCTGTGAGAGAGAGAGACACGCACGGCTCTCATTCACCTGCCCTGATACCCACTGACGTCTCTGCTCTCATTCACCTGCCCTGATACCCACTGACGTCTCTGTGAGAGAGACACCTAGGCATGTCTTACATCCTGTTCAAGGATGGACTGAAGTGAATAAGACAGAAGAAAAGTCTGTCAATACATATGCTGGCTGTATGAATGGAAAAAAGTGAAGGATTGGGTTTATCTCACTGTAGTTCACTGTCCTCGTCTAAGGCGTTCTTCACTGTCCTCGTCTAATGTGTACTTCACTGTCAGGTCAGTCTGGGACACTCATAACTTTAGAGAGTAAATTGGCTGTATAATTTATTTGGTAACACTTCACTTCAACCCAGCATCCATAAAGCATTATAAACACATTCATTCATGCCTCATAATGGTTGACAAACATTGGTGTAAAAACTTATACTTAGTAATAACTGCACTCATAAAGTATTACGATGTTGTGGTATAAGCCCCAACAGCTTGAAGTATAAGAATGCAAAGCTTCTTTTACCTTTTTCTTATACTATAGCGCTTTATGAGGGCACTTATTTCTTTTCAAAGAGTTGTGTCACACATTATGAACACTTAATGAATATATATAAATGTGTTTATAATCATTTATGGATTTTTAGTTTAAGTCAAATGTTAATTTTATAATGAAAATGTATCTTTATGTAATGCCCAGCATTTGACAATGTCCATTAATTTAAAAAAAATGAGTGCTGTCAGTTTAACGCGTTATTAACGGCGTTAACGCGAACCCATTTTAACGCTGTTAATTTTTTTATCGCGCGATTAACGCAATTTTTTAGATTAACGTTCTTTTTGCCCTCCCGAACTATGTAGTAGGCTAATGTCACGTTTGAGTGAATGATGAGTGCGATACGGCGAAATGGATGATAAAAAGCTTCTGAATAGAAAGTTTACCTTAAAAGTTGTGTGCAAAAGAAGCAAGCTTCACTGTTGTCTGAAAATGTCAACAGGCAGCCAGCTGGCAGCAAAAAATATTTAGCCATGGTTTAACTGCACTATAGGCTGAGTCCTTGTTTATCTTAAATGTGCACTTTATCATTTTATTTTGTACCGCCCTGTTTGGCAATGTTGTTTTTCAATAAAATAAAACATTGCTTAAAGCAAGCCAATCCACTTTTCCATGTTGATAAGAGCATAAAAATAAAATAAAAATTATGGAAAAAAATAACTGAAGGGGCATTTTGAATAGATACAAATTTGCGATTAATTTTGATTAATTTAATCGCAATTCATTTTGAGTTAACTATGACAAAAATGCGATTAATCGCGATTAAATATTTTAATCGTTTGACAGCACTAAAAAAAATACAAAACCTGACTGCCTGTTCATCTAGTATACTGTTCGTAGACTGTTCATCTAGTATATTTATATGTCAAAAAACTCTATCAGCCACAACACTCTTTTTTGTAATCCAGTGGAGAGTGCAGCTGTTAATTCCTCACTCTTTCGCATATTTAAATAAAAAAGAGAGCTGAGATAATTCATTAATTCCTCACTCTTTCGCATATTTAAATAAAAAAGAGAGCTGAGATAATTCATTAATTCCTCACTCTTTCGCATATTTAAATAAAAAAGAGAGCCAATAGGTAGGGACTAAAACACTCAAAGGTGGCTTCAGGTGCAGAATGTAGGGGTGGATCTTAAGTCCACTGTCTAGTCTAGTCTAGACCACACACACACACACACACACACACACACACACAGACACACACAGACAGACACACACACACACACACACACACACACACACACACACACACACACACACACACACTGTCTAGTCAAGCCTGGCGTTCACCCTGGATCATTTCAAATCAGACCCCTTGAATAGACATCACAAAAAGCAGACCAAGGGAAGACCGACTCATACACACCATAAACAAACACAAGTATCTTTAAACAAAAACATGCACATTTCAGGCCGAAAACCACATCACCTATTTTATCTTCCAGAACATCATTACATATCAGGACAATTCAGGATTCGTGACTGAAACACCCCCCCCCCCCCCCCACTCACACGAACACACATACTGTACACATACACACACACAAGCAAGTGTAATGATTGATCATCAGAGGCTTTAAACACCGCTGTTAGTTCTTCTTTGCTACACACACACACACACACACACACACTCATATATACTGTAGATGTGCAAACACCAATGTGTACAAACAAACATTCATATTTTCACATTGGGAGGCAGAAAACTCACACACACAAACGCCATACACACTTTTTTTTTTAAACGTACGCACACAAACACACACATGAACACACACACACTTACACACAGTGATTTCCATGGAAATGTGATTTGCATTATTTCCACTCTGGTGGCCCTGATCATTAGACGGAAGGTAAGGGCTGTAAAGGGTGGCCCAGGAGGAGATAAGGCATGGCCCTGTGTCCCTGGCTGTGTGTCTCTGAGTCCCTGGCTGTGTGTCTCTGAGTCCCTGGCTGTGTGTATCTGTGTCCCTGGCTGTGTGTCTCTGTGTCCCTGGCTGTGTGTCTCTGAGTCCCTGGCTGTGTGTATCTGTGTCCCTGGCTGTGTGTCTTTGTGTCCCTGGCTGTGTGTCTCTGAGTCCCTGGCTGTGTGTATCTGTGTCCCTGGCTGTGTGTCTCTGTGTCCCTGGCTGTGTGTCACTAGCTGTGTGTCCCTGGCTGTGTGTCCCTGTCTCTGTGTCCCTGGCTGTGTGTCCCTGGCTGTGTGTCCCTGGCTGTGTGTCCCTGGCTGTGTGTCCCTGTCTCTGTGTCCCTGGCTGTGTG
>NC_137910.1:9300852-9315852 GCF_963457725.1 Sprattus sprattus | reverse complement strand
ATGCCTGCTCACGTTAATTAATTAGCATTAAGGCAACAAGCTACAGTTTGTTTCAATGGGTTTTTTGTGTACACGTTAGCAAGGACCTAAAAATAATGGTCTAGAGAGCTTTAGTTAAGAAAAACAATACTCTGCAACATTCGTGTTGCACATGCACAACTGACCGAGTCAATGTAGACATTAAAAAGTCGTGTAGATGGCTTAATTCACATAAAATATTCCCCACTAAGCACCCGAGACGCGGCCATCTTGGTCGGAGTTCGAATCTACCGGTTAATTCAACTGAAGCATTGGTTTCTGTCCATCAACGTATAAAGCCCGCCCAGACAATTTCATTGGTACGGTATAATCCGACCGATATACTCTCCCCCAACTAGCACAGAGCCAGACTGAATCTCCCAGACCAAAAATGTTGTGGGCGGAGTTCAGGCTGGTATCCAGGCTAGAATACCAGTGAAGTCAGGTCAGGAATAGTCAACACATTTTGAAAAATATTGTTTTCTGATCTGTTTTCTTTAAACAGATTACTGTACTGAATATCAACAAGGACTTGTGATTTTGGAATAGTGTTTAAAGGTTCAAACGAGGTCATGACATTTAACTCAACTTAATTTCAATAACATTCTAGTATGGATGACACAGCCATATAAGTATGGTTGTGAAGAATTTCACAACTTTGTGAAATCAGATGACAAAAAAACTACAAAAAATATTATTAAACATACATATTATAAAACATATTAAAAACCCAAAGATTCTCATAGATAATCTCTCTGCAGTCTAAAAAACAAAAACAAAAAAAAGCTATTAGGTAGTAGTGAATAGTTCGACAGGCCAAATTAAACTATATCTGATAAACCCTTTCCCTCTAACAACGACAACAACAACGACAACGACAACAACAACAACAACAACATTTGGCATTGACCTTTTCAACAGCAGTTCCATTCAGACCCAATAAATCAATGGCTAGGCCAACAGCCACTAGAGTGAGTGCTATGCCGTGTCACTGTAGGCCCTGTGCGTGTGTGTGTGTGTGTGTGTGTGTGTGTGCCGTGTCACTGTAGGCCCTGTGCATCAGGAGAATCACACTAAATGCTGATTAATGATTGTCTTTGATTTCAGCGATTTGGATAGCAGCGCCATGCCTCTGGTTTGTGTCCGTGTTTGAGTGTGCGTGTGTGTGTGTGTGTGTGTGTGTGTGTGTGTGTGTGTGTGTGTGTGTGTGTGTGTGTGTGTGTGTGTGTGTGTGTGTGTGTGTATGTGTGTGTGTGTGAAGACATTAAAAGAAACCTAAAATTGAAATGTAGCCGTAAGATTTGCAAATAAACTTTTAGATATGATATATATTCACACACACACACACACACACACACACTCAAGCATGTTGAGATAAAGCGGCTGGATGTACCTCATACATTCTGCGAGTGTGGACTTCAGGCATCCTATAAAAATCTCTTTGGTGAAAAAAAATACAATGCTAAAATATTCACTACTACATCTTTAGTGAATGATTTCTAAAAAGTACACCCTGTTATACGTGTAACACCTAACTCTACAGTCGGGAGAGACTTGAAGTCTAATGAGAAAACAACGAAGGCTTTAAGATTGGATCGAGACAAACACCTGGAGCAAAGGAGGGCAACTAGCAATGACCATCCATGACCACACACACACACACACACACACACACACACACACACACACACACACACACACACTCACACTCACACTCACACTCACACTCACACACACACACACACACACACACACACACACACACACACACACACTCACACACACACACACACACACACACACACACACACTCACACTCACTCACGTAGCTGTGACACCTCCATGACCACACACACACACACACACACACACACAAACACACAGGTAGCTGTGACACCTCCATGACCACACACACACACACACACACACACACCCACACACACACACATTTATTATTTATCCTCTAATGCTGAAGTGTTCCTCTTTATTCATTCGAATGGAATTTGATTTCTTGTGATGCTGGAAGGCATCTGGGGCTATGGCCAAATATGCACTAGAAAATAATAATGTATTGTAATTATATTATTATTGTAATTATATTATTATTAAAACTACAGGTGGTCATACTGACACAATGTATTTAAACATTTTCTACTTGCATACACTTGACCAATGACAATTTGAAAAGCCTCATCTAAGGGAAAAGACTCATCTAAGACTCAAAGCCTCATCTAAGGAAAAATATGTGATATTCCCCTTCCTGCTGCGTAGGTTGTTGCAACAGATACTGACAGCAACAAAGTCTCACAGGACATGGTCACATACATACACACACACACTCTATCACATTTACAGTACACAAACACACACACACGCACACATCACTTTCGCCAACAACAAATGAAAGGGAATCAAAACTGCAGACAGACCTCTTGAACAGTAAAGCGGTAAGGTGGCAAACCAAACAAGCATTTCGCTATAAGAGAGAGAGCATACTTATGCTACGGAGTACATGGTGGGGGAGGACCAACACAGGGCGAGTGGATGACTTCCCCTTGCACTAAAGGGACTATAAGCAATCCACGCCACAACAAATTAACAATTCAACAACATATCGCCTGAATATTCACCAACATATCGCCTGAATATTCACCAACATATCACCTGAATATTCACCAACATATCACCTGAATATTCACCAACATATCGCCTGAATATTCACCAACATATCACCTGAATATTCACCAACATATCACCTGAATATTCACCAACATATCACCTGAATATTCACCAACATATCGCCTGAATATTCACCAATATATAGCCTGCAGGGTCCTTCAGAAAACACTGAAGAGGCAAAGTAAAGGAGTGAAACAGAAGACACTTCTTATACAAATCACAACAACATTTTTACAGGCGGCTGTACTCAGATCCAATACAGTCTCGATACAGGAGCACTGACAGTATATATAATTATGTTTATACCAATAAATATATTTAGGACAATAAGTGTGAATTAGTCTATGTTTCACTGATTAGGGCAGCCGCTGACATGGTGAAGTCGGAGCTATAATAAAACAGCACCATCATTTCATATAAAAGAAAGAAAGAAAGAAAGAAAGAAAGAAAGAAAGAAAAGACTACAAAATCCGTGTGCAGAAGTAATACAGCTACTTTGGGAGAATATTCTGTTTTGAGTCAGGAAAATTTTGCAAAGACAAAAGAACACAGATGCCCCCTATTCAAGACAACTTGAAGATCACAGCTAGAAAGATTTAGCACACTCTTGTGACTGCACATACAGTAGTTGGACAGAGCAACCTCTACTAATTCTCTTTCACACCCTCTCTTTAAGACTTTTTCACTTTACCTTCTGTACCTAGCAATGTGTGTGTGTGTGTGTGTGTGTGTGAGAGAGAGAGAGTGACTATGAGAAAGATTGCCAAGGGACGTCAACCACCAATTATACAGGATTTCTTAATGACAGTGAAAAGATGGCTTTACAAAATATCAGATGGTGAAGGTTATTAATGTTCAACCTGTGACATGTCTAAGTGGAATAACACATTCAATCAAAGCCAATGTGTAAGGGACAACACTAATGTAAGAAAAAAGTCAGAGATTTTATAGTCATGAAATATGCAAGCCCATCTATATAGGGCTTCCAATGAAAGACCTACCGGTAAATAATATTTGGACCTAATATGTATTGTATGTCTATAATCGTTGTAGTATCAGTGTGGAAGGAGAATAGTAGAACAGAAACCAATTTTGGCAGAAATGGAAGTGTGTTGTGTGTGTGTGTGTGTGTGTGTGTGTGTGTGTGTGTGTGTGTGTGTGTGTGTGTGTGTGTGTGTGTGTGTGTGTGTGTGTGTGTGTGTGTGTGTGTGTGTGTGTGTGTGCGTGTGTGTGTGCGCCAGAGAGAGAAACAAACAGAGACATACGTACTTTGTTATGTTTTCCTATTTCATATTGATAAGCCTACATCAACACCCAACAGACTACATACATGTGGAAAGAATGAAACCTCCAGCGCCAGTGTCATTCACCTAAGCCCCCCCGTTATGATTCGATGTGCAATACTTCCGAAAGGATCCCATCTTTATTCGCAAGCCCTAAGTCACCCGCAGCTATGTCCATATGCATTTTTTTCATGCATATTTTTCGGTGCAATACCACTATAGAATGCTATATTTTACCAATTATGATCCGTGCAATTAAAAGGTAATTACCTAAACAGTTACAACACCTTGTATTTCAGGAAGGATCACGTTTTAAACTGCGTTATTTTTTGTCTAGATTGCTTCCATGTATTTCAACTCACAGCATAGTTATAGTTGCCATTTGGATAGATATAAACCTCCTGAATCAAAACAATATTTAAACTGTAGTATTAACTGTATTCACAAAACAGATTATTGGCAGTTTATTGTCTTGTCCTACAACCCACACTACTACATTTCAGCTTCAGCTGTAAGGAATACCTGGTGATCAACAAACATGCGGTTTGTGGCACTTGTCCCCCAACTGTGCTGTTAATAAACAGACATGACCTTTGACATTTAACCTTCCAGCCTGTCAGAGCGACACCTCTCAGACTTAAAACGTGCTGAGCTGAGAGGGAGTTAATGCTACACCTGTTCGTAGTCCACTTCGGACAAACGAACTCTAAACGAGCCCCTATAGGTGTTACGGGACTCAACCGGTCTTCTTGGGTTTTGGATAGAACAAGTGCCCATCGAGAGGTCTTAAGACAGGTGAAGATCATCCTTGGGAAAACGCCTATCATTACAACGGGAATATGCGGAAGCTCGTCACGTAGCTGCTGCCAACAAGGCAATAAAAAGACCGATTACAAAAGTGTCTAACAGGTTAGGTTAAATGTAAAACTCCTCTATATTTTATTACGGCGGTTCACCTGCATTTTCTTGGCTACAGTTAAAACGCCCCTACGGCATACGGGAAGACAGAGAGTAGAGACAGATCGACGGTGTTCATCAAATACAATGTCTGCGTTTAGGAATAGTTTTGTCGTCTTCGTGCGCTTCACATGGCTATTGGCATACGCTATTTTCTGACCCCAGTATGCTATCTGTCGCAGGACGTCTCTTGCATATTGATAGATCAACACAATGCTATTGCGCTATGCTGTATTATCAGAAATTACTCCATTGACATGAGCCACGTTACTGCCTTTAAACTTCGCACACAAGCCATTTATCTAATTTGCTAATCGAAGACCCCCTCCCTCGCCTCCCTTAAGTCGAACGTTCACACCCTGTGTTGCATGTGCCCGGTCAGTAATGCATTGTCATTTCCCAAACATCGGTTTGTAAATGACAGATTTTCAGTGGTGTCTATTTGTGACAATTCAGCTGTCCCCACATGACTTGCCAATATACAGTAGGATATCCTGCGCAACTAGTCTGGAAAGGACTATGGCCACACGGGATTCGACGTGATAAAACAGCAAAAAAGTTGATCATGAAGGCTATGATAGTGGTGAAAGTTGTTCAAATAATCGCTTTTTAAGACTGGGCTTGTTAGCTGACTACCCTCATAATTGCATTTAAAAAGTACCTACTTGAACCGAGAAAACAGTCAGTCAACCTTCTGAAACAGCTTGTTGAAGGCGGACCATCTTCCATGTCTGACCGCGGGCGCAGGAAGGGGAGAGCGGCGGAGAAAAGCGTGCCTCGTCGGGGACTCCTGCAGAAGGCAGTTCCGCTTTTACGGAAATAACCCGAGCAGGACGCGGAGGGATGAAGTCCTAATAGTCCGTGGAGGGGGAAGCCGTGAATTGTGCGCAGCAAGTACGGGAGAGGCGATGTCGCTCTGCCCCCACTTGTTCCGCCTCCTTTCCGTGGTGGTCCAGCGGGAGAGGAAGGCGACGGTGAGGAGAACGCGGGCAAGGCAGACGAGGGAAAGCGGAGGACTGAGCTGCTGGCAGCGGTGTTGTTGCCTCCTCCTCCTTCCCGAGTGCTGCTGCTGTTCCTGGGTGTCGCTGCGTAAAGAGCTGCACCGCCCGCCCAAGCGCCCTCCGGAGACACACTGCTGCTGTGGACGTGAACGCTGTCTCCGGATCTGTGTGTTTTCCCAGCAGTCAGGGGGGATTGGGGGCGTGATGGGAGTAATTTCTCAGGGTTGGACATCCTCCGTTATAATAGCGGTGATGAGGCAGGACCGTGTGAGACTTCTATGAAAATAATAACCTCCCGCTATACGGAGGGATCCATAGACTCACTGCTGACGGAAGGGTGGCATCATAAACGTCTAATTCACCGAATTGTTTTCGCTCGACAACCATAAGGAAACACTGGGAACATTTTGTTGCAGTTGCGTGAATCAAATAGGCTATTGTCGAGAAAACCTTGCCATATCTCATGATATTGTTTCTTTTCACATGAGATTGCAGATTATGTCAGAATTGAGCCTAGGATCTCATCACCCAAATCCTCTGACTAACTAGAATCGTTCTAAATAACCAGTTTTCACTGATTCACTGATTCACATAATGTATGCAGAAATATCTAGAATATGTTCAGCCATGTTCATTAAACTGGTAGCCTATGTCGCCAGTCTTCGTCAGCAAAAACGTAGGAATAAACTACAAATAAGAAATAAAGCTGTGATAGCCGCTGCAGCAGAGGCAGACAGCCTAAATGCCTTCGAGACGTCAGCACGCGCCAGTCTGTGTGTCTGTGTGTGTGTGTGTGTGTGTGTGTGTCTGTGTGTGAGCGCGCGCGCGCGCGTGCAAAGTAGCCTGGTAGAAGCTATGTAGGTCCCCATCCAAACCATACGGCCCATATGCCTGCATGTCTTAGCACAGCTTTTGCAATTAGCTTATTCTGCACATAACTTGGTACATGCAAATGAAAAAGCTAGTTTCCAAGAGCCATTACACAGGCTACAACAGAACACAGAAATGGGATATCATTCAAACATGCACACAGAAAGCCTCCACGTTGCCTAGGAGTAGATATCACTATCTTGGCACAAAGATGTGACCTTTATAAAGTTTTGGATAGTATATCTCTTCTGTGCTTATGAAAAATCTCATTCAGAACAGAAGTTGTAAAGCCTAGTTCGTGGCAAAGCTATTGTTACTTTTCTTTTAATAAGAAGACGCTTAACGTCTTCGACTTAGGAATAGTCCACGAAATAATGTAATACACGGATTTACGGATAGAGGATGAAATTTTATACGTAAATTCTGTATAGATTTCAGCAATGAGAAGCATACAAATAAAAAAGCATATGTCTTTATGGAGTAACTCGTAGAAATAGGCTAGCCTACTGATAGGGCTTCAAAAGACGTTTTGGTAGTTTTGTAAAAAAAAAAAAATAATAATAATAATTTAAAACGCTACGTCAATAACATATTTTACAACTTTTGGTGTGAATTAAATAGGACTCACTTAGCTTCACACCCTCTAGAGCCTCTAAATACCAACTTCACTACCTTGCAAGGGCTAGCAATTAATATACACCAGCCTACTTGAACTGTTAGCCTCACCATGATTGAGATTCAAGTAAATGTACTCTCAACTAGCGTAAGCTTGCAGCCGTGTCCTTTCTAATTATTCCTCAAGAAGTATGGTTTCTGTTCTTCGGTTATTTTTTTCTACACAGAGGTTTATTCAAAGGATTTCCTGTATCATTTTGACGTTTCATTGACGTCTTTGGGGCCCCACACACACAGTTTCCAACGCGCTGGAAGTATGTCGGTGTTGATCTGACTTGAGCCTGCGAGGCATGAGTTGAGGGGTTGGGCATAAATCGCTGAATGTAAACAATAAATCGCGGAATGTAAACAGCTAAATCATTGTTCTGCAAGTCGGTTACAATAAAAGAGTATACCCTATGCGGCTGTGTTAATCTGAATTCGCGGTTCCGAGTAATAATGAACTGATTTCACCTCACTGCTTTCACTCCGAAAACGTAAGCAGGCAACATAGTTAGGGGTACTTCCTAGTGAAGTTTGCATTGTGAACATGCTTATTCTTGCAACGCACATGCATCTGTGAGTTTGCTTTAATAATACTACGTATGATAATGACGTGATCCCTACACTGACACAATTTCTAAATCTTCCAGGGCATTTAAATGCGCCATGAAGCATTTGACTGTTTATGAAATAATTGTGACCTATAGACATGTCAAACAATAGCGCTGCTTTGAGAATTACTGCCAATCATTCTTAGCAAACATAAGTCAAGCTCCATGTCTTTGCCAAGATGCGATTGACATGTCAATTTTCAAATAACCAGAAAGTATACCTAAAAGTTAAAAACAACCCTGCCTTCTACCAGTGATGCACATGATGCATTATTACACACATAACTTCAGTACATTTACAGCAGAATGTTGGAGGGATCGTTGACATATGATAAGGTTACATTTCAGATAGGGTCTTGCTTATAATATGGATATCTCATGTTTATGTTATTGTCTGTGTAATACAATAATCTGCTGCATCTCATTTAATAAAATGCTATGTACATCGTGTGAAAGGATGTTGGTTGAGACTAATAACAACGTGTATTCATTACTTATATCTCTTAACTACCTCTAATAATAAACCATACATTTTTTCATGCATATTTGCAGGTCTATTCTCAGTCATTTAGTGCATGCCACATGGAAATGAGCCCTAGTGACTGTTTACGGCAGAGATAGTGACACACACACACTCTGAATTTTATCTCTGCATTTTACCCATCCAGGGTAGTGATACACACAGAGGAGCACACTAACCCGGAGCTCTACCACTTCCCCCACCCACATTTTCCTACTGGTCGGGGATCAAACCTGCCACCCTCCGGTTAGCAGCCCAAAACCCTAACCAGTAGGCCACCACATACTGTGGTGATCAACTCTCTTGACTAAAATCAAATGTAATTGTGCAAACATGGGTTTTAATCAGTTTAAGGAGACCAGTGATTATGTTTGAAATGCTGAGCTACTAGTACTGAACACATGGTCGGTTGACAGTGGTCAGCACCTCTTGAGGCCTGAGTCAGTGGCCAAGACACAAATATCCCATTCTTACTCTTGCACATGTGTCCTGATAGTCTGCAGACTTCTGAGCAATTAATTATCTCTGCAAGTTGCACTTAACATGCAGAAGACTGGGATTGCAGCTGTCACACTGTAGAAACACACACACACACACACACACACACAAATCCCCCCCAGGATCTATTCTGATGACCATCCCAACAAACTCAGTAACTGTGTACAACGTATGAATGATGCCAAATCCTAGATCACTGCACAACATCAATTAGAGGATTCCTCTGCACCGTCATCAGCATCATGTTGGACAACAGCGCTGCCACCCCTCCATTTCACGACCCCGGGATCATGCCTGCCAATATGGACATCCGAGTGGTCCCAGCCCAGCACGGATTACAGGGATGCGACCATATGGAGCTGCACACCCAGTCACACACACACACACACACACACACACACACACACACACACACACACACACACACACACACACACACACACACACACACACACACAACTCGGCCACATCAGAAAGCGCCAGCAGTGACGTGGGTGGGAACCCGCCACGGAACAAAGATGCTGAGCCATTAAAGTAAACACAGAATGACAGGCAGGCCTGTGTGGAAATGAGCTAAAACCGACCCACCCTCTTTCAACTAGTCACTGCTCCTACAGGGCCTATTTTTCCGCCCAGTATGTTGCTTATTATCATAAACTGCAGAGTTTAAATGCTGACAAAAATAATAATAAAGTGATGCTTCAAAGGACAGGGCTGTGGTTATTGCGTCATCTGGGGTTTAGGGTTTCCCTGCAGTACGGAGACCTTCATCTCGAGACATGGCAATGAGATTATACTCACCCATGAAACCACACAGCGTTATAAACTGAGAAAAACAGAATTTTAAAATGTTAAAAGAGGCTGTTTTAACGTCATTTTATATTAGTGCTACGTGACATTTATGCAAGTTTTGAGATGGGAAATATATGTGAATTGTAGAACCTACAATTCATTTATTTCTTTGTATTTTGTTCTGGGTTCCATAAAAGGGACAGTGTGTAAGATTTAGAGGGGGCTATTGGCAGAAACGGAATATAAGACATAGCACAAAAAGTAAGGAAATGTGTGTTTGGTAGATTATTTCTTTGTTGTAACAATGCTTCTTGGCAATACATCTTATACCGTTGGAAAGCCTGTTTATTTCCCTTTTAAATGGTGCCACATTTGTAAGGAACATGCATTTGGGGGATGAGCAGCAGAGCTGAGTATGTGGGTTGCGCCCATAAAAAATGTGCCAAATCTTCTCTGCCTGGTCACACAAGGCTTGTCATCATTGGAGGCAATCTCAATGCAGAGAGATATCGAGATTCTGCAACCAGTGGCAATCCCATACCTCCACAGTCTGGGACCGAACTCTAGCCTCCAAGATGACAACGCTCGTCGCCCACAGAGCAGGGTTTATCAGAGAGTACCTCCAGAATTTGAAGGTGGAGAGGATGGAATGGCCTGCCAGCAGTCCTGACCTCATCCCCATTGAACACTTGTGGGATCAGCTTGGGCATGCTGTTCGTGCCAGAGTGACCAGCAGAACCACGTTGGCTGACTTGCGACAAATGCTGGTTGAAGAATGGGATGCCATGCCACAGCAGTCTGTAACCAGGCTGTTGACCATCACGAGGTGGAGGTGCCAGGCTGTTGGCTGTGTATGGTTCTTCCACACGCTACTGAGGCTCCTGTTTGTTAAATAAATAAATTGTTAAATTGCCAATATGTCTTGTACCTTCAAACTTCAATCATCCAATCCACCAAACACCAAACAAGAGTCAATGGCAGAATAAGCTCTTTTGGATTTGGCACATTTTTCATGGGCGCAACCCACATACTCAGCTCTGCTGCTCATCCCCCAAATGCATGTTCCTAACAAATGTGGCACCATTTAAAAGGGAAATAAACAGGCTTTCCAACGATATAAGATGTATTGCCAAGAAGCATTGTTACAACAAAGAAATATTCTACCAAACACAAATGTCCTTACTTTTTGTGCTTTGTTTTAGTATTCATTAGTACTGTATATTATTATCTGTAAGTATGAAACATGTTTCCGTTAGCTTAGAATGTTTGCATAGGTAGCAGGTCGTCTTCCACAGAGTTTGTCATATTGCACCGCCATGTTTCTACAGTAGCCCAGAATGGACAAACCATAACAGTGGCACTTTTATGGTAACCGCCAACCACTGTAGATTATCCTACATGCTTGGAAAGGGAGGGGCGACAGAGGGGTATTCAGAGGGGCGATAACGGGGTATTCAGTTGGTTGCCATCTGCAACCTCGAGATAGCCACTATATCCTACACAATGCACCTTTAATGCAAAATATGAGTATCTTATGTACCTCTCCTTTATTAAAAATAGTTAACATTAAAATCTTATAAATGATCTTATTTGCATATATGTTTAAAATACTGACATTTTACTTTGACACAAACTACAAGTAACAAGCCACGTGCATTATATGTTTCAGTAAACAACAAAAATAATAATAACAACAACAATAACGTCAGCATTATGAATTATGGGACCCTGTGCTGTGGAATAGCACACATGGCCACACTAGTGCAGTTACTTCTCTCTGGAAAGTGAAAAAATTAATCATGTTCCTGATTGAAGTACAACTCCTGGCCTCTGTTTTACTACCGTCTTGTACTCAGACAAGATAAAAAGCACAAAGAAAGGAGATACAGTTAACCATTTACGAGAGAAAAAATAAATAATCATCAGCGTTTCGAGTGTTGGGTGAGGAGAGAAGGTAATCTTTAATATTCAGCGGAGTGATTATGCGAGGCGTTACAACTAAGAACACTTCCTTGTTTATTTCACAGGCCACTTAGCAGGGCACTTCACAGAGGTAGATGATCACGTCAGCAAGGAAATTTGTCAGGAGGACCTTTAGTGCATATACCATTTTTCTGAGCAATATGAACATTAGTAGCATTTACACACTCTTGCGCGTGACCAAGTGCTCAACCAGAGCAAATCTTCAATGTCCATCTACAATGAACACAATTTGCCATAAAAAGAATGAATCATATGACCATGTGAGCATATCTTCTCATTAGCTGATAGTACTGTTCCCCAGACACTTATCTTGTGACTATCTACATCTGTAGCTAGTGTGTGCTCTCTCTCTCTCTTTGCCCCCACCCCCCCTCTAGCATTTATGATCCATTTTGCTCCCCTGCCCAAAGGCTTGCTGTCTGAACATGGGACTAAACAACAATCCAGTTCTCAAAAGGTCTGTGGGGTGTAGGGTGTAGGGTGTGAGGTCCTCAGGGATTCTAACAAACGTCACCAAGCTACTAGCTAATGTTGCTGTTCACTTTCAAATAGCAAAATGATATGACTAAAAACCAGCCGGTATGTGCTCTGATAACGAAAAAGGTCATTATCCCTCTTACGTGGAGTACGACACTGTTGAGCCATTGCCCCAAAACAGGCTACAGCCACCGTGGTGCCGTGACAACCACGGGCAGGATTTTCCAGCAGGCTACCATCAAGGCAACAAGAATCCATCTGGACTTGGACACAGACCAAAACATTCCATCTCTCTATAAATAAGAATATTTCTGCGCAGGAGTTCACCAGGCAGCACCCCGTGGAGGAAACCCCTTTGCTCGTGCAGAGTCAAACTATTTACTTAATTGAAGGGATTTTACGAGCATTCAGGGACATTATCACTGAAGAGTGAGAGCAGATCTCTGTCATTCTGTGCAAACCACAACTGGAAATCTCACAAACTTCTGAAGAATTTCTTGGTGATGCTTTTTTTCTCTCTATCCCATGGGATTCCCCAAGTTCAGGAAATACAACTGCTACTCCATCCGATGGTATTGATCATTTTATGAATGTGTAGTAAACTTGTGACTTTGGTGGAAATAATGCAAATAGAAAAAAGGCGAGCAAAAAAAAAAACTGTTTTATTCAAAGATAAGACCATTCACATTCACACACAAACACCAACCCAAACACAAAATGAAAACCCTTAAACAAAAATGTTGAGGGCCCAGTGGTGAGGACGAGGAGGAGGAGGCTGGATTGAACAGGGAGCAGTGGGAAGGACGAGGAGTGAACAGGGAGCAGTGGGGAGGACGAGGAGGCTGGAGTTAACAGGGAGCAGTGAAGAGGACGAGGAGGAGGAGGCTGGATTGAAAAGGGAGCAGTGGAGAGGACGAGGAGGAGGAGGCTGGATTGAAAAGGGAGCAGCGGAGAGGACGAGGAGGAGGAGGCTGGAGTGAACAGGGAGCAGTGGAGAGGACGAGGAGGAGGAGGCTGGAGTGAACAGGGAGCAGTGGCGAGAACGAGGAGGCTGGCACAGGCTGATTGCAGGCTTGATTCAGCTGGGCTCTGTGAGGGCGTCAGTAGCCTGTCCCACCCAGCTCTGCCCTAGCAAACCCATGCAACCACATGTATGAGCGCTAGCACACACACACTCACACATATGCTAGCTAGCACACACACACACTGTGTCACAACTATGAAGTCTCATTTGGCAATTCTCCTCCCTTTTTGTGTGCTACTGCAGCAGGGAACAATCCCTCACTGCAGACTCCTTAAGTATACACACACACACACACACACACACACACACACACACACACACACACACACAGACACGCACACACGCACACACCCACACACACACACACACACAGGCAGCCATGCATGCACGCACACACACACACACATGCACACACACTCCCTCTCTCTCTCTCTCCCTCTCTGAAATGTCTGCTGTGACGATCCACAGCACAGCCGGAGCATTGACGTCAGAGGCAGGCCCATGAAAACAGTGTGTCCCCGGGGGCCTGGGGAGGCAATGCTCATCTTCACAGCTCTGCTAGCAACTATTTCAACAATGATAATGCCTGTTAGTCTCAACCGTTGAGCTTCTCTTTGCACCTACTGTCCTGGTTTGCACAACATTCTCCAACACAAGTGCCTCCATTCAAGCGGCCGCATTCAAATGCTATCAACACGCTTTCAGCTACTAATTAAAAAAATATCCCAAATGGCCTCTCCGTTTGATTTCAACCATGAAACTGACCAAAAACTTGAAAGTGACTGTAAATTAAAAAAAGGATCATCAGATTATTAATACTGGAGCTGTGTTGGAACGACAACATTAGATTATTAATACTGGAGCTGTGTTGGAACAATAACATTAGATTATTTAAATACTGGAGCTGTGTTGGAACAACAACATTAGATTATTGATACTGGAGCTGTGTTGGAACAACAACATTAGATTATAAATACTGGAGCTGTGTTGGAACGACAACATTAGATTATTACTACTGGAGCTGTGTTGGACCAACAACATTAGATTATTTAAATACTGGAGCTGTGTTGGAACGACAACATTAGATTATAAATACTGGAGCTGTGTTGGAACGACAACATTAGATTATTAATACTGGAGCTGTGTTGGAACAATAACATTAGATTATAAATACTGGAGCTGTGTTGGAACGACAACATTAGATTATAAATACTGGAGCTGTGTTGGAACGACAACATTAGATTATTAATACTGGAGCTGTGTTGGAACCACAACATTAGATTATAAATACTGGAGCTGTGTTGGAACAATAACATTAGATTATAAATACTGGAGCTGTGTTGGAACCACAACATTAGATTATTTAAATACTGGAGCTGTGTTGGAACAATAACATGTGCTGGTTATAAGGGTGTTAGTGCAATGGTTTAAAAGTCAAGGGAGAGGAACCTACCCGGTAACAGAGAAAGAGAAGTTCTCTCCGGCTCTGGTCACGTGTGTGTTTATGTCTGTGTGTGTGTGTGTGTGTGTGTGTGTGTTTATGTCTGTGTGTGTGTGTGTGTGTGTGTGTGTCTGTGTGTGTTTATGTCTGTGTGTGATTTTTTAACACATGCCGGACACAGCTCACATT
>NC_137910.1:9283352-9293352 GCF_963457725.1 Sprattus sprattus | reverse complement strand
TCTGGGTCTTATCCAAATAGGCCAGGCAAAATAGCCCATTTCGGGGCCAAAAATAGAAGTATTTGTAAACTTTTTTTTCAGCATAGATCATTTCTATGAGGTGTCCAGAACAACATACTAAAAGTCTTAAGAAATCTTAGTTGTGGAAATATGTTAATTCTCATCAATCTGAGATGTGTGCTATTAATGCAAGGCAAAAATACACCTCAAAATTAGTTTTTTTCCTTTTCTCCTATCAAAATAAAACACAATGAAAGTACCCATGAAAGTAAACATTTTTGTATTACAAGTTTCTTTCAAAATTAATTTTAATATGCTAAAACATTTTTTTTTACAATTAGTCTGTCGTAAAACGCTATTTTGCCTGGCCTAAAACTAGTTTGTACGCCCTTACAAGTTTTGGAAAGGATATCTCTACCTTCTTGCGCGAGCTCTGGCTGTCGACCGCGCTCTCAGTGTTGCCAGATGCCAATAATTATCTTCCAAAGACGATAATTTTGAGCATTTGGTACGATACTTCGCCATTTCCAAACTGGCAACACTGAGCACCTTGCTGCTTCCACTAGTAACTAGTATCTTTATCACATGCAAATGTCATGTGCTGTTGTAAACAATGCAACTAGTGACAGATGACCCCGCCCCCTCCACCCACGACGATGTTTTGACATCTTTTTTCACTTACAGATGATTACAACTAGTGACTAGTTGCATTGTTTACAACAGCACATGACATCTGCATGTGGAAAAGATGGCAAAACCTCATCACAGGGGGAGGGGGCAGGGTCATCTGTAAGTTAAAAAAGATGGCAAAACATAGTCGTGGGGGGAGGGGGCGGGGTCATCTGTACGCTGTACACTACCACGCCCCCTCCCCCACGACTAAGTGTCCTCTTTTTCTAAAACTCAAATATGGTCACCCTAGAAAATTGCATTTTTTTTGCTAAATTTGTAAAAAAGAAAATTTCAGATAGCCTTGTAAGGGGTTGTTGTTGTTCCTTGTATGTAAGATATTTAATCCTGTATTTAATTTAACAGAATGATATGCTATGAAGATATAAAGACAAGTGAATACAAGATAGACTACTAGCTGGGTAGCTTGTCACTTTAATAGCTGTCAAGATTCAGGTAACCAGAGAAACATAGATGGCCCTTGGGTCAAGTTGCAGCAAGATTTTCAGTCAGTGCGGTTACATGTGTCCAGTTTCCGAGCATAGCCGGGGTTCAATCGAAGATCCAATTCATGTAACTCCCCAAATCTAGATTTCCTGTGTCCGACTGAAATCCGATTTACACCCCCAGATAAGTGTTCGGATTACGCTGGAAATCGGACAACGCACGCATGTAACTCTCGAAACTAGATTACAACTGGACAACAACAACTTTTGAACATGCTTGAGATCCTGCCCATAGACATATATACATGCATCATATATGTCTATGATATGATAATCGCTGCTAGACGCTCACTGTTCTTGTGCTCCCAGTCTCATTCACTTTGAAATACTGAAACGAAAATGAAACTGAAACGTTGACTGCAACTGTTTTGGACAGAACGCGTAATCCATTCATATCGATGTGAATCAATCAATACTAATAAACTTTAACTGTGACGGTTTTTGTTTCATTTCACAACTTATTTACTGTATAATCAACAGTAGCAGATGCCCGCTTGTAAACATTCCACATTTGATTTGAACTGACGGGGCCAAGATCTGGATTTGTCACTGCCATGTACCATGAGATAAAGCAGTTAACCCCCCATGGATAGAGAAGTCGGGCTTTGGTTGATATCAGGGTTATGCCATCATGTAACCGCACTGATTGTGAGGTGTGATGAAGAGCTGGAAATGTCACAGCAACTCTTACCCAGCTTGACTCTTACCTAGCTTATTGGCAGCGCTGCTTGTCAGTGGCACAGGGAAGGTGGAACACTTTGGTGTGATCAGGGCTTGGTTCAACTGAACGGATTGTTTTGAGTTTGTCAATCATCATGTAGTCTGCTTTGATGCCTGGACAGTGCAGAGGGGTCCAAGATGCCCCAGCAAGACTCGCCACAGCAACCACTTATCCCAGCAAGATTGGTCTGGGCAACTAAGGAACGAATATAGGTGGCCGTGCTGAGCCCTAGGCGTTTCCTAGGCCTTGACAACAGTGTATCAGTGGCGTGTGGCAATGCAAACACCACACCACTGTCCTGCACCAGCCCACTGATTCGCTAGTGGAGCGATCCAACCACAACTGGCCACCAAATGGGCTCTTCTGGGTGACCAATACCACCCCCTCCCCCCCCCCCCCCCCACCTGATGGCAGGAAAGGAATCTATCTGGTGCTCTGATGTCTAGTATGTATTTCTGTTCAGATGGTGTTTGGCATCCCATCAAAGCCAGGTGTGAGGAAGACTCAGCCTGGAAAAACAACCAGCAGCTGCGTCAGTGCATGCGTGAGGTTGCAGTGCATGAGTTCCTCTACTGAAAACGGCCAGAATCCTGAGTGTGTGCAACGCGCTGATGGAAATGAGGAACGATGACTGTTGCTCCCACTGGACTACACATACAGGAAGTAGCCTAGTGGACTATACATACAGGAAGCAGCCTAGTGGGAGGCACTAACACTACCATGGGGGTTATGTATCGTGTTGGACAGGTGCTGCTTTTGTTCCATACAGCCAAAAAGATCATAATATTGTGATCACAGTGTTAGTGTTTGGGAGTTTTGTCCAGATGCTACACCCACACCCTCAACACAAAGTCAAGAATGATACAAACTTGAAAGGGCAGACACTCTATTTTACTTTTCATTTACATCAAATGTAACTGACATCAAAACTGGGACATCCATTAAATCCTCCTGAGTTACATCAATGACAGCTAGCACGTAGATACAAATAGCTTTGAGATTTGGATTACAATGGCAAGGAGAAAGGAAATCTGGTTTCTGTCACCCAAAACATGAATCACAAAGTCAATATAGCCTAATCTTCTTCCAGGACTCCACCATAGGAGACCCAAAGGCGCTCCCTCACTGAGATAATCAAATGTTGTTTTCTGGGAAGTGCCTTTTCCATTTCTGTAATCATTCACACGAGGCCACTTGTTCTGTATTGTCTTATCATAGGTCTAGAGATGTGTGGCTCCTTTCCATGTTGTACCTGATAGCCTACTTATTATCCATCTAAGTGGATTGCCTGAGACAGATACCTCTATGCCCATTCACAGGTTAACAAAATGTGTTAATATATTATGGGGATGGCATCTAAATGAATAGGTTCTATGAACAATGCAGTGTATGTAAAGCTGAAGGATACCAAACACTCAGAAGAAATCCAAATATTCTAATTAGCTAAGTGGGAGCCAGCTGTCATCCTTTTTCATAATTTTTTCAATTTACAATTTTCATATATGAACTTTAAGGAGACTCATATCCACCACTGGTCTTGCTAGAGATATGTGTAAAGGTATCTCAAAGCTCAAGAGAGAGAATAATTCCTTCCAGGCATTTAATCAGAGTTCCCCCCAGGAGAGTCCTGTAGGTTAGAGGTGAAAATATCACATTGCCGTCATTACTGAAGAGCCCAGCATGACTCACACTTTGAGCCCCATGAGAGATTGCACTACGCTGTGGCAATCACAGACTTAACCACCTCAAGTGTCACAAATGCCGTTATTGGAGTAATTTACCACTAAGACTACGACTGATTACACTTTTAAAGAAGAGGGTTTTTTACTTACATTTTTTTTTCTGTACCAACATAAAATAAGGTTACTCCATCATGGTTTTAACCTCAGTGTAAGTTCAGTGTTGTAAGATACACTGTATTTGTAAGGGGAATTTTAAGGAAGAGGATAGTGATCATTTTGAAGAATATACTTGTTAACGGAGCATGACGTTATAAGAGTAATAATTAAAATGTTAATGCACACATGAGCTGTTATGAGGAGATCTCCGACGTCATCCACATCTCTGAATATGACCTAGCCACATCTCTGCATATGACCTTGCCTACACTAATCTGCAGCCAAGTGTAGCCTGCGTCATGGGAAGCACAGTCCTACTCTGGATTCAATCCCACACCCTTAGATAAGGGATAATGGGACCGTTTGGGAAACTTGAAAGCCGTTACCAGGATAACTCATCTCCTCTTAAAATGTACAATCAACTCCATCTTTATTACAGTAATATTACCCACAATGTATTTCCTTCATGCCTTATCATCCGCTTCCAACTGGTGTAGGAGACCTACCTGTTAGCTAGTTAGCTGGTGTAGCGGACCTACCTGTTAGCTAGTTAGCTGGTGTAGCAGACCTACCTGTTAGCTAGTTAGCTAGTAGTTTTAGACATAAAAGTCTTACTGTTATAGAAAACCATGTGTTCTCTTTATCTTATGTGTCAGTGGATCCAGTGCTACACTGAACCAACTTCCCAGTGGTTCTTCTGAGGTTAAGGATCTGATCCATTTCTCCTCCCAACCAGTGTGTCCCTAATATGGGATTGATGATACACCTCATGGTTCATCATCTTGCTTGGATTAATCATTATCTGTATCTTTAACTTGTCCCCATAGAAGAGCCCTTTCAAATGTTACATTGAATCCTCAAAGGTTTAAGTGAAAACTTTCAGGGCTATCACCTCAAAAGATACCCTTTCTCAAAGGTAACTCCAATTGAATCCACAACAGTATCCGTATTTCCCTAATTATTGTTTGGTTTATCCAGCCATAAGTAATCAGCCCTAGCGTCTGTAATGCCCTGGGCAGTAACGTGTGCCTAAAGATGCCCGTATATCAGAAGCGACTGCTTTACGGCTTGTGGGCATATTTGCTTGGATGATGTCACTTCCTCAACAGACTGATCCACCCTAAACTAGACCACTTCAGGCTGTGACATCACAATTTACCTGTTATGACTTTGTAATAGTCACGTGATGACTACAAACGGCGTTTATTAAAACAACACATAAACCTTTGGTTCCCAATCTGCTTCCATGAAAATCGCCACGGCTACGCCCCTCCGCAGGTCCAGCCTTCAGTCCACTACTGCAGACAAAAATCCCTTTGTGGGCACTGATATGAATCTCAGTGCCCCCCCATTTCAATGCCTCCTCTACTTGCTCCAGCCATAGAAATCGGAGAGAACAAAACAGGGCATGGGCTGCGAATGTGAGCCAGAGTGCTGGCGGGTGACAGTAGCTAGGCTACTGTATGCCTGTTGGCTGCCAAGAATGGCAAATTCATTCCACACTGCGCCTTAGGGTCCTTTTTGAGGCTACCTATGTCGTGTCTCACACACCGGAAACTAGGTTACAAATGTCTGGCTATTGTGGAAAAAAAACTGTGAGTATTTTGCCTAAAATAGGAGGCAAAAAAACCCAAGAAGACAATAACACTCATATTTTATACGTATTACGCGTATGGGAATATGCCTGATATGGCAGTGTTGTGTGTTTGTTTGTTTGTCTCTATGTGTGTATGGGACCCTGACAAAGTGCAGGTGGAAATGTGTGCAACGTGTGCACTCTAAACAGGCCCAGATGCCAGGCTCCACGGGGCAAGGAAGTGCCTGGTTCTCCCTCGACACATGCCAAGGGAAACTCTCTTTTTGGCCCGAACCCAGACAATGTGGCCAACAACGATGCTGGCAGGTCACTCAATGTGTGTAAACAGCAGAGCTGGGATCTCATTGCCAGTGTGGTGTGTGTTACCGGCCAACCTTCGGAGCTGTGACCTTGACATAGTATGATTGTTCTTTGTAGGGTTTAGAATGAGGAAATATTTGAGCAAAATATTAGACAAATGCAGCAAGACCAGCCAAGAAATATTAAACCATATCATGTTTGAAATGTGTGTACTGCTTAGATGGGTTTTCCCTAATGGACAGTGACTTGGATATATCATCCTATATACTCATATTTCACTTAGGAATGATAACGAGAACAATTGACTTATTGTGAAGTGGCAGTCCACAGTTCCAGTGACGTAATGATTTGTGCAGGAATTATGGCTGAAAGAGCCTGATTCAAACTAGTGCAAAACGTCCTCAAATTGTGAAATTTGATACGAGCTGTTAACATCAACATTTTAACACGGATTTTTTTGTCATCATTTTGTTATCAATGCCATGATTTAAAAAAGTTAAGAAAGCCTTTGTATGATGCAGCTTCCAATGCAATCTTTTTTTTTTTTTTTTACAGCATTTTCACCTGTGACCTGTACGTGCACTGAGCAGAGTAGCCAGCTGAGAGGACTGTAAATAGTGGAGGAGTTCATACCTTCATCACTGCCGCTCGTAGGCATTGAGCCCTCTGCTTCCGCTCGGTCGCTGCCGTCGTCAGGAGTTTTTCTTTTCCTCGACATTTGTTTTTCTCGCTCGCTTTCAAATGATGCCTCCTCCTTGGATTTGTTCTAAACCGGCTGCGGAGAGGTGGTTGAAATCGAGACCCTCTTTGTTGTCTAGATAAGCACATGTAACTGGCAGGATGGCGTGTGGAGAAATACAAGCAAGACACAATCTCATTCATTCAGACCTCTTCTGTTTCCTCTGGCTGTATATCACTTCCAAAGTTGTTAGTGCGGATGCACGGCACCAGAAGACGATGTTGAAGTTGCACGGTGTAATTGGCACAAAACGCATATACCTCTCACAACAATGATAAGTGTTGCAATAGAAGTAATAATCTGGAAATCACGTGTGTCCAAAATCATGCTCCACTGTGTTCAGCGTGAGAGCGCGCAGCGTTGACAATTCATTGCTCAGGCATATCGTCCCTGTTGGCAGAACAACATGCGCCCACTGAGTCTCATTAATGTTGGTCTTCCACTGTAGCACTTTCACCAACTTTACCTGCATGATCAGCGATTACCCAGATTGAATCTTGTTGCTGAGTTGCTCTTTTATGATTCTGTCACTTCAATTTGTAGCCTACAGCTTGTCATCGGGAAACACCACTTTCAGTATTTCACTGAAACTAAGATGTAAGCCAATCTCTGATCTCGGCGATCGGTGCGTGGCCCTATGGTAGCTGTTCAGGGTAGTAGGGCACTCTCAACATCTAACAGCGTCACCAGAGAGCGATAGAAATGCCGTCGCACGCGCACGCTGTAGGCAGTGGGAGGCAGATGCGGTGAACATCTGTGCCGCGAGGGAGAATCTCTCTAGATCCCTCCCCCAAAGTTTCGCCTTGGTCGGGCAAACCACCACGAAGCTTATGATAATGTGAATGCCGTGTTGTAGTTTAGCTTTTATGAAACTACCATCGTTCTGTCTATTTATCAAAAAAGTCTCTTGATTTGTCTTATTTGGGCTTTTCATAAAACTTACCAATTCAGTTGCCAGGGAAACACAAATCGACCAAGCCAACATCGTTCACCGTCAGTTCTCAATACCCTAAATCGCGCAGCTTTCCCTGTTGTTTTCCCTAAAGTCCCAAGCCTTGAAAGTCAGACTAATATAACGACACGCAGCAACTTTGAGTTTTTGCCTTAAATAAAGGGTTCAGAAGAAATAAGATGTTCTTTCCATTCAGCAGACTCTGACGTCAGCACCCCCTTCGCAAATGATGCCAAGGCTTCAACTCAGATTGACACAAATGATAACAGTCGTGCGTTTTACGCAAGCAACACAAGTTTTAAAAACGTCTGGTCTCACGATACTCATACAAAGACTCTCCCGAAATCTGTTTGGCTTAAGAGTGAACACAGTAAATGATTTTGCGTGCAGCTGTAGAACCTTAGCAAATATTTCCTTCGAATGTGATTATCTAAAGAAAAATAATCCGGAAAACCAAATGCAAATGTAGCCTATTGTGTATATTATTCCACACGGTTACAACTTTTGTTTGTTGCGGACAAAGCTTAAGGGGAGTCAAAAGTAAGATTGCTAGCACTGTTCAGACGTCTTTGAAGAATCCACACCTGTTGTTTAGTGAGGTGCTTTTGACTGTTAGTAGTCATTTGCAATTTATCTTCTGAGTTTACCGATGCTTATCATTAGACATGATATATGTCTACCCTTTCATTTATTAGGCTATTATTTACACATCGCGCATCTATTCATGTCTGGATTAGGCTGCTGTTCGTTGTGTTTTGTCATTTATGAAGCTACACGTGATAAGTCATTTATGGTCAATAAAGGTTTAAGTCCAAGCATGAAAACCTTATGGTTTCATGCAAATGCATCCCTCGCCCTGGCAAATCTATGTATCCCGATGACGCTCGCCTTCACTATTTTCTGTAAGCAAACAAGCTTCTCGCGCTTCACTTTCCCTCCTTTCACTGCAGCTACTGACGTCAGAGCTGCTTGCGTCAATGCTTGCGCTTTGACAGAGGGAGCTTTTTTCAATAGGATCCTAATGGGATTATTAGAGAGAGAGAGAGAGAGAGAAAATGCCTTCGAGGGGTGTTCGGAGGGAAGGCTGAATTTGCGTGCAAACGCCGTAGCCTACCTAATGTGCACCCGAGAACGAAAACGTGAAGGGCGCTTGGGCTATGAAAGAACAAAAGACTGTCTGCTACAGTACAGTTTTTTTTACTATCTCTGGGGGCTTTTTTCACAGTGGGTGTCCCAAATCCCACCATATAGGCTCAAATTGAAAAACAAGGAATAAATACAGAAGCAGTAGGTTAGTCGCCTGAACTACAGCCTAGCCTTGATGTGACTTTAACTGAACCCGACTTCAAGTCAGGGAAATTAATCAAACCTACGCTGCCAAAGAATGGGGCTCTATGACGTGCGTAGTCTCGCCGCTCGATTACCTCGCTCCGCAGGTCGTAAAATGACCTGTGTTTGTGAGGACGGGTGAAGTTTCCCCTCCTAACTCTTTGACAGACGTTTGGCTTGTGAAGGAGACACATTTTTATAGTGTGAAAGACTATTAACATTTGCGTATAGCTACACCAACAGTGTAAACACGAAATATGCCTGAAAGAATAGAAGCACCTCTAGGCTTCTACGAGGATGAAGAAAGTCTCCAGAGCCCTGTAATCAAGAGCACGATGGAATCCCAGATTCTTTCAGTTTCCCTGCGGTCGGCATTAACTTTGACCTTGATCTCTTATCCTGAATGTGTTCTGTATCCCCTGAGAGGCAGTTCTCACAATGGCTTTCCTGAACGCTCTCTCTTTCTCTCTTTACAGGGATGACGAGGTGTCCTTCACTCCGCAGCCCTTCACATGTCTAACCGCAGTTCACTCTTTTCTTTGCCAGACTCTTTGAATTCAACGGTAGGTTCCAACTGGAAGAGACAGAATGTTCCCCGGCAACTGGTCCCATGTGTTACAAGATTTTACTCTCTGACTCTGAAGTGCGTGCATCCTCTCTTTTTCATAAGGACATGCTTTTATTGGCTTTTGTGATACAGAGTGTGTGATGGGCTTGTCAAAACATGTTTACATCACATGAGAAGAAGTTTGCAAATATTTCAAAAGCAACAATGTAAAATACTGGACCTCGGCATATTTTAAATTCAAAGATGTATTAGCTTTCGGGGAAATGACAGCGAGCTCAAATTCGTGTGTTCATGTTGCATGTGAGAGTCCAAACTAAACAGAATAGGAACACCGCCTCAAGAACAATGACTGCTGTTGTTTCTGTATGACGTAAGCAGGTTCTTATTTGCATAGGCCATCATGGGCTTGGGTCACATTTCTCATTTGCATCGAGTTTCTGGTGTCAGCAGAGTTTAGGACATTCTGCCATCTACTGGACGTTTTGTGTCATACCATTTATCCCTGAATCGTGATGAAGTACAAATACAATCCAACATATGAAATGTGTTTGAATAGAGCATACACTATCAGGAGAAGATGGACCTTGAGTCTGTCAAGTCAAATCTGGGTGACAGGCCACCTGTTGAAGACTGATAACAAATGTGTTGAAGACACGATCAGTCCTTAGACCAGACCTGGGCAAAGTGCGTCCCCTTGGCTGTCCCTGACCGGCCCGTGGTAGTCAATGGAAAATTAGGAATCAAACGTTAAGCAATGAAAACGTATACTTATACTATTGCA
>NC_137910.1:9270852-9278352 GCF_963457725.1 Sprattus sprattus | reverse complement strand
GGTGTTACAAATGTTGATGTTGTGTTGTGGTTCATTCAACTATGGTTACATTTCTTTAATGCAACGCATTCCAACTGTACTCCAGTTGTTTCATTTGAATTCATTATGAAATGAGCCTTGCCCACAAAGTCACTATGCTTCAACCTTTGAGCTACCCATGAGGTATCTAAATACTTGATGGACATCAGCGGCTTTGAAGAGTGCAATTCTTAACAACTTACGCTGGGAATAGCCAGACTGTTGGTCAACAGTATCCTCTGTTATGTCTTTGTGGTCACTTCTGTAAAGTGAAATATAGAAATTAATCCATAATCCAAATGAATCACAAACTGAAGTTAGTATTTGAGGGTCATTTATAAATAGGTAATTTATTTATTATTATCACAATACCTTTCTTTGGCATCCAGAAAAGCCTTGGCGAAAGGATTATATTTGATTTTCAGAGCAGTGACCTAAAAAGAAAAGGACTGTATTGAGAAAACAGCTCATACAGACACTTCAAACCATAACAGTGCAGCTGCTCAATACCCTGGTTGAACTACCACTGTCAAGTCTGGAGTTACTATAGTATTGACAGCTTGCATTCATTGTCAGACAGAGACCCTCTCACCTCTTCGTTCTGGTACGCCGTCACTGCAATAAACTGCGTCTCCGGGAAAGGGTGGCTCGTGATCATTCTCTGTGGCGCGCCAACCCGCACAATGTGGATACGTGGCTCATATTTATGCAAAGAGTTCAACATTATCTGAAAAAGCACACTTTGTGTCAAACATATCAAACATAACCTGTCAATAACCAACATTTCGATTTCATCGGGAACCCTCAACTCACCTGGCCACCACCATTAAGCTTGTTGGTAAGCTTCACTTTACTGAAGGAGACGGGGGCTTTCATCCAGTGCGCCCCGAAATTTGGTGAGTCTGGATGGATGTATACGCAGCTGGGCGCCAGAGGCTCTGGTTTACCCCCGGGAACCCACTCCCCATTCACGTATTTCCATCGGTGATTGTCCGCAGCCACGAAATCGAGCAGGAAGGAATACATAGCGTTTGGGTCCAAACCAGACACATTTGCTTTCAGTACAGGGAACATCCGCCTGGTGCGTAAAAGAAGAGAGATGATTAGAATTTCCAGCATTGGAATTTAAATAATCGAATAATAAAACAGTACAAATAAGTAAAATATTTAAAGAATAGTCATGGATCAGCCAATCAAAATGTAGACATGAAGGGGAATAAACTGCCACAGGTCTTACACATATGCTTGTAAGCTTCTCTAGATGTGTTTGAATGTGTTCCTATACGAATTTAAGAAATTAAAAAATCAAGGTACGGGGTTGAAACATGGTAGAAGCTTAGGAGAGACTGAGGATATTAAAATATAAAATCGTTTATTAAATCACACGGGTGTCACAGTACCTCAGCTATTGATTGTAGTTTAATACTGATGTTGCATATGGTAGCAATAAAGTAAGATTGCATAGATTTCTGCACACTGGTGAAAATGAGCAGTACGCGTTCGAAGATCAACCCTCGTCAGACTGTCCCATCGTAATACATCTATCAGAAGTGAAGTATCGATGTCAGATAGATAAGAAGTACCTTCCAGTTTTGGTCACTATCATTTCATTTGTAAGCTCTTTGAATTTCAGCCACAGCTCAGAGTCGTCCAGGTGAACTTTTAAATCCCTTTCCGTTGGATCTCCTTTCTCACTCCCAGCTTGTAGTTCGTTTTCCACCGCACTCAGAAGATGGTCCACTCGGTATTGTACCGTCTTTCCCAGACACTCTCCGATACCTGAGGCCATTCTATCCAAAAGCTCCAGCGCGTCAAGCAAAATGACAAAAGGCCTTTAAAAGTTTAGGTGTAATTAACTTTTCTCCTTCTCCCCATGCACTGAATGAATAGGGCAGGCAGGTAAAGCTGGTCCGTTACTTCGTCTGGACTGTAATAAATAGACCACAGGGACGAACCATCAGTGAGTGGCAATCTGAGTAGTGGCTGATTGGCTTGTCTCTACTTTGATGTGTGCCGCTTGGAAAGTCATTGGTCGACGGCGGCCATATCAGTGGAAATGGGCACATCAAAAGTCTTCTGTCCATTGCAAATTGTGAATGAACGTGCCACATCTGTAAATATTTACAGTTATATCAAAGCACCATCTGCAAGGGCGTATTTGCATGAGCACAAACCTCACTCTGCACTGAATGACTTTTGACCCACTGCATTGGTGAAACTTTTACTCTGCCAACCAGTGCCAATAACATCATGGAGCGACACAGTTTGTTGTATGGGCTTATCTAATTAGTGAAGCCGTAAACAACTATGGGAAGTGGATCAAAGATATGCAGTAAACAAATGTAACGACTGTGTTGCCTTTATATGGAAAAAGATTTGGTCTAAATTGATCTGAAGCCTTCTGAAACCAAACAGTTTCTTAATGTCAAATCAAAATAATACTGAACTTCTTACAAATACACCAAAGTTGCCTACGCGCTGTGTTTGAGCGGACAACGCCGTCAGAGACGATGTTTATTAGTTTGAAAGTCTGTGGGAATCACCAAGCCAAGGTGACAAAGCGCAGGAAACGCACTGATCACAACACGATTGGGGGTATTCATAAAATCGCATGTAACCTCCTACCCAAAAAAAACATTTCCGGTTAATAAAAGCCCTTTATGTGTACGGTATACGTTCTGCTTAGCATGATTATAACAGTACATTCTTCAAAATCTCCTTTTATGTTTTACACGACATTATATCACATTCAGCATAATGAAAGCACACAAATAAATATAAAATGTATATTTTATTAAAAAAAATAATGATGAAGGAATTACAATAAAGGGCAATAGAGACTGTTACTGTTTTTTGTTCTTCTTTTTTAATGACACAAAATGACACATAATGAATTCAAGGTGGGCTCATCAGTCTAAGTGTTATCAATGTCTGAGTACCGATTAAGGGTTAGGGAACTATAACCTATTTCTAATGTCTGAGTACCGATTTAGTGTTAGGGAACTATAACCTATTTCTAATGACTTTCAATAATTACTGGACCTGCCTAAGACATGAAGCAGGGCTTGTTCATCAACATGCAACAGCTCTTAAACTGCATTGCACAGAACTCCATCCTCCAGGGAGAGCAGCCTTCTTCAGTCTGCAAGTAATAATAATAATAATAATTCATTTTATTGTTAACGCACTTTTCATACACAGGAATCTCAGAGTGCCTACATATTAGAAACTAACTATAATAATACAATAAAATAAAAAATTGTTAACATAAGCATAACAGAAAAGATTTAACACAAGGCCAGAAATGCCTTCCTGAATAACATTTTTTTAAGTCCAGCTTTAAAGGAGTCCAGCGTCTGCGTTGCCCTTAGGTGGTCAGGGAGGCTGTTCCATAAGTGTGGCGCTGCCGAGCAAAAGGCCCGGTCGCCCATGGTGTGCATTTCATCATGGCTGTATACAAACTGTTAGCTCTACTCCCAAGCATAATTCTGCCACATCTTGACACTGCAGTCTTTTACCTGTTGAATAAAACAGTGAAGCAGTGATGCTTAGGAAAGACCTCTTTACTGATTATTATTACTGTTAAAGAGTTTGTTTGTGTGTCTGTGTGTGTCTCTCTCTCTTTCTGTGTGTGTGTGTGTGTGTGTGTGTGTGTGTGTGTATTTGAGAGAGAAAGACAAGGAAAGAGAAGGGGGGAAGTGAGAGGGTGAGGTAAAGAAATCTGATCAAGTGAAATAAACAAAAGAGAACTTAATTTTTCTCACACACTGAAATAGAGCGAGAGAGAGGGCAAGAGAGAGAGAGAGAAACGAGAGGGTGATGGAGAGGGCAAGGTATAATTCAGAACTTCTGATGTGAAATGGTAATAGTAAAGTGTCAAAAGAGGCGTCTCACAAGTGATGTGTTTTGCTGGTGCATATGTTTCATAGACAAGGGTTCATCTGGGTGGACAGAAATAGGCCTCCCATCACACAGCTCTCTATCCCCATTGGATGGTTCAGGTTCAGTACAGTGGGAAGACATGAAGCCACTTAAAGGAGAAAAAAACAACAACAATAAAGACAACTAATAATGTGAAATGCTCTGTCTTGTGTTTCTCTGATGGAATACTCTCATGGTAGTAGGGTCTCTGTCTGATGGTACACTCTCATAGTAGTAGGGTCTCTGTCTGATGGTACACTCTCATAGGGTCTCTGTCTGATGGTACACTCTTATGGTAGTAGGGTCTCTGTCTGATGGTACACTCTCAAGGTAGTAGGGTCTCTGTCTGATGGTACACTCTCATAGGGTCTCTGTCTGATGGTACACTCTCCTAGTAGTAGGGTCTCTGTCTGATGGTACACTCTCATAGGGTCTCTGTCTGATGGTACACTCTCATAGGGTCTCTGTCTGATGGTACACTCTCATAGGGTCTCTGTCTGATGGTACACTCTCATAGGGTCTCTGTCTGATGGTACACTCTCATAGGGTCTCTGTCTGATGGTACACTCTCATAGGGTCTCTGTCTGATGGTACACTCTCATAGTAGTAGGGTCTCTGTCTGATGGTACACTCTCATAGTAGTAGGGTCTCTGTCTGATGGTACACTCTCATAGTAGTAGGGTCTCTGTCTGATGGTACACTATCATAGTAGTAGGGTCTCTGTCTGATGGTACACTCTCATAGTAGTAGGGTCTCTGTCTGATGGTACACTCTCATAGTAGTAGGGTCTCTGTCTGATGGTACACTCTCATAGTAGTAGGGTCTCTGTCTGATGGTACACTATCATAGTAGTAGGGTCTCTGTCTGATGGTACACTCTCATAGTAGTAGGGTCTCTGTCTGATGGTACACTCTCATAGTAGTAGGGTCTCTGTCTGATGGTACACTATCATAGGGTCTCTGTCTGATGGTACACTCTCATAGGGTCTCTGTCTGATGGTACACTCTCATAGGGTCTCTGTCTGATGGTACACTCTCCTAGTAGTAGGTGCTTTACCGAGCACAGAGTGCAGGACTGGACCGAGCACAGAGTGCAGGACTGGACCGAGCACAGAGTGCAGGACTGGACCGAGCACAGAGTGAAGGACAGGACCGAGCACAGAGTGAAGGACAGGACAGAGGACAGAGTGAAGGACTGCCCTCCTGGCTCCTGTCATCTGATGTGGGCCTCACGCTGGGGCGTCTTTGAGACGGAGAAGAGGCCAAAGATCGTCGAATGATTTGATCAGCTTTCATTAAACCAGCCTGGGGAGGCATGTAATCAATCTGTGGAACAAGAAAGGCAGTACGTTATTTTTCTAACATTTGGATTAAACAGTCCCTTTCAAAAAGTTATATTTCAGTGTAAAGCAATATATACAGTATATTTTCCTTCTATCCTCAGAGATTATTATACTTCTGTCTGTCTGTCTGTAGACTATTACTGTCTTCATACAGGGTCCATTTTCAAAAAATGGTTTCAATCTAGCAGTGAAATTAGAAAATAATCACAGATTAATCTGTCAAAACCTTGAACTATCTAATTTTCATGAATAGTGCGTACTACTCACCAGATGTCAAAACCTTGAACTATCTAATTCATGAATAGTGCGTACTACTCACCAGATGTCAAAACCTTGAACTATCTAATTCATGAATAGTGCGTACTACTCACCAGATGTCAAAACCTTGAACTATCTAATTCATGAATAGTGCGTACTACTCACCAGATGTCTCATTTGATAGCCCTCCTCCCAGATGGGTCCACCTTTCCCCAGCAGTCTGGAAGAAGATCAAGCACAAGGAAGTCATGTAAGGCCAAGTTTTCACGAAGCCTAGTTTGTCTGCATCCGAAATGAAACTAATACAGATAACCCTATCGTAAGGACGAACACTCTCTATCCGCACACGGTATCCGCAACGATTCGAATCATCCACTGATCTTTTCTACAAAATTCATCTCAACCCTCTTATCTGGACTCCATCAAACCTCAAGGTCACGGGAATGTCTTTTGGGTAAGATGTCTATGCAGAAGGTGTGCAATCCCATATACTATTACACTGCAGTATGAAGCCCAGTGGCCTACACTAACATTGCTGTATAGCATGTGTAAAACTGCGCTGTGCATCAGAGGATCTTCTCACCTTTGAGTGTAGGCCATGTGAGAGAGAGACAGACTGTGAGAGAGAGAGAGAGACAGCTCCTCACCTTTGAGCGTAGGCCATGTGAGAGAGAGACAGGCTATGAGAGAGAGAGAGACAGCTCCTCACCTTTGAGAGTAGGCCATGTGAGAGAGAGACAGGCTGTGAGAGAGAGACAGCTTCTCACCTTTGAGCGTAGGCCATGTGAGAGAGAGAGAGAGGCTGTGAGAGAGAGACAGCTCTTCACCTTTGAGCGTAGGCCATGTGAGAGAGAGACAGGCCGTGAGAGAGAGACAGCTCCTCACCTTTGAGTGTAGGCCATGTGAGAGAGAGACAGGTTGTGCATGAGTCTGAGCTTCAGCAGGTTACCATCTAGGCTGCTCTTCTCAGGTAGCCTGGGGGCTGACTGTGAGGGTGAAATGGGAATGCTTATTTACTCGTATTTAATTGACTAACTACATGTTAAATACCACATAATTTAAACATATATGCGAAAGGGATATATACCGGAAAAGCCTGCAAGTGTTTGGACTCTATTTGTTTCATACAGACCTGAACTGGTCGTGGTTAACAAAAGTCACAAAGTCAACAAAAAACTGCCTTACTGGGAGGACATTAGTTCTGAGAGACTGCATAAAGCTGGGCTGTAGGGTAGCAAACCTGGGCCTCCGGACTGGCTGGGACACAATCTTTTGAGAGACAGGATTTAGGACAGCATGAGACATTATACAACAAATATTCTTTGCATTTTTTTTCTTTTTGGTTTGTATTATTCTGGAAAAGATCGCTCTTATGTTTTAACCTTTGAAAAAACTACAACTACTGCGCTGCAAGTGTTGAGGCTGGGTGGTCCCACAGACTGCTGATCAGCACTGAGGGAGGGGCAGCGTGTCCCTCCCCACACCTGGGGTGCCACTCTGAACACCTGACTGGTTCCCCAGTCTCTCCGTTCACACCAGGAGGGGTGAAGGCCGTAATAAGGGACACACTCCAACGCACTAACACCCTCAGCACACATCTAAACAAGGCCCTGAATGTGTGTGAGTGAGATATACAGGGTCTAGTGGGACAGAAGCACCCAGTTCAACAAATTATGATGAGCTGAATTTAAAGAGAAAAGAATAGACAAAAGCTTCTCTGTGATTCTGTCTAAATTTTATACTGATCAAATGATACGCAATGGTGTCATTCATGTCTGGTGTCCGAATGGGGTCTGTCCACACACACACTAACACACACACACACACACACACACACACACACACACACACACACACACACACACACATACACACACACACTTCTGTAAAGGCCCTTCTCTCTCCCTGCCTTGCTGCTGTCAGTGCTGTGAAGGGTGGTGAATAATGCCCCAGCCCTTCAG
>NC_137910.1:9260852-9268352 GCF_963457725.1 Sprattus sprattus | reverse complement strand
TCTCTCAAAATCATTTTTGGGGCTTCAAGTCTATTTGCTGTAGTTCTGTGGTGTGGGGTAGGGGTCAAAGATGCGAGGGGGGGGGGGCACATCAAGCTGGGTTAGGAAGGGGCACATCTGTTTGCATGGGCTGTGTGATGATTTCACACAGGCGGAGGAGATGTCGACACTAACTTGTGCCACTCTTGTCTCCTAATGTCGAAGGACGAAGTAGTGACCACGCTGGAAGCGCTGGAAGTGCTCACAAACACCATCCGAATACGTCGCCTACACCCGAAGGACTTTAGCATCCCCCTAACAAAGTGTTTGTGTGACAGGAATCGAAACAACACTTGAAGCGGTTTAGCGCCACAACGAGAGACACTGTGGCGGCACAATAAATAGAGTAAGGTTCTGTGACTGTTTCGTGATACAGTTATGAGGTGTTAATTATTCTACATTTCTCTTGTCTCTATATGCTTTGGGTGCAATGCATCTCTGATATTTATATTGTGTACTTTATAAATGAGGAAACCACCCCAAACACAAAGAATTATGGGTTTATAAATCTATTTGTTGTTGCACAATATTGCAATGTTAAACACCATTTATGTATGAGAAGACATATCACAGAATAAACAGCCGTTTTAAGAGGATTATCTGTGAAGTACAAAGCCAGAGAATGCTGTACATCAGAGATGGAAAAATATTGACACACACACACACACACACACACACACACACACACACACACACACACACACACGTCTGGGATGAGGTGACATCCCCGGTCGAATTGCTCCGACTCTTTTGTATGTGAAATGAATTAGACATTCACCCCTGGGTGATGTTTGTCTGAGGTGCCCTGAGCCGAGGAAAGCCCCCCTAAGACACCATGTGTGTGTGTGTGTGTGTGTGTGTGTGTGTGTGTGTGTGTGTGTGTGTGTGTGTCGGGTGGGGGGGGGGTGGTGTTTTTGTCCACCTCACCGCTACGTGAGCAATCAGAGCCCAGCTCTAAAGAGGCCCAGATGCTAAATTAGTCAGTGGCGGTGAGCAGTGTTTGCGCTGGAACAACAGGAGCAGTGAGAGCCAAAAAGAAAGTTCCTCTCTCTCTCCCACCCTCCAACCCTCCCTCTCTCTCTCCCACCCTCCAACCCTCAAGGACGTGGGCTCAGGGCTGCTCAGACCACCTCGAGGAGGATGGGTGCGATAACAGAAGTCTCTCCCACCCTCCTACCCTCGGACATGGGGCACAGCCCTGCTCAGACCACCTCGAGGAGGAGGGGGCAATAACATGAGTCAACACAAGCTGAACACCACTAATACAGCCAATATCTGTCTCTAAGGAACAGCCAAAACAGGCATGCATAACAGTGATCACATGATCTATTTGCCTTTTATGCAGATGTTGGACAGTAATATTACCGTCGTACCTGTGATGGGGAGCTGCAGCATGTTATCACAAGAGAAAAGTGTTCAGTGAGTGAGTGGAAGCATGTTATCACAAGAGAGAAGTGTTCAGTGAGTGAGTGAGTGAGTGAGTGGAAGCATGTTTTCACAAGAGAGAAGTGTTCAGTGAGTGAGTGGAAGTGTGTTAACACAAGAGAGTTCAGAGAGGACTTACATCTTCCTGAGGGTGTTGGTCATCCCCTGAGATCTGATCCTTGGGCAGCTGAGATCCCTGTTTCATGAAGCCCTCAAACCTCAGATTTGGAACTGACTTGCTGTAGATCACTGTCAACATCACATCATTCACTCAATCGATGAATCAATCAATCTCAAAGACCAGTCAAAGTCTGGGCACCCAAAGACTACAATCAAGTGTGCACATAATCTGAATGGAAACTAAATGCAGTGACGCTCACGCTAAATCTAATGTCTGTCTTCTACAAGGATCTAGAAGGTTTAGCTTTGTGTGGGGGGGGGGGGGGCAGTGGTACAGGAGGTAGGGAAGTCGTTTAGTTATCTGAAGGTCGCTAGTTAAATTCCCTGTCGAAGCGTCCTTGAGCAAGACACTGAACCCCTAATTGCTCCTGATGTGCAGTGTGCCATCAGTGTAAGTTGCTTTGGATAAAAGCGTCTGCTTAATGATGAAATGTGAATGTTTAGAGTTGATCAACCTAGCAGTTAAGAGTCAATTCACACCTAATTCCCATGTCTGGTCCCAATGACAGAGGTCCTCACCCATCTCCTTGAGCTTCCTTCTCAGCTTGCTGCCTCTGCGGTTCTGATCCAGCCACTGTTTAAACCGCTCCTGCTCCTGATGGGTCTTCAGACAGCCATGCTGGACTAGCTGGCTCTGCAGCTCCAGGGTCTGATGCGGAGTGGGGGGGATGCAACATGACAACTGACAGTGACCATGACAGTGAAGTGTGGGTGTGGTGCTTCTGTTATTTCTTTCTTTTTGAGCAAATATACAATAAAATGAATACAAATAATTATGTAAGGGCCTGTATTGAATCGGCATAGATATTAATAATGAGCCCTGAGATCAAGTTATAACATGGTGCTGCTGTGTGTTAGATACTTAATACCACTGTTGGTAGCATAGATAGTTCAGGAAAACCCCAAAGACATCATCGTCCAGAAGGTCAGCTGGTAAAATAACATCAGACTGTGGCCTTAAAGTGACGAGCCTACCAGGTAATAGGTGGTTTTAGGGAGAGATCTTAAATGTGTCTCGTCGTGAGCCTACCAGGTAATAGGTGGTTTTAGGGAGAGATCTTAAATGTGTCTCGTCGTGAGCCTACCAGGTAATAGGTGGTTTTAGGGAGAGATCTCAAATGTGTCTCGTCGTGAGCCTACCAGGTAATAGGTGGTTTTAGGGAGAGATCTTAAATGTGTCTCGTCGTGAGCCTACCAGGTAATAGGTGGTTTTAGGGAGAGATCTCAAATGTGTCTCGTTGTGAGAAACCGTGGAGCGGGTCGGCTTCTGGTCCTCCTGTCTCCTCTTTCTCTGAGAAATAAAAGAAGAAAGCGAGCGAGATTTGGAGATGAGAAAATTAGGTCAAGCCTGGGGTTGCCATGAATGAGGAGGCTGAGAGTGAAGTAGAGGAGGTGCCTGGGGTTGCCATGAATGAGGAGGCTGAGAGTGAAGTAGAGGAGGTGCCTGGGGTTGCCATGAATGAGGAGGCTGAGAGTGAAGTAGAGGAGGTGCCTGGGGTTGCCATGAATGAGGAGGCTGAGAGTGAAGTAGAGGAGGTGCCTGGGGTTGCCATGAATGAGGAGGCTGGGAGTGAAGTAGAGGAGGTGAGAATGACGGGCCTTGGGAGGTGGCCCATGTCTTGGCGGCGGGGAGCGAGAGCACACAGGACAAATGAGAAGTAAACACACAGCCACAGGAAGCTATTAGGTGCAGCAGGGACCAATTAGGACCCAGCAGGTGTTCTCAGAGTTGCCTGTTTGGGTCCAGCCCCATCTCTGGAGCCAGGACAGAACCCCCACCACCGCCTCATAGCGGCCCAGGTCTGAGGAAACAACAGACAGTTTCATTTGCTCAGCAATTTGTACCAAAGGTTTCCTACCGGCGGGCCCATAAAGGCCTTTATAGCACCTCCTTTGTCCTCCTTCCAGTGTGGGTCATTAGAGGAGAGTGTTATGGCCTGCTGAAGAAGTTCAGCTTTTACAGGAGGGGGGTTTGATAAGCCAGGATCTCAGGCACCCCCCCCCCCCCCACACCAACACCAGCCCCTTCAAAGTGGCCATCATCAACCTCTGTAGTCTCTCTCTCACCAGAGAGGAAAATAAAGGCCTATTGTCTCGCTACCCAGACAGCCCAAAATCAAAGTCAATCACAAGTCCACAACAACGGCTTTCCCCTGCTTCCGTAAACCAGACAAACTTCCTTCACTCCTCCTGAGGAAGTGGGATTGAAAGACAGTGTTAAATGAAAAGTGGTTCAAACTATCTTCTATTCATTATTCATGCTACTATGGCATTAGGAGCACTGTGGTTGTTTCTAAAACACAGGCCATCTAAATATATTTATTTAGTCATTTTGTTTGATCATTCAACTGAATATAATTTGTAAATTCCATAAAGTTTGTTTTAATTATCTGTTCATTGTAGTAATGTAAAACACAAATCAGGAAGATTTTTTGTTCAAAAGTAAGGATTTACACCCATTACAAAGGAGTTTAATGGGAGAATGACTTAAACTGTTAAACTGATAAAAGTTGTTATGTTCAGATATTTGTGTACAAGCATTTATTGACACTGCCCTGGGCCAGGGGAAATTTGACAAAAAAACTTACAATCAGAATATGCAAGAATACTGAGAAAACTGCATTTTTGTCTTCAGAATCACATAGGTGTTTTAAGACTGGAAGCACTTTTGCCTTTTTGACAACAGAAGCTCCTTCCACTCCCTGACAGGCCTTGGCCTGGTGATCAAGTTGCACTTCTAAATCAAAGGAAGAAGTGGTTAACTACTACTAAAGAGCCTGACTAATATTCATGAGTTCTCTATGGGGAGGCTAGAAGAAAGGGTGGGATCTCCTAATAGGTGTCGCTATGAAGAAGCTTTGATTCTGGCAGTTGTGTATTTGAGTACAGATTGGGTTAGGGCCTGATAGGAGAGGGAGGGGTTCACTGTATTGACGGACCAACTTCATTACCATGGGATCAAGGTCCCTCTCATGTGTGAGAGCCTCTGAGACCAGCAGCCCCCCCCCCCCCCCCCCACCCCACGCCCCCCCACCTCACTAAAACCTGAGGCCTTTGTTCTTCTACATCCCTAGAGCTGCAGTGGGTGAGTTATCTCAGGAGTCTCTGAACAAGCATAAACCAGCCTTGACACATAAGGAAGAGTAACATGCATAAACCAGCCTTGACACATAAGGAAGAGTAACATGCATAAACCAGCCTTGACACATAAGGAAGAGTAACATTCATAAACCAGCCTTGACACATAAGGAAGAGTAACATGCATAAACCAGCCTTGACACATAAGGAAGAGTAACATGCATAAACCAGCCTTGACACAAGAGAAAGAGTAACAAGCATAAACCAGCCTTGACACAAGAGGAAGAGTAACAAGCATAAACCAGACTTGACACATGGGGAAGAGTAACAAGCATAGTCCTCGTGCTAGGGATATACATCAGCTGTGACAGTAGACATTTTTTCTCATACGTCACACCTCTGACATTCCACTGTACAAGTCAAACGCTTCCTGTACTAACTGACACTTCTCTAAGATATTCTCACCAGCTGTCAACCACTGAGATGCAAAGTTAGCTAAGATGACAAAAGGGGGAAGTGGTGCTTGGTGCGTCTTCTCTTGTATACAAAGCAGCTGTTCTAGTGAACAGAAACGTCATCAAAATATATTTTTCGATTGGATATTTGATCTCTGTTGCATTTTTAAAGACACTAACTATGATGGGCACAGCCAATACAGGCAGACGGTACCTCCTACTGGTAAATCATGGCAAATGCTTGTATGCAACACAATTAATAGAGGAGGATATGTTGCAATCCTGTTCAATTATGTATTTCCTGTTTGGCTAATGGATGTACATAAGATGTTATGGACTGGCTAAATCTCTTTTTCAGGGCTGCTACGAGTATTTGCAGATATTTATTTACAGTTAAAATGTGGCTAGGATGGATATTTTCTGATGTTGTGACCAGTGATGTGTGTAAAGATAAGAGGTATGAGTGACGGTGTGGCTTTACTTTTTTGGCACGGTTGCGGTGAGCTTGGATTAAGTCTTCCTCACGCTGTCTGATGTCTTGTCTCTGTCGTTGCACTTTCTCTCTCAGCAGAGCGGCGTAGTGGTGGGCCTTCTCATCTCTCAGGCGGTACATACTCCAGTACACCTCTAGGTGGTGCTAAAAGGCAGCATAAAATAACAGTCTTTGGGACAGGAAATTCACATGATTCTTTGGTCATAATGAAATAGAATGAACATTTTGGCAAATAAGAGGTTATCAGTTACACTTCAAAGACCACTATAATGGAACTATGCTTTAGAAGCCTCTTCTATGTTTATTTTGAAAGATCCAATAAGATTTTCCAATAAAAATAATTCTTAGCCTCGGTATACTTCAGAAATGACTGCTATGTCATTGCTGAACTTCCCACATGCACACAACTGATTGTGCATCCATCTTTGCCACTATCAATTTCCCCATCTTTATCTATACAGACATGAAATATGCCACCCTTTGTGTCTTGGTGTCACACTGTGTTTGTCAAAACCATGCAGTGTATGTGTTTGGCACTCTCCCTGATTAGTGAGTTGTTGTTGTTGTTGTTTGTGTTGTTGTTGCTAACAGCTTTGACCCATTCTCCACATACATCCATCACTGCCAGGTGTGCTGGCCATGTGATCTTAAAGCAGCAACGTGACTCCGGCTCAACCAAATGATCTGGTGTTACCAGACTGGAAAAACCTGGACGGGGAAAAGGTTAGTCCTTTTCCACCGAGCCACTAGGATCATATTCAAATCGGGGCTTGATGGATCACTCTCAGAACCTGAATGGGGTGTTGTGTGTGTTTGTGTGTGTGTGTGAGTGTGTGTGCGTGTGTGTGTCCTGTGTGTGTGTGTGTGAGTGTGTGTCCTGTGTGTGTGTGTGAGTGTGTGTGCGTGTGTGTGTCCTGTGTGTGTGTGTGTGTGTGTGTGTGTGTGTGTGTGTGTGTGTGTGTGCGTGTGTGCATGCGTACATACGTGTGTGTGTGTATGTGTGTGTGTGTGTGTGTCCTGTTTGCTACCTGATCCTGAAGGGCTCTGTGCTTCATCTGTGCCAGTGTATCAGGATCTGGATCCAGGCCAGGCACAGTCTGGAAGATGGCCGCCTCCTTCTTTCTGATGGAGCTGAACCTCTTCCGAGTGGGTGGTTTTGGGTCACTGTCTATCTGCCAGGGAGATGAGAGAAAGAGATAAATAGTGTAGATTAATATGACGCTCTCTCACCCTTTTATACAATGTAATACAGGCGCCCAAACCTCTGGGTTAGTAAGCACTTTCATTTCCTGACTAGGGGAAAAAAAGAGCCGTGTCCTGACAATTTCCTGCAGAGACAAATTATAACTAACATACATCTTACAAATGGGATTTGGGATGACGGGAGGCCTAATAGCTCTGACATCACCCCCTACTAACACACACACACACACACACACACACACACACACACACACACACACACACACACACACACACACACACACACACACACACACACACACACACACACACACACAACCACACTCACTCACACAATGATCCCCCTTGATTACCTCATTCAATTCCCATTCAATTTCTTGGAAAACAATTTCATAAAGGCATTAAAATCATGGCCTGTCTGTAATGACAACAGATTACAGCCAACATCAGCGGCACTCTCTGATAGCCTCCCCCCTTATGTAACATGGCATTCAGTGAGGTACACAACACAAAGTGGACCTGGAAAAGCAGTGATAACCATCAACCAAGCGCCTTGACCCAAACTATGGTAATTATTCAGATGACTAAAGACATAAGTTATGATGCAGAATACCGATGGCAATAATC
>NC_137910.1:9248352-9255852 GCF_963457725.1 Sprattus sprattus | reverse complement strand
AAGGCGCACAGACACCGTTCCGGACGCTATTGTTCTCTGGCACAAAGGAAGAGTGTCTCTAGGCAAGAAGATGAAGGATAGCTGCTGTACTTTTGTAATTCTTCATTCTCACCCCATTCATTATAATAATTCACATTTCCACAAAAAAGCCAAATGATAACGACAGCAGTGTGCAAGAGGTTTTAACAGTCGTGTGACATAGGTCTTCAGTTACAAACGAGCTTAATCAAAACACCACTTAACAGTCCAGTCCACTGTGGCAGCTAAGTTGGTGACGTTTTTTCGTTAATGCCTTATAAAACATTTATTAAGCCTAAGTAAACTAAAAGTGTCTCCAGTTCTGACTTGGGTCATAGTTCGGACAAATACTCAGTTGTCAGCTTTTCAAATGGGGGAGGGATGACAGTCTGTCTATTTTCCCAAAAGCAGCGGCACTCTCTACACCTTTGAGCCATTCTTTACATTTCCTCATAACCGTCTCATCCACATCTCCGTCCTCCTCCTCATACTCGACGTCGTCATATTTATACTGGTCGTTCAGGAGAGATATCTTGACAATCGTTCTGATATCATCTCCAGGGGTCTCTAGTTTGGCGACGGGCACTGTGCTTTTGGAGCCACCCTGCGTCCTCTTAGAAGGGAAAACCCGTCTGTGCCTGAAGTCCCCTGACGCACAGCATTTCTGCTGCTTGGCCATCATCTGTTTCTCTAGATTGCGCTTTTGAATGACCAGGATCGCCTCTGGCGTAAGACTCAGAGAGAATCGAATCTCCTCTCCCCCGTCCTCCTTGCCGAGCGAACTCCGAGAGGCGTACTTGTGGCTCCTCCGGGTGCCGGACTCCCCGGAACTAGACCGTGGGACGCTATCGCAGGAGTTACCCAGTGGTCTGGGCACAGCCACACCGGACTTCTTGCTCTCGGTCTCTCCGTTAGCAGACGATCTGGGAGCTGGAGCCCTACTCAACTGTTGCTGCGGGTTTCTGCCAAGTTGCCACGACGTGGACAGTTTATCTCGATCTGAGTCTTTTTCATCCTTCGTTTTATTTCCTAACAAAGGTTGACTAGGCACAAGGTTTGTATTCTTTTTCCTGAAGAGTTCCCTCCCGGGGGAGGAAATCCGCTGATGGAGGTGAATGGGTGGAAAAGGCATTTTCAGAGAAGTCAAAGCAAGCAGTGAAAATACAGATGGCTTTGGAAAAACACCGGACGTCAAACAGCTCCAAGGCATTCAAATGAGGGGCGAAATGTATCCACTGGCATCATCTTAAAGGACTCAGACTTTGGTTGTGTCGTTCAGTCATTGTAAGCGGTCTGCGTCCTGATGCTGTGTGAGACGAGTGCGGTGTAGTCTGTGTGTTTTGTTCAGTTTGGAGGGCGTGGCTACAGTATGTGTCGGTATGAAGCACGTTGTTGAAGTCAACAGTGACAAAGCCTACGTGGAGTATGAAAACAACGTTAGACGCCCTATGAGGTGGCCCATGGATGTATATGATTCTTTATACACTATTTTACCAGAGGTTTATCCTACATGGGGTTGAAATAGTGTAGCAAAGATTCAATCATAGTAGCAAGGCAAAATCTACACAGTAGGCCTAGAATAAAAATCACATCCACCAAGAGAACAAAACATTGTTTGAAAATTAATTTTCTTTCTGGTAATTGTGGTTTTGTTTGTACCATGATGTCATTCTGATAGTACAGTTTGAAACTGGACTGTCCCTGAAACCCCAGCCTAGACACTGTGCAGAAGTGACCTTGAAGTAGCACTGAGAGAGGGAACGTTAGACATACAAACGGCCCTCTTCACCAATATTGATTTGCAGGGCGCTTTTTCAGCCATCCGTAATTTCACAGTCGCCGGTCGTCAGTGGCCTGAGCAGGGCGAGCTGTGTTTTAGCCTCAATGAAATTAAGCACAAATCAATATGCTTTTCCCAGCACTTTGAAAACAGCTTGGCGATATACTCATTGTAATTGCCAGAAGCGATCTATCCCATCAGTCGCAGATTAAAGATTGGGCAGACTGGAAATTCATGTGTCAGTAATTCCTAATCTATAATTGTAGTCTAGGAGAGCAAATCATGCTGGGAAGGGCATTTGTATAGAAGGTGGGTCAATGCAAAGTATTGGCTAATTTTTTGCTTGATCATGAAAGTATTGATATTCAGACTTGTATCAGCTTTCTAATCCATTCTGAGTACCTGATACTGTATGTCTGAGAGATGCCATAGGGAATTATTCATGTCAAACTAAACCTGGTTCAAAATCTGGTGTTGCCAATCACTTAAACCAGAAATAGAATTTGTCACAAGGACCTGTACAATTACATAATTCAAATAACATAAATTAGTGTCTATCAAATGTTGTGTTTATGTACAACACATTCAGTCAGCAGGCTCCTCCTGAGCAGGCTACATCTAAGGAAGGTTTTATCTGATTTTATATGGAATTATTTAATGACACTTTATTTATCATGTGACAAAAGATACATCAAAATCATCTACACATATTCTTTTAAAGTATGACAAAATAAAAGGTTGAAAGCAACTGCATTGACTTCATGGGGTTCAACATCTTAAATTTGACATCCATGTGATTATAAGATCCAAATCTCTGTCCAATTACAGGTCTTTGTCAAAGCTATCACATCAGGGGGGATGCTGTTAGCATGAAGGCAGGGAAGACGGGGGACAGTACAGTCTGTTCTGCTACCCAGGGACATGACTACTGTGCTGGACATTACAGAGCAACAAGTCATTTATGGCAGACTTGTTATCACTCCTGTGCACAGAGAAACTATAGAAGCTCAGACGTCACTGTTATCTAAGCCTTTGCTAGGACTTCTGTTCCGTCTGCTTCAAAGGACTTCTGTTGTAAGCGAGTGCAGAGATGTACGAGCCCTATAGCCGGCCTGAGAAGTAATTTATAACGCTGCGCCCTCATTATACAAACATAAACTTTAACTTCCAGCATTGCTTCCCCACCTCAAAGCAGTGGGGTTGCCTCACTTACTGGAAGTCACCCCGAGACGCTGATTTATTCCCCAGTAATTGCACACCACATTTCTCTTTTATGGGCCTTGGTGGGAGAATGAAAGGAGGGAGATGGCCGCTCCCTGACACCATGTGCCTGAAATAAAACCTGTCTAACTGGGAGACTGAAACATTGATACTTGGAGTAGGCTACTGGCGTCTGGTGTACTTATGATGAACACTGCTGCAAATGTACACATTCCAACACAAAACTCCATGAATAATTATGGTCTGGAGTGTACTTTACCTAATGAGTGCATTTAGCGCGCTTGAGTGTAGATGGACACAGGGCATCTCCCCGCACACACACACAGACAGACACAGACAGACACACACACACAGAGACAGACACACACACACACACACACACACACACACACACACACACAGACACAGAGACACACACACACAGACACAGAGACACACACACACAGACAGACACAGACACACACACACAAACACACACACAGATAAACACAGAGACACACACACACAGTGCCTTAGCTTACTTCTCACTTGAAAGCTGAACAGGATGTGGAAGGACCCCCCCCCCCCCCCTCCTCTTTCCATCATCATTATGGGCATCACGTGACAGGTTTGTGTACAGTGAAAAAGCCGCCACAGTGGAGGAGGGTTGCTAGCCGCGGCCACCGTCGTCATGGCAACTGCATCTATGGAATCGCTTCCATTGCGTGCCGGAGCCATTCGAAAACAAAACGGCAAGCAAGACCATGAAAAGGCGCACTGGGTTATTAGGTCATGTCTAGATCCCTCCAACGCGTGGGGGCAAATTAGGCCAGATCATGGCAACATATGGAGTATGATTAAGGTTTGGAGAAAGAAAGGGGGGGGTGCAGATCTCATTGTCACATGTTTGGTAAATACAGGAGTGCCTTCATGAGCGATGAGGAAGCTCTTGTTCTGGGTTTGGGGGTTTGGGGGTTTGGGGGGTGCTGTCTAATGTGGCGTGGCATTGAGTGACAGAATGGCAGCGGAGTCACACGGATGCCTCAGGCGGGGCCAAATGTCCCTTGAAGGAATATTCCTAGACCCCACAAAGTGTGCCACGCGCATTCGCTCCTTATTTTTTGAGTTGCTGCTCCTCAACAGCGTAGGACAACAAAAACAACAACAAATGCAAGACTTCAAGACAATAAGAGGTGAATGATGAGCCGTGCTGCAGTGTGGGGTTCAGAGAACGTCTTTAATGCTTGGAGTGCTGCATTCAATGGAACAGCTGTTGGTTTATTTATGGAAGCTCAGAAAAACGCACACATGTGTGAAAAAATTCATTCCTCTGTACAAAGATCATCACGGCCATGAATCACAAGAGCAGAAAACAGAAAAGATGAACAGAACCAGGACAGACACATAAGGCACCTCACTGTTCACAGACTTGCACGTGTTTAGAAAAGGCAATCCAAGCACTCTCCATCGGCTCAGCATACACAGAATATAAAATCTGACAGTTCAGCAGAAAAAAGCATCTCTTCAAACTTATCCTCACACAAAAGACCACATATAACAGAACACAGAATGAAAATAAAGACATTTTTAAGTATTACACGTTTTTGTGTATTACACAATGGTGTAGCCTCGCATTAATGTAGTTATCAAGAAACACACTTGATAAGAAGATGATTTAAGCATATTGAAAACAGAAAAAAAGATAAACTCTTTATATTAAAAAACAATATTTTACATATTTACTCTGTGTTTGCATATTGGGACCAGTCTTTAGTTAAAGTGTTGTAGAGATCCTCTTTAACCCAAACAGGTGGTGAAGCACTTCATGACTGCATCTCTGCAAAACAGACAAAAAAATGAGAGAGAGAAAGAGAGAGAGAGAAAAAAGAGAGAGAGAGAGCTGGTTTCATTAAACTGAGCCAGAACAGGAGAAAGCAGGACAGGACAACCACATTATTGTGTGTGTGTGTGTGTGTGTGTGTGTGTGTGTGTGTGTATGTGTATGTGTGTGTGTGTGTGTGTATGTGTATGTGTATATATATATTATATATATCTATATCCATAAGTGTGTCAAACTACAGAGAAGACTAGAGCAGCAGTGTTGGGTTTGAAATCTGGTAAATAAGGGTTGTTGTTGTTGTTTTGATGCTTCTGGCGATTTCTTTGTTGTGGTGGCGGCAGCAGCGGGCGGACCTCCTGCATATTTAATTGTGTTTTGGCGGGAAGCAGCACATGCTCAGAGGGTTGGACCTTTCGGTACCACTCCCCCGCCCCCCCCTCCCCCCCACCTTCCATCGCTCACAGGTACGGAGCACGAGGATGATGCAACTTCGGCAGTCGCTACGGCAACAGCAGAACAAGGTCACAGCGTTTTCCTTGCCCGCCCCTGTGCCTACTCTCACTCTCTCTCTCTCACTCTCTCTCATCCTCCCTCTCTTTTTGCGCCTGCCTCTGTCACTCCACCATGTGTTGCTATGCAGACTTTCACTGGCTCCCTCCAAATTCAGGGGAAGAGGAGGAGGTGTTAACCAAGTCAAGGTTAAAAGGAAAGGGGGAGGAACGAGGCAGGTTTGCGGAGGAGGGCAGAAGGAGGAGGCTGATGGGGAAACGGGTGACTCCATCCCTCCATACCTTCTGATACGCTGTTCATTCATCTCTCTCTCTTTCTCTCTCTCTCTCACATACACCCCCCCCCCCCCCCCACACACACACACACACACACAGATACACACAATATCCATTAGGTCTTACACAGCGCTCTCTAGGTAAACACTGGAGCCTAAGTGCTGAACTAAAAAAAAATCACTAAATGAATAAATGATGATAAAAAGACGCATTATGAGTTTAGCTGATGAAACAGCCGTGCAATGGGCGCCCTGACTACTAACCCAAAGGTGCAGACTAAGGAGATAAATATGGTGTCAATGCACAATATACATTTTGATTGATGGATTTTACACTGAAGGGTAAAACACACTAACTAACTAATTCTGAAGACACAGGAAACCTAGGGGATGTCTACTGATACAGGGGAAGACTGTCCATGAAAACACAAATGAGAAAAGAGGTGTGGTGTGTGTGTGTGTGTGTGTGTGTGTGTTTAAAAACGTCACGCCAGCCGAACAAAGACGACCAAGACTGGCCAGTAGATCTCACTGGAACACAAGGGCCTCCAGGAGAGCATTAACCCAATCAGGAAACATCAGATCTCAATACGGCCGTACCAGCCCGCCTCCGACAGCCCCCAGAGCGCCTCTGGCGGGGGCAGGGGGGGCAGGGGGGCTCCCTGGCTGTCAGGACACATTAGGGGCCCATGTGTATGAGGAGTTTGGGTGAAAGGGAGGGGTCCTACATGAGCAGAGAAAAGGGGAGAGGACCTCTGGCCACCTCTGAGGTAGAGAGAGCATCAGCCATGAGTGTGTGTGTGTGTGTGTGTGTGTGTGTGTGTGTGTGTGTGTGTGTGTGTGTGTGTGAGTGTGGGGTAGAGACAGCATCAGCCATTAGTGGGTGTGTGTGTGTGTGTGTGTGTGGGGTGGGGTGTGGCAGGGCAGGGAGTGGTCAGCATGTGGCCGCGGTGTGAAGCGTTTTTGTTTACTCTTCTGTTATGGTTTGGGTTGTTCCGTCAGGTCATTGCTCCCCGGAAACCTGTTCCCTCAGCATTCAGTTGTTTACCTACACCCCCCCCACACACACACACACACACACACACTCACACACAACCACACAAATAACTCCCATCACTCCCCCTTAAAAAACATCATCATCCTGCTCATCATTGTGAACAAACTGCCAACCACCACGAAAACAACAGTGGAAAAAAAAAGACAAAGAAAAACAAATGATCCCAACCAATCCGAATGAAGCCGGCGCCAAAACACGCATCCGCTTACGAGAGGCGCTATTTACATATCTCATTTTTTTAACCCATAAACCGTTGCTGGCCTGGTGCCATAATGGCATTAAAACTAAATACCCTCACACACTGGACAAGGGAGAGGAGAGGAGAGGGGATGGGAGACAAACAAGCGCTATCGCGGCGGCTGCTGGCGGTGGCGCTGGTGGTGATGCTGGGGTCTTCCCCGGGATTAGGGCCCATATGGTGGAGGACAACAGGCGTGCCGTTCACGAGTAAATAAAAACATGTTTTCATTCATGGATTACTCACTCATCTTCAGCCCCACCCCCCTGAACCCTATAGTCTCTCCACATGAGAGAGTGTGTGTGTGTGTGTGTGTGTGTGTGTGTGTGTGTGTGTGTGTGTGTGTGTGTGTGTGTGTGTGTGTGTTTATGAGCTAACACGTTGCCATTTGTGATGCAATTAGTGGGTTTGGTATGTCAATTAGGCTGTAAATCTGGTTCCATAAGGTGCCTTTAAAACACAGGCCATAACTACTGCAGAACCCTGCAGATGTGCGAACACACATGTGCGGATTGGGCATCTACACGAGAAGCTAAATATTAATCTGAGGATAAAGAGGGAGATTGGATTTAGCACTGATTAT
>NC_137910.1:9165852-9243352 GCF_963457725.1 Sprattus sprattus | reverse complement strand
ATGACCTGCGTTCTATACATTATCCCTTACTTAATTAACCGCCTTCCTAAATCAAATGTTAATATGGTCTTGGCATTTTTTACTTGGAGAGGAAGAATGCTGGAGGAAGAGGAGCCAGACAGTTTGTATTTACCAGCATGACACAGGTGGCTATGAGTCTGGTGGGCTCAAACATGCGCTTCAGCTGCTTAAACGGCCCCATCAGAAAACAGGTGCTTCAGGAGAAAAAACACACACACACACACACACACACACACACACACACACACACACACACACACACACACACACACACACAAACAAATATGTTATACCACTTAAGAAAAATATATTGTGAACTCTGCATTGGACCTTGACATCTCCATGAGAACCAAACCCAGACACACACATGCAGTCTGACGAGGGTAGCCAACAGTACAGCAGGAAGGATCTAGTACCCTGAAAGCAGAATTATTGACAGCCCAGTCTACAAACAGGCGTTTACCCCAGTCTACAAACAGGCGTTAGCCTATGTGTCACCTCTCCACACCTATGGGTGTCTGAGTGTGTTTAATAGGACAGCGGGTGTGTGAATGACGGCAGCTTGTGACGTGGTGTGTGTGTGTATGTGTGTGTGTGTGTGTCAGTGAAAGATCGCCTTTGCCTCAGAGCATCTCCCACTGATTCTCAGACGTCAGAAAAAAAAAAATTGATCATCACCGTGGTGACGCAGGCTCTCTTTCCCTTTTTCTTTGACTGTAGGTGAGCCTGAGAGCTGTGACGAGCCTGAGAGCTGTGACGAGCATAAGAGTATGCGTCACACACACCGGCTCTCTTACTGCGTCACTTACAACGGCTCTCTCACCACGTCACACACACCTGCTCTCTCACCACGTCACTGAGGCGGTACAAAAAAAATCTGAAAGCCAAAAGTCATTTTTTTCAACTTTGATTTGAGCCTCAGATGTGAGAATAAATCGTACATACATACGTATACTGTCCTGTAATGTGCTTTTATGCAAGTGGATCATTTCAGGAAACAGTCACCAGTTCCTATTGGATTTATTTTTCCTAAAACATGGGAACATATACCTGAAAAATATCAAATAAGAGAAATAAAAAAATACAAATCTGAACTGAAATCTGAGCATAAAGGGAGTCAGCCATCGGCTCTCCTAAAGAAGAGACGACCAGGAGGCACGTTTGTGTGGCGGAAGACAAAAATGAAGGAATCATTAACCCCGTTCCTCCTGGTGACGTCATGCCACAGTTGTGCCGCTGCTCAGCAGTTAGCTGGTCACCTTTGGACATTGAAAAGGTGACTGGGTATTTTCACATGGTTTAGTATTGACAACATTTCCTGGGTAGGCGCAATTTTCTTCCGTTCAGCGAAATGAATCAATGTGCTGTCTGTATACACCATATACACACACGGTCTGTCTCCCTCTTTGTCTAATACATGTTTTGATTTGAATTGGACTCGTGCCCGAAGAAACCACATTTTACTGCCCTCAACGTTGTCAAAGGCTGTGTTTGCTGTGCACCTGACAATTAACCATCTGAATACTGAGTCTTGACATGACATTAGTTAAGTTTGCAGAGACCTCGAGTCCCTCAAGCCTGAGGGAGTAAAGGAAGGTCTATTGTTCTCATAACACAGATCACAGAGCAAACATGAGACTGTGGTAGTAAAGGAAGGTCTATTGTGCTCATAGCACAGATCGTAGAGCAAACATGGCTACTTGGACAGCACTTAAAATGCTTTCTCAAGCACTTAAAGCCAGACGGTAAACACTGCTTTACACAAGCAGCGGTGTGGGGGGTCGACTCAGGTGGGGCACATGCGTTGCTAGTACGCTTCTGTCCAAGACTATAGTGGTGTTTTCTGACTGGACCTTCAGACTATAGTGGTGTTTTCTGACTGGACCTTCAGACTATAGTGGTGTTTTCTGACTGGACCTTCAGACTATAGTGGTGTTTTCTGACTGGACCTTCAGACTATAGTGGTGTTTTCTGACTGGACCTTCAGACTATAGTGGTGTTTTCTGACTGGACCTTCAGACTATAGTGGTGTTTTCTGACTGGACCTTCAGACTATAGTGGTGTTTTCTGACTGGACCTTCAGACTATAGTGGTGTTTTCTGACTGGACCTTCAGACTATAGTGGTGTTTTCTGACTGGACCTTAACACTATAGTGTTTTTTTCTGACTGGACCTTAACACTATAGTGGTGTTTTCTGACGGGACCTTAAATCCTCCTGGGCCACACTAGACCCAGACTGGGCACAGAGCTGGTCATTGGTTCAGAACGAGGTCCTCACAGGGCACTATGGACGTTTGCAAACAACGGCAAACAGCTTCTGGCTATTAGAAATGTGGCTACGAGCCCACAGTCAGTTAGTCACATGATGCACAGGCGGCTGACATAGTGACCAACAAGAGAGCATAACGAAAAGAATGCCACAAAAGTCCACGGTAAAAGTGTGTCAATTATTCTGAGAAATATTTTAAACCAATCTATCTCCTCTAGTCCAGACGACCCCACTCACTCCTAGATTAAATTCTAAGATGTTCTCGAAGTACTACACCAGCTCGACACGGACCCTGGCTGAGGTCTGCGTCCCTAATGGTTCAGGGTGTTTTAGCCTGACCCACACAAGTTAATGATTGTGTTTCCTCCAAGGCATCTCTTAACAGAACAGAGCCAATGAACCTTCAGTCACCATGGGGAACATATAGCATGAGCGAGGAATAGAGGGAGGGAGGGAGAGAGAAGAAAGAAGGAGAGGACAAAGTGTTCCAAAACTAACCTTGTATATTAGCAACAAGTTATAGCAGCTATTGATGCAGGCAGCTAATCAGGAGGTCAAGTTGAGATAAGTCAGGGGACGGGTGACATGACCACACTTCTGTCCTATTTTACAAGGTGAGAAGGCGTGATGATATGACAGCTGGCTTACATAATGACCCTTAAAATACCACGCATCAATCAGTGTGTCATAAAGGCTGTGTTAGATCACTACACATAGTGTGAAGAGTGATAAGCAACACCTACAAATAACTCCCTCCAACAAATCATCGTTCAACGTTTCAAACACTGTGATGGAAGATTTTTTCCAGTAATCTATTCTGCTGACGTACACCCATTGGCCAAACAGTGGAAACTGAACGGAGACGTGGATCCATCACACTGAACGGAGACGTGGATCAATCACACTGAACGGAGACGTGGATCAAACACGCTGAACGGAGACGTGGATCAAACACACTGAACGGAGACGTGGCTCAAACACACTAAACGGAGACGTGGTTCAAACACGCTGAACGGAGACGTGGATCAGACACACTGAACGGAGACGTGGATCAAAACACGCTGAACGGAGACGTGGATCAGACACACTGAACGGAGACCTGGATCAGACACACTGAACGGAGACCTGGATCAAACACACTGAACGGAGATGTGGATCAAACACACTGAAAGTAGACGTGGATCAAACACACTGAACGGAGACATGGATCAGACACACTGAAAGTAGACGTGGATCAAACACACTGAACGGAGACATGGATCAGACACACTAAACGGAGACGTGGATCAAACACACTGAACGGAGACGTGGATCAGACACACTGAACGGAGACGTGGATCAAACACACTGAACGGACACGTGGATCAAACACACTGAACGGAGACATGGATCAAACACATTGAACGGAGATGTGGATCAAACACACTGAACGGAGACGTGGATCAGACACACTGACCCAGTTTCCTGTCTGTTCTCCTGCTTAGTGACTTTTGAAAACCCTCAAAGAGGACGGCCGACGCCCGGCAGAAATCGAGACGATTTCAAAACACGGACCACGCGGAGGCTCTGAACGAGCAGCACAAGAAAAGACAAACAAGAGGCCATGCGATATGCCTACTGACCAGTTCTACTGATAACCTGAGCCTTGTTGGTTATCGGGTTGGGGTTGGGTTGAGGAGCACCTGATAGACCTGTTTTAGGAGTCTGTGCAGCTCAAGAGCGCTCTCAGGCCCCATAGTAACAACCCAACACAGAGGGGTCACACACAGACAGAAGGCCAAGACCTCACACACACACACATCATGGCTTTTCAGATTCACAAAGAACAGACAACACTGAGTTCTCCCTGTTCTGATGGAGACTTATGCAGAAGGAACAAACAGGGGGAGACATGCAGAGGCAGACAAGTCTGTTGTTAGGAAGAGGGCCTTCCCTCTCGATTGTGTGTGAAAGGACACCATGTTCGCACTTAGCACATCGTACATCATCAGCAACTGATGAATAACTGTCCTGCAAAAAAAAGGCAAAAAACCCAAAACAAAGCAAAAGCACTCAACAGAGTGGAGCTCAGCACCAATTTCATTACCAAATTCACAGACATGAAGCAACACCAGCTAAAAAAAAAAAGCAATTAATTTAGCACGTAACTGCTCTGGTCTGCTCCTCCAATCACAGAGCCGGGTTCACAGAAAAGAACACAGAAAGGAACAGATGCGGCGGTTCTGTGAACAGGCTGTTCTGTTACACCGGCACACCTATGGAGGTCAGGGGGGGCGTTCACTGGGAGCTGCCCAACAGGGGTCGTTACTATGGAGAGGGATTTTGTCAGACTATTTTAGTTTACACAACAGCACAGCATCTCAGGTGAGGGGAGGGAAGGAGCGTGTGTGTGTGTGTGTGTGTGTGTGTGTGTGTGTGTGTGTGTGTGTGTGAGTGAGTGAGTGAGCGAGAGACGAAGACAAGAGAGGCACTGCATGTGTGCTGTGCACGCACACACGTCCTCTTTCCTGTAATACAGCACGACCTCAAACTGGATGGTTTGGGGTCAAAACAAGAACTCCTCAGATGAATGCAGCAATATTGCGTCACTAAACACTACTTAGAGCCTTACCTAGAAAGAGCAGCGATGTTTCCTAGAGTGTAGAACACAGCAAACAACTTGAGGCCATTTGGCAAGAAGAGAAGCGCCGTCCCCTGTGTAAACAAGAAACAGAAGTGCCATCATGTCATTCACGTTGCTTGAACAATGTGAAAAAGAAATGAAACAAGAGCCTACACCTATCATCACAAACTACAAATGTTTTCTTGTGAGCAGCAGTAAGGTTGATTTTGGTAGAGCTAAGTTCCGGTATTCAATAAGAGGAGGAGCGCACGATGCGCTACGCCTCATCTGGTGAATGAGACGCGCATTGCATGCGATCTGAGGCGTAGCGCACGAAGCGGGCCGCTCGAGGCGCATTGCGCATTGCCTAATAAACGTGGTTGACACGGCGCACATAGCCTACTATAAACGTGGTTGAGACTCTTATTAAAGCTCTTACTCTTTCTCACAGACAAAACAAATAGCTACACGCTCAAGCAATGTCATTTATTTTTTAAAGAGACAAAACAAATAGCTACACGGTCAAGCAATGTCATTTATTTCTTTAAGAGGAGGAGCGCACGATGCGAGTCGCCTCACCTGGTGAATGAGACGCGCATTGCATGCGATCTGAGGCGTAGCGCACGAAGCGGGCCGATCGAGGCGCATTGCGCATTGCCTAATAAACGTGGTTGACACGGCGCACATAGCCTAGGCTACTATAAACGTGGTTGAGACTCTTATTAAAGCTCTTACTCTTTCTCACAGACAAAACAAATAGCTACACGGTCAAGCAATGTCATTTATTTTTTAAAGAGACAAAACAAATAGCTACACGGTCAAGCATTGTCATTTATTTCTTTAAAGAGACAAATCAAATAGCTATATGGTCAAGTATTGTCATTTATTTCCACGGAAAAAACGAAAACGAATCCAACTTACATTACCACTGCACACTGACAACCTTACAGATAATGTATATAAGTTGTACTAGCATTTGTATTTAAAGTTTACAATTTAATCTACCAAAGAACTCACCGTTAAACAATACAACTCCCACAAGTTGACAATGATAACATGACGCAAATGTTGCGCGCGCACATGTGATTGACAACACTGGCGCACACAGGGGGTTGTGGTCAGCTTTACACATGAACTTCCCCAAAAATCAAGAGGTCAAAAAATTAGATTAGATTAGATTAATTAGATTAGATTCAACTGTATTGTCATTGCACAGAGTGCAAGTACTGAGACAACGGGTTCTTACCAGAAGTACAGATAGCAAGAGTTCAGAGTAGGCTATTCTATATTCTATAGTGGTAATATAAAATAAATAGATGGGATGTACCTATACAGTACAGATATGACAGTACAAGATATATGGGGTATGAGCAGTAGTAACATTGGCAGCAATAGTTGGTCATTAGTGCAGATATGATATAGGTAGATGCAAAGGGCTGATGCAGGAGTAAGTACATGTGAAGGTAACAATAGAAGTTATGAATGAGGTAAGAGGCATGATAAGATATACAGTGGTGGCCAAAATTATTAGAACACCTGACAGATCTGAGAATGATTACCTTTTTTTTGCCTCCAAAACATGATTTAATTTCATAATGTTCATGAAACATGCAGATGGCTGTTCTGAGCACAACAAATATCAGATGAAGTGAGTCCTACTGTTTTTATCCACTTTCATTATTTAATATGTGGTACGCCCACCTTTTGCAGCAATTACAGCAGCACATCTCTCTGGCATAGAGTCAATATATTTCTTGAGAACTTCAACACAAATGTTATCCCATGCCTTCTGCAACTCAAGCCAAAGGCTTTCCTTGGAATTTCCAATAGATCTGTCGAGTTTATTTTCCAACTTGCCCCGAATTTGCTTGATGGGTTTGAAGTCCAGACTTTGAGAGGGCCGGTCCATCATTTTCAATGTTCCAGCAGATTCCTTGTCGCCAGTAGATCCGGCAATAGTTAAAATAATGTTTAGGGTCATTGTCCTCTTGGAAAATAAATCCAGGCTCAATAAGATGTCTCCAAGAAGGAACTCTGTGCCTCACCAGAATGTTGTGGTATACTTTTGTATCCATGATGCCATCAATTTAGCCAAAGTCACCTGTTCCTGAGGCTTAAATTGCACCTCACACTATAATACTACCCCCTCCTTGTAAACTGTTGGCAAGAGACACTAATTTTTATATCTCTCCCCCTCACTTTGTGGAACATCCACGCTTTGCTTGTTGCCAAACTATTCAAACCTGGACTCATCAGTACACAACACTTAAACCAATCTTTCTTTGTCCATTTCTTGTGTTCTTTTGCAAAATTCAGGCGTTACACTCAATTGTTCTCTTTCAGTAATGTTTCTTTGCTGCTATTCTGCCAAAAAAACCTTCTTCTCCCAGTTTTCGACGGACAGTTCTTGAAGACACTGTTGCACCATTAGTCATTGTGATGTTGATATTGTAAAGTCTTTTTTAAGAAATAAATCACATTGAAATAAATTGCATTGTGAATTTAATTTTTCTTTCGAGCTTTAATAAGAGTCAACCACGTTTATTAGGCAATGTGCGCACGCAATGCGCCTCGAGCGACTCTCTTCGTGCGCTACGCCTCAGATCGCATGCAATGCGCGTCTCATTCACCAAGTGAGTCGACTCGCATCGTGCGCTCCTCCTCTCATTGAATACTAGTTCTTACCTGTTTGGTAGGGCCACACAGCTGAGAAATTAAACCATGCACCTCTTACACTACAGCGCCATCTAGGTGCTACAAAGAGAATTACAGAATAAATAAACCTCTATTACAAATTCTGTCTCTATTTAGATCCCGTGGACAGAAATACATCCTAAATGCCTGAAAGATTTGTCTTTAGGAGAAATCAGAAAGAATGGGAAACAAAAGTGCAGAGTGAGTCTTCCCTGCTTTACACACTGTCAGAGAGCAAAAAGAGAAGAAGCTATCGCAGACCAAAGGTTTTGCATGAGCTTGCCATTTGGCCCAGTTGTGGGAAGAAGTGTTGAGAACAGGGAGGACTGGGTTATCAAGAGAGATCCTCCCCCGCCCTACTAACAGACCAACTGCCACGGAGCAACAGAGAGAGAGACAGAGAGAGAGACAGAGAGAGAGAGAGAGAGAGAGACAGAGAGAGAGAGAGAGAGAGAGACAGAGAGAGAGACAGAGAGAGAGACAGAGAGAGAGACAGAGAGAGAGAGAGACAGAGAGAGAGAGAGAGAGAGAGACAGAGAGAGAGACAGAGAGAGAGACAGAGAGAGAGACAGAGAGAGAGAGAGAGAGACAGAGAGAGAGACAGAGAGAGAGACAGAGAGAGAGACAGAGAGAGAGACAGAGAGAGAGAGAGTGTGGGGGAACGATAGATGGCTAGACTGTATGAGAGAGAGAAAGAGATGCATGGGGGGGGGCTGTACAGGAGAATTGCATGCTTTGTTTAATATGATCTTGAGAGTCGCTGTGACATTTTGCTACTTGACACAAAAACAGATAATCACAGGAGTGTTTTAGCTGATCCAGTCACAGCAACAGGCATGATGTTTGGACTCTTCATAGCCTCGAGAGTATGTGCTTTAGAGTATGTGCTTAAGAGTATGTGCTTAAGAGTATGTACTTTAGAGTATGTGCTTTAGCAGATGGTTTCCACTACATTCAATACATTTAATATGTTTATTACATAATTTATGACATCATAGTAATGCCACAAAGTAATAGCAAGATAAGAACCAACCAACTAGCAATTAGCAGTCTGGCTTGAGTACAGGGCATAGTCTACCAACTCAAACTCCATTCACTGCAGGATGGAAAGGATAGATAGACGTGCCTATGGACTACTGCAATGTCCAGTAGTACTCTGATTGCAAGAGGAAATATTCAGAACTGTACCCACGAGTCAACACACTCCACAGACTGGTAAAACTGCTTTAGTGCTACTGTAAAACCAAAACCACAAACTGTTGCAGAGAGATTAAAATAGTGATAAACATCCTATATCTATACTTGACTTGAATGTGACTATTCAATCGTTTTCAATCAGATTCAGCGTTACATTTGATTTGCAGAAAGCAGGGTTACTACTGAATGAAATCAAAAGACATGCCATCACAAAAGAAATATTATACTGGCACATGTGCAGCTGTTAATCAGGTTGGTGACCTGTGAACTCATAACTGGAGTGGTGCGTGACTAGCCTAAGAGCAGTTGTACCCTAACGCTAACATGACTAGCCTAAGAGGAGTTGTACTCATGAGGCAACGCTGACATGACTAGCCTAAGAGCAATTGTACTCATGAGGCAACGCTAGTGTTCCTGTATCCCAGGCTCTGCCAGTGGGATCCTGAGCTTAATGTTTCCTGAACTTGCGGTTTGGTTTCCTGACCTTAGATACCACTTCAGGCAGTGTCTCCTTAATAAATGTACAAAACTGTCTGAGAAGTAGATTACTTCATTACAATATTACATTGTAATAACTATAATTACAATATTAAGGAGTACTACAGAACTACAGATCATGGGTGGGTTTAGCACTGCACTACAGGAAGAGTAGCTTGTTAGAAAGAAATCCACTGGGAGGACTCAGGAGGAGGTTGTTGTTGTTTCAAACTAACAGCAGAGGCGTCCTGTCTCTACCCTTCGAAGTCTTGTCAAGAGGAAACCGAGTTATTGTTGATAATGAGACTCACGAGTATGGAGCACAGGACCCCTGAGGCGAAACATATGAGAAACCACTTCACCCGGGTGCTGTAGCTCAGCGTGGAGGAGTCCAGGACCTACAGGAGAGAGAACAATGGAAGGATGTCACAAGACAAGAAATAAACAGTACCGCCACCCTGACACTTCCTTGTCTGTACCACACTGAGGGGTGTAGGGTATCGTATCGCCACATTATCATTCAGTCACACTAAGTTACCGGTCACCAACAGCACAAAGAGCTGATTTGTGTGGTATCTTAAAGGGAGAACACAGTGGAGGAGAGATACAGTGTTCCTGGTTTATTTGTGATCACATTGGGTCATTTGGGTCACCTTTTCTTACACCACATCTAGCTACAAACTTCACTTATAGTCTACACTGTTTGGCAACAGGGGTGCCTGTTGAAAAAAAGAATGAACAGGAAGCTAGAAGGAGTGAGGATAACTGAAATATGTAAACAGTGGGGTATATCTAAACTATGCTTCTGGGGTGTCATGTGTAGAATTAAACAGTTTGACAGACATGCAACGACAGTAAAACAACACAACAGCTTACCTCCCATGATCCATCACCTCATGAAGGCATGAAAAAAGGTATCAATTCAGCATTACAATGATAGATTTACTCATTTTACCAGATGCACTAATATACGTGGACTACATAGCTCTCCTGTTAAATGTTGTAAATAAATCTCCTGGTAGGCTAATCATACATTTTACTTTATGTATTTTATGCATATACTTATTGAGGTGGGGTGGGGATTACAATTCAATAATAAGTACGTTTTGGAGCACTGTTATATCGGCTGGTTGTTATCACTGATAGAAATGCAATTCAAATATCCATCTGCAGGGACATAGCACATGATAAGTTAAATGTGTCAGTTGAGTGGAGAGACAAAATTCTAAACACACTGAAATAGAGAGTAGGTTAATGATAGAGCCCGATGCCCAACCCACATACTTTCAGTTGTCATAATGTAACAACTGATCTGGTATTTGTCTTAAAATGTTTAACGTATTGTAATCCAGGCCTGTTAGTAACTACGTTAGTAGCAAGCTAGCTGGAAACCAGTTGATACATTTCTTGCCAATATGGTTATTTAGTAATCTTTTAGCCTGAACAAACACATTTACTGATTGATTACGATATTTACGTTATACTTGACAAAGTGAAAGTACTCTGTTTCAAAGAGTTCGTAAAAGCACACTTTTGCTGTCGATGACATTAACGTTACTCGGAATGCCATTTTAGTCCGCAATACCTGTGCTGTCAAGCCCAGCTCCTCGTTTTCCTCGCGACCACTTAGAACACGACGGAGTTTGTCCATCGTGGTATGTGCTGACCGATAATTTTTTTCTGTGTCACAGATGTAACGTTAAAATAAACTCATACAGCTACTTCCTCGACGATTCGCAAACTTAGCTAACCGTGTTACTGACTTATCTGGGCGTGTCGAAACCATACACACAGGCGGTCAGAAGACCAGGGTGAGGTTTATGGGAAATGTATGACTGTGATGCACACTCTACATTTTGTGAAGACATAACGTAAAGAATATTCTGGGATTAGAATTCTGCATGCATTTCACTTTATAAAAGAAAAAGTAAATACAATCGATACAGACTTTCATTATGCGAATCTGTTTCGGTGCAGGTTTACGCATTACATCACGTTTAGGCTACTTTAGTTTTTGCAGTTGAGGTTTGATTGCGTGTTTTTGAAGGAATTGTCAAGTCTCAGAAACCACAACGTATTTAAATGTTTTGAAATGACATACAATAGAAGTTGCCGTACGGTTCAACAATCCGATAATGCTTATAGTTGTTTGTACATTAGCCTACATGTAAATCCTGTTTCACACGTAAGCAATTGGAGAATAACTGACCAATCCCAATCCGCGGACTGGCGCATGTGAATGAAGTCATTGACAATCGCCGACTGAAATGTATCATGTAACAGGTGTTTGTAGCGTGACACAGCGTGTTTTGAAAGTAGTTTGTGAAACGTTTTGAGATACAAGCTTGCTTTTAAAATTAAAAGAAATGGAGGCTGTTCCTAAGGACTTGCGCCATTTACGGGCTTGTCTTTTGTGCTCTCTTGTTAAGACAATCGATCAGTTTGAGTATGACGGTTGCGACAACTGCGAAGCCTACCTACAGATGAAAGGGAATCGAGAGATGGTTTACGAGTGCACAAGTTCGTCTTTTGACGGAGTCATATCAATGATGAGTCCTGAGGACAGTTGGGTCGCCAAATGGCAGAGAATCAGTAATTTTAAACCAGGAGTCTACGCAGTAACAGTGACTGGTCGACTACCTCCAGGTATGTGCAGGCCACAGCTTTACACTCCCAGACACCAACTTGACACTCACAGATACAACTCATACACTACTATCAATGATGGAAAAATATAGTATAGTTACCTATAAAAGACCTGTTTGACACACTCCTGGTGCTGCCTCTGTAAGTCCCCCTACTCCATTGACCCATGCTGACCTTGACACGGAGGCAGATACAGGATAACCACACAGTGTGTCAAACAGGTATTTTTCATAGGTTGGAAGACACTATACTTACACTTGTGTCAAACTAAGATGCTTAAACCAAATCATGTATGGTGAATTTATAAAGGTTATTGTTTCTATTATTGATGTGAACATTTTGTGTGTGTGTGTGTATGACGGCACAGTTGTTTGTGTGTGTGTGTGTGTGTGTGTGTGTGTGTGTGTGTGTGTGTGTGTGTGTGTGTGTGTGTGTGTGTGTGCGTGTGTGTGCATGCATATGCGTGTCTGTGGTCCATACAATAATGCCTTCCTTTGTAATTTTTTCCCTTTTCCACAGGTGTGGTGAGGGAACTGAAAAGCCGAGGAGTGATCTACAAATCAAGAGATACTGCTACTACATAACTATCATCCCTTCATTTCATACCGTAGTCCACGGCTGAACACGTCCGCAGAGATTTACTTTACTTTTAAACAAGGATGGATAGTATATCAGTATCTATTTTTTTAAAGAAGAAAATGTTTATAAGCTTGTGTGTGTGTGTGTGTCTGTGTGTCTGTGTGTGTCTGTATGTACACGTCCAGACTTTATTTATGTAGTATTTTTAGCTTATTGCTCTTTGTTTTTGAGACTTATGTTGAGAGATGTTTGAATACAAAGTTTCAAGTTTCAAGTCTTGTTGTTGTTTATTGTCAGATGCACAGAACAACACAGAGTCAGACTGGGCACTGAAGTTCTTAAGACATGACACCGCACAACAACCTACCATAACATAACATACCATAACCTATAAGTACTCTGGACATAAATTACACATATGATAAACCTTCTTAATTTACAAATAAATATACAATCTAATATGCTAAACATATAACACACATATAGTAAGTTATACTAGCCTAAAGAACCTATACTACCTTAAAGACAAGTCAAGTGTGGGAGTAACAGGTAATGCAATATTACCGATAGTGCAAACAGTAGATGAAAGTGACAGTGTGTAAAGTGGCGAGAGTGTATCACTGTCCATTTAGAAGCCTGATGGCCCTTGGAAAGAAACGGTTCTCCAGTCTCCGGGTACGAGACTGAAGGCTCGGTAACGCTGGCCAGAAGGCAACGGAGTAAAAGGTCGGAAGGATGGATGGGAGCAGTCTTTCAGAATCCTGCCAGCTTTTCTGAGGCATCGTGTGGTAGGTGTCCTGCAGACCCAGGAGCTCCCTGCCGATGATGAAGCTCCCTGCCAATGTTGAAGCACCCTGCCAATGTTGAAGCACCCTGCCGATGTTGAAGCACCCTGCCGATGTTGAAGCTCCCTGCCGATGTTGAAGCTCCCTGCCGATGTTGAAGCTCCCTGCCAATGATGAAGCTCCTACAGTGCCTTGCATAAGTATTCATCCCCTTGGATGTTATACTCTTTTATTGCTTTTATAAATCAATCATGGTCAATATAAGTCGGCTTTTTTGACAAAAAATGTCAAAGTGAAAACAGATTTCTACGCAGTTATGTAAAATAAATAAAAATAGGAAATGAAAAATAAGTACTTGCATTCACCCCCTTTGAAGTGACTGACCTAATTCAACAGAGGTCCAGCCAGTGCTAGAAGTCTCACAATTAGTGAAATGGGGATCAGTGTGCAGTGAATGTGTCTCAAGTGATTGTAGTATAACGACACCTGTTTCTGAAAGGTGCATTCACTGGTCAGTATTCAGTAATCAGTATTCCTGGCTACTGTTACACCATGAAGACCAAGATCACAATTTAGCCAAACAAATTGTCACAAAAGCTAACTTATATTGACCATGATTGATTTATAAAAGCAATAAAAGGGTATAACATCCAAGGGGGTGAATACTTATGCAAGGCACTGTGTGCTTGTGTTTAAAGATGAACTGGTATTGAGTCAATATTGCAATGATTTTCTTTTACCTTTCATTTTCTAAATGTTATAGTAAAATCCTGAAGACATCTCTTGTATGTTTTCTCTGGTGATACCCAAAACATACTTTTGCTGCTTTCAAAAATATGACCAACAGATGGCAATGAAAATGAACAAATAGGCAAATCACAATACATGGGCACATCTACCGTAGAGAAAAGAAACTACAAGCCTCATTTTTTGTGTGTGTATGTGTGAATGATAAACTGTTTATATTCTGGCTCCTAAACACATCTAATTTATATCTGATGCAATACTTTCAATAACACTTTAAAATAAAGATGCAATTTGACTGAAATTTAAATGTGTTTTGTACTTAACTTCCACAAATGTGTGTACCATCACAGTCGTTTTATTCAAAAGTTTATCCCATAACAAAGCTTATCTGCACCTGAACCTGTTTGGAAATACAAGTAGCAGCACATTCCACTTTTCTGCGTTGAGATATGCTGAGCGACGAGACGTTTTCGTGGCCTGGCCCCTTAATATCTGGCAGTGGTGTAGTCCAGGGTATACGCAGGTATACGGAGTATACCCACTTATTTTTCAGTCAGCATTGTGTATACCCACTTCTCAAAACAGGGCGATTATCCTGTGCTGTATGGGCTGCTTAAAAGAATTAAGAGTATACCCACTTCTCCAGGGACCACTACACCATTGATATCTGGTGTCTGTTTTGAAATGCCAAGAACCCGTCACAGTACTATCAACTGAAAAAGAGAATGGCACCAGAGGAAGTGTAAACAAAGTCTGGATGGTTCCCAACAGCAGGTCACTGTGTTCTACATGGGCACCAGAGGACTTGACAAGGCTACAGATTATTTTTGCAGATTTGTTTTCTTTTTTCTTGATTAAAGATTGTTAAGGGCAACCTGTGTCATGAAAAAGGCCCTTTGCATATTGAGTATCCTAGTTTCTGTCAAGTAGAGCATGCTTGCAGAGATCTGAAACATGTCCGTGCCTTTGTTATTGTCTGATTTACCAGTCGAATAATGTGCTGATATTCAAGGAACATTGGAGATTCCATGGTGTGAACTCTTCCTAGGATAAGCAGGGTTTACACAGATGAGTTCAGATGAATCATTAGTCACGCAACAAGGACATTGGCAGCATGTATTGTGTGTACTGAAAACTAGACGTACCACATAGCCGTGCTTAATATGGCAGAGAGAATTAGAATGAGGAGTAATCACAAGATATTTTCTGTTCCAAGAAAAGTGTCTTATTTTGAAGGATAAGGTCACATTTTTGGAAACATAGATAAAAAAAGTTTGTTGAATATCTTATTCTGAGTTTTCAAGACATTTTAAAATATAAGGAACAATTGTTTGTGAATGTAGGGCTGTCCATTGATAGAATGTGAAGCCAGGGGCTTTTCACTTTAGTTTTTTTTTTTTTTTAAAGGATATTGACATTGATAGGTTGGTGAGGTATATCTCTCTAGATATTAAGATTACATGTGTGACAAAAGGAAAAACTATTTAGTTTTCTTTTTTATCCCTATATAGCCTATATGTATGTGTGAGACATCTCCCCAAAAGTGCTTTGACCCTACCCTTCTTCAGGGGGTGCTGGCACGATGGGAAACACACACCTAGGGACACAAACCTTCTATTCCATATCAGCCATGTGGGGATACAACCAAACATAGTTGGATCATGTGGACCGTGAAGTCTAAGTATATGATATTGTCGACCATTATCGTGGTTATTATTTTTTTTTCCAAAACTATGGTTCTTATCCCCAACCATTTTCCTAGTTAAACATAAAGAGAGTGTAGAAAGCATTACCTGTGTGTGTGTGTGTGTGTGTGTGTGTGTGTGTGTGTGTGTGTGTGTGTGTGTGTGTGTGTGTGTGTGTGTGGCATGTGAAAGGGAGTGTTGGATAGGTGGGGATTCTTGTGTTTGTGTGTTTTCATCTTCAACTTGTAGGTCAGGTGTCGCCCAGAATTGAATTATGGTTACCTTTTGTCTTTGGACATATCCCAAGAGCAGGAGGCGTGGTTGGACCGTCCTCGTCGATGCAGAGGAGAGATACATCAGAAGCAGAGCGCACGAGACGCAGAGCGCACGCCACTCAAAGAGCGCCAGTGTGGACCACGAGTGACACTTTCTTCTTGAGCTTTAACATTTAACAGATATTACAAGAAATACCTGCGATAGACAACCCGACAGAGTCGAGTCGCGCTGTGATAATCTCGACGGGATGAAAACACCCATATCTCTCTTCTTGATTGGCGACCTTGCGTCACTTATCCATTGCGCTTTTGGCATCGGCTTTGGATTCGGAACGAGACTTTTCTGCCTGCCGCTGACCAAAAGCACAGTTTAGCGATGTGGATATTTCATCTGCTCCCCGTGTTGTGTGTTTGGCTAAAGTGTGAGAGTGTGTTTGCCTCTCCTTTCTCGTGTCCGCAGATTTGCGTGTGCTCCATCAACAGCATCAGATGCAATAACAAGACAGAGCATGGCGCCACTTTGACCCAAAAACGAGCTTGCATTAACCTGTAAGTCTTCTTATAGCCACTTTCTAATATAACTTGAAATTTGTATTGGAATTTTTGTTGTTGAGTGTTTTACCTAGAATCTGAATTTTACAAAGATGTTGCGGGATTTAAAAGCTTATATGCGTTCTAGAAGAGTGGAAACAAGTATTTAATATGTGTTTGGATAGTCCATTCCCTCCCTGTCACAAATGAATCAGAGGTTCGTTGTTGCCATAGTTGTGTCGGCATGTTCAGCACATTTGGTCAGAACCAGGATAATCATCTGAGCAGAATCATTTGATATCCACCAAAGGTTGAAAAACATTCCTTTGTTTTCTGGCTTATGGTCAGTCCAAAAAGAATTTAATGTCAGAATCCACAGACATGCTCTTTGTATCTAAATGTCACAGAATGGGGACAGGACTCATACATCGTGTCAGGATTTCTTACACTAAACAAACCCTCCATCCTGTTGAGTTGTCTATTGAGCTTTCAGGTTTCCATTTACTTTAATTTTATAATATAAAAATAATAAAATAAGAACGCAGTCATATACAGTTTGACAATCAGTTTGCATAATCATACACCGAATGTATTTCTGAAGCATTCTGTATGATAGATACGCACTATTTAACCATGAGCAGTGTTGAAGTATTGCTGAGAAGTAATGCTGACATAATATTATTTCAGAGTGATATTGGGGTGTATCTCCTGTACTGCTAGTCTGTTTTTATACTCCCTCGCCCTCCACAGTGTATCAGTATGATCATTAATGGACGTTCATCAGATGCTCATTTGAAGTAGAACACAGGAGGTGAAGTCTCTGGAACATAATCATCCTCACACAAGTCAGCACAGACACGATGTACATACTTTAAATAGTCACAAGCCAATTACCTCCCCTGGAACTGCAAACGATAATGATTTGCCTTTGAAAACTCATTTATCTGGAGAGTGAACTTGAGTCTGAATATTTTGGAGCCAAGAAAACATAAAAAAGAAGAGTTTGCAACCGGTTGGTGAAGTCTTTGACCCATACAATGTGGTCAGTCTGTGTCCTGTAGATCTTACAAATATTGGTATTCATTTTAGTCAACTAGATAAAAGACACACAATAATAGCTTGGACAAATGAGTTTTTATGGGGTTTTATATCAGTTTGTGGAAGTTTTCATCAATCATGATATTTTGTAAACAACCTCAGTGTCCCAGGAAGCGATGGGACATTTGATTTACTGTGGACATTTTGTCCAGGCATTAATAAATGTAACATCAGCTGGAGCATGTCATTAGAGTCTTTGCTAATGCAGTACTTCACTTCTCTTGAGAAATACAGTACCTGCTTTGAGACACAATGCATTCAAAAGTCTATATCAAAGACGTATGGTTACTATCTCTACTTTATAGATTTCCTCCTGCCTAATTAAAGTAGTCACATTTACATTAACTCCTTTGGCAGATGCTTTTATCTACTACACTGGTGTGACGTGGCCAGTATGACTGAGTTCAGGAAGATATGTGCAGACCAAGAGGTCACCCTGTGGGCAAGTATTATTATAGTTAGCGATAGCATTAGTGACTTGAATTTGATTTGGGCGGCCATCGGCAGCCAGTGGAGTTTGATGAGCAGTGCAGTGATGTGCCCTTTTGGGTGAGTGGAAAACCAGACGCACCACCACAGTCTGGATCATCTGTAAGGGTTTCACTGTGCAGGCTGGGAGACCCGCTGGAAGGGCAGTAGTATAGGTGAGAGGTAACCATGGTCTGTACCAAGACTTGGGTGGCATACGGAGTCAGGTAGGGCCAGACAGTGCAAAGGGCTGGAGACAGACACAACATGGTCAGAGAAGGATAGCTGGTCATCAATCATGACACCCAGGTTTCTCACAACCTTTGTTGGGGTGAGAGATGAAGAGGCCATTTTGATGTTGACATTGTGATGGATAGATTGATTGGTTGGGATGACCAAAGTCTTAGAGAGGTATAGCTGAAGGTGGAATTCCTTCATCCATGTGGATATGTCTGAAAGACAAGTTGAGATCCGTGCAGTGGGTGGGGTCATCTGGTGGGAATGACGGGTATAGTTGGGTATCGTCTGCGTAGCAGTGATACAAGAAGCCAAGGGAGCAGAGCACCTAGCCTTGGGGCACCCTGTGGTGACGTGACGGGACATGGATTCTTGTGTTTGCCATGACACAGAACCCCCAACGTGGTGGGGTTCAAACCAAAACTGCGCTTTGCATTTCCACGAGAACTGTGATATACCAGGTCAGGGGCTGCTGACGGATGCAGAGAGATAAGCACCGAGGACTGAGCTGCAGCTCCTGCTGCTAATAGGGCTTCTGTCAGGGAACTCAGACTGTGGAAGTAGATGTTCATGTCACCTAGGAAGCAGCCGTGGGGACATGGAGAGTTTCTGGGAACAAAGATAGTGGTTGAGGATTTAGCATTTGGATGTCCATCGATCTCTTGACTTGTTAAATGTTAATGTTAAATGTAGTTAGATGTGACACATAACTGAGTTGCACACTAAGAGGTGGTGGCTTTGTCTGTGTTTCTATGTAAGTTCGGAGATTAAATAGTCTAGAGTTAGTGTCACTTTGTCTGTGTCACTATTTAAGTTTTGATTCATGCTTGCTGGCGTTTGGTTTGGTGTAGTACTTAAAAATATGACCCTTGTGTGAGTTAGTGAAGAGGTATTATTTTTAAAATGCTACTAGCAAGTCATCTTGTCAGATCCTGGACATGTACAGCTCTGGTTTTCAAAAATCAGCTATCCTTCTTCACTTCTTAAGAAAAGCATGGATATGGTCTTTGGGTATGTACACAATGTATTGAATTATGTTGATGTAAAAAAAAAAAAACTTTTCTGACGTGACCCAAGTTAGATAGCCTTTCGACCAATAATTAGACTATGGGGAACTAACGGAAGTGAAGGTCTCTTGCTCCCTCTCTCTCCATCTCTCTCTCTCTCTCCCTCTCTATCTCTCCCTCTCAGTTTAATTGACTTGAATTGATACACAAACTTGGGGAAGAAAGCACATACGTATAGGCTATATAGAGATGTAAAAGAAAACAAAACTGTCTCCCTTAAAAAACAACCAAAAGACAAGCCCCAGGCAAACTTGACCTTTCAATAGCTAGACATGCCTCTGGCCCAGGCTGAGACAGTGTCACACTAATGGGGGGCCTGCCAGTCTTCAAATCGCAGCCCAAGGGCCTGCAACGCACTTTGTGTGCTCATTGTATGTCGTGGCTGCGAGCAAGTGCCATGTGTGATCAAGCTGTCAAAAATAGGTAGGTCAAGTTGTTTTGTTTGCCAGCGACAGGTGTTTGGCATGCGGCCTCCTGAGGTGTCTTAACAGTCAGGGGTGCGTTTGGAGAGGGTGGCTGGTGAGAGCAGGCTTTAAGGAGTGGAAGAGTGTAGTGCTCTTGTGTCCTCACACGCCTCCGAGACCTTGCTTCAGTAATGATAAGGGTTACCCTCAAATCAAGGACACCAGACAAGCAGCACAATACTACTTTTAAAGAGGGGAGCAGCAGGAGGTGGAGGAGGAGGAGGAGGATGAGGAGGAGAAGGTGGGGGAGGAGGAGGAGGATGAGGAGGAGAAGGTGGGGGAGGAGGTGGGGGAGGAGGAGGAGGAGGGTTTGTATTGGTTTGGTCCACTTTTTGCCAGTAATTAAAATCAGAAGAAAATACAAAGTAAATTTGGTTCTTTGATTAGGTTGCCATGCTTGACATCCAGTCTTTCTCCCAAAATGGTCATCTTATTTAAGTGATCAGAACTGATTCAATTTGTAGTCATTTCCACTAATCGAGGTGTACAGACACACTCCATCATGTTCTCTGCTGTGATCTTACAGGTATGATATGTCATACATTCAGCTAGTCATGGGGGGTTGTGTTGGCCTGTTTAGTGTCCACATTCTATTGTTATTTATTCACAGCAGACAGAATGATGACCAGTGACACGGGGAGTCCAAACATATCCTCACAGCAGAGACTACAAATCTCAAAACAAAGAGTTGAAAACCCAAACAAAATCATGACACTAGATACTTGACATTAGCCGCATTACCCTACTTGATTACCCTACTTGATTGAGATTACCCTACTTGATAGAAACATTAACATGACACTCTAATTGTGACTAATGTTCTGCAAGCAGAACATTTTTCCCCTTTCACTGCTGTTTCAAGGTGTGCATGTAGATGAATGCACCGTTGGCCAAATACATAACATGTTTCAAACTCTTTAGACCTGTTTTAGGACATGGAAATGAGGCTGTGCAAGAGGCCTCACATGGAAATCTAAAAGCATATCAGTCTCTGTTTTTAGAGGAAAAGACCTTGTGGCATGTGTTCTTATCTAGTCAGTGGTAGAGAGTAAATTCTTTAGTGACGCACACTTCCTTGAAGTTTTTCAGACGTTTCAGGGCACTCTGCTGTACTTACACAACTCAAAATGTACAAAAATAACTTGCGATAGTCTAGTTATATTTATTAAATGGTTGAAGTAACCCTTTATATCATTAGACTGTTGAATGTATTGTGATTGATTGGATGTCTTAGTGAAAGCCCTCACATGATCTGTAATATGATATGACTGACCTGAGCCTTTAGTACTTCCTGTTCTAAGCACAGGTACCCCAAGACCAAGCTCAGGATGTGAGCCACCTTAATAAGTGAGTACATTTCAAAGACATATCAAAGCATTCCTGCTCATGTTTTCCCCTCCCATTTCAGCAACCTTCAGTTCATATCTCTGAAGGACATTGGCAGCCGCAGCTTTGATGGGCTGCGTGACGTGAAGAGAATGTGAGTATGGGCTGTGTGACGTGAAGAGAATGTGAGTATGGGCTGTGTGACGTGAAGAGGATGTGAGTATGGGCTGTGTGACATGAAGAGAATGTGAGTATGGGCTGTGTGACGTGAAGAGAATGTGAGTATGGGCTGTGTGACATGAAGAGAATGTGAGTATGGGCTGTGTGTCGTGAAGAGGATGTGAGTATGGGCTGTGTGACGTGATGTGAAGAGGATGTGAGTATGGGCTGTGTGACGTGATGTGAAGAGGATGTGAGTATGGGCTGTGTGACGTGAAGAGGATGTGAGTATGGGCTGTGTGACGTGAAGAGGATGTGAATATGGGCTGTGTGACGTGAAGAGGATGTGAGTATGGGCTGTGTGACGTGAAGAGAATGTGAGTATGGGCTGTGTGACGTGACGTGAAGAGGATGTGAGTATGGGCTGTGTGACGTGAAGAGGATGTGAGTATGGGCTGTGTGACGTGAAGAGAATGTGAGTATGGGCTGTGTGACGTGACGTGAAGAGGATGTGAGTATGGGCTGTGTGACGTGAAGAGGATGTGAGTATGGGCTGTGTGACGTGACGTGAAGAGGATGAGAGTATGGGCTGTGTGACGTGAAGAGGATGCTAGTATGGGCTGTGTGACGTGAAGAGGATGTGAGTATGGGCTGTGTGACGTGAAGAGGATGTGAGTATGGGCTGTGTGACGTTATGTGAAGAGGATGTGAGTATGGGCTGTGTGACGTGAAGAGGATGTGAGTATGGGCTGTGTGACGTGACGTGAAGAGGATGTGAGTATGGGCTGTGTGACGTGAAGAGGATGTGAGTATGAGCTGTGTGACGTGACGTGACGTGACGTGACGTGAAGAGGATGTGAGTATGGGCTGTGTGACGTGACGTGAAGAGAATGTGAGTATGAGCTGTGTGACGTGACGAGACGTGAAGAGGATGAGAGTATGGGCTGTGTGACGTGAAGAGGATGTGAGTATGGGCTGTGTGCCTTGACGTGAAGAGAATGTGAGTATGGGCCTCCCAGGACTGTCCTGCTTCTGCCTTTCACTGGGAGGAGGACGGCAGTTTGGAGGACATAGTTGTATTTTTACAAAAAGCCATGCTTTATTTTGCCTTTTAATATCCTTAATTGTTAATGTGGTGTTAGACAAACATGTCTCTGGGTACTCATGCAGCTCTGAGCTACTACTTTTAATCTGATTAAAATACGTATGTCTGTGTTCTGTGTGACTAAGTGCAGTCACTGAATGGATTTGTTTAATTGGGTCAAATTGAACTGTGGTCTACCGAGTGAAATAGAAGATTTCTCTTCATGTGTGATGAAAAAATAAACCGGCTGCATTGGCGCATGTAAAGACAAAGAGACATTGGACAGGTTCATCATAAACAGGCTGTATTGATGCATGTTAAAGAGAAAGAGACATTGACAGATTCATTATAAACAGTATTGGCGCTAGAAAGAAAAAGAGACATTTGACAGGTTCACAATGAAACCTTTTCAGTCAAATGTATTCTCAACACCTCACCAAGAGAAACCTCTCGTCATGAGTCATAAGTCATCACCAGAACTTTTATTTATTTTTGTTCCTGACTTCACCTTCCTGAAATCGTTTTATGTCCATGAGGATTGAACATGAATTGGAATCGTTTAGATGTCAAGTTTAAGCCTACAAGCTGTCTGTAAAAATGACATTTTAAATAACTTTGCGGGTCAAAATCTCAGTCGAAGCTTCAAGAAACATCGTGTGTGAGTCAGGAGCAAAGGGTTTGCTGTTGTGGTAATTCATATATTTTTGACACAAGAGAGGTACTGTACTTACTTTTAAAGGTTACAGTTCATAAAGCCCATTTGGTCAAAGGAACTCTAAAATAAGAAGAGATAGAGGAATTCACAAATGTTGAAAACATGACGTGGCTTTGAGAGAAGACTTAGATGTTCTGTCCTCAGTCTGTGTTGGAACAAATCGAACTATTGCAATGTAAAATCTGAGACTGGTCAAATTGGCTCCATGAGCTTACAAGCTTTAATAGTAGACAGACAAAGTGTGGTTGTAATGACATTGGCCATGGGGGTTCATCGGCAGGCGAGGCCTCTTCCTGATCTGCCATTAATGCTCTCTTCTTTCTGTGAGGAAGAGTAGTACATCGGAATACAGATGTAACAGAGGGGTGAAAGTTGTCTGCTAATCGGAATACTGTTTGGAAAAGGTATTACAGAGGGGTGAATGTTGTCTGCTAATCGGAATACTGTTTGGAAAAGATATTACAGAGGGGTGAAAGTTGTCTGCTACAGTTTCAGGTTTTTGCCTGGAGCTGGGAGTGTGCACCGTTGACCATGTGTGTAGCAGTTTTGGCAGTATAGAGGTGCTCTGACATTGCTGTTATCTTCGCATTCAACAAAGGCATTCTGTGTCATCCTACCCTTTTATGGCAAGGGAGTCGCTGAGATAGTTGCACCACAACCAAGGGTCAGTGTGTCGTAATACAGACACTAACTGTTGCCTGTGTTTGTGTGCTTGCTGAAGGTAGCATTGATGTCTTTGGAGATGATACCTGGGCGACTCATTGACGGAGGGTAGCGGAGTGAGGATCATTCGATGATTGCCAATCATTTCAGTACCCTAATGTTCTTGTGTAGTATGTTAACCCATTGTACAACCTTTCCTATGCTGTCAAAGCACTGCAAAGATACGTGCCAGACTCAATAGACGTATTAACATTGCACCTGCATGTAGGCCTATGTTAATGCTTGTCATACTGGTTAATGCCTTACTAATTAATAGTTAATACTGTTCTGGTAGTCCTCAGCATGAGGGTGTAAGTTTAAGAAGCGCCAACATTACTCCTTGCACTGTAACTTGACACGCCTGCCTGGCTGGTGAGCTCTAAAGGTTTCTGTCATTGCAGACGGATCACACACAGTGTCACGCTGGAGAGCATCCAACCTAAAGCATTCAACAATCTCCACAACCTCTCAGAGATGTGAGTAGCACCTGCGAGGGGCAGAGCGTTAAAACCCAAATGGAGATGTTGATTTATTACTTCTCCAAGGACTTCATGTCCCAACTGATGCTCAGATGGCCTGCGATGTACTGCTCTTATGTCTCCTCCTCATCCACCTCCTCCTCCTCCACCTCCCCCTTCTCCTCCTCACAGCCTCATCCAGAACACAAGGAGCCTGGTGCACATCGGCCGACGCGCGTTCAACCACCTCCCAAACCTGCAGTATCTGTGAGAGGCCACTGGCTCTTTGCCTGTCTGGAGTGAATAGATCCCATTGCGGGCCTCTCTCATTATATATACTGTATATACTGTATATGTGCCTTTGGATTTAAACTGGTTTCTCTAGGGTGAATGTACTGTATATATATACACAGGATATATAAATATACATATATATACAGTATATATATATATAGTATGTGCCTTTGGATTTAAACTGGTTTCTCTGGAGTTAATGTATATTTATATATACTGTATGTGCCTTTGGAATTAAACTGGTTTCTCTGGAGTGAATGTATATTTATTTATTTATTTATATGTGTGCCTTTGGAATTAAACTGACTCCAAATTCCTGTTATATTTTTTCTCTCTTAAACAGATGCATTTCAAACACTGGGATTACAGTGTTCCCTGATTTGACCGCACTCTCTTCCCTTAATCCCGGTTTGGTCTTGTAAGTTTAAGTGTGGCACACATTTTCCAACGTCTAATGACAATGTACACTAGGCAGTGTTCCTGGCATCCTTGTACCTAAACAAAGTCCAGGATGTGAATCTGTTGCAGTTGTTTATTAAGAACTTGAATGGTCCGGCATGTTGTTCTTCATACTGATTGTGATTTTACAGGGATATCTTCGATAACCTCCTCCTGACTTCAATACCAGCAAATGCTTTTCTGGGAATTGCCACTAGTACCATGTAAGTAGATTATGTTGTCCTTTTCTGTCAGGAAATAGACCAGTTGTATCTCTTGTGTTCGTTCAGGTTTACAGTATTACTAATAGAGGTGGGAGAATAAAATTGATACATAAGATTATTGTTTGGCATGATATTCCAGTGATACAGTGGCACCAAGTATTGCAATATTAATTTATTTTAATATAATGTATTTAACATTAAGATTTGTGTCTACTATGATAACATTGCTTCTGAAGTCCAGTATTTGCCTCAATACCTAATTATGAGTCAGAGTCAAGAACAAATGTACTGCAGAGACTCCCATTACATTAAAATAAAATATGGGAGAAATAAATCGCTGATTTGCAATTCGAAACATGGCCTAATGTTGTTATAGTATTGTTTCAAAGGCCCTGTGGTAATTCCCACCCGTAATTACTAACTTGTGTATGTGTGTGTGTCTGTCTGTTTCAGGAATCTCTACAACAATGGTTTCAAAGAAATACAAAGCCATGCCTTCAATGGGACAGTGATAGACAAACTGTAACTACAAAAAAAACAATCCTTTCCACTATATTTACATAAGTATTACAAATGTTGTATGATTTGGAAGCTAGAGAAGTATCCTCTAATAACATTGTGTGCCATGTTGCCAGGATCTTGAAGAACAACAAAAACCTGCATGTGATTCACCGAGAGGCCTTCACCGGAGCTGTAGGCCCCACTTTACTGTAAGTCACTCTGTCTTTACTCAGTGAACACAGCGGAATGTTCCAGATGCTTCCAGAAACAGTGGAGAATAGGGGTCAGCAGTTTCAGGTTACTTCATTGTGTGCTTGTCATTGACCAGTACATATCTTACAGTCGTTTGGGAAATGACAGCCGTTTTTAGGAACAGTCTCAGTAAACATTCTCTGAACATTCAGATTAGTTAATGAGTTGTGATGTCCCAGTCAGGAGGCGGCCCTCTGCAGTGGGTTAGGTGGGCGGACTGCGTGGCACGTGCTAAGGGCTCCGGTTGCTTCTGTGTCCCCCAGGGATGTGTCCTCGACCAAGCTGGACACCCTACCGCCCCGTGGCCTCGAGTCGGTTGGGGTACTGATGGCCACGGCAGCATTTGCCCTCAAGAGACTTCCGAACTTCAACAGCCTGCCAAGCCTCTGGCACGCCAGTCTGACCTACCCCAGCCACTGCTGCGCTCTGGACAGCTGGTTTGCTCTCAGGTAAGAGGCTGGGAGTGACTGCAGCTACAGTGTGTGTGTGTGTGTGTGTGTGTGTGTGTGTGTGTGTGTGTGTGTGTGTGTGTGTGTGTGTGTGTGTGTGTGTGTGTGTGTGTGTGTCTGTGTGTGTCTCTGTGTGTGTGTGTGTGTGTGTGTGTGTGTGTGTGTGTGTGTGTGTGTGTGTGTGTGTGGTGTGTGTGTGTGGGTGTGTGTGTTTGTGTGTGTGTGTGTGTGTGTGTGTGTGTGTGTGTGTGTGTGTGTGTGTGTGTGTGTGTGTGTGTGTGTGTGTGCTTATGTAACATTGTACAGTCTATATTTTGTGGTTCTGGTACAGGAATGTTCTACTTATAATTTTAATGACGTGCAGATAATGTCTTGGGAGCTTTAAATAAATCTAGACTGAATCAGTGAGTTTTCAACTGTAATTTACGGTACAGAACTTTATGGTACAGAACTTTACGGTACAGCAATTTACGGTACAGTCCTTTACGGTGCAGTACTTTACGGTACAGTGGGCATTTCCCGAAACAGCAACAAAGTTGCTTTGTAAATAGTTGGCTGACCTGTGAGAAACTGTATTTTCAGGTCAGAGTATTCAGACATGCGGAACCATGCCGGGTGTGCTACCTCATATGCAGGGGCACAGATTGTATACCAAAATAGACATGTTAAACCAAAATAAATAAATATGTCCAATCAAGTTTTGAAGTAGAAACAGTTTGTATGACAATACTACCAATGCATAGCTAAACCATAAATAATAGTGCAGAGAGGGAGGGTTCTTTGAAGTGGTCAGACTGATACAGACTGGGGAAAGTGAAAGGCAGGTGTAACAGTGACAATATGAAGACACAGATGGTGACACATACTGCTAAACTAACACAGGGAACTACACAATAAACACAGATGATAACATGCACACACACTCACCTTAGACACAAACAGGAGACATAAGCTGCCTTCTAATTTGGAACAATTAAGCATTTCACACTCACCATGCCGTGTGCTGCTTCTCACAGTCTTTCTCTTACGTATTGCGGCTTCGCTAACCCCCTGTACATTACAATATGAAATCATGTTTAATAATATTTACCATAACTTGATTCTCCAGGGAATCGCCTCTTATTGCTGCTGTGAACAATGGGTCCTGTGAAGACGACACTCCCTCAGCAGAGTAAGTTCACAGGTCATGGTGGCTTCATTGCCTTTGCCAAAGTAGAACTTTGTGTATTTTATTAAGATTCCTTGTCAATTAAATTCCCAAAAGGTCAATTAAAGCTGAGGTGTCATGAAACGTTTCTCCCCTCCTGTCTTGATGTGTAAAGCTGCAGAGCGTTGGAGCCTCCTGTCATCGGGGATACGACATTTGAGGAGGACATTTTTGGCAGTTTGGATTTACAGTATCCAGACCTAGACCTCCTCGGGACAAAAGCATCCCTGACATGTACCCCAGAGGCGGACGCGTTCAACCCGTGCGAGGACCTGGCAGGCTTTGGCTTCCTGCGCGTGGCCATCTGGTTCATAAACATCCTGGCTGTCGTCGGCAACCTGACGGTTCTGCTGGTCTTCTTCATGAGCGGCACCAAGCTGACGGTCCCACGCTTCCTGATGTGCCACCTGGCCTTCGCCGACCTCTGCATCGGCGTCTACCTGCTGATGATCGCGGCCGTGGACCTGCGGACGCGTGGCCACTACAGCCAGCACGCCATCGAGTGGCAGACGGGCATGGGCTGCAGCGTGGCCGGCTTCCTGGCTGTGTTTGGCGGGGAGCTGTCGGTGTACACGCTCTGCACCATCACCCTGGAGCGCTGGCACACCATCAACCACGCCCTGCACCTGGAGCGCCGCATGGGCCTGGCACACGCCGCCGGCATCATGGCCGTGGGCTGGCTCCTGTGCCTGGGCGTGGCGCTGCTGCCCCTGGTGGGCGTGAGCAGCTACAGCAAGGTGAGCATGTGCCTGACCATGGACATCGAGACGCCCCTGGCTCAGGCCTTCATCATCCTGCTGCTCCTCATCAACGTGGGGGCCTTCCTGGTGGTGTGCGTGTGCTACGTGCGCATCTACGTCACCGTGCACAACCCCGAGTTCCCGGGCCGCAACGCCGACACCAAGATCGCCAAGCGCATGGCCGTGCTGATCTTCACCGACTTCCTCTGCATGGCGCCCATCTCCTTCTTCGCCATCTCCGCCGCCTTCAAGGTGCCCCTCATCACCGTCACCAACTCCAAGATCCTGCTGGTTCTCTTCTACCCCATCAACTCCTGCGCCAACCCTTTCCTTTACGCCATCTGCACCAAAGCCTTCCGGAAGGATGCCTGCAAGCTTCTATACTCCATGGGCTGCTACGAGAGCAAGGCCAGTCTGTACCGCATGAAGACCTACTGCTCGGGGAATTTAGTGGCCAAAAGCCACTCGGACGGGGGGGCCAAGTGCATGAGAGGGGTGCAGGACCCGTCCTCCTTGCAGCATCAGAAATCCCGGCTCAAACCAGAGGCCAAGGGTAAAGATGGATAAAAAAAAACATGAAACTGATTCAGCGACCCAACACCACCAGTTAATTTGCGGTCTTACATCTCAAAGATATTGTTAGTTATCAAGCGTCTCATACCTGACCTCTCATGACGTCTGTGTCCCTGATCAGTATTAGACTTACGTATGTAAATAATGTGTTGTGAGTTACTCGAAAAAGGGATGAACACTGTCAGACAAAACTGTAGGATTGGCACTATGGTTCTTGGTTAAAAAAAAGGGGACCTGCATTAAATTGAAAACTAGACTGGCTTGGCTACAGCCTTACCACACATGCCAAGATTGCCCGTCATGAACATGTTTACTTTTTACTTCGATGGCACATATCATCCCAGAGTCAAAGAGCACATCAAGATATGGCATAGTTCTTATTTCAATTTCAAAATGCATCCATTGAAATGAACCAAAAACAAATATGTAGTTGTTTAGGTGTTGGATAGTTTCACTCCATTATGAATTGTGCGGGCCTCGTTCTTTGAATGCCGTAAGTTAAACCTTATGTGTTAAAAGGTAAAAAGCTTCTTTGACTTTTTGTCTTATGAATACATTGTAAACAAATCTAGTCGCTCTTTACTAACAAAGTCAGTATTGTTCTGTTACTCTGTGGCTCACACTCTTCTTTAGCTGACGAGTTAAACAGCTTTTAGTAGAATTATGCTGACAGTGTAGTCTTCTGAGATGCATTTGGATTCCAAACCCTGAATGATTCAATGGCATTGAAATCTCAGTTTTTTTTTTTATAGGTCAAAAGATAATACTTGATGTTCCAAACAAGAGTGGCTGTCATTCGAAAAAAAAAAAAAAAACAGTTTCTTTTTATTTTAAGTCAAACAGCGCCGCGCACTGGACAATCTTTGGGACAAAGTCCATTCAAGCTGTTTTTAATTCTGTGGCATCATTTCTTTAGTAGATATTTATTTATTGCCTTGTTTACCAAATCTTTTTTTCTAATTCTGAACGCATCATCGTATCTCTGTTCGTATGGCATACTGTTATGATAATAAACTATTTAAAGAAATCAGAAGATACATTTGATTGATTTATCTTTTATTCGCATGTACCATAAATAAAGACCGCATCCGTGTATGTGCAAATATAAAGTATGGCTTATGCAGAGGTTCAAGTTTATTCAACAAACATTTTAATCGGTAAAGACAGGCCTAATTTATCTGTCAATGCTCGTTAAGTATTTCATTAAAAGTTTTAGTTTGTGCATTTATAGGTTAGCCTACGCACTAGACTTTCTTATTAAAACGTGTTGCTTCGGCAATTTAAACCTTTTCAAGTGTTAAAGAGTTTAGCTCCACCGCTTTGCTGTCAGGCCCCTTCTCTGATTTGAAGTGACGTCACATGAGAAGTTTACATTAACATCCCAGGAGCAGAACGAGTTAAACACGCAGCCGCATTTCGGTCCAGCCGCAGGACGTGTCGAGCTACGGCTCACTGTTAGGAAAAACACCTTTAACTTTTTTAATTACATCGATAACGATGTAACTTAAAAGAACGTGTTACTAGTCGGAGCCAGCTTAGTTGGCAATCTCTAAGGAAGAGAAAAGTTCCAACGTTACAGCCTGTTATTTTGTCCTGTTTTGCCTTGAAGAAAAATGGATTTAAAAGTGGCTACTTGGATTGTATGTTTACTTTCCCTCGGGGTTCATGCACCGCTTGCCTCTGGTAAGTTGTTGCATTTAGATGCATTTGTTGTTGTCTTGAAAAGCATGACTATTGGGACTAGTACCCGATGCCACCGAAAGGAAGCCTGTCTCCTCAACCGCTTGCTTCTCTATCAATAAATCCACTACGGTCTTATCGTGTATCAGCTGCTTCTGCCGTGCCGTGCTTTGGCGGTGTTTAGACTGCCACATGCTCAGCTCTTAAAAGTGCTGATGTTTTCTGTTATATTATGTTGTTTCTTTCCCGTCGTTTCTAAGGGAAATGATTTAGCCTACAAACGGTGCAGCGAAGGCAAACTACAACACAATATTATTGTTGTTATGGGTAAGACGGAAAACCAGCTGTTATCAATTATGCTAATCATAAAACCTGGAACCTGGAACTTTCATGGGACTAGTGAGCGAGGTGAATTAACTTTCAACGATGCCCTGCAAGTCAACTTTAAGCTAAATTGTGGAAGAAATAAAACACTGTTTAATTAGCCTTAAGTGACTTAAATTGTGTCCTTCAGGCAAATTGTTCTAAGGAACTCAAAGCAAAATAATGTGACTGAAAATGTATTGAGAGACAGCCCTCGGCTCACCATTCCGCCTGGCTTTTGAAGAGTGAACGTTTTGGTAGCCGTTTTGCCATGCTGCCCGTCAGCAGGTGGATGTCAACCGAACCCTGGGAAGTAGCGGCTCCCTGCATAGTAAGCCATGTGTTGGCCCTTTCTCTCCCAGCCTTCTCTAAAACGTTAAGAACTGAACATAACATATTTCTCTCGCATCTCAATCATTTTCACAATATGTGGCTGTGTCTACATTTTAATGATGTTTGGATTGTTGTACTGGAGGCCTGTTAGTCCAAGTTAATAGTTTGGGGTGGTGAGCTCATTCAAAGACTAGATAGGATAGGATGGGAATAAGGTAGTTGCTAAAATGTTCATAAAAATGAGATGTGTAGCCGTGCCGAGTGACTATCCTACACCAGTGGGGCCTCTTATAACTGCTGGTAAGGAGAGAGTACATGAAGGATGAAAAAGTTTCTCACTTATTGATTGGTATCTTATTGATTGGTGTGATTGAGTGGTAGGTTGCTAGGGTGCTCTTGAGGCGATGTCCAGATCCCACTCCCCTTGAAGGCAACCCTTCCCCGTTCATTATCTGCCATAGTTATCACTGATACTGCAACAATAGAGAGAGAGATAGTACTGAGTCAAAGAAAGCTTCCTGACCTATTAGGTCTCAGGACTCGTCTGATACTGCATCAATAGAGAGAGAGATAGTCCTGAATCAGAGAAACCTTCCTGACCTATTATGTCTCAGGACTCGTCTGATACTGCATCAATAGAGAGAGAGAAAGTCCTGAATCAGAGAAACCTTCCTGACCTATTATGTCTCAGGACTCGTCTGATACTGCATCAATAGAGAGAGAGATAGTCCTGAATCAGAGAAACCTCTCTGACCTGTTGGGTCTCAGGACTGTTCTGATGAGGGCCTGAATGAGACGAGAAATAGATAGAACCTGGTATTACGATGTCTTCACACAATGCTTATGTACAGGAAAAGAGAAATTTATGAGGTAACTGTGGACCGCGGCATCTTATTTCAGAAGGGCAAGTTTTTGTTTTGCTGAATTTCGTTCAATCCAAATATGTAATTTTATACAACTTCTATGGAGTCCCAACACTTCTTGGCTGGGGTAAGGCAGTGTCACTGAACATAAATCAGTGAAAGAAGTGTTCTCTCAATCTCTAGCTCAATTGGCCAGTTATGCACTGATTGTAACCCTCTTGGCTTAAAGCTCTGTTAAGGCTGGCAAGGGACGGCAATATTTCCAGGCGTATCGGCATGCATCCTTTGATAACAGAATTCCGGCATAAGAATTGCAGGAATTTCCTCCCAGTCCCAGTTGGGTAAGCTTTAGGAAGCCTTTCAAGAACTCCCAGAGGAATGTCAGTCCGTGACTCACACTCTGCCACCTGTGGTCGAAAGTGGAAGTCTTTTGTAAATAAACATATCTACAATAGAGAATTTCTTTTAGGCTTTGCATCTGTAAGAAAGGTACTGTTTTGTTGTTGTTGTTGTTTTTTTGCAGTGCTTTAGCTTATGTAGAAGGGTCATCAGAACAAGTTTATCCATTCAGTAACCTAGAGGTAGTTTATGCTGGGTCACTAGTGCATGACTGTGGGGTTCCCGGTTTCATTCTCTGTGCAGTCTATATGCAAGTTGAAATTTAGAATTTGTGTTGTAATGAATTCTCAAAATATGTGAGTATAATCTGAGCACCGCACCGCGGCGGACTCAAACTCGCAGCCTTGGGCCTGGGGGTGGCAGGCTCAACCCCACCGTGGCTACTGATGCATCAGTTTATGAAACGGCTCATGCTTTTGAGGTTATGAGAGGAACTCATGCCCACTTCTTCCCAAACAGCCCTCTATGACGCCAGCCTGTTCTCCTCACACCCTGGGCGCCCCGCACACCTGGACCGACAGCCACGCTCCCCGAGGCCCGGGCCCAGCACAGGCCCGGAGCCCCTCATCGCCCAGGAGCCCCTCATCGTCCCGGCCCGAGCTGCTCACGTCCGCCTGAGCCCAGAGGAGATCAGGAAGCTGCGTTTCAAACCCACGCTGGGCTCCATCAACCTCTCCGAGGGCATGGACGTGAAGTTGAACTGCTCCATCGACGTCAGCGACTCCGTCAAGCAAGACCTGGCCATCCTGTGGATGAAGGATGGTCTGGAGATGCATGGCAGCATCCAAACGGACCTCTTCAGCGGGGGCAGGGTTAGCCTGCTTTCTACACTGAGGTAAGAACTTCAAAGCAGTTCACCCCAGCAGTCCACCACTGCTTTCCCCACAGGTCCAATGCAGATTGAAAGTCCCAGAAATGTCTAGAACCTTTGCTTGGTCAAGACAATAAGGTCAGCAGATGTTCCTGGAAGACTTTATATGTGATTATTTCTGAACATATGTGAACCCTGGTGTTTTCACTCATATGAAGGAGGCTTGCCAAAGTGGATGACATAACATTAATAAATACTTTATCTATAGTTGAGTGGTAGACCTAATGACGCCATGACTCGTTGGACTCTTAGTTGTCCAGGTCAGTGACTGTGGTCCCACTTTACCATGGTGTGGTTTTTGTTGAGTATTTCTCCGTGTTTTTGTCTTCAGCATCTCACACGTGCAGCGCGCTGATGCGGGGGAGTACCGCTGCCGGCTGAGTGTCAGTAACACCTTGATTGAGTCAGACTCCATTAAAGTAGGGGTCGAAGGTGAGCTCATTCTATTCATTTTCTTTATCCTTTTGCTTATCTCCAATCTCAACACTGGCTTCCTGTCTCAAGAGTGAATCTACTGTGTTGTAGGAGGAAAATCTCTTTTTCGTTAATTTAGTTTTAAATTCAGAACGATCAAATAAACCATTTTTGGACAGAAATGCTTTGTTATTATGTGTGTCTCTGCCGGTCTCACTAAGCTCATTTTTGATTCCATCAGGCTTGCCAACATTCACGAAACAGCCCAGCGATGTGAACGTGATGAGGAATACCCCTTTCGACCTGACCTGTGAAGCTGTGGGTCCTCCCTACCCTGTCACTATCGTGTGGTACCACCATGGAGTCCGGAACATCTCCGAACTCTCTCCCAGTACCATCCGCATCACGGGTAAGGCTGCCAACATCTGCCTCACTCCTCATTTCCTTCGTAATTCAGTTTGCCGCTCTGAAGTCCCCTACTGTACCAAATGTCTTAATCTGTTGCTGCTCCCATGTCAACACAGGGTTTCATTCTGTAATTTCATTTCCACTTTGGCAAAGGTTCAAGCTTAAAAAAAAAAAAAAAAAAAAAGATGCAACTGAAAGCACAAATGGCTGAAATTCCCCTGGTGTGTTTACCGTTTAATGGTTCCCTTATTGAGTGCCATATCAGGTACCAGTGTGTGAGCGTCCTGCATCCCTAGTTGCGGTGGTCTTGCTGAGGTCAACAGGATGGGCAGAAGTGTGGGATTTGGGTATCGTTTGCTTTAGTTGGACAGGTTTGGCTGATTTACATTGGTTGTTGGTGTTGGCCGAAACAGAGGAGGGATTGTTTGCTTGCATCTTTATGTGTCCAGGAGATTGAGGAAAGATATGTTGAATAATGGAATACGAGGTCGATGACCGTTGATTGAAAGCTTAAAATCCAACAAAAGATAGAACCAGACAGACAACTCTTTGTCTCTGATGGATCTGAATCCGATTCGGGCAACCCAGTCCTCATTACCCCAGTGTGATCTGAATAGCAGAGTGGTTCTGTCTCTCAGGTAAATGTTAGCAAGACGATGGGAGAGGGAGAGTGAGAGTACAGCTTCATCAGCAGCCCTCTGTTGTGGGGGTAGGGTGTTCAGAAGGCTGGTTTTCATGCCTGACATTTTCTCTTTTCTGACTCCGAAGTACAGTGAGTACTGCTCAGTGCGAATGTTGTTTCTGTAGAAAGTCAGAGAAAGTGACAAAGTGACATTCCTATTCTTATTGCATCCGTTAGCAATATTATGACCATAACTTTGCTCTTCTTTTGGTTTGTATGCTTGAATGTATAAAAGGAATTATTTTTCTGTCATACAATGTAACATGTTTGATGCATTTTGGACAAATTCCTGTCGGTAGTAAAAAGTCTGTGTCACCTGGTGCATTCGAAGAATTCAGCCCTTGCTTGCAGCAGACCTTAGTCTTAGGGGTTCAGCCCTGTTGCAGGAACCCTAGTCCTAGAGGTTGAGCACTGTGGCAGGTTGAGGAACCCTAGTCCTAGAGGTTGAGCACTGTGGCAGGTTGAGGAACCCTAGTCCTAGGGGTTGAGCACTGTGGCAGGTTGAGGAACCCTAGTCCTAGGGGTTGAGCACTGTGGCAGGCTGCAGGAACCCTAGTCCTAGGGGTTGAGCACTGTGGCAGGCTGCAGGAACCCTAGTCCTAGGGGGTTGAGCACTGTGGCAGGTTGAGGAACCCTAGTCCTAGGGGGTTGAGCACTGTGGCAGGTTGAGGAACCCTAGTCCTAGGGGGTTGAGCACTGTGGCAGGTTGAGGAACCCTAGTCCTAGGGGTTGAACACTGTGGCAGGCTGCAGTGAAAGGTCACGGCTTTGCTTTGGCAGTGCATGTGGAGTGGTTGGTGTCAGGGGTGGACGCGCTATTGTGTGGACAAAGGCCTCATTCATGGGCCGGCCCACCACTTCATGGGGAGAGGCAGCGACAGGGGGGTAGTACTCAGTTTCACAGTAGGGCCAGCCTGGGTGCTCTCTCTCTCTCTCTCTCTCTTTCTCTTTCTCTCTCTCTCTGTCTCTCTCTCTCTCTCTGTCTCTCTCTCTCTCTCTCTCTCTCTGTCTCTCTGTCTCTATCTCTCTGTCTCTCTCTCTCTGTCTCTCTGTCTCTCTCTGTCTCTCTCTGTCTCTCTCTCTCTCTCTCTCTCCGGAGTCTCTCTCTCTCTCTCTCTCTCTCTCTCTCTCTCGGACTGAGGATCAGCTAGCTTAGATGGCTGCCTTACCCACTGTGTACCCACACAAATTCCAGCACACTGGGAGACTGTTTTTTTGGCCAATACCACTGCAGACTCATATTTATATTACATTGACTCGTGAGAGTGTATATATCAACGCTGTCCTGGATCACATCAACAAGTGTGTGGACAGACAAGAACAAATGGAAGCTTCCTCAGCCAATCAGAAACCCTGGATGAACAGAGAGGTTTGCCCCCTGCTGAAAGCCAGACACGCAGCCTTCTGGTCTGGAGACAGGGAGGCTTACACACCGCTCACACGTACGCGTCACACGTACGCGTTGGAATGCGTTGATGCGTCAGGGTTAACGGATCCCCTTTCACTTTGAATGGGGTGACGTCATCCTTTGCCGAACTGAACGGAGCCACAATTGAATTCGGCAAATGATGACGACAACGCGTACGTGTGACCGTCGTGTTACAGTTCAGCCAGGACCGACCTGAGAAGGGGAATCCCCCAGACTAAGCGCACATCCAAACAGAGGATCGAAGAGCTCTTCAACTCCAAGGACCCCCAGACCATCAAAGACTTCAAACCACCCGGTTCTATGTACCAGGATTGTCATGGACATTTTTAATCTGTCCCTGGCCCAGGCAGTTGTCCCCACAAGCTTCAGGACCGCCACCATCATGCCACTGTCACAGCGCTCCACAGCTGTGACCCTGAAAGATGTCTGCCCCAGTTGCACTCTATCATTGCAAAGTGCTTTGATAGACTGGTTCTACTATAATTTAATATTATACACTATTATACTTGTCTGCCCGCTACCTCAGTTTACCTATCAGTTTGCCTACTGCACCAACAACTCAACAGAGGACGCCATCTCCACGGCAGTCTGTTCTGCCTTGGCCCACCTGGACAGTCCCAACTCCTCCAGCAGAATGCTGTTCACTGACTTCAGCTCAGCATTCAACGCTGTGTTCTACTCCAAGTTGCTTAGCCAGTTTGGTATTAGGACACCCCTCTGCAATTGTACTTTGGACTTTCTGACTAACTGACCCCAATCTGTTAAAGTCTGTTAAACCCCCCTCCTCCTCCACGTTCACCCTGAACACTGGCATGGCACAAGGCTGTGTGCTGAGCCCTCTCCTGTCCTCCCTCTTCCCCCACTCCTGTTCTCCCTCTTCCCTGTCTCCTGTCCTCCCTCTTCCCCCTCTCCTCTACTCCCTCTTCCCCTCTCCTCTACTCCCTCTTCCCCCTCTCCTCTACTCCCTCTTCCCCCTCTTCTCTCCTCCCTCTTCCCCCATCCTGTCCTCCCTCTCCCCCCTCTCCTCTACTCCCTCTTCCCCCTCTTCTCTCCTCCCTCTTCCCCCATCCTGTCCTCCCTCTCCCCCCTCTCCTCTACTCCCTCTTCCCCCTCTTCTGTCCTTCCTCTTCCCCCTCTCCTCTACTCCCTCTTCCCCTCTTCCCCCTCTCCTTTCCTCCCTCTTCCCCCTCTCCTCTTCTCCCTCTCCTTTACTCCCTCTTTCCCTCGACTGCGTTCCCATCCATGGTTCTCACACCATAATCATGTTTTCAGACGGATACACTGTCAATAACACTGCACCTTACCTGCACTTATCTGTGAAACATACAGTACTTCTGCCCTTTTGGTTAGACGCTAACTGCTAACTGCAGACCATACAGCACCTACTCAGGAGTCCATGTGGCACCTACTAGGAGTCCATACAGCACTGAAATTCTTCCATACTGTTTTGAAATTCTGACATATCTACACTGTGCTAACAAAGATAAAAGGGGGAAATGTGTTTGCACAATAACTCCCTGATCTATGTAATAATAACATAATAACTCCACCCTTGGTGGACAGTGTGGAGTTAGGAATGTATCAGACGTTCCCAATGTTTCTGTTTCCGTAACATCTGCCCGAGAGAGGAGAGAGAGATGAAATAGAAGAACAATACAGAACAATCCCAGAAAGCACAGAAACTGCTTCTGTGAGCATTTCTTGTTTATGTGGGAGATATTCATTTCCTCTGAAAGTTTTTTTTTTGTGTTTTTAACCCTCGGAGTGGGGGATTTACTGTGTGTGTGTGTGTCTGTGTGTGTGTCTGTGTGTGTGTGTCTTTGTGTGTGTCTGTGTGTGTCTGTGTGTCTGTGTGTCTGTGTGTCTGAGTGTCTGTATGTTTGTGTGTTTTCACCCTCTTGTTATGTACTGTATGGTCAGTGGGAATTGGCCCCAGTAACCACCCTGACTACGAGCTCCTCTCTGCTGGGATGTTGCTGAACCTTGACCCACTGTCCTAACCCTCCACACCCACACACACACACACACACACACACTGTCCTAACACTCCTACAGACAGACACACACACACACTGTCCTAACCCTCCATACAGAAACGCCTCTTATGTCATCATATGAAGCTCAGGCCGCTAGCCTACCCCTCCATTCAGAAAGGGCCTCTTATGTAATCATATGAGGCTCAGGCCGTTAGCTTCTGTGTGATGAAGGTGAGGGTCTAGCCATACGCACACATGAAATCCAACCCCAATCTTACTCCGTTTGTTTTATATTACAAGAGATTGGCTTATGGCTTCTCTGTGTATGTGGTTTGTTATGACCTTGAAGTGTGTGTGTGTGTGTGTGTGTGTGTGTGTGTGTGTGTGTGTGTGTGTCTGTGTGTGTCTGTGTGTGTGTGTGTGTGTGAGTTAGCTGCTCATGTTGTTTACTCATGTTGTTTACTTGAATGTACTCTCTCTCTCTCGGTCATCTCTTGTGGGAGTAATTCAGTTGTCTGCCTCCTGCTCACACTGGATAGCCCCCCTCTGCCCTTTCACACAAATGTCCAACCCAAATAGAATCCATTTGACCCGTGTCATTAAATCCTGTTTTTTTTTCAGGGAAACCGTATGACACAACACCTAAAGACAATAAACTTCAACTTTGAATAGAGTTGTTGTTGATGTTAGACTGTGGTGTTTACAGATAGGTTGCTTTGCAAGTAGTTTGTAGACGCCATGTCAGCCCAGATCTTTGAACTGGTCTTCAGATACACAGAGAAACTGTGTGGACAGCGACTCAGCATGAGAGGCAGTATGTTTTGTTTTGTTGAAAATGGCCTCAGCTAAAGTTTTGAATGAAGTGAAAGTTGAGTAGGAAGGAAAGTGAATGCCCTTTTTGTTGCACTTTTGTCCCTTTTTCTTTTCAGGGTGAGTCTTATACGGGCTTAATGGGTTGGAAGCTGAGTAGGGCCTGGAAATCAGGCCTGTTGTTTTTTTCCACGCTTTATGCGTGCGTGCGTGCGTGCGTGCGTGCGTGCGTGCGTGCGTGCGTGCGTGTGTGTGGCTGCGCTGGTGTGTGTGTGTGTGTGTGGCTGCGCTGGTGTGTGTGTGCACTCGCCGGCAAGGCACACATCTGAAATAGCTCCCTGAGAGTTAAACACTAGGAGCGTGCTCACTTTCTAAAGCCAGTGGTTCTTGCTTGGGGAATGTTTGTTTTTCTGGAAGCGTTTAATTTTTCTCTGGCACTCCTTATACAGTGTGTGTGTGTGTGTGTGTGTGTGTGTGTGTGTGTGTGTGTGTGTGTGTGTGTGTGTGTGTGTGTGTGTGTGTGTGTGTGTGTGTGTGTGTGTGTGTGTGTGTGTGTGTGTGTGTGTGTGTGTGTGTGTGTGTGTGTGTGTGTGTGTGTGTGTGTGTGTGTGTGTGTGTGTGTGTGTAGCTTTCTGCCTGCTGGCTGTGTTTGGTGTAGTTAAAATGCATTCATGCTGTGGCTGGGACTGCCAGGGTCACTGATCTTGGAAAGGCTCATCTTACTGTGTAGGATGTGTGTGTGTGTGTTTCGGGCTTTTTCCAGTAAGCGCCCTGTATGATCAGAAAGTTGGTCAAACTACCGCAGTTGCTTATTTCAAGATCCAGGCAGTTAACATTTTTTTGTAAAAAAAACGTATATTCCTTATTTGGAAGTGACTCTGCCTCCTCGCTGTGCTCTATGCTGTGCTCAACTGGACTCGTTTGACATGAAGATGTGTGCACAAGCACCACCATTACAACAACAACAACAACAACAACAACAAATAGCTTCCTGTCAGGTTCACTCGTCTCGGCGTCAGAAGAAGCGTGCCCTTTGTGGAGAGAGGGAGCGCGTCGAGCACGGGCGGGAGTGGAAAAAAGAAAATGAAACCACACAAAAGGGATATTATTGGGCTCTGCCATGTGCCAGGGGACTGGTGTGGTGGAGCCGGCTGTGTTGACGTGTGGCTCATGGGGGGGTTGGCGGGGAAAAGGGGTAAAGGGGTGGCCTTCTGGAGGAAGCGGGGGGGGGAGTACTGGAGAGCCACTGAAAGACTGCTACTGTGTGGCGGGGTGAACGGCAGTCGCTGTATTGACTTCATATCTTTGCTCCATCCATCCAGCCGTAAAACTGTGTTTTCTTAGGTTTGTGTATCAGTGCCTTGACCAGTAGGCCATTAGTTTCAACCCCAAGATTGTTAACCTCGCATTTAATACTGATGTGCACAGCCGGACCAAGTGTTGCCACTTCCTGTGTTCCTTTTGAGATGAGTCACCAGGACAGGCAGACAAGACAAGCCACTGAACCTCTGCTGACATGTTTCTTCTTCCTCTTTTGTGCATATAGAAACAATGTTGGTCATCTGGCCTCAAAGTGGATATGTATGTTAAGTCTGTTAAGTCTATCATGTTAAATGGAGTCTGACCTGTTTGATAATGGCTTGTTTGTGATGGTTTTTGTGTTTTGCTGCCACTAGAATGAATGCCTCAGTAAAGGCCAACGGTATTGATGTTTAATCAGTTAAGGCCAACGGTATTGATGATTTATCAGTTTAGGCCAACGGTATTGATGATTTATCAGTTAAGGCCAACGGTACTGATGTTTAATCGGTTAAGGCCAAGGGTATTGATGTTTTATCGGTTTATTTTGCAGGTGTAGACAAGCCCACTCAATACAGCTGTGAAGCGTATAACTCAAGAGGTCTTGCCTTGTCCAGAGAGGCACACATTAACATCAAAGGTAAAATGGACCTCTCTACTCACGTGTTACTACTGGGTGAAACGTGAACTACTTATAACCTCTGAACAGTGGCTTTAGAAGGCACATTTCATTCATATTTAATATTTGAACGTGACCTAACATAATGTAATGTGTTTTTCATTCATGTTTAATATTGGAACATGACCTTAAGTAACCTAATGTGTTCTCTCTAACCTCCAAGGTCTCCCAGAGCGCATCACGGGCCTGGCTGTGACGGAGCAGAGCTCCAATAGGCTAACCCTGAGCTGGACGCCGGGGCACGATGGCTTCTCTCCTCTCTCCCACTGTTCTATTACGGTAAAGCCACAGACATGTCTCCCCTCTCTCACTGTTCTATTACGGTAAAGCCACAGACATGTCTCTCCTCTCTCCCACTGTTCCATTACGGTAAAGCCACAGACATGTCTCCCCTCTCTCACTGTTCTATTACGGTAAAGCCACAGACATGTCTCCCCTCTCTCACTGTTCCCTCACGGTAAAGCCACAGACATGTCTCCCCTCTCTCACTGTTCTATTACGGTAAAGACACAGACATGCCTGCTCTCAAGGGCTCCATTGCGAGTTACACGCCCCTCTCTCTCCCACTGTTCCATTACGGTAAAGCCACAGACATGTCTCCCCTCTCTCCCACTGTTCCATTACGGTAAAGCCACAGACATGTCTGCTCTCAAGGGCTCCATTGCGAGTTACATGTTCTCTTCTGTGTGACCACTGTGAAATGAAGATTCAAATTGGTCGAGTCATCAGTTGAAACCCCATTAAATACTATCAATCAAGTAAAAAGTTGATAAGCTTGATTATCTGATAATTATCTTCGCATATCTAAACTATTATTAATAGAACTTCCCTTTAGCACATGTTAAACCAATTATTCAAATGTGATTATTGAAGGATTATTATTATGCATGTCATGAGTTTAAGGGTAGGTTGTCATTACACATGGATATCTGGATAGTCAATTGACTAACTTCGGACTATGCCAGTTCTGAAAGCCCTAAAGTACCCTGAAGGTCTCCTAGTGATGTCTCCTCCTCTTGACCTTTGCCCCTGTCAGGTGCGTGAGCTCAGCAGAAAGGAGGGCAATCCCACACGATCGATCAGCGCCCACGTGCCCCCCTTCCATTACGACGTGATTGGCCTGAGGGCCATGACCCAGTACAACATGAGCGTGTCCTGCAGCAACGAGGTGGGCCACTCGCCGCCCAGCGCCTGGATCAAGACCAGGACTCCAGAGGGAGGTGTGTGTGCGCGTGCGCTTCCTTCACTGTTGGATCTCCTTACACAGCTTTCCCACATTCTATCTGCCTCTTAAGCATTTACCAACAGAGATCTGCACTGCAGAAATTAGTAGTGAGCTATCTAGTGAGGCATCAGTGAGCTATCTGGCGAGTTATCGAAGTAATGACTATCTATGCCAACTTGTGTTTACAGTTAGTACAGCATGCCCACATGGGGTATTACAGACACACAGAGATGAGGAGAGCTAAAAGAAATCAGTTGTGAACAGCATGCATGAGTGCATCATCATCATCTCTTGATTTCTGTGAAGATCAGAACCATCTGAAAAAGCCTCACAAATCAAACTGCAGAGGGGAAATGGCACAAACTACCAGGAGGTTCCCGTATGGAAATAATTAGTCATGTCCCTTCCTAGTCCGCTTTCCTCTGTCTCTGAAAGGCAGCAGGGGTGCTCCAGCGGCTGTGTGTTGTTCTTGTGGGGTGTGGCTGTTCAGGATTTCCTCCATATTCCTAGAGGCAGGGAAGTTATTTTTGGAGGTTGATTGTATGGTCAAGGCATGTTCCCTTGCTGTACACAGTGCAAGGCAGTGTTTTATCAGGGCTGTCAAACTGAGGGTGTAATATATATATATATATATATATATATATATATATATATATATATATATATATATATATATATAATATATAGACACACACACACACACTATATATAAAAAATTGGCTTTAGCATAGATTGGCAAATTTAAAAGCTGAGGTTTGAGCTAATTACTGTATGTTGAGTTAAATCTGCACGTTTAATCCCAGCAAGATACCATCGATGTTTGTGTGTGTGAAGTAACAAGCAGTTACGGTGGAGAAAATCAGTGTGTGTTTTACTCCAGCAGAATCTACTCTCTGCTGTGTAACTGGATGTGTTAGTTTGTCATCCCATCCTGTTTTTGACCTTGGCAGTGCCTTCAGAGCCTCCGCGTAACGTCTCTGTGATGCTCAACGAGTCGGTGATGGTCATCCGCTGGCTCCCGCCACCCACAGACAAGATCAATGGGGTCCTGAAGGGCTACGACGTCATCATCAAGCATGGCGTGAACAGCACACACATGAACAAGGTGAGTGGCGTATGGAAGTGTGTGTGTGTGTGTGTGTGTGTGTGTGTGTGTGTGTGTGTGTGTGTGTGTGTGTGTGTGTGTGTGTGTGTGTGTGTGTGTGTGTGTGTGTGTGTGTGTGTCTCATGTCTGTTTCGTTCTGAAATTACACAAGATGGACACCAAGATGGATTGCATGTCTTGAAAGTGTTGCACTTAAGTTCCCCAGTTTGTCAGACTTTCATTTGGGAGTAGCCGTAGACATGTAGCAAATTGGCTGCTCCATTTTAGGTCTATTATACTCCCAGCAAAAACGAGGGAGAAAGAGATTGCATTAAAAAAAACAGAGCTCACCTGGCTTTAACCTTAAGGAAGCTTCCGGAGAGGATCAAGCTCACCTGGCTTTAACCTTGAGGAAGCTTCCGGAGAGGATCAAGCTCACCTGGCTTTAACCTTGAGGAAGCTTGCGGAGAGGATCAAGTTAAAAGGGGTTTGGTCAGCTTCTCTACCTCTGAACTACAAGGGGAAAAAAAACAGTTTCATGTTCTCTTTTTGTGATAGGAAATTAAGGGGGGGTGGTTTCAGAATAACAAACTGTCTTGGTGTTGTTTGCTTTTTGGATGTTCTTCAGTTACTTCAAATTTGTTGTCAGCTGTTTATGTTGTTAGTATAAACGGTTTCAGATCATCTTAACAGTTTCACAGTAAATGGGGAATTTTCCTGTCATGCACAAGAAATGTTCCAACAGCATTTTCAAGCTATCTAGAAGGCTTTCATATGAAGGGTGTGTTAAGGCATGGTCACAGATCATCTGTCTTAGATCTGTTCATGGTTTTGCACAGACAATATCAATTATAATCCCTATAGCCATGAAGAAATAATTTACCTTTGAAATGTTCATATATTTCAGCTATAGTTTCATCATTTCAGATACTTTGGGCTGTTATATATCAAAAAGAAGTGGCCAGAAATGGCTGAAGTTGGTTTCAGCCATGTCTTGCATCTCTTTCAAAATGATATCAAGTCCTTTACATGACCAATAACAGCTAAAGGAGGTCTTTATAAACTATTATAAATCAAATGTTAAAGTTAAAGTGCAAGAGTTGACAGACAGTGGAAATGAAATTCAGTGCATCAGTGTAGTGTTTAGATATCTGTGCTGATGACTGGTGACTAATAAGAGGAAACCTGCGAGTATGAAAAGATGTCAGAGTCATAGTCCTGCCCTTTGTGTTGTATTGTGTTGTATTGTGTTGTGTTGTGTTGGGTTGGGTTGTGTTGTGTTGTGTTGTATTGTGTTGTGTTGTATTGGGTTGTATTGTGTCATAAATGCCAGTGCCGGAGTGCTGTCATGTGAGTTTCCTTTGTAGCGTCCCATGGCTGAGTACTCTGCTCCGTACAATGGTCAACTTCCTGCCAGTCCTGCTGACGTCGGCCTTACAGGAAACTGACCGACAGAAAAAAAAATATTGTTCTCTCATCGTCTGTCCAGCTTGTTTTCATTAGTCATCGTCCATTCTAAAGGACACTACAAAAGACTTCACACACACACACACAGATGCACACACACACACACACACACAGATGCACACACACACACACACACACACACACACACACACACACACACACACACACACACACACACACACACACACACACACACACACACACACACACACAGACACAGACACACACACACACACACACACACAGACACACACACGTATGCCCCCTATCCATTCCTACCAGTAATCTATAACAGTGATTCACACACAGCACCCCCTCAAAAGACAGCAGTGACTGGAAGTGTGTGAAACCACTGTGCCCCCCTCTCTCTGCCTGCAGTCACCTGTTTGGTTCCTTCATGAGCTCTGGCAGTGGATGTGAGTGGCCATGGTGTACCAGCTGCTCCTCTGTTCACCAGACACGGGCTCTTTTAACGCTGGCTTACAGTTTAAAGCTTTTGGAATGTTGTTTTTGTGGTTCAGCAGAAGTTTATATTACGTTATCTCAACGTCTTGCTTAAACGGAAATGATCACCAGGATTATGAAAACAATCATTCTAATCTTCCAGAGCAGGTGTTTTTGGTTCATATTTGTATTGTTACCCAGAGATGTTCTGCGTTGTCACGTTCCCGTGTCATGCCACTCAGCACAAGGACAGTGTGTCCGCAGGCATGAGGAACCCCAGATGTTAGCGTTACGCAATAGCACCCTTTATCTGTCACATGTTGTCCCCGAAGGGCCCTTCCCAGCAGCCCTCACGTAGCAGTATGGAGCAAAGCATGCTTCTTCCTCTTTCCTTTCCGTTTTCTTCCCCGACGGGTGACCTCTCCCATACTGCCTTGGTTAACCTGGAGCAGACTGTTCCGGATTTTTCTGAGATGCTCAGCTTTTTTTTTTGCCTGCATATCAACAAGGCTGTTGGTTAAACTCTTGACGATGTTGTGGTCAAAAAATAATGTCCCTCCTCATGTCCCGCTGTCATGCCTGAGATGACATTGCAGTTTAAGTGGCTGCCCTCAAATGCATTGTTTGCATTCCAGTCCGTTGCTGATGAATCAGTGGTCAGTGCGTGTGTCAGGCCTGTTTTAAACTTTCACTGAAATACTGATTTTTTTTTAAATTGTATCAGAAGGGTAAATGCATAGACTGTGGAGGGCTGCAAGGCTACGGTGTTAGAGTTACAGAAGTGGAACACACAGGTTCAGAAAGAAGTCTTGCTCTGCTCTTTTAGTTAACTATCTGAAACTATGCTCTTTAAGTTAACTACCTGAAATCTTAACTATCTTAACTAACTATCTAAATCTAACTATCTAAATCTATCTTAACTAACTGTCTAACTATTATTTGGATATTTCTTGAGATACTTTTAGGACGTACATGTAATGAAGGGAATCATTTGGCTCGTTATATTGACATGTATAAATGCAATATGACAAAGAGTGAGCATGAGCTGTAGATTGGGCATCTTTGCCTCATTTAGCTGTAGGCATGAGATCAGAGGCTCATGGTAGAGCTGTAGGCATGAGATCAGAGGCTCATGGTAGAGCTGTAGGCATGAGATCAGAGGCTCATGGTAGAGCTGTAGGCATGAGATCAGAGGCTCATGGTAGAGCTGTAGGCATGAGATCAGAGGCTCATGGTAGAGCTGTAGGCATGAGATCAGAGGCTCATGGTAGAGCTTTAGGCATGAGATCAGAGGCTCATGGTAGAGCTGTAGGCATGAGATCAGAGGCTCAGCACTAGAGCTTTAGGCATGAGATCAGAGGCTCATGGTAGAGCTGTAGGCATGAGATCAGAGGCTCATGGTAGAGCTGTAGGCATGAGATCAGAGGCTCATGGTAGAGCTGTAGGCATGAGATCAGAGGCTCAGCACTAGAGCTTTAGACATGAGATCAGAGGCTCAGCACTAGAAACCTGGGTTCAAATCCATCAAACAGGGATTTTTCGTGGTAAATATTCCGACTGGAGTTGGTAAAGTATATATGCCCACATCTTTTCCAATCAGAAATCATACAAAAGTTCCGGTCAAACAATATATTAAAATAGAACACATGGCAGGAGCTTTTATATTCTGAACCTGACCTTCTCTGGGTCTCTTCTAGATTAAACAACATGATTATGTGTAGTGAAAGTTTCAGTGGCATGATTTGATTATCTGTAGTGACATGGTTTCAGTGGCATGATTTGATTATCTGTAGTGACATGGTTTCAGTGGCATGATTTGATTATCTGTAGTGACATGGTTTCAGTGGCATGATTTGATTATCTGTAGTGACATGGTTTCAGTGGCATGACTGCACATTTAACTAATGTTCTCTTTCTTTTTGAATTCTAGATTTCTAGCACCACCACGGAGGCCACGTGGGTTCTATCTGCGTTCAACACGACCTACAGCATCCAGGTGGCCGCTCGCACCCAGGCAGGCAGCGGCGCCCTGAGCTCTCGCTTCTGGATCCGAGTCAACCACTCAGGTGCTCCTCTCCCTCTCCCCGCCACATGAACTTTGACCTTGCTTGGTCTAGGTGACGGCATGTGTATGAATGAAGCTACGTAACCAATGGAACCAGACTACGACTAGGCCATAGTATATACATAGACTAGGACTAGGCACTCATTTGAAAGCATTTAAACTAAATGATGTTGTCATTTTCTCGTGTGACCTTAAAAGAAAAGAGAAATAAAAGTGCTATTGTAAATTCTTGTCTCCATGAGTCATCTTTGTGTTGTTGGGCCTTTTCAGCCTCGGGCTTGACACCGTTTTCTCCCTTCGGGCCGGCCAAGCGCGGCTCTGACGCCGTCTACGTGGTGCTGGGGGTGGTGTGTGGCATCTGCCTGCTTCTCGTGGTTCTGTGGGCAGCCGTATGCACGCGCAGCAGACTCCTGGAGACGCGGCTGGGGTGAGCACACATGCATTGAGCACACGTGCGAGTGACTTTGTGCTAGCGTTGTACAGCTTCCTCTACTGGACCATCCTACCAGACATGCTATTAAAATGAGCAAGGAGAAACAGCTGGGTTTCCCTGAGGGAGGGGGCTGGAGCTGTGTGTTGGTGGGGGGGGGGGGGGATGAAATTACTCTGCGCATCCGGTTGCTTTGTCAATAAAAACAGTATGGTTTCCCCCTTCGTCGCGTGTAGACGTAGTAGCTGGCAGACCCCATGAATCTGTCATTATCCCACATTCACATTATTACCACACAACATGACCCCCTTCCTGTCAACCTCCTCTTAAATTCTGCCATGGAACTCAATCCTGCAGGTCGTGACTCATTCTCCCCAACCAGGATACTGATAAAAAGTGTGTCACGGTTTGTTGCTCTCAAACAAACAAAGTCGTACCTGTGACAAACAAAGTTATACCCAGTGGGGCCGAATCATCTACTCTTCCTGGCCTCTCATAGTAGTAAAGGTTCCTATCCTAATAATCTACTCTTCCTGGTCTCTCATAGTAGTAAAGGTTCCTATCCTAATAATCTACTGTTCCTGGTCTCATAGTAGTAAAGGTTCCTATCCTAATAATCTACTCTTCCTGGTGACTCATAGTAGAAAAGGTTCCTATCCTAATAATCTACTCTTCCTGGTCTCTCATAGTAGTAAAGGTTCCTATCCTAATAATCGACTGTTCCTGGTCTCTCATGGTAGTAAAGGTTCCTATCTTAAGGAATTTAGTTCTCATCTACTCCCTGCTGTAACTTTGCCTTTTTGTAATGGATGTTTTCAACGTGTGTGCGTGTGTGTGTGTGCGTGTGTGTGTGTGTTTGTGTGTCTCGTTGGCTCCCCCTACAGGCAGCTGTTCACCGATGGGGGGAAGCCTCAGCCCACAGTTCAGTACAGACCCCAGAGGTCTTACAACCGCTCAGCCATCGAGATCACGCGTATGTCAAAGCCTCTTACACGTATAGTGGTGTGGAATAGGACTGCTCGCATTTTTGTCAAATATTTGTGTTGAACTTTGCCTCCTATAATATTTTTAATGAGCATGCTTTCACTTTAATAGCATTAGATAGCATTGCTACTCTGTGTGCCGTGTGTGTGTGTGTGTGTGTGTGTGTGTGTGTGTGTGTGTGTGTGTGTGTGTGTGTGTGTGTGTGTGTGTGTGTGTGTGTGTGTGTGTGTGTGTGTGTGTGTGAGGGGCTGTAATGACTGTATTGTTGTGACCCCCTCCCCCACAGTAGCCAACCTGGGAGTGAGTGCAGAGCTTCAGGCCAAGCTGCAGGATGTGATGATTGTGAGGAGCCTGCTGTCCATAGGGAAGATCTTAGGAGAGGGTGAGTGTGCTGGGCTGGGGTTTTCACAGAGGGTAGTTAAGTCACATTCTTGACATGCCAAATAAAGCGTGGTGTTTAACGGCCCCCCGCCCCCTGCCCCCCCCCCCCTGACAGGAGAGTTTGGGTCGGTGGTCGAAGGCCATTTAAAGAAGCCAGATGGAACTTCTGAGAAAGTGGCAGTGAAGACCATGAAATGTAAGCTTGTTTGAAACACAGCACATACATTGTATTCACCCAAAGAAACAAATGATCCAGAACATCTTAAACAACATATTAACAAGATAAAATACTCAGTAAGTGTATTTAACAATCACTTCACCTAATGAGGTCAGAGAGTTGGCTCTGATTGGATGTTCTGTGTCTATAGTGGGCTCTGATTGGATGTTCTGTGTCTATAGTCGGCTCTGATTGGATGTTCTGTGTCTATAGTGGATAATTTCTCTCAGAGGGAGATCGAGGAGTTCTTAAATGAAGCTGCCTGCATGAAGGACTTCAACCATCCTAATGTCATTCGGCTATTGGGTAGGTGTCTCATAAGCCACACACACACACACACACACACACACACACACACAGACATACATACATTACTAACAAGCAGGAGGAACCAAATTAATAACATTGTTTAATATCAGAAAAGATACATATGTAAAGAGAAACCATTCATATCACAGAATTATGCACCACTTTTTGGAAACGTTGATACATTAAAAAAAGTGCATTATCCAAAGTTAAATATCAAATGTTGTCATGGTTGTTTTTTCAGGTGTGTGTTTGGAGGTGGGCTCTGGTCATTTCCCCAAACCCATGGTCGTTCTGCCCTTCATGAAGTATGGTGACCTCCACAGCTTTCTGCTTCTCTCTCGAATGGGGGAGAATCCACTGGTAACCCCAAAACTCTCATACTGCCCTTGCCCTTGTCCCCATGTAAACACTCACACAAATACTGTTACAATGACATGGCCAATCAGATCCCATCAGTAAGCATTCAAATGAGCTTGCTGTGAAGGCCTCTGTGTAATCTGACAAACAATATTATGGGCTGACGGATGATGGCGGATGCATTCTGTTTCCTTCAGTATCTGCCTACCCAGACCCTTGTCAAGTTTATGATTGACATCGCCTTGGGGATGGAGTACCTGAGCAGCCGGAACTTTCTGCACAGAGATCTTGCTGCGCGAAATTGCATGTAAGTGCCCTGGGTGAACTTTACCTAAAGCAACATATGTGAAGAAGATGATGTGATTCCTGATGATGTGTTTCTGCTGCACATGTGAAGTTAGCTAGCTGGGGGTATACAGCATTGAACACAGTGTGAAGGAGACGCATAGGCACTAGCTGGGGGTATACAGCATTGAACACAGTGTGAAGGAGACGCATAGGCACTAGCTGGGGGTATACAGCATTGAACACAGTGTGAAGGAGACGCATAGGCACTAGCTGGGGGTATACAGCATTGAACACAGTGTGAAGGAGACGCATAGGCACTAGCTGGGGGTATACAGCATTGAACACAGTGTGAAGGAGACGCATAGGCACTAGCTGGGGGTATACAGCATTGAACACAGTGTGAAGGAGACGCATAGGCACTAGCTGGGGGTATACAGCATTGAACACACTGTGAAGGAGACGCATAGGCACTAGCTGGAGGTATACAGCATTGAACACACTGTGAAGGACATGCATAGGCATATATCCTGATATATTCCTCTCGGTCTGAAGTCTGAAGAAGCCTTGTTTCTTGTTTGTTTCTGAAAGGCTTTTGTGATGGACTGAAGGTGTGCATGTTCTTATTGTGTTTCTGAAAGGCTTTTGTGATGGACTGCGTGTTCTTTTTTCACTTATTGTAAGGAGGAAGCTGCCAGGAAGGGCTCCGCCAGCTAAAGTGTGACATTCTGAAAACCTGTCTTTGGTTTCCTAGGCTACGCGATGACATGACGGTGTGTGTGGCAGACTTTGGCCTGTCAAAGAAGATCTATAGTGGTGACTATTACCGGCAAGGAAGGATAGCCAAGATGCCCGTGAAGTGGATTGCTGTGGAGAGTCTTGCAGACAGAGTCTTCACGGTGAAAAGCGATGTGGTGAGGATCACAGGACATTTGGCTATACCCTGAACTGCCGCTTACCAGGATCTAGTGCATGTGATTAAGGTTCACGTCATGTCACTGCACAAAGCACAGAAAGTACAGAGCACGAAAGTACCGTCCCTTGTGCCGATAGTTCCCCTTTACAACAAATATACTGTTCACGGTTCTCGAAGACACAGGAAATATGCGTACATTGTTCATCAGATACATATTTCTGTCTGATGGAAGATTTATATTCTTTTTTTTTTTTTTTCAAATACTGGCTGCATGAATTTTAATGCACTGGATTTTGGACATTTTCCATTTCCATTGTTATTTTCTTTAACCAGCATCTCTTGCTTCCCTATAGTGGGCCTTTGCCGTGACCATGTGGGAGATTGCAACACGCGGCATGACACCGTACCCTGGAGTCCAAAACCACGAGATCTACGACTACCTCCTGGATGGACACAGACTGAAGCAGCCTAATGACTGCTTAGATGAGCTGTGAGTATCATTCTTCTATCTAATAGTCCCTTCGTCAACCATTCATATTATAAAGATTGTTTTATCTAATAGTCTCTCCGTCAACCATTCATATTATAAAGATGCAGGGTAGCTGATATAAGGAGGTGCTACCCTACCTATCCTACATTTCTGCGTTTATATTTCAGATTCAGAAGAGTTGGAATTGTAAATGGAATGTTAATATATGCCATCCAGGTTTCCATATGATCAACAAATCCATTTAAATGATTTACATTTAAATTAACTCAATTTAAATTGAATTAAATGAGGGATGCCACAGAGAGAACTGTTCTCTCTCATCTCGTAAATAAAGAGGCATACAAACAGACTTGCACACACTTATCTTCTCATTAAACCTCACACACACGTTCACGCATACACTTATCTTCTCATTAAACCTCACACACACGTGCACACACACACACACTTATCTTGTCATTAAACCTCACACACACGTGCACACACACACACACACTTATCTTGTCATTAAACCTCACACACACGTGCACACACTTATCTTGTCATTAAAGCTCACACAGACGTGCACACACACACTTATCTTCTCATTAAACCTCACACACACGTGCACACACACATTTATCTTGTCATTAAACCTCACACACACGTGCACACACACACACACTTATCTTGTCATTAAACCTCACACACACGTGCACACACACACACACTTATCTTGTCATTAAACCTCACACACACGTGCACACACTTATCTTGTCATTAAAGCTCACACAGACGTGCACACACACACTTATCTTCTCATTAAACCTCACACACACGTGCACACACACATTTATCTTGTCATTAAACCTCACACAGACGTGCACAGACACACACACACTAATCTTGTCATTAAACCTCACACAGACGTGCACACACACACTTATCTTGTCGTTAAACCTCACACAGACGTGCACAGACACACACACACACACACACACACACACACACACACACACACACACACACACACACACACACACACACACACACACACACACACACTTATCTTGTAATTTACCCTCATGTGTATCTCCAGCTATGAGATCATGTACTGCTGCTGGCGGGCGGACCCTCTGGACCGGCCCGACTTCACCCAGGTGAGAGAGCTGCTGGAGAAGCTGGTGGACAAGCTCCCGGAGGTCTCCAGCCGGGAGAACCTCATCTACATCAACACCAGCTTCCCAGAGGAGGACGCAGCGGTATGGGGAGGTACAGCAGGTGGAGGTGCTGCTCAGCTCAAACTGGACCTTGATCCGGTCTCCTGCTCGTCACCAGCCTGCAGCCGCCAGACCATGGACACGTCTGTCGTCACCGCGGACATTCACGAGGGGGGTGAGGAGGAGGAAGCAGGGGATGAAGACGATCGCTATGTCATCGTCATCTCCACGGTAGACCCTTTGGTGAGCAGCGTGCCGTCTGCCGTAGACATGCCGCTCTTGTCCAGGGAGGGCAGGGAGCAGGCCCTCAGTGACTCTGCTTCTGAGAGAAGGACAGAACAAGCCTCAGATGATACCATGCGCTTACTCTGAAGTGATGAGTGAAATGATTGCAAAGGTCGCTTCCCATAATATCTGACAAGTTTGAAAACTATACGAAGGACGATCTATGAGTCCATTGGTTGCGTAAAGTGACAAAAGAAGTTTTGGTGATTCCTTTTTTTCATAGACAACTGTGAAGGCCTATTGCCAGTATTTTGTTATGACATCAGTGTTTTGAATGGTTTGAATGATTGCTTAATTCCATAGGCAATAATTATACCCACTATTGCAATGAAAGCTGCCTTCCTGTTCCATTCCTTTGGCTATATGTCAAGGGTGCTTTTCCCTGATCGTGGGTATCTTTTGTATCTATACTGAAATTGTGTTTATATGTGATGTACATGTGATCTTTGTGTATATATTGTATTTGTATATGATTGGTAAATAAGTCATGTTAAGATTCCTTTTCCCATGCTCTACTTTTATGAAGATTACATAAGTCGTTTTAAATGCTTAAAACACATGGACATAATTATATTATATAAAAATATAATAAACTGACCAAATATCAAGCAAGCCTATCCATGTGTAGGCTACCTCACAACTATGTGTACTGTTTTTTTTTTGATGGCTTGAATAGTTTTCTAAATCAAACATCATCTTAATGTAATGAGAAACCTATAAATAGTCTGGGATCACAATTGCTGATTCAGAAAACATTAGATAGGAACATAGAAAAATTATTCAATTTTATGACTGTTTTTAGTGAGTGTCTCTGCTCCAACACGCACCACGTCTTCAGATCTCAGGTGACATTTACGTCACTTACGTTCAGGTGAGTTGGCAGTGACCATTGAGTCAGAGAGCTAGCTTTATGACAGACAACATGGCTCCCTCTGTGCAGCGTTGTGTGATGGGCTGCAGAGGTCTGTTACAGAAGCCTTGGATGCTGTTTCTCTCAGGGATCTTTATAAGTTGTTGTGTGACTGACATTGCTGCAGCTCCGGAGACAGGACAATGGACAATAACCATTGTCAATGTAAGTGTTGTTGTTAATTCGTGAACACAAATCTGTTCAGTTAATCTCAGCTAGCTAGCTAACAGCCATCGTTATGCGGCAAACTTGGTGTGATATTCCACCGTGCTAACACTTCCAAGAGTAGTATATGCCAGCTTCTTAGGAACGACTATCTTGGCAATGTTGTGTTTACTTCTGCGTTGTTCATCTCCGAACTAAAAGGTGATAGGGATCTCTTGTGTTCTGTTTGATGGAGCCTGCCAGCTGCGCTTTGCTATTTGGCTAGTAAGTTAGCCATTTCAGCAGGATGTTAACTATACAATCAACACTAGCTAGCTAACGTTTCTTAACTTAGCTACTTTCCATTATATTGTCGATTTCACCAACTATCCACCAAGTACGGGGTTCTGATCACCAATCTTGCAGTTGGCGGTTTCATAATGGACAACAACATAGTCATAGAGTGTTGGGATTTGTTATTACTGTAGCTGGCCAGCTCGCTTGTTAGCCAGACTGCCATTGCTACCAGCAGTCCCTAATTGTTCTGATAGGCATTAAGACATCTTGTCTGATAGCAAGTGGTAATTATGAGTTTGAAGGAAGAGTTGTTTTAAAAGTAGTCAGTTCTTCAGTTATTAAGTATTTCTCTTTTTATGCTGCATTCTACAGTAGGCTACTATTCCATGTGGCACATACTATAAATTATTTAACCCAGGTTAGCTAATCTTTCCATTGAGACTGCCTCTCCAGTATCAGAGGAAAGCTTTGTAAAGCTATAGCCTACGCCCAGCAAAGCCATCAAACCTGACTGACACGATTGACCTTTTCCAGATGGACACATTTGTTGTAAAGTGAGTTTCTTTTCTTGTCATGATAATTCGGAATTGGCTTGGTCTTTTCTAGACATCCAAACCATTGCTCATAAGGAAATCAATGTACAGTGGAACAGATGTAATATTGAAAGGTATGTGAACTTTTAACTAATCACTTAGGCTAATCTATGTGACTTTTAAGTGGAGCATATTATACAAAAGAATGTTGGTTTTCATACCTCATTTTTCACAGCCAGACTTGTTTTCTATCTATTTTTTTCATTATGGAAGATGTTAATCCTGTCTTATTTCCATCCTTCAGTAATATCTTTCCACTGTCCCGAAGAGGTGAACTTTAACGTTCAGTGGTATTTAAAGTTCTACCCCTGTCACAATGAGTTCAACAACATTGAAGTAAGTCATGTCTAATAGCTGCTTATGGTGTGATGGTCATTTTTGTATTTGTAATTATAATTGTAATTATTGTGGGGTTTCTGTTTTCAGGAAATGTATGAGAGGACTCCCCTAAGCAGGGGTGAGGGGCTAGACCCCAACCCATTGGGTATTGGGGAATGCCTTGAGCACCAGTATAAACCCATAACGTGCAATAAGGAGATGTCCATGTTTTCCAGTCTAAATGTAAGTTTATTCAGACTTTCATCTAGTATGGTGGTCTTGGGTGTGTCATTTTAGCAGTTATACTAATTAATGTGTAGATGTTGTTGACTTTTCCTTGTTTCTATTACTAGAACTGCATCCCTTGTCTGATATACAGTATTTCCTTTTTAGGAGTAACTTAATTGTCATTTTTCTCTGCAGAAAACAAAAGCAGAACCCCGCGATGCAAAACCGCCATCAGAAAATGGCGTACAGGTGAGACGGTCCTTAGGTCAACATTTGCTCTAAGTGTTTTTGGCATTCCTGAAGCTGTTCTGCACGTCCACATGTCTCTCATTTGTGTCAAATTAGAGTGAAAACGACACCAGGTGGTTAACTGAAGAGGTTGATAAACAAGGAGTTCCGGTAATTTACCATTTCATGAAAGATTCTGTGAATAATTCTGTTACCGTGAAAGGTTTTAATTTAATTATTTTATGCGCTATATTATATTGCATTCGTTGCAGTGAATTCCAAATCACATTCTGTGTAATACTAAATGAATATTAAGATATAAGTAAGTAGTTCGCAGTTCATGAAATTCCCCTCATTTTGACGAAGGCTGTCTTTCTAAAGGCTGATGTAATCGCCACAACATGGAGAGACGGCCCTTACTTGCTGGTGGTGAAGATAACGTCAACCAAGCCAGAGTCAGACTGGAATCTAACAGGTGAGCAGGAAAGCTGTAGTTCTGCGTGCTAAGCTGCAGCTATATGCAATCTACCAGGCGCTGCTGCATGCATGACAGACTATTTATTGCATGCACTGTACATACACAGCTGCATGCACGCACTGCACATACACCCTTCTCTCCCCATGCGCTGTACATACACCCTTCCCTCCCCATGCACTGTACATACACCCTTCCCTCCCCATGCACTGCACATACACCCTTCCCTCCCCATGCACTGCACATACACCCCTCCCTGCCCATGCACTGTACATACACCGCTGCATGCATGCACTGCACATACACCCTTCCCTCCCCATGCACTGCACATACACCCTTCCCTCCCCATGCACTGCACATACACCCTTCCCTCCCCATGCACTGCACATACACTGCTGCACGCATGAGCTGCACATACACCCTTCCCTCCCCATGCACTGCACATACACCCTTCCCTCCCCATGCACTGCACATACACCCTTCCCTCCCCATGCACTGTACATACACCCTTCCCTCCCCATGCACTGTACATACACCCTTCCCTCCCCATGCACTGTACATACACCGCTGCATGCATGCACTGCACATACACCCTTCCCTCCCCCTTCTGTGGTCTGGAAAGAGCCCCAAAGTCACTTCTCTTGTTTGTTTGTTTGTTTATCTGCCTTCAGTGAGTGTGGTGATGAAGGGCACACACGGCTTCATCTCGATCACCGAGTGGCCCCTGATGATAGTGAGTGTTTTATTATCATTCTAATAACCCCCCCCCCCCCCTTTTCCCTGAGATGGACCTGTCCTTCACCATAGAGTTATGCTTGAGCACTCTCTCTGGTAGTGAGTGTGATTCTATGGTCTTTACAATTCCAATCAGCTGTGGAACTCAAGGCAGCATCATTTCTCTGCCTCTCCTCTCCTCGCTGGATTTGATTATCGCGCTATGCGTGACGAAGCTTAGTTAGATGTTTGTTGACGAAGCTTAGTTAGATGTTTGTTGACGAAGCTTAGATAGATGACGCTATGCGTGAAGAAGCTTAGTTAGATGAAGGGAGAAAAAAAATCCCGTTTTAGAGACTTCGCTTATAGCAAACAGCAGTCCAGCAATGTAGCTAGTCATAATGTGTCATTGAGGAATGTATCAAGTATGTGTGTCCTATATGTAAATAAGTGTGCCGTATGTGTGTGTCCTATATCTAAATATGTTCGTCATGTATGTAAATAAGTGTGTCTTATGTGTGTGTCCTATATCTAAATATGTTCGTCATGTATGTTAATAAGTGAGCCGTATGTGTGTGTGCTATATCTAAATATGTTTGTCATGTATGTAAATAAGTGTGCCGTATGTGTGTGTGTCATACAGTTCTACATGGTCATGTGCGTGGTGTCATCCTCTCTGCCTTGCCCTAACCCTAACCCTGTCCCCATCCCTCAGTTCTACATGGTCATGTGCGTGGTGTACATCCTCTACGCCCTGCTCTGGTTCGTCTGGGCAGCCTGCTACTGGAAGGACCTGCTGAGGATCCAGTTCTGGATTGCCGGAGTCATCTTCCTGGGAATGGTGGAGATGGCCGTCTTCTGTGCCGAATATGAGAACACCAACACCGTGGGGCAAGCCAGTGAGTGGCACTTACAGTCTCCCGGGGGCTGGCATAGTGAAAGTGAGAGTGACTCTATGGAAGAGGTGGTGTAGACAAACACACTCTGAATTCCACCTCTGCATTTGACCCATCCAGGGTAGTGACACACACAGCACCCAGTGAACACACACAGTGAAGTGAAGTTACACTAACCCGGAGCAGCGCATAGCGTTGTGCATGATACCAGTGAATGCTAGGTGCTAGTGTGCGTAGTCAACCTGTGAGATTCTCTGTGATTTATTTTCTCAGCTTTGAGTTGGTCAGAGAAAAAAAAGGATGATTTTGTCTGTTGCATGTCTACCTGGGCAGCGGAACTGCTGGTGTTCATCTGTGTCCACTGTGTCTCCTCACTTAAGGAGTGACATGTCTTGTTGTGTTTATTGTTCAGCCCAAGCCCTACTGATCTTTGCGGAGCTCGTGTCTGCCCTAAAGAGGACTCTGGCCCGGCTGCTCGTCATCATTGTCAGCCTTGGATACGGCATAGTCAAGTGAGTGTCCAACCACTTACACTCAAAAAGCAGCTACAAGGTTTCTCTCAGTGTGTCTGACTCTGTTTCTGTTTCTGTGTGTTTCTGTTTCTGTGTGTGTGTGTGTGTGTGTGTGTGTGTGTGTGTGTGTGTGTGTGTGTGTGTGTGTGTGTGTGTGTGTGTGTGTGTGTGTGTGTGTGTGTGTGTGTGTGTGTGTGTGTGTGTGTGTGTGTGTTCTAGGCCTCGTCTTGGCACGGTGATGCACAGAGTGGTGGGATTGGGGGTGCTGTACTTTGCCTTTGCTGCCATTGAAGGCTTCCTGAGGATCACTGGGGTAAAGAGAACACACACACCTTCACATACATACACACACACTCACATACACACAAACTCGCACACATTCACATTCATACACACACACACACACACTCACACACATTCACACACACACACACAGACACACACTCACACACCCACATTCACATACACACACACTCACACACAAACACACACACACACATTCACATACACATACACACACACACACACACTCACACACACAGAGATTCACACACATACACACTCACATACAAACACAGACACACACACACACACACACACACATTCACATACATACACACTCACTCATACTCTCACACACACACCACACAAATTCAAATGACCCTGCTCATGACGGTGATAAATGATGAGTCTGTCCCCGCTGGGGTGCCCGGGGGAGACGCTGCTAACAGTCCCAGCATTTACCCCAGTGCACACCAGAACTGCTCCAGCTGTAGAAGGGGCTGAATTACCCGTCTGGAATATTTGGGCACCCCTTCCAAAGTGTGTTCATTCATTAGGCCACAGACGCCTTACCTTGTAAAAGGAGCTCTGTGTGTGTTTTTAGGCCGCTTTAGAGAGTGTGTCCAGGCAGCAGAGTGTCTTTGAGAGGGGGGTAGGGCAGAATGTCTCTGAGAGAGTGGGGGGAGGGTACGTGAGGGCAGCCTGGCGAAAAGATGGTTCATTGATGGTTCATTGATCATGTATTACCAATAGTTAGAGTCTGCGTTGGCAGGTAAGAATGCTTAGTGTGTGTTTTTGTGTGTGTGTGTGTGTGTGTGTGTCTGAAAGGGTCGGGACAATGGGCCTAACCTCATAGCAGTGGTCGTTCTAGCCATGCTTGACTCCGCAGCCACCTGGTACATATCCTTTGGATGGCGCACATCCCAGACTGCCCACAGGGTGACGCTAGTGAGCAACACTGCTTGGGACCAAGGACTCTCAGCAGGCATCAAGTGTGCATGATGTGGTTTTGATGGGGGGGAGTGCACTTACCCAGAGTGCACTGGGGGAAGATTGACAGTGGTAACTGGTGGTGATCTGCTCTCTGGTGATGCTGGTCATTCTGGGTCACTCCTCTCCTTCCCATCCGTTCTATCTGGTTCTTCTCCTAGTGTTCTGCCTCTCCCTCTGGACCACTCCTCCCTCTCTCAGGTGAAAGACTCTGACCTGTTCTCTCCCTGTCCCCTGTCCCTCTCCCTGTCCCTCTGGGTGTCTCCTCTCTCTCAGGCGAAGGATTCTGACCTGGCCCTGCTGGCCAACATTCCCCTGGCTCTGCTTGACTCCTCCCTCTGCTGGTGGATATCCTTTAAAGGGTTAAACTGCTTCTCTACTGGACCCCCCTACTCTGCTCCTGGTCCCTCCCCCAGTATGTCCTGTGCATGTGCGTGTGTGTGTGTGTGTGTGTGCGTACGTGTGTGGATGCATTTGGGTGCATGCGTGTGTGCGCTTGCGTGCACGTGTGTTTGTACGCTTGCGTGTGTGTGTGTGTGTTTGTGCGTATGTACGTACGTGTGGGTGCGTTTGTATGTGTGTGTGCGTGCGTGTGTGTGTGTGTGTGTGTGCTTGCGCGTGCGTGTGTTTGTACGCTTGCCTGTGTGTGTGTGTGTGTGTGTGAGATGGAGGTATACAGCTTATATGCACCGACTTATCCCACGGGCCTCTGAAACTGGTAAGGGTTGTGTGGGCTCTTGGGGTATTCACGGGTGTGTTCTGCCGTGTGTGTTTGCCTTGAAATGAGCCTCTGCCCAACGTCTTATGTCACATTTTTCCTTGACCGCCGTGAACATATTTGTAAGTTTGGCTCAAACCATCAAGACACTGAAGCTGAGGAGGAACCCAGTCAAGCTGTCACTGTACCGACACTTCACCAACACGCTCATCTTCGCTGTCATTGGTGAGTACTCAAATGGTTTCTCTCCATAGGTCAGAGTTTTGTGTCTAACAGACATTCATTCTGATGTGTCTCCTTGGTTTCAGCCTCCATCATCTTCATGGTGTGGACGACAAAAAAGTTCCGCTTCGCAGATTGTCAGTCAGTGAGTGCAGCTGATTCCTCTTGTGCTTACAATAAACTACAGTATACATTATTATAATTATTGTTATTTTATACAATAAACTACAGTATATATTATTATTGTTATTATAATAACCAGCAGATACAGCTGTTAGTGACTCCCACACAGTTTAGACTTGCACACGTTTTCTCACACTCTCTCTGCTCCCTCTCTGCTCCCTCTCTCTCTCCCTCTCTCTGCTCCCTCTCTCTCTCTCTCTCTGCTCTCTCTCTCTCTCTCTCTCTCTCTCTTCTCTCTCTCTCTCTGCCTCTCTGCTCTGCTGTAGGACTGGATGGAGCTGTGGGTGGATGATGCCTTCTGGAGGTTCTTGTTCTCCATCATTCTGCTGGTCATCATGTTTCTATGGAGACCGTCTGCAAACAATCAGAGGTGAGCTTTGGGTTGGGGGATCATGCGCCATTACTGTCCTGTCAGTGGTTCAACACACTCTATTTTATTTAGATTTTCAGCACAGTCTCTCTCTTCATGAAACGCAGCATTGATGTCTTACAATGGTAAATGAAATCAAAGTGTACTCTCTGTGTTCTTATGCTCTTAGGTATGCCTTTACACCGTTGATGGACGACTCTGACGATGAGGAGATCGAGGAGTTCCTCGTGTCTGCTAATATGGGTATGGTTATTAGAAGAGGGATTTTGAGATGATCAGATCATTTTGTCCTGGCTGCAAGTTGCTAACGGGTTTACCCTCTGTCCGTTTAGCTGATGGAATAAAGCTGAGATCAACCAAGAGTGAGGCCAATGGCACAGCAGCCAAACCTGCAGCTAATCCAGTGAGTATGAACTGAACCTGATCACACTGACCAGGGCTTTCGAACTCAGTGTTCTCTGAGGGATATGGACGGACAGACAGACAGACAGACAGACAGACAGACAGACAGACAGACAGACAGACAGACAGACAGACAGACAGACAGACAGACAGACAGACAGACAGACAGACAGACAGACAGACAGACAGACAGACAGACAGACAGACAGACAGACAGACAGACAGACAGACAGACAACTTACCATTTATTATTTCTATTCAGGATGAAGACTTGAAGTGGGTGGAGGACAACATCCCTACCTCACTGTCAGATGTGTAAGTACGCTGCGCACCCCTCTCTCTCTCTATGTCTCTCTCTCTTTCTCTTTCTCTCTCTCTCTCGCACCCCTTAAGCACTGGGGTGGCCCAGAGGAGTAGCTCGAGATGATCAACCAAACTAAGGGATGAATGCATTCCGTTTCTTTTCATATGGAATGGAATTTAAAATGAACACAAAGAGTTGATTCTGTTTTTGTATTTTTCTTTTTAGGGCACTTCCTGTTCTTCTGGACTCTGATGAGGTTTGTGTTTGTGTCTGTGTTTGTGTTTGTGTTTGTGTTTGTGTTTGTGTTTGTGTTGTTTCCTCCATGTTAACCTGCTGTCACTCTGTTGCGCCTATTTGTTCCTTTTTACACATGGAGGTCTCTTGCGCATACACTACATCTCTCTTGTAAGACTGTGGGCTTAACAGGCTTCTCTCTCTCTCTCTCTCTCTCTCTCTCTCTCTCTCTCTCTCTCTCTCTCTCGCTCATTCTAGGAAATCATGACCACAAAATACGAGATGTCCAAGATGGAGTAGTGTTCTGGGGCAAGCGGTGCTTTTCTGCCCTCTCGATGTGGTGCCCCCTGTTGGCCAGACTATGCCCATCGGCCCTTGCTCCAGAGGGATTTCTGAAACACTTCTGAACACTAAGCAACAAGAGGCTGCTCTAGCGGAGGCCGGAGAAGGATTTTGCCTGACAGAGCTGAGCTGAGGGCTGATGCTTGCCTCGTGTGTTTTTCAGATAGAGGTGCTACCTCACAGTTCTTTCATGAAAGTCTAAACACACTCCTCTCACCCTCTTGCACCTGCTGTCCTGGCCATCATTTACTCCGGTTAAACTAACTCCGTTCAGTTCAGTGAACTCCTCAAAGGAACAAAGCTGCCCTCATCTTGTCCACTATAAGAGGGAGCCGAACATCATAGCACATCATGACTGTTTGTTTTTCTTCTGCTTCTGTGTTTTTCAACTGGAAAGGTTGTGCGGCAGGACAAAGTAATTTAGTGGAATGGGTGGGTGGCAGTTCTGCTTGACCAAATTTGAGATTATAAGTTCTTTCCTTCTGTTGCTTTGACACAGTCTGTACACGTGTTATTTGTTATTTATGTCTCTGTGTGAAGCAGGTTTATGGTCTAAAAATATAATGTGAAATACTGTATGTGTCTGATATGATTGTGTGTGTGTATTTACATGTATGCGTGCGTGCGCGTATGTGCGTGTGTGTGTGTGTGTGCGTGTGCGTCCGTCCGTGTGTATTTTCGTGTATATTTACGTGTATATTTGTGTGCGTGCGTGTGTGTGTATTTTCGTGTATGTATATTTGTGTGTGTGAGTGTGCGTTTACATGCACATGCACATGCAAGTGTGCTTGTCATACAGTCCCAGGCTGGGCCTTGAGTTTATCCGTGTAGTGTCATTATGACATGAAATATGCAGACCTGCTGTGGGACGAGCTCAGCGATGAGGGTAAGGGTAAGGCGTTGGTTAGAGATCTATTCAACTCTAGAGCAATAGAAACACGATGGTTAGAGATCCAGAGTAGTCCTCTTTCACCTCATCTTTCCATTCATGTTGCTTTTGTAAAAGTGTACTTAATGATCACAGACACGCCTTGGTTCTTTTCTTCCTGCTTTTGATGTTATTACTCTTCTCTCCCTGTTTTAGTTGATTAATAAGAGAATAATATTGGTTAATCTGCTTTTTTTTATTTAATGTAAATATGTGATTGGATGACTGTTATCCCCTTCCAACTGATGTCCACAAAGTGTGGAAAGAGGGTTTTCTGTGAAGCTAGAATTTTATACACAGACAGACTGCAGTATCGGTAAACCAAGAGAGTTTTACTACAACTTGAAGCATTTTCATTGTCAGGACTGATTTCAAGTCTAACTGATCATGATTAGTGTTGCGGTACATGAATTTGAGGCAGTATAATATATTATAGTACATAATATATTTCACGAATATTAGAACAACATGATGGTCTGTTCCATTCTATCTCCTAAGTAACCTGAAGTTGGTGGTTGAGATATTATAAACCCATTCATTCACTAGACAAACTCATATTTGTACCAAAAATATGCCTCTGTGTGTGGTATGAACATAGGAAGCATGTTTTCTCCATCTTTACAAAACTTGGTTTGGTTAAGTTATGAATAAACGGACAAATATTTATATCATTCTGTGTCCTTCGTTCCTTTTGTGGGGCTTGAGTCTCCTTTACACATGATTGATAACAAATACATCAAAATACTGGGCTTTATATGGCTTCATTCCACTAAGGTGATCATTCCACCTGATCAGGTACTGTAGACCAAGTGTAACATTTTAAAAACCAGTACCTGTGACCTTGGCCATCTTCCACATTTCATCTTATATGTGTAGGAACTTTTCAGGGTATGTTTACAGGTAACACTTGGCTTCTATTTCATACCTTAGGTATTTTAGGTCAACAAAACCTTTGTTCTGATGGGGCAGATGTCGTATTTTGGTCATTGTGTTTGTGTGGCTCTGACAGCGGTGGCTTACCTTAACTTAAGATTCCACAAGGGGGCACCCAAGCCTCAATACCAGTGATCCTTCAGATTTCTCTGAAGTTCAATCAAGAATATAAATTCAAAGGCTTCAACTAAGAATTGAATGATACATGTCATGCATGAGGTGTAACAGAGATTTAAAAGCACTTGATTGACTTTTGGCAAGAGCTATCATATATATTGTGTATGAATGTACGTTTGGACAAGAACTATAATATTTGTGTGTATGAATGTACGTTTGGACAAGAGCTATAATATTTATGTGTATGAATGTACGTTTGGACAAGAGCTATACTATTTATGTGTATGAATGTACGTTTGGACAAGAGCTATAATATATATTGTGTATGAATGAACAAAACTGATCAGATTCAGTGTTAGAATTAAAGCTTCTACAGTAACATGCAGCATTTCCACAAAAACACCCCGATTTAATTTACAAAGCAAAACATCAACCAAATGACCAAATCACCCAGTTGTGCAAACAACAAACAGGTTCCATAAGCTCATAATACTCGCTCGGTTAATCTCTGTTGAGCGATGGATCATGTGATGGCTCATGGAAAACAAATTCATTCCTGCCACAAGATGGAGGAAGTATGTATAAACACTGCTTGTCCTTCCCAGACATTCCAGTCCTCTGGACAAAAACATAGACCCTACCTGTAACTGAACATGTTAGTGAGTTGACATAGCATAAACCCTACCTGTAACTGAACATGTGAGTGAACTGACATACGTAGCATAGACCCTACCTGTAACTGAACATGTGAGTGAACTGACATAGCATAAACCCTACCTGTAACTGAACATGTCAGTGAGTTGACATAGCATAAACCTTACCTGGAACTGAACATGTTAGTGAGTTGACAAAGCATAGACCCTACTTGTAACTGAACATGTCAGTGAGTTGACATAGCATAGACCCTACTTGTAACTGAACATGTCAGTGAGTTGACAAAGCATAAACCTTACCTCTAACTGAACATGTCAGTGAGTTGACATAGCATAGACCCTACTTGTAACTGAACATGTGAGTGAACTGACATTGCATAGACCCTACTTGTAACTGAATACATAGACCCTACCTGTAACCCTACCTGAACATGTGAGTGAACTGGCATAGCATAGACCCTACTTGCAACTGAATACATAGACCCTACCTGTAACCCTACCTGTAACTGAACATGTGAGTGAACTGACATAGCATAGACCCTACTTGTAACTGAACATGTGAGTGAACTGACATAGCATAGACCCTACTTGTAACTGAACATGTCAGTGAGTTGACATAGCATAAACCTTAACTGGAACTGAACATGTTAGTGAGTTGGCATAGCATAAACCTTACCTGTAACTGAACATGCCAGTGAGTTGACATAGCATGCCATGTCAGCGTAGCAGCTGTCTCTCTCATATGCCTGAGAAAAGAAAGGTCGCTTCTCAAGCGTCTCAACAAAGCTGGCATCAAAACTGAGCTATCCACTCGTAAAGTCTCCATGCACTCCCACACTCTCACATTGAAAGTTGGGAAACGAAAACTGGGCCGATCTTTAGACAACTGCCAACAGAGGTGGAGGTGAGGCTCTACATGGATGTCCGAACACTGCCTTTATTCATCAATAAACAACCCACTCATGGCCCAGCGAGGGCCCACATGGGTCGGCTCTAGAGCGGTAAACATCGGCAGGAGCCACAGATACCCCTGCCTCCGAAACCTGGACCCCCTCAGATACCCCTGCCTCCGAAACCTGGACCCCCTCAAATACCCCTGTCTCTCAACCCTGAACCCCCTCAGATACCCCTGTCTCTCAACCCTGAACCCCCTCAGATACCCCTGGACCCCCTCAGATACCCCTGTCTCTCAACTCTGGCCCTCGCTGCCTCTTTCGGGTTAAGCTCGGAGTTGCCCAGCCAGATTTCTACATCTCGTGGGTTGTGTAAATCTTCAGTTGAAACAGGTTCAGGTTAGAGATGGGGTGTGTGCGTGTGTGTGTGTGTGTGTGTGTAGGGTGGGGTGGGGGGGTTGTCTATCTGCGTCAAGGGGGCCTCCAAGGCCACATAAAGTGGATTACCACGCTCATGGAGGCGTGCAGGGTTAAACTGGTTATCTTAGTGTGTCAGTGAGGGTTGACTGGGTTCGTTGGATGCACACTTGCAAAGTATAATCACGCAAGTATGCAAGGATATGACCGATTCTGAATACCAGCAGGGGCGAGGTAGGTCAGGTGAGTGTGTGTGTGTGTGTGTGTGTGTGTGTGTGTGTGTGTCAGTGAAGGTTGACTGGGTTCATTGGATGCGCACTTGCAAAGTATTATCACTCAAGTATGCAAGTATATGACCGATTCTGAATACCAGCAGGGGTGAGGTAGGTGATTGTGTGTGTGTGTGTGTGTGTGTGTGTGTGTGTGTGTGTGTGTGTGTGTGTGTGTGTGTGTGTGTGTATGTGTGTGTCAGTGAAGGTTGACTGGGTTCATTGGATGCACACTTGCAAAGTATTATCACGCAAGTATGCAAGTATATGACCGATTCTGAATACCATCAGGGGTGAGGTAGGTGATTGTGGGTGTGTGTGTGTGTGTGTGTGTGTGTAGATGAGTACTACAAAAGTGAAATGAAAAGTGCTTCATGTTATTACCACTCATTATCAAACGTAAATGTCGATCAATAAACAAGGACCAGTCTTATCTTTGAGAGAGCTGCTGTTCATAATCTTCACGTGACCTCGTCAACCCCACACATCCCCCCAAGGTACATAGACTTACACTAATGACTTCATCTAAGAAGGGAGAGGAGAGCTGGTAATAGAAACACTGAATATGATCACATCTAATCCTTCTCTGATGAGCTCTAAACATTATTGATGAGTTTATCAATTGTAGGAGTAGCCCACGCTCTTGTGAACCCAGGACCAAGCAAGGCAAGTTGATGATCGGCCTCTTGAGGGGATTGGGCGAGGGTTGGTAATGATAAACATGATTTGGGCCTTTTGATTGATTGGGCGAAGGTTGGTAATGATAAACATGATTTGGGCCTTTTGATTGGGCGAGGGTTGGTAATGATAAACTTGATTTGGGCCTTTTGATTGGGCGAGGGTTGGTAATGATGAACATGATTTGGGCCTTTTGATTGGGCGAGGGTTGGTAATGATAAACGTGATTTGGTTCTTTTGATTGGGCGAGGGTTGGTAATGATAAACATGATTTGGGCCTTTTGATTGGGCGAGGGTTGGTAATGATAAACATGATTTGGGCCTTCTGAGGGGATTGGGCGAGGGTTGGTAATGATAAACATGATTTGGGCCTTTTGATTGGGCGAGGGTTGGTAATGATAAACATGATTTGGGCCTTTTGATTGGGCGAGGGTTGGTAATGATAAACATGATTTGGGCCTTTTGATTGGGCGAGGGTTGGTAATGATAAACATGATTTGGGCCTTTTGATTGGGCGAGGGTTGGTAATGATAAACATGATTTGGGCCAAGAAAGCTGCTCCTGAAGGCACGGGATTGACATTCCATGCAAATGGAGGAACTTGTTTATCGCTCCTGCACGAGCAGGAAGTGAATGGAGCTACCTCTTATAGCAGGAAGTGAATGGAGCTACCCTTTATGGCAGGAAGTGAATGGAGCTACCTCTTATGGCAGGAAGTGAATGGAGCAACCTCTTATAGCAGGAAGACGAGGCCATGTGGAGTCTACATATGCTACAATTGAGTATTCATTGTAGATTATGAAATAGCATTCACAATCTATCTCTTTGGTTTGACCTATAGAGGTCAGCATTAAGGACGTAAGTGCCTAGCCTTACCAGTGAGTGAAGGGGGTTGATTTTGTACTATTAAACCATTCTCTAAGTCTTGTTTCAAGACATAAATCTTGTTATAATAACAATGTACAGAGGACTGAGAGGGAAGCAACACTTTTTGTTGCTGGAATCTGACCATGTCTGCTGGTTGGTTGATATGTGATTGCTATGCCCTGTGATATGATGCACAGACCCCTCTACCCCGTGATATGGAGATGCGGAGTGGCTATGCTATAGAGCACAGGCCACTCTACCCCTGTGATATGGAAATGCGGAGTGGCCCTTTCCTTGCAGATTGCTGAGACACACACAGGGGGACAAACGAACACTATACTCACTCCGTGCTTGGATTCGCTCCCAGTGTACATTTCTGCATGAAAAGTGATCCTCTTCAGTGACCCCTCCTTCCTTTCCTGTGCGATGTATTCCTAACAAAAAAAAACTTCTTACGGACCCCCCTTTTCATTCTGAAATAACTGACTGACAAACTGTGCAGCCCCTCTGTTTTCATAGAGGGACTGTGTGGGGGGAAGAGAAGGACTCTAGTGTTTCAGCACTCAACGGATTTCCCAGGAATTCCACATGACATTCCCAGAATGCACAAGCGCAGAGAGATTTGGGGAAGGATAAATGGCGTATCTCTCAGCATAACAAACGTGACCTTCAATTTGGAGAGAGTGGGACGTATACAGTGAGCCTGAATGCATGGAGCAGACACCACAGATGGATATTGCAGCTGAGTTCTTTTCCTTAAAAACCTCCACTATATCCACCACCCTGAACACCCTACTGTCCTCCTAAACTGCATTGTGAGACTGTTGTGAGAGTGATGTGAGACTGTTGTGAGAGGATTGTGAGAGGATTGTGAGACTGTTGTGAGAGTGACGTGAGAGTGACGTGAGAGTGACGTGAGAGTGAAGTGAGTGCATTGTGAGACTGTTGTGAGAGGACTTTGAGAATGTTGTGAGAGTGACGTGAGTGCATTGTGAGACTGTTGTGAGAGTGACGTGAGTGCATTGTGAGACTGTTGTGAGAGTGACGTGAGACTGTTGTGAGAGTGTTGTGAGAGGATTGTGAGTCTGTTGTGAGAGTGACTGGACAGTGACGTGACACTGTGTGCTAATAGGCACTATGGCCTCCTCTAAGCCCGCTGTCTGTTTTTGCCCTCACCGCTGTGGCTCTGTGGAATCCTGTGTATTTATTGCCCTTGGCCAATAAGGTTGGGTAACACATCCCAGCTACCCCTGCCTGTCCCCGTAATATCTCACTGCTGGGAACTTCAAGAAACATGTGTGCATCCAACTGTCTGTGCCAAAGCTTCAAAGAGAGTCAATGATCGGTGGGCTGGGCATGTTACTTATAATTACGCAAGGCAGTAGGAGCAGGGGCATGCGCTTCTGGGGCTTGTGGTTCGTTTGATCTCCTTATTGCAGTTTAAAGCCACAGACAGAGAGGAGAGGAAGAGTTAAGGAAGGAAAGAATTAAGAGAAACAGAGAGAGGGGAAGAGAAACACACACACACACACACAGTGAGAAAGAGTGGTAGAGAAACAAACACACACACACACACACAGTGAGAAAGAGGGGTAGAGAAACAAACACACACACACACACACAGTGTGAGAGAGTGAGAAAGAGTGCACAACATGTGGTCAGCATTACCACTTTTCTCTCTTCCTGACATGTCATTGAAAAACACATTGAGGTATCCTTTTCTAATTTCCTGATGATCACTGTGCTTGTCAAAAGGACAAGGCCAAAAATAAGTCTTCTGTCATCTTTCTTTAGTGCTTATAACCTTCAACGGTTTCATCTTTGCACATTCGGGGAAGCTCACAAGGCCAATATGTGCAAGTACTGACTTCATATTCACTTCAAAAACATGAATTAACAAATGAGTACCCTAATATCCAAAACCAGAGAGCATTGGTGGATCTATATATCTCTGTATTTATTTTATATCAATTGAATATAAACATTTTGGTGCAATACAGACAACATTTAAAAAAAAAGGCGCAGAATGACTACTACACACACCTCATATACACTGATCTTGCTGCCATTGAGCCCAGGTTACACAGACATAACATTCTGCAATTTCAACGGTACCCACTGAATGTAGTCTTGGTTCCATCCATAAAAAATAGAGACAACTTTTGGTAACATCCTCAAAAAAATGGACTGACACTATATAGTAGGCCTATAACAACAGATGTTACAATGTTCTGAGTTTGTCATCAGTACCTCGTCAGAGTCCCCGTGAAGTGTTTATTTCTTTGATCGACTGACGGCAGTGCAAAATCCAGAGCAGAGCTGCTTCAGCAACCCAGTCGCTCCCTTGAGTTGGAGTGGTTGGTTGGAGACGCTAACGGTTTCAAACTACATGGAACTGTTTGGTGTGTTTAAGTTTAAGTGTTAAGTATGGACGTTGACTTAGTACTGTACTCGTTTACATGCATACCAATCATATTTGTGCAGATACATATACCCATATATACACACACACACACACACACACACACACACACGCTCACACAAACACACACACACACAGAAACACACACACACGCACACGCACACGCACAAAGATTTCCTCTCCCAATTAAGTTTGTTCTGCTGTATATAACATCTGATCATTCATTCTAATGATATTATGGATAAGATCCAAACATCAGTGTCAGTATTGCCTCTGAACTCAGAGATTTACCACTGTCAATAATAAAAATGTCACAAAACACATATACCTTTCAGTTCAAAAGAGATTTGATTAACCACTCACACATGTGGACGAGTGTGACATTTGGATATCATGCCGTTTAACCATCCCACTTGATGCAGACACACGCATACATGTATACACACACACACACACGCGAACACACACACACACACACACACACATTTGGATATCGTGCCGTTTAACAACCCCACTTAATGCAGATACACACACAGCCGCCTCCACAATAACTGGCACTTCTGGTAAAGATGAGTAAAAATGGTTATAAAAAAAAATCACCTTTTGGTCAGGCAGCTTAGTTTCAAACTGAACAAAGAACTGAAAAACTCAACCCTTAATTGAAGTACATGTTTCCTATAACATCTTATAAGGTTGGAGAATACAGAGAAGGGAGTTTGAGACCATCCTCCTCACAGAATCTCTCCAGATGGTCCAGGGTCCTAGGTCCTCTCTTCTTATGCCCTCTCCTCTCGAGCTCATCCCACAGGTTTGCTATGGGGCTGAGGTCAGGGGACTGAGATGGACATGGCAGAAGCTTGATCTTGTGTTTCAATTAAAGGTTGGATTTTTCCCAAAAAATTGTCAGTGTGAGATTAAGCTAATTTCCCAAAAGATCAATTTCTTATACCCCTCTTTACTTATCTTTACCAGGGTGCCAATAACTGTGCAGGGGATAGTGTACACACACACACACACACACACACACACACACACACACACACACACACACACACACACACACACACACACACACACACACACACACACACACACACACACAGCTCTTTGCTATGCACTGGGTGTGAGCCGGGCAGCCATGGGGGGGTCCTCTCAGAAGCTGTAGGGCGACACGAGGATGTGCACTTTGGCCACGTGCTTGGCCTGGAAGCTGCGCTCCGCATACTCAGACATGTCCATGTCCACGCTCACCTCCAGGGGCCCGCGCAGGGGCTGCACCAGGATCAGCTCGCCGGTCTGCCGGTCGGAGCGCTGCATCACGAACAGGCTCCGGGAGCTGCTCCCCACGATGCTGAAGCGGAGGCTGTCCGGCCCAGGCCGCCCGGGGGCCGACGCGGTGGCCATGCGGAAGAGCGTGGCGGGGGTCTGGAGGCCGGAGGGCAGCGACAGGTAGTGGAAGGACACCGTCTTGGCAGCCAGGTGACAGGAGCGGCTGTCCATCGGGCAGGGGTTCCTCTCGCACTGGCTGTGGGGCAGACGGAGACGGAGAAAAGCCCAGCAGTCAGCAACCAACACACACACACACACAGGAATCACCAGGGTCTCCTCACAGGCAACCTTCATCATGTTGATGCATTAGCTGTCTGTGGTGGAGAGGGTAAGGCGAGCCATCTCCACAGATGCGCTGGTCTGGAGCTGATTTGGCTGCTGCTCTACATCACTGGAGAACATGTAAGAGGAGGTCACGTGGAGATTGCACAACATAGCAGGGGAGAACTGTTAGATGTCAGCAAAAGGAGGCAAATAAATCCTTATTAAGGAGTATGCCGTGTTTTGAGACTGAGCCCATGGCAACTGATTTATTCCATCCATTTCTATACAAAGGGATCACATGCCAAAGAATTCTATTCTATTGCTCTCTGGTCATATGGTTCTAGTGCACTAAACTTCTCCAAGGGTAAAATCTAGTATTAAATATGGTTAGACCCCTTTCTGATGTCGACATACAGACAGAGGCCCCAGCTGTACTACTTGTTTTGCTTTCAAATTAGCCCATTAGCTAAGGGTTAGCAATAGCATTAGCAGCCCACTGTCCGGTCCAAAACCACTTTAAAGTAGCAGCCATATTGCCTAAGCATGTCAACCCACAGCCAACCACTCCATCCAGTATCTGCACTCAAGCAGAGATCCAGCAGCAGTGGCTGCATCAGGCGCTGGCTATTGTGATGTTTATGAGATATAACATTATCACAAAAGTGACGCGTGGTATGACCCCCTACAGGCATGCGCAGGTTCAGTGCTCATGCAAGGCAGAGCCCGAGAGTGAGCAGTGCAGTTGTATAATTGCCTCCTTCATATCAGTAAATCATCTTTCTTTAAAGGTACCCAGTGCAACTTTCGAGGCTTAAAAATAAACATTCAATTTCTAGTCTTTTTTACACGTAGTAAGTTTCAATAACTCCATACCATTACATACCGACATTCAAGCAGCAAAGATGACACGTCGTTGTGTGGTGAGAACTGATAGAAAATCGATAACAACAACAATCGCCGCCATTTTCTTTATTTTTTGTTACCTACAATAAATAAAGCAGGCTTCCAGTCAATGGAAAAATGGCTTCTCCCCACCGGCGATTGTTGTTGTTTACGATTTTCTATCAGTTCTCACCACACAACGACGTCTCATCTTTGCTGCTTGAATGTCGGTATGTAATGGTATGGAGTTATTGAAACTTACTACGTGTAAAAAAGACTAGAAATTGAATGTTTATTTTTAAGCCTCGAAAGTTGCACTGGGTGCCTTTAATACTCGGTCTGGTTATTAACACCACACATAACAAGAACATCACAGCTATGACCAGAGTGGACCACAGATGCCCCACTCACAAGGGTGAAGTCCTGACGTAGCTGACGCTGAGGTTGACGTTGGAGTGTGGGCATTCCGGGCTGACACACTGGAAGGTGCCGCCCGTGTTGATGCAGGTGGTCCCAGGGCGGGAGCAGTTGTGCTGTTTGGTTAGACACTCGTCCACATCTGGGGCCGGGGAGAGAGAGAGGAGGAGGATGGTAAAAAAGAGAGAGAGAGAGGAGAAGGATGGTAGAGAGGGAGAGAGAGAGGAGAGAGGGAGAGAGAGAAAGAGAGAGGAGAAGGGTGGTAGAGAGGGCGAGAGAAAGGAGAGAGAGGAGAAGGGTGGTAGAGAGGGAGAGAGAGAGGAGAGAGGGAGAGAGAGAGAGGAGAAGGATGGTAAGAAAGGAAGAATGTGTGAGAAAAAAGAGCAGGAAATGAAAGGGGTGTGAAGTGAGCGTGATACTCAAGCCTAGGTCTGTGCTGGCCTTTCCTGACGCTGTTCTACAGTGACTTCAAACAAGCCGGGGGGGGGGGGGGGGGGGGGGGGGGGGGGGGCGCGGTGGACTTTGGCTCTTTCATTTCATGTCCCATAAGCCCCTACATCCAGGGACATTCCTTCTGCTGGGCAGCTATGAGGTCATCTGTTCCAAAGGCTGGCATGGTCTATATGCTACGTGTGGGATTTAATCCGATGTCCACCACGCAGCCAGACCGGGCAAGGGTCAGGGCCCCCACCACCACCCACCACCCACCCCCACTTCATCCCGTCAGTTATGGAGTTAGACCCCAGGCTTCAGCATGTCAACTCCATTACGCTGCTCTCTGTCCTCATGTCCTCTCCTCCATTTTCCTCCTGTCTTTTATTTACCATCCTCTTGGGGTGACCTCATGTCTCTCCCTAAAGTAAATCTCCGTAAAGTAAATCTCTTGCTCCCTCGCTCCTTCCCTCTATTTGTGTGTGTTGGTCCAGCGCTGAGGTCTAGCGGGCCAGCCGTATGAAAAGGGCTTTTGTCCCGCTGCCCCTCCGCCGTCTCGGCCTGTCACTCACCCTCGCAGCTCCGCCCATCCGGCAGCAGCCTGTAGCCCTCGGGACAGGAGCAGTGGTAGGAGCCCGGGACGTTCACGCACGCATGGACACACAGCTGGCCGCCACGCTCCGTCTTATACACCTCACACTCATTCACATCTGTGGGGAGGAGAGAGGGAGAGAGACGGAGAGAAAGAGAGACGGAGAGAGAGAGAGGGGGAGAGAGGGGGAGAGAGGAAGAGAGGGAAAGAGGGGGAGAGAGAGCGAGAGAGAGTAGGAGAGATAGAAAGAGAGAGAGAGAGAGGGAGAGAGAGGGGAGAGAGGAAGAGAGAGAGAGGGAGAGAGAACGAGAGAGACAGGAAAAGAGGGAGAGAGGGGGAGAGAGAGCGAGGGAGAGACAGGGAGAGAGAGAGACAGCGAGACAGTTAGAGAGGGAGAGAGAGTGAAGAGGGCATAGTGTACAGTGAACCAACACGTGCAAGTTACATATGAAGTGTGCTGTCAGACATGTGGCATTCATAAGAGAGCTGGAGAGAGAGAGGGATAGAGAGGGGTGGGTAGGAGGAGAAGAGGAAACGCACAAGGATCTTTTTACAGGTTGAAAGGTAGAAATCAGCAAGAGGGAACAACACGTGGTTAGAAAGAAAAACAAAAAGAAAAGAACGGGAATAGAGAAAAATGCCTGGATGACAGAACACAGCAGTGAGAGGGGGGGGGGAGAGAGCTCACTTTCAGCACTCACATGTTTCCCCCACCCCACCCACCCCACCCAGCGGACATGTTTAATGGCTTATTGAGTAGCAGCCACCTTGACCATCAGAAAACAACAGAAAAAAATGGACCAGTGGATCTCTCCACTGCTCTGTCTCTCTCTCTCTCTCTCTCTCTCTCTCCCTCACTCTCTCTCTCTCTCTCCTCTCTCTCTCTCTCCCCCCTCTCTCTCTCGCTCTCTCTCCCTCACTCTCTCTCTCCCTCTCTCTCTTTCTCTCCCTCACTCTCTCTCTCTCCCCCTCTCCCTCACTCCTTCTCTCTCCTTCTCTCTCCTTCTCTCTCCCTCTCTCTCTCTCTCTCTCCACTGCTCTGCTCATCTATTGCACCGCAGCAGGAGCACATCACCGCTGGAATGCTTGACAGCCTGACTTCCTCCTCTATGATTGGCTGATGACACGGACGTGGGAGCTGTGATTGGCTGAGGCCTACCCTGGCAGATGCTGTTGTCGCTGGTGCCGCTCATGTGGAAGCCGGCGTCGCAGCTGCAGGTCTGGGCCTGGTCCACCTTGGCGCAGCGCGGGCGGCGGCTGAAGGCCGGGTCGTTGGTCACGCTCCACTCGGGGGGGGCTGGACGCGAGGAGAGAGGCGGAAGAGGAAACTTAACCTTCGACCTACGGCCAGACTTGGGCCTGTGCCACACTGGGCATATCCAAATGGTAAGACAGAGAGACAGAAAGACACATAGTGACACAGACATACACACACACACACACACAGACAGACAGGACAGGACAGACAGGACAGACACAAATGCATGCTTTGACTGAGTAACATGGAGACACATTATCACTCACACAAACAAACAAACACAGAGACAGTCTGACAACAGGACAGACAGCACACACACGGGTCACAGACAGCACAGACACATGGGTAACAGACAGCACACACACATGGGTCACAGACAGCACAGACACATGGGTCACAGACACATGGGTCACAGACAGCACAGACACATGGGTCACAGACTGTATCAGACACATGGGGACAGACAGCACAGACACATGGGTCACAGACAGCACAGACACATGGGTCACAGACAGCACACACACATGGGTCACAGACAGCACAGACACATGGGTCACAGACTGTATCAGACACATGGGGACAGACAGCACAGACACATGGGTCACAGACACATGGGCCACAGACAGTACATGGGTCACAGACACATGGGTCACAGACTGTATCAGACACAGCATACCTCCTTCTTGGCAAGTTTTGCACACAAACCTGTCTGTGTCTGGTGCTGACAGTGAGATCCACTCCAGTTCTGCGGACAGGTGCACTTGTACTGATTGATGCCCTCCACACAGGTGCCCCCGTTCTGGCAGGGGGTGCTGGCACACTCACTGACATCTGTGGTAGAGCACACACACCTCCATCAACAGACGCAGGTCGACCCCCTTGCTAATTATGCATTAACACCTTCAAAGATGCAATATTTAAAGAAACCAGCACTTCATCAGTGTGAAATGGACAGAATCTCCCATTGTGTGAATGATCCGATCAACCACAAACCTCTTTGCAGCCAGGCAATGTCAATACAGCCACTGTGAAGACACCAAAATATGTATCTTCTAAGCTGAACTATTCTGCCAGAGCTATTCTCAACCAATACACCTCCAGAATTTCAAACATTATGGGAATGCCTTGGCAAAGCCTTGACTAAAGCTGATCAGGAGTCAGTAGACGTGGCTGGGGAAGGCATGGTGAATTGGCTGTGGTGTACAATAGCAGCCATTCTGTAGCTGACTAAATGGCCTGCAGGTATTTCTGAAGACAGTTGCTGCCTTGAAAACATTGCAATGTTTCTTTAAAAGTGTACATAATTAACGTTTCTAGATATGCACAGTAGTAAAACTTTTACTGTGTTGTTTATATGCATGATGCAGAACTCTGTGCCGAACCAGTGGTAGGAATGTTGTGACATGAGGCTAAGAAGCATGGCTTTGCTGTCTGCTGTTTGCTGGACCTAGAGAGGTCTGGCCCTGGAGAGGTCTGGCC
>NC_137910.1:9120852-9163352 GCF_963457725.1 Sprattus sprattus | reverse complement strand
AAGCCATCCCCACAACATACATGTTTATGATACAGCCACATTTCAAATTAACATTAGTTACTAATAACATTCCATAAAGTTTCTTAGCATAGACCCTACACATGGGTCTGCTCTCACTTGTCCTGAAATTGACCTTTGACCTCTCTCTCCATGTGTCCCCGTCATATCTGGAGGATTTTTGGGGTTGCAAGTTCCTCCTAAATTGAGCCAGACGCGCCTTGATTGCCGTAAATGTACAGTGACACCCTTTGTTCCCTCCTGCCAAGAGCTCTGTGTTATGTTGCCGAGAAAAACACTTGATGGTTCCTGTGTCTGCTGCCAAACAACACACTCTCCACTTCCCCCCTGGGTTGGAGGCCGAGCACACGGGGTTTGTAATGGACTAGGTCCCCAAACGTCTCCTCACGGATGAATGGCAGGACCAGTGTTTGAGGCAGGAAGTCATTATACTCAACCCAGAGAACTGAGGAAGTGCTCTTTGTAATGACTTAAAAGTGAACACTTATCCTGCGTACAATGGAGAATCCAAGCCGTCCCACCATGACAGACCTACCAGAGATATTAACAGGGACCCTCATGATCCACTTGTATCGCACTATAAACAACTACATTGGAACCAAAAACATTTCAAAAACAAGCGTGCTAATCAAACGATTTCTTGTTGGCCTTGTGGTCACAAATAAATATAAATATAATACTAGGACACCTTCTGTCCTTCTTCCCCTGCCTCTCTTTACCTTCTACCTGTTTATTGCAGGCCATCTCTGATACACTGCATTAATATGTTTAACACCTGCCTTTGGAAGCCATCATGCGGACATTCCAGCTATTCTCCAAACCGTTCAGTCCATCAGTTTGACCTCCTCCAGGTCAGATGAGTCATGGCCTATTCTGCGCCCTGGCAGTCAGTCTGAGTTTAGTCAGTGCCACATGGTGAAGCCGCTACTGTACTCACGGGAAGACTCGTCGGCTTGGGGAAACTTGGACACGGAGTTCTGCAGGCTGGCCAGTTTGGACTTCATGATGCGCAGGCCTTCTGTGAAGCGGACCTCTTGGCCCCGCAGAAACTTCTCCATCTGACGAAGGACCCCAACCACCCGGTGCTTCTCCATACAGCCATGCTTTAAACACACACACACACACACACACACACACACACAAACACACACACACACACACACAGACACACACAATTATTACACACACAATAACTATTATTCACTATTGTACATTATTCCATTATTAAAAACAGCATATTCACAATCCATTCTCAAAACTGTAACTTTGCAAAGAGAAACATGTTTCCCAACCCATACATAGCCTTAATTATAAGGAAGGGGCAGGCAAAATCACTCAAGTTTAGGTGGTGATGTAGAGGACAACTCTCACACTACATATGGACCCACGCCACCCACCCCCTACAACAAGCACACAGAAGAAAAGGCCTGGCTTCTTTGACAGCGGAATTAAACAGAGACGCTACGTTTCTCTCTAAAGGTTAAAACTAGTAAACCTAGTGAATGCATTCAAATCATTTGGGTTACCAGTACTAGCACTGTACAACATTAATGTTACTCTTAACTTGCACTATAACTCATGACCATTCTTTAAGAAGCTTCTGCTAAAAGGCCTGCCTGTGACTGTTTCTGGGGGTTCGAGGCAGCTGAACTATAGGCCTGCCTGTGACTGGTTCCGTGGGGCTTAAGGCAGCTGAACTTAAGGCCTGCCTGTGACTGGTTCTATAGAGGCAGCTGAACTAAAGGCCTGCCTGTGACTGGTTCTATAGAGGAAGCTGAACTTAAGGCCTGCCTGTGACTGGTTCTATAGAGGCAGCTGAACTAAAGGCCTGCCTGTGACTGGTTCTGGTTCTGTGGGGTTAGAGGCAGCTGAACTAAAGGCCTGTCTGTGACTGGTTCTATAGAGGCAGCTGAACTAAAGGCCTGCCTGTGACTGGTTCTATAGAGGCAGCTGAACTTAAGGCCTGTCTGTGACTGGTTCTATAGAGGCAGCTGAACTAAAGGCCTGCCTGTGACTGGTTCTGTGGGGTTAGAGGCAGCTGAACTAAAGGCCTGCCTGTGACTGGTTCTATAGAGGCAGCTGAACTAAAGGCCTGCCTGTGACTGGTTCTATAGAGGCAGCTGAACTTAAAGGCCTGCCTGTGACTGGTTCTATAGAGGCAGCTGAACTAAAAGGCCTGTCTGTGACTGGTTCTATAGAGGCAGCTGAACTTAAAGGCCTGCCTGTGACTGGTTCTATAGAGGCAGCTGAACTTAAAGGCCTGCCTGTGACTGGTTCTATAGAGGCAGCTGAACTTAAGGCCTGCCTGTGACTGGTTCTATAGAGGCAGCTGAACTAAAGGCCTGCCTGTGACTGGTTCTATAGAGGCAGCTGAACTTAAGGCCTGCCTGTGACTGGTTCTATAGAGGCAGCTGAACTAAAGGCCTGCCTGTGTCTGGTTCTATAGAGGCAGCTGAACTTAAGGCCTGCCGGTGACTGGTTCTATAGAGGCAGCTGAACTAAAGGCCTGCCTGTGACTGGTTCTATAGAGGCAGCTGAACTTAAGGCCTGCCTGTGACTGGTTCTATAGAGGCAGCTGAACTAAAGGCCTGCCTGTGACTGGTTCTGTGGGGTTAGAGGCAGCTGAACTAAAGGCCTGTCTGTGACTGGTTCTATAGAGGAAGCTGAACTTAAGGCCTGCCTGTGACTGGTTCTATAGAGGCAGCTGAACTAAAGGCCTGCCTGTGACTGATTCTGTGGGGTTAGAGGCAGCTGAACTAAAGGCCTGTCTGTGACTGGTTCTATAGAGGAAGCTGAACTAAAGCTGGTGGGCAGATGTCTAAGAGACCTTAATCCAAAACTCTGGTCTTCACAGTATATTTTTCATGGCACATGAACCAGTCTAGTTGGGGAGAGAGAGACAGAGCTCTAAACAGACTAGCCATGATTGTTTTTAGGGCCGTCTATGACAAAACCAGCAGTGTCCAATGCACACACAATATGATGGAAGATATACTTCAAATTCCAGCCCTTTCTGAGAGCCATGCCAAGAGGAAAGTCTACAGTGACTCCAAAGACTCTTAAAGAGAGGGCAACCTGTTATCCACAAGTACAGGTGCTCTACCGTGATACATACATACACACACACACACACACACACACACACACACACACACACACACACACACACACACACACACACACACACACACACACACACATTCTTTGAAAGAGCGACATACAGTAGCTAACAGCAAGATATTTGATACATTCTCAAAATAGTTTGAGGTTCTCTCTTCAACCATATTGCCCACATGGAGGCGAGGCAGCCTTCATCTCCTCATCTAGCGCACATCATCATCATCTAGCTCCTCATCATCACAGGTGCCACATCTACGACAGGTGTTCCACGCTGTGATGCAACAGTGGGGCACGCAGGGCCTAAATGTTTTACTCCAAAGACTTCCTGCCACTAAAAGCCAGATGTGGCACAGTGCTAGGGAAAATAGTGTGAACCTGAATATACGCTTTAAAAGTCTTTAAAAGTGTGCCCAGTGTGAGAAGAAATCAGTTCAGTCATCTCTTCTGTTTTCATATCCGTTTAAGGGAAATGCCAACAGCTGACTATAGTGAGACCAAATCCAGATGGGCCAATGTAGATGTCTCTCTGAAGGTATCTAAGACACTGAAAGACACTCATATAAAACTACAATACATACACCTGTTTAAACCACGCGACAGGATTTCAATACTGGGCAGGATATGGCGCTGATGAATGCTGCCAGCTGGTAAAAGATTGATTGGATTGATCCAAACTCCATCCTCTACAATCCTCTTTGACAAAACTGCATGCTACTTTATTGAGAGGGAACACAGCAGTCTCCCTCAGTCTTGAAACTATGTGCTTGGGGCTTTTGTAAATGATGCAAAACAGAACATGTGGAGGTAAAAAAAAAAAAAACTCACACACGTTCAAAGCAAAGGAAGGCACCCACACGATCTACTCCAAAAGAAGGTAAAGACAAGCACAAAACTAAAACCATGTGACATAACAGATTTTAAATCTGTTTAAATATTATCACATTTACAGAGTTTATTGTGAAAGGCTGAGGGGTTAACTGTGCTTTTTAGAGTGGGTCTGGTGTTGAGCGGAGCCCCTTGTTGATCCTAATCACCTGACGTACACCTTCAAAATATAAAAAAAAGTCATGACACTTTGTTTCATTCGTTCCTAATGACACTCTTTTGACGTAATTGATGCAGGATCATGTTATACCAGAGAAACTGGGATAACATTCACTATTAGATACAGAGAGACACACATGTTTGTTGGCATGGCACAATTAGAAACTTACCTGCGTCCCATCAAAGCAATTGCAAACTGTTGAAAAGCAGAGCAATACAAATAAGCTATTGTTATTTATAATCGCCATGTCTTTAAAGTCCACTGGAAACTAATGAAAGCTTGTCCTCATGGAAAAACACACATGTAAAATCCTCAGGTGTCTCAGAGAAGTCGACTGCGCTTGTTGTGTGAAAGTATAAAGTTTTGCGAGGATGCTCCACATCAATGTAACAGCTGGGGTGCGCACACGGGAGGGAGCGCAAACTGCTACCCTTCCCTTACAGCCTCCAGACTCACATAGCCTTTGCATGGATACTGTAATCCCTCCCACCACATCACCTCAACAGTCTAGAATTCTTTCTCTGGCACTCGTTAATGTCCCTTCTCCTCGTTCAAACGATGTGTCTTGCTGTCCACGGCAAACCATCTGGCTGTTCATGGAGCAGAACATCACCATGTGTGTTGCAGAAGAATGAAGACAGCCTAAGTGTCAGTCTGAGTCCCATAGCCTACACATGAAAGAACCGGAGGTACTATTAAAAAAGCCTTTTGTCGTCGGTGTAAGAAATTTCCTACGAAAATAACTTTGCAGCATGTAAGGTTTGGAAATTGAACGGCATTTGGCAGGACCAAAATATGTCAGGCTAAGGTTTGACTCTTCGGGAGTTTGGTTGTTGGCTATGTGTGCCAAAAGAAAAAGCAGAGTTAGCAGCAATGCTACCAAAGAGAGCTACAGAGCAGGCTACACTGAGCAAAAACATTATTAGGAAGAATTTAGGCAACATGAGCCTATTAAATAATTCATATTATAGAATAAGACCCATAGGTGTAAGTAAAGGTTGGCAGCTCAGGTTCTAAGAAATGGCATCACCCCCCCCCCCCCCAAAAAAAAAGAATTCTGGGGAGAACAGAACAAGGGAATATTTTTAGGCTACAACACAATTTAAATGTTGGTGTTTTTGTGTGCACTAATTATTTGAGGGCTCATGGCTTGCTATACAAAGTGTTCTCTTTTATCAGAAAAACGTCTGCACTATCTAGGCAATGATAGCCCAACTTTGTATTATAGGGGCCCATAATAAAAAAATAAAAAATCATAATAAAACATTGAACCTATTTTAAGGAAAAAGCCTCCCCAAACAAGTCCCCGGGTCGAAGTTGAAATTCAGTCCCAAGAAACATCATGCAAACATGACCTCATTCTCACGATTATTTGAAATGTCCCTAAAGTAGCCCTATAAAAGATACTCATTAACCTTTAACTGAAAGGCATGCTAGGCTACTAAGCCTACGCACAAAGAGACGGGTTCATTTGTTCAGTTTCATTGTAGCCTGCCGACACCTACTGCTAAGACTTTGTCCCTGCAAGAAATGCACATAGCTAACGCACTCGAATTTTGAAACTAACCCTTTATTTTGGGAAAATCGTTGAATATAGCGTTGACGTATATTGTCACCACATGAGCAGGGCTCATATACTTTATTTTATTTTATTTATTGCATTTTTATTTTGCGACAACATTATTGGCAACATTGGGTCTTTCTACAGCCCCGTTGCGCAGTTCGTTTTTATTGGTTGTTTCAGTTGCGCGTCTTTCAACCTTGGTTTCTTTCTAGAAGGATATCAAATGACTGACAAGCTCAAACCCCAATATAATTACAAATATTTGTGAAACGTGGGCGGGTCTATGATTTTGACCAATTACACGTTTATATTACGTCCCCTCGCTGGCGGTTCGTTCGATGTGATTGGTCCACCTCTGCACCAGGAGGGCTAAAGCCTCTTCTTTTCTTTCTCGCAGCCATTTTACGAATGTCTTTCGGGCGCCATATCTAGAGAAGAATTTGAGCACCTCGAAAATGATTAAATTTCTGTTTGTTTCACCCTCCGTCTCCAATATTTCACCAAGACAGCTGTCATCCGACGGGATATTAACAAAGATGGGGTATCAAAGCTGTGTTTACAGCGTTAAAACATCATCATTGAAATGAGAGGATAATGTCTGTTTACTGTCTCATTGTTGAGACGTGTAACAACCGTGAGTTTTTTCAGACTATAACAATCCTTCATCATCTCTCACGAGCCAACGTCTCCTTTGAGTGGCTGAATGCAACTCACTCTTGTTGCGGAGAAGGGCATTTCCGTTTCCAACCATCATGGCTTCTGTGAGCCTTTTCTCCAGTCCCCCTACCCCTGTTCTTGACAAAAACATGACAGACTCTGAACTGGCAGGGGATGAAAGGTCGAGTAACATTCTTATCTGAACATTCTTCTGTACAGGTTCATTTGTACATCCTGAGTAACTGTTATTCTTTTCCTAATCTTGAGCATCTAGCGTAAAGGACAATTGCGACGTTTTGTGGGTATTGGTGAGAACAGGCCTTTCCCTCTCCGTTAAATAACAATCTTCTCGTGCATGCCATTTATTTTGTTAATGCTGCAGTGGTAGCGATAGCAAATTTACAGTTTTCCCTCCGACAGAAGAAAAGGGCAGTTCCTTCACAACAACGCCCTTGACGTGAATATTTCTGTCAATAGTATTTTAAAGGTGCCATTATATAAGTTAAGGTAAATAGATTGTGGAAATGTACGAATCCGTATCAGCTTTAAGTAATCTTAACGTTAATGTTTTATTTGTAACAGCCTAAAAAAAGGAAAAAATACCATTCTGGTATTATACTGGCTGGTTGTCTTTAAGGCATTTGAATATTTATGCGACCGTGACGTGGCTAGCGCCCCGCCCGTTCACATGTGATGGCGCACCCTTCTGGTCGCTTTCGAGCTGTTGGGAAAGACTGCGAAGGGGTGTACTGGGACAGAGCAACCTACTGTTGCTGCGCAATTACCAACCAGCAGGTCCCATGACTAGACCTTGTATTGCTGGGTCTAGCGTCCTGTGTGCTATTGCTGTTGATATGTGAAAGTGGGACAGAGGTCACTGAATCAAAAAAGTTCCTAAATCTACAGTTATAAGAGAGTACACAGTTAATGGAGTTATTATGCCAAATTGATGTAGTTTACTTGTAGTACTTTATAATACTTTATTATAATTGGAAGCTGCTCCTTGTTATCCGTAAAAGAGGCCTTTTCTCAACAAACCCAACAATTTTCTTTAATCACTTCTTCCTCAATAGGGCCAAAGATCTCTGTTCTTCTCTCTTTCTCTCTCTTCCTTTCACTATGTTTTTCACACATAACTCTCTTACCCCACCCCTGTTCACAGAAACCAAGTATGCATGCCAGTCCATCATGATTGATGTGTGATTTGCCATTTGTTTTGAATAGAACATGCTGATAGACATGTGTTGTGTATGCAGATGAGAGTGATCAAGCCTTTGTTGAAACAGTTGCGCCCATACATTAAGAGCATCAAAGGACACTGCAGTTGATGTTGTTCTGAACAATCACCCATTGAAAAAAAAAAAAAGGACAAACTACCATGGCATAGTGGGATCATACGAATCATGTTGACATAGCTGTTTCAAAGTTCAGTCCATATCTTCTGTTCACCCATTGGCCAATATTGAAGCTTCCCCCCTCCCCCAGTTACTCCTGACTGCCTCTCTCCATTTATCACGCAGCTCCAGTCAGACACCCCTCCCCCTCCACACAGGCAGTATGTGTTGTTGGATGGAAAAAAAATGAGGAAACTCACAAATTCTCAGTGTCCCTATGGCCAGTACGCCCCCCCCCCCACCCCCACCACCACCACCACCCCCCACTGATCTTTGTCAATTAGCCAGAGTTTGCAGTGGACTGGTCTTCACAAAATATCCCCACAGAAAAACATGCCTCAAGACTAAAAGTGAATTTAAAACTGACGTGATGTTGAATTTGACTGGTTCCCTTTAAGTATGTTTAGGCCAAAAAGTGAATTGTCACAAATCATTTTTAGAATCATGACAAGAAATATGTCCCTCTAAGAGCCCCATGTTTCACTCAACAGTATTCCCACTTAAAGTAGACTGATTTGTACAGTATGGCCAGACCTAGTCTGTCAACCCTGGAATACCTCCTTTTTATTTAATTCCCAAGTTCAAAGTACCATTTTTATGTTATGAACATATTGATGTAATTCCACCCGGTGTCAATACCTCAGTTAAAGTTCTCAGAAGTTCTTCTAAAGGCCACCCACTGTCCTGTATACCTGATGCTGACTCTGTTAGACCAGCATCTCCGTTGGTCACTAGTTTACTCTTACTGTCATCTTATATAGAGGCCAGATCAGTGTGTCATTCAGAGCTGACATATTTGTAGTTTAATGGCCTTGCATATATTTTCACTTCAAATAACAGACAACGATGGCCAGGTTACTCTGGTGAAATTACATACTTTAACACCACATATTTGACCTGTCACAGTTTTTATTTTAAGAACTATAATATGCAGTACTTTACATAAGCATGTAGTCAAGGGGCTTAGTACGATGACTAAACATGTAATGTTATATGTAATTTACCACAGAATAGCAACATGTAAATATCCAAATAATCTCAGAATTATGTTGCTTTGGATGGTTGATTAATACTTTTTATTTAAGTATGTCTTCATTTCTTTTAAAGGGAGGATGGTGAATTGGAAGATGGCGAAATTGATGACGAAGGAATCGGCATTGAAGAGGAAGGGAAGGCAGCTAAGGAGGAGCATGGAGAAAAAGAGAAGGAGAAAGACCGAGAGAAGGAGAAGGAGAAAGAGGAAAAATCCCACAGGCACTCTCGGAAGAGGCATCGCAGATCAAAAGAAAAATCTCAGAGGAGGTCGAAGAGAAGGAGGCGGGAAAGACAGAAAGTAGGTTTTGTCATACAATCAGTCTAATGTTGTGCCTCTAATAGTGTGTCTCTTAGTCCTGATCTTTATCTCTTCAAATGCATTAGGATGTGAAGCTCTTATCATACTCTACTCATAACTTAACTCGTAACCTGACAGGTCAAGAACTCATAACTTTACTCATAACCTGACAGGTCAAGAACTCATAACTTTACTCATAACCTGACAGGTCAAGAACTCATAACTTTACTCATAACCTGACAGGTCAAGAACTCATAACCTAACTCATAACCTGACAGGTCAAGAACTCATAACTTCACTCATAACCTGACAGGTCAAGAACTCATAACTTTACTCATAACCTGACAGGTCAAGAACTCATAACCTAACTCATAACCTGACAGGTCAAGAACTCATAACCTAACTCATAACCTGACAGGTCAAGAACTCATAACTTTACTCATAACCTGACAGGTCAAGAACTCATAACTTTACTCAACCTGACAGGTCAAGAATCATACCTTAACTCATAACCTGACAGGTCAAGAATCATACCTTAACTCATAACCTGACAGGTCAAGTACACATACCTTAACTCATAACCTGACAGGTCAAGAACTCATAACTTTACTCAACCTGACAGGTCAAGAATCATACCTTAACTCATAACCTGACAGGTCAAGAATCATACCTTAACTCATAACCTGACAGGTCAAGAATCATACCTTAACTTATAACCTGACAGGTGAAGTTTGTTGCCTCTCAACTGTGGTTGGCCAATAGATGAAATAATTGTCATAATTGTGTGTTGCCATACTGGCACGTATGACTACAGAGAGATCACTTCAGACAGATTTATGTTCATGATGACAGCTGTAGTAAAGGAGCCCCTGGGATCTCCTTTCCACTCTGCCCCCCCCCCACAGCACCACTCTCCCTCCAGCAGCTCGAGCTCCGACAGCTACGACTCCGACTACGAGCGCCAAGAGAGGCCTAAGAGCAAGAAGAGCCAGGCAGCCTACCGCGACTACGACAGCCAGTTCCCACAGGTCAGTCACACATTCTGCTTCTTTGGGTGGCTTGACATTGCAGCAGTGACAAGTGCACATAGACCACCCTGTCAACAAGGAATTGCATTTCACCTCGATTTTAGATCTCTTCAGGACAATACATTAGGAAACCCTACAGCTTCAGTACTGATTGTAAACCTGTTGTATGTTTCTTTCTCTTTTTAAAATTCATGTCTCTAGCATGGGCGTGAGTCCAGCGGGGGGCATGGGAAGGCACAGAGACCAGCCCAGCACAAGAGCAGCGATGTGGACAAATACAGCGACTACAGCGACTACGAGGAGGAGGACGACTTCTCCGAGGAGCTGTGCCAGTACCGACACGCTAAAGGCTCCAACTCCCCCGGCCAGGGAGGGGGCAAGGGAGGGCCCAAGGACCAGGGCAAGAGGCAGAACATGAAGGGCCTACAGAAACAGCAGCAGTGTAAGCGGCCCCCTGTCCTTTAGAGGCCCCTGTGCATAGTCTGGCTGCTTTAGAAGAGGCCCCTGTGCATAGTCTGGCTGCTTTAGCAGAGGCCCCTGTGCATAGTCTGGCTGCTTTAGCAAGTATATGTCAGCGGACACAGTTACGTATAGGTCCGCACACGTTGTGCATGGCATAAATTCCGTCACCAGGATGGTCTGCACCCTGCATGGGCTGCCTATGTTGTGTCTGAGTGTTGACATGTTGACTGCGCATGTGCATGTGCATGCAAGTTTTAAAGCACTTGCTCAGGGTCAATCTGAAAACTAAATCAATCTTCTCAAAAGTGTGGGTGTCAGTAATGGCTTTGTCAGTTTTCTGGCATTAGAATTAAGCCATAGATTGATCCAGTCTGCAGTAATGGACATGGAAGTTAGACTATGCCGGAACTCACTGTATGAACTGTATCATATGATATTAGCATTATCTGTGCTGCAATGAGCTGCATGTCCAGGTCCCTTATGTTAAACCCTTGTTAATGACTTTTGTCCATGTTGCAGATGGCGGCCAGAGAGGGCGTGGCAGAGGCGGCATGGGTAGGGGGCGTGGTGGCGGCGCCATGCCCAAGAACAAGAAGCAGAAGGCCAAGAACTGGGGCCGCGGGAAAGGGCGTGGAGGAGACCTGGGCGTGGAGGGCCCCAAAGCAATGAGACACCCTCCTGTTGGCTCAGAGGTTCTGACATGGTTTTTTAAACATCTAAAACACTCCTTATTTGGTTTATATGTGTTTATTTAGACTCTCTCCTAATATTTATCTGTTCTGTGTCTCTGCTTACCGCTTATCGGAAGATAGCTTTACTGTAATGTGTTTGTAGTTGACAAATTTCTCAGTCACAAGTACAGTATATCAACAGATATGTGAAATATCAACAATTTGATCCAGTTCCAGTAAAACAGCATGAAATGAACCGCTAATCTGAAGATAGCTTTGCCTGTAATGTGTTTGTAGTTGACACATTTCTCAGTCACAAGAACAGTCTATCAACAGATATGTGAAATATCAAATCTTCCAGTAAAACTAGCACGTAAATTAACTCCCAGGACCCTTGCTGTGTTGATTCCCTAGGAGGGGAAAGGGGCGCCTGGCTTCCAGAAGAAGAGGCCCATCATGACCCAGGAGTTCATCAACCAACACACAGTGGAGCACAACGGCAGATACATCTGCAAATACTTCCTGGAGGGTCGATGCATCAAAGTAAGTCATCCACTAAGATCAGCACTCTTCAGATAAGGCTTCTCTGAAATTACTTTATTGATGTTTTCTGCCCTGGACTCTGGTAATTTGTGTGTGTGACATTGTGGTAGACAGTGGCTAATGGTTAATGAAACCCCCTAATAACATTAGCCTCTATCTGTCTCTCCCTCAGGGCGACCAGTGCAAGTTTGATCACGAACACGTGGTTCCTGATAAGAAGAAGGAGCTGTGCAAGTTCTATCTCCAGGGTTACTGCAGCAAGGGAGAGAACTGCATTTATATGCACAATATCCTTTTTATACCTCTCACCTTTGACCTTCATTTACCCATTTAAAGCAACTCACCTTTGACATTAATTTACGCATTTAAAGCAGCACTAAGAGTTTAGGTCTGAAACTAGCAAGATAAAACCTTGCAAACATCACCAACAGAGTGGCAAAGAGGAAAGGAGATACCAGGGACCCAGTACTACAGCTGTCACCATGAACATAAATCTGTCTGAAGTCATCTCTCTCTGTAGTCATACGTCCCAGTATGGCAACAAACAACTATGACAATTAGTTGGAACTGATAAAGCTTGCTAACATGCTAACTGGCATGTTTTGATGTGGTACTGTGCAGGCTTTTCTTACATTTCTCCAGGTGTTCTGACCCAAACAACAAAATGACATAGTCCGTCGTCTGGACGGCGTGTTAATCTGTACTTCACATGACCAAAGACCTTCTAAATTAGTTTGAAGACGATGAAAATGCAAAGGAAGTGGCTCATTAATTGTTGAGACAGAATGCGTGTACAGCTGGCTGGTCCTTCTATGTTGATGAAGTCCTTGACCCCACATGCACAGGAGTTCCCTTGCAAGTTCTTCCACACGGGAGCCAAGTGCTACCAGGGAGACAACTGCAAATTCTCCCATGATGCTTTGAATGATGTGACTCAGGAACTCTTCGATAAGGTAAGCCACCACCCAGAAGAGCATTAACATTTACATTTAGTCATTTAGCAGACGCTTTTATCCAAAGAGACGTACAAAGGAGAGAACCATCACGCTATGAGCATTTACAATTTACAAACACTCTGCATGATTGACAACAGACAAACTGACAGCACTGCAGTTCAGTTTAGTTCAGTTCCCTATTTGAAACATACTGGTGTAAACAGCAGCCTGGAATGTCTACGTTGTTTATTTCTGCTTGAATAAAGCTGATCCTAAGCAGCTTAGTGTTCATGTCAACTGTTGCCATTGGGCTAATGGGCTAATGCTTTTGTGTAGATCGTCAACACGGAGGAGGACAATGCAGACGAGGACGAGCTGGAACTGGAAGACCTGCGGAAGCAAGGCATCGCCCCCCTCCCCAAACCGCCCCCTGGGGTGGGTCTGCTGCCCACGCCTGGCTCCAGCAGCCCCCAGGGGGGCAGCAACCCAGAGGGCAACCAGGGGGGCAACCAGGGCGGCAACCAGGGCGACAACCAGGGGTGCAACCAGGGGGGCAACCAGGGGGGCAGCCAAGGGTGCAACCAGGGGGGCAGCCAAGGGTGCAACCAGGGGGGCAATCAAGGGGGCGACCAGGGGGGCAATCAGGGGTGGAACCAGGGGGGCAATCAGGGGGGCAACCAGGGCTGGAACCAGGGGGGCAATCAAGGGGGCCACCAGGGGGGCAACCCCGGGGGCAGCCAGGGGTGCAAAAAGATCCCTTCTCTGTTTGAGATCAAGGTGCAGCCTACCCAGGACCTGGCACAGAAGATCGGCCTCGGGTAACTTTCAGTTTATTAGACATCACCCATACATCACATGATGGTAGCTCATCGGTCAAAGGCAGTTTCATTGTTGTGCTTTTCAGTGTGACCGTGGTATCAATCATTAGCCAGTAGCAATGCACTTTTAAATTCTTAAGATCCTGTATCTTCAAACTGATGTTGAAATAATTCATCTCTAATGACTCTCCTCATAGCTAACCTCGGTATCATTGTTTATCTCCCGTAGCAACCGGCCAAGTTACTTCAACAACAACTCGCCTAACGGAGGACCGCCCCAATTCAGCGGGGGTCCTGAGGATGGCCAGGCTGGCATGGTGCCCCCAGGCCCTAACGCCCCTCCTCCCCCCCAGCCGGGGTCGCCTCCAGGCTCTATGGGGGGGCCTCCAGGCTCCATGGGGGGTCCTCCCGGCTCCATGGGGTGTCCTCCTCCCATGCTGCCGCACGTGGGTCCTGGGCCTCCACCCAACCCCCAGCAGCCCCCTCCAGGGTTTGGGCAGGGCCCTCCCATGCCTCCCCCCGGGCCTCCAGGCCAGCCGCCGCCATTCCTGGGGAACATGCCCCACATGAACCGTCCCAACCAGGGGCCTCCGATGATGCCACCGGGGGGTCCGTTCCCCCCCATGTGTGACATGCCAATGCAGCAGCAGAACATGCCTTTCCCGCCGATGGGCCAGAACCCCGCCGAGTTCTTCAACACATTCTTCAACAACCAGAACACAGGCCCAGGAGGTAGGCCACATGGACCCTTATTTGTGTTTGTATTGAAACAGGCTCTGTTCATTCTTAGAATGTTGGGTATTAAACCATGCTCTGTTCATTCTTAGAATGTCGGGTATTGAAACATGCTCTGTTCATTCTTAGAATGTTGGCTATTGAAACATGCTCTGCTCATTCTTAGAATGTTGGCTATTTAACCATGCTCTGTGCATTGCTCCTTCCCTCCCCGGTAACCAAGATGACAACCATGCAGCTCAGCAGCAGCAGCAGGCTGGCCCTGACGCCCAGGCCTCCATGCAGGGCTTCCTGCCAGCTGTGCAGAAGGCCCTGTTCCTCCACCTCACCCAACAGCAGCAGCCGCCGCCACAGCAGCAACAACAGCAACAACAGCAACAGCAGCAACAGCAGCATCAGCAGCATCATCCACAGCAACAGCAGCATCCACAACAGCAGCATCAGCATCAGCAACAACAGCAGCATCATCCATTCCAACAGCTCCAGCAGCAGCAGCAGCAGTTTAAGGCTGAGCCCCTGAGACCAGAGGGGCAGGGCCCTGGGTCGGCCAGCAGGGACAGAGGTATTGAGACACAGGTCCCACTGGAGAGACTGTTCATATGGCTGATGGGGCCAGTTTAGGGAAGATCACTTTCATTTCAAGAAAGTTGGTTTCCCACTTTTTAGGCTTTTTTAAGTCCTGTCATAATTTTTTATGTGTGTGTTAAGATGGTGTGATTTAGCAAGTGCTTTGACTGTCTGGCTTAGTTACATGTACTGCTCTCTGGTGTCTGTCAATGGAACTTAAAAAATAATTATTGAATTAGGAATTAATGAGAGCTTTTGATTGGTTGAGAAGACATTTCAGACGTGACACGTGCACCTCCTTCTGCGTTATTGTTTCAGACGAGACGACGAGTTGGTACTCCAGTGACGAGGAGGACGGGGGCGGAAGCGTGTCGTCCATCCTGAAGTCTCTGAAGAAACAGAACGAGATGCTCAAGAGCCAGCAGAGCCAGCCGCAGGCCCCGCCCAAGCCCCCCCAGAGCGACCCCCGGCTGCAGAAGGGGCCCCCGAGCGACCCTCGTGACCACCGCGACCCCCGCGTCAAAGCTGACCCACGGCAGCGCAACGTGGATCCCCGCAAGTCGGACTCGGAGCCCAACCAGGACCCCCGGGTGTCCAGGGACCCCCGCAAGCTGAAGCCCGCGGAGCCGGCGCTCTCGAGGCCAGACGGGCACCGCCACCCCAGCGTGCCCCACAAGCCGCCCGCGGGCGAGGACGACGAGGAGGGCGAGAGGGAGCTGCGCGAGCGAGCGGTGATGATCCCCCTGGAGCCCAGCCCCGCGGCCGTGCTGCGGGACCCCCGCTGCCAGCTCAAGCAGTTCAGCCACATCCGCGTGGACATCCTGCTGCAGCGGCCCACCTTCGCCCACGCCGTGGTCTGGGCGCCCGAGGACCTCATCCCACTGCTAGTGCCCAAGCAGGAGCACTCCATCAACCTGCCACTGCCACCGCTCATCGCGAGCGCCCAGCTCAACCGCACGCTGCACGCCATGCCCGACCCGCATTTGTCCCCGACGTTGTCCTCGCCGCCTGATCCGCGGCTGGCAGCCGCCCGTCTGAAGGAAGGGGTGGGTAGGGTCGGCGCCGGCAGGCCGGGTCTGGAGGGCAAGGCGGCCGTGGAGAAGCCACTGGACCCGCGCACTCACAAGGACCCCCGCATCAGCCGCTCCTCCAGCCTGGACCTCTCCAAGCCCCCCGCGCTGAAGGACTCCTCAGGGGGAAGCGCGGCCCTGGACCCCCGGCTACTGAGAGGCACCGTTGGGGCGTCGGGCTCCTCGCCGGTGGCCAGCGCCGCAGTCATAGCCGAGCCCGAGAAGCTGCCCCAGTACGCGCAACGCCTGGCGGCCAACTCAAGCGGTGGCCTGGAGAGCCCCACGACCCTCCTGGGGGGCATCAGCCTGTACGACCCCCGCAGTCAGACCTCCCAGCCTCCTAAGCCCGCCGAGGACTCCGAGCCTGCCAGGAAGACCAGCATCCTCAAGCAGCCAGGGAAGCACAGTAGCAGCAGCCCCCCGCCACCCCAGCTCTCCCCCCCGCACCGCTTGGCGTCCGAGGGAAAGACTTCTGACAGCCCCTCGGACGGCTCTGTTGGCAGCCGCGGCTCCAGCTTCACTGCTGTGGGTTCAGAGACGGCAGCTTCCCCCGCCGCCACCGCCACCCCCTGCCCCCCTACTCCAGCCCCGGCCCTGGCCCCCGCTCTCCACAACTTTCCCATCCAGGGCCTCGCCGGCCTCATCCGCCCGCCATACAACGACCCCCGACAGGCCAAGCCCTCGAGTGTAGCCCCGTCAGGGCCAGTGGAGGAGGCCGAGAAGAAGGAGGAGGTGAAGGACAGTGAAGAAAAGACGGAGGAAGAGGAGCAGAAGCAGCAGCAGCAGCAGGAGGAGGAAGAGGAGGAGGAGGACAGACCACTAAAGGACGTGTTTAAGACATTTGACCCGACCGCCTCACCCTTCTGTCAGTGAACAGTCCTGAGGCCCTCCAGCTCCCTCTGCTGGTGAACTCTGTACATAGCAGAACATTCATTGACACCACCTTACTCTACACATGGCAATCGTAGTTGTATCTTTTTTTTCAAATTGACATATTTATTTATTTTATATTGTACATATTCGTTCTCATATTATGATCTTTCTGGCATCCCTAGTTCCTTGTGGTGGGGGCATATTTCCACTCTCACTTGCTAAAACTGCTACCAATCATGTGCTAGTGTTGATTGAGCTACTGATGACTTCATCATAACAGAATGACATCCAATGCCACTTTTTAAAAAATTCCACAGACTTTGAAAATCAAACATTTGATTACATTTTTTCCTCATTTAAAACAATATGAGTTGGTGTGGGTCAGAAAGGTTAGTGATCTTCCTGTGGTAGGTGTATGTAACAGATGTCAGCTAGTTTGGTAATTAAAATGAGTTGATTGTTCTCACTCAGTTAGCCATGGTGCTAACTGGAAATTAGTTTATTGTGACGGATCGCATTTGAAAATACAGTATTTCCATAAACTTTGACCAGTACGTATGTGCTGATTTAAAAGATCGTTGGAACCATTTCAAATGTGGCACTATATGTCATTCTGTTACTGCAAAGCTGGCTGTGAACAGTTCTGCTTTATGGCTCAATTCTGTAACTTGTTTAAATATTGTGCGGTATTGATTATATTGAAATGGAGAGAGGTTCAGACTTAATTTATATACGGCTGTAGGAATACAAAAAAGGTTACACTATAAATGATTACTTTTGCAAAGAGATGTATGGTAAATTAAATGTTATTGTTTTCATTTTATATGATAGTGTGGAAAAAAAAAGTTTCACATTAAATACAGTGACTTTTTTTTAATAAAATAATAAAATCCAGTTAAGCAATAAAATCCAGTTAAGCTTCATATTCTGATGCTATGAGTGTATCATAAGAGCCGCTAACCTTTTATCCCCTTGGTTGTGTTCGGTGTACGGCATTTGTGTTTCAGTTCATGTACAGTATGACTGAGAAGAATGTTTAAATTGTTTTACAAGACAAAATAACAAACAGTTGAAGGACAATTGTTGACTTGTGTTGCTGTAAGGTGCTATCTTAGTGGCGTTCTCTTTTTTTGTTGAGAAATATATATATTTTTTTTGTTTTTTAATACTGTATGCTCAACTGTTAACTCGACTTTTAAAAAGCTTATTTTCTATCATAAATGCAGTGCTTTCCAGAAACTGTCCAAGTAATTCATGTAATTTTGTTACTGCTGACAGATGCAGTCAGAGAAAAACACTCCAGTTTATGTGTGACCGTTCATTGCCTTGTTATTTTTTATCCATTGTCTTAAATAAAGAAAAATCTATATGGCTTCAGAAATGGTGTGAAAGTTGAAAATGGAAATATGTCTGAACAGACTGTGTGTGGCCTGAAAACTTGTTATATTTGTAAGGAAGAAAAAAACCTAAATATATATATATAATTTATATAAATAAAACACACACACACACATGCATACATATATATATATATATATATATATTAAAAAATGTACAGCATTTTGTCCAGAAGTTTTCAGGAAAGGCCAGGAGCTAGCATTACACATACATCACACACACTATATATATATATATATATCTGTGTGTGTGTGTATGACATACTGTAAAGAGCATCACAGTTCAGTGCTGCATGAGGTGTGTGGGTTGCAGGTCAGTGCTGCACCAGTGTGCGGGTTGCAGTTGCTTGCAGCTCTTTACTTGTTGCGCTGCTCCAGCACGTGCAGCGAGGGAGCCAGACTGGGCTCGGCTGGATGGGCGGAGGTCTTGCGGAGGCCCAGGTCGTCCGTCTCCGGGTTGGAGATCTCCAGGGCCCGGTGGATCAGGAGGTTCTTTTTCCACTGGAAGCACAGGGCGGCGGCTCTGGCCGCGTCCGAGTCCGGCTCCGGCTGCCTCAGGCCCTGCCAGGTTTCAAGAGAGGAGTCTCCAGTTGGCACACTCAACTGGGCCAACGGACAGAAGCGTCAAAAGGTAGGCCAAGGAAAAAAGGTTCAGACAGGATATTTGAGAGCAGCTCAGGAAAGTCTAGCCTGATTTGTTTTATGGTTCAGAAAGAGACATGGAAATTCAGAGAATGTGAAGTAATATGAAACCTCTTAATGTCTAATGTTAAACATTGACATTAAACATAAAACAAATGTTTTATTGTAGGATACCTCGTGTAGCTGTACAAGGTAGCAATATAGATTTTTATTTGTACCTTAATGCAGGCCGTCTCAGCGGAGCGGACGCCCTTCAGCACGATCTGAAGCAGGTTCTGAGCGTTCTTCACCAGGGACTCGTCTGAGGACTTGCTACCAGGGGTCAGTGCGTTCACACTGAAAACACAGCGTATCTTGCTCACTAACACAGCATATCTTACTCACTCACACAGCATATCTTACTCACTAACACAGCGTATCTTACTAACACAGCGTATCTTACTCACTAACACAGCATATCTTACTATAACACACAGCATATCTTACTCACTAACACAGCGTATCTTACTAACACAGCGTATCTTACTCACTAACACAGCATATCTTAATCACTAACACAGCATATCTTACTCACACAGCGTATCTTACTCACTAACACAGCATATCTTACTAACACACATATCTTACTAACACAGCGTATCTTACTAACACAGCGTATCTTACTCACTAACACAGCATATCTTACTCACTAACACAGCATATCTTACTCACACAGCGTATCTTACTCACTAACACAGCATATCTTACTAACACAGCGTATCTTACTCACTAACACAGCATATCTTACTCACACAGCGTATCTTACTCACTAACACAGCATATCTTACTAACACATATATCTTACTAACACAGCGTATCTTACTAACACAGCGTATCTTACTCACTAACACAGCATATCTTACTCACTAACACAGCATATCTTATTCACACAGCGTATCTTACTCACTAACACAGCATATCTTACTCACTAACACAGCATATCTTACTCACACAGCGTATCTTGCTCACTAACACAGCATATCTTACTCACACAGCGTATCTTACTCACTAACACAGCATATCTTACTAACACAGCGTATCTTACTCACTAACACAGCATATCTTACTCACTAACACAGCATATCTTACTATAACACACATATCTTACTCACAAACACAGCATAACTTACTCACTAACACAGCATATCTTACTCACTAACACAGCATATTTTACTCACACAGCGTATCTTACTCACAAACACAGCATAAGTTACACACTAACACAGCATAATTTACTCACTAACACAGCATATCTTATTCACAATAACACACATACCTTACTCACTGACACAGCATATCTAACTCACTCACACAGCGTATCTTACTCACAAACACACATATCTTACTCACTAACACAGCGTATCTTACTCACTAACACAGCGTATCTTACTCACTAACACAGCGTATCTTACTCACTAACACAGCGTATCTTACTCACTAACACAGCGTATCTTACTCACTAACACACATATCTTACTCACTAACACAGCATATCTTACTCACTAACACACATATCTTACTCACTAACACAGCATATCTTACTCACTAACACATATCTTACTCACAAACACAGCATATCTTACTCACTAACACACATATCTTACTCACTACCACACATATCTAACTCACAAACACAGCATATCTTACTCACTAACACACATATCTAACTCACAAACACAGCATATCTTACTCACAAACACAGCATATCTAACTCACAAACACAGCATATCTTACTCACAAACACAGCATATCTTACTCACTAACACACATATCTTACTCACTAACACACATATCTAACTCACAAACACACATATCTTACTCACTAACACACATATCTTACTCCCTAACACAGCATATTTTACTAACTAACGGGCAACACCATTGTTTACACTGATTGGCTTGTTGCTATTTGCTGTGTATGCTGTTGCAACTGAAGGTTAGATTGGAGTATGCTGCTCATCTCCGGTGTGGAGTATGCTGCTCATCTCCAGTATGGAGAATGCTTATTGTTTTGGTTTCTCTAACCTGGAAGTGATGGTGAGCTGGTTGGTTACAGTCAGTATTTGCTCCACCACTAGAATGAGGTCCTCAGTGCAGTGCTTGTCCAGGCAGTGATCTGCGATGACCTTCAGGAAGTGTGTGATGGACTGGCAGCTTGAGACGATGTGTTTGGCTGAGGACACAAAGGCCTCTTTGCCCTTTAGCACAGAGATGGGGCAAAAGAATGAGTTGCCTGCAGAACTGCTGGAGACTAACCACACATTACATTATCTATTAAATATATATAGCGGTATATCAAAATAAGGAATTGTGCGTATTACATATTACGTTATGAATGTACTCAATGTAGTGAATGTAAGGTACATGTAATAAAATACGTACTGTACTTTAACTTTAGATTAGCTGGAGGAACAAGTGCAATGGTTAATAATAGACAGAAACAACATTCTGGTTATAGTTTAACAGTTAAATATATATCGATTTGTTATTAGATGCAAGAAAATTAGAGCTCAAGCGAATCGTCATACATTTATTCCAAACATCGTTATAGAGCCACACCTGTATGGGTCCTTTCCTTCTCAGGTACTGGGCCATGTGGTAGATCTTATCTGCGATGTCTTTGGTGGCCTGGACGATGTAGTTCCCCCGGGAGTCCCACCTGTCCGTCTCTCGTTTCAGGTAGAGGCAGGTGTAGGTTAGGGAGGGGGGCCCTGAGCTCAACACCAGGTCTCTCTCTGTCTGCGGGGAGAGCAGGTCCACACGTCCTGAGCTCAACACCGGGTCTCTCTCTCTCTGCGGGGAGAGCAGGTCCACACGTCACCATCACCAGGCCTAGAAGCCTTACACACAGTCTAGGGCATGGCATCTACACTCTTTAATGTACTTTAATGTACCGATAGTGTACATCATACAAATGAAGCCATCATCTGACCATCACTATCACCTGTACTTAGAGTCTTAGGACATGCCATTCACACAGTTAAATATACCCTATAGGCTATAGTGCACATTATACAACATAGACCAACCACAAGAGCCCAGGTATTTACCTTGTTTATCTTTTTCTAGAGTGTTTGTCTTTACCGCAACACTATAGGTCTCTTAAACACAGGACACTTTTACTCCTGTATGGCCACTTCAGCTCCAGTGGTCCTGTTGTGTCCTCTTTGCAGCGTGTTGTCACACATGACTGTTGCAAGCTACTGTTTATTTGCTTTCCTGTTGCTTTCCTGAATCGCCTCTAAATATACACCGATGCCTCTATCTTACCCGCATTGTCAAAAATAATCAGATTACACATCTGCAATGTCCTCTTTTAAAATACCCCCCAAAAAAGAAAACATTGTCATGTCACACTCCAACAATGCAACTCATTCATCTGTTACATGCAGCATTCATCCTGTTTTACCTTTTTGTGTTCCTGTTTGGGTGAAGTGGGGAAGTTTATGGTTGGGTGAACTGCCTGTGTCATCCTTGGCTCGCTGCTGTGTTTAGTGTCTGTCGCTGTGTTTGCAGGAGGGGCTTTTTCCGGCGCTGCCGAGTGAGTGTCCGTCCATGTGAGGGGGGCTTTTTCCGGCGCTGCTGAAGGAGTGTCCGTCCAAGTGACGGGGGACTCACACGCTCTCTTGCCCTGCAGTCCGAGCTTGACCTGTTCTTTTATTCTTTCCAGGATTCCATCCACCTTGAAGAGCTCCTCAACCAGGTAGTGGGCTTTGGCCGACCAGCACTGGGTCTGTACCTCCAGGCTGAGAGACTCGCAGCACGCCTGCGTCTCCACCATCAGTCTGATCCTGCTCACAATGTCTGACATTTGGAAGGACAGATGGTCGTTGATAAACCGCAGCTGGATGCGTTCGCGTGGGTCTCTTATGTAGTTGAAACAGTCTTGCACACTCTTGGTTGCAGCTTTGACGTTCTCCAACAGTAACTCTGCCGCATTTTCAAAACGCTTCTGAGCCTCCAGAGCTCTACTGTAGTCCTGGTTCTTGGCAGTTGCTGAATAAGCCAAAGTAATTGCATTTTCAATGGGCATCACATAATCTTTGTTTACTTTACTTAGCAGGCCTGACAGCGTCTTCATGTTGGTTTGAAGCTGCCTCTGCAGGAGTTCAGACTTAGCAAGCAGAAGAATACCACAATCAGAGGCGGTTCCAAGGTCCTCTTCGACTTGAAGGTAGGTGTCCGTAAGCATCTTGACCTCTCCTTGGAGTTCGCTCAAGGTTTTGACTTTGTGGTGATCCCTGCAGTTCAAGGAGGACAACCTCGCCGCCTCCTGGATCCTGAGTGAGTTCTCAGACATTGTCGTCAGCCATTTCTTTGGGGTCATTTGATGCTTCGTGAGTTGACCCGTGTTAGCAGACGCTGCTGTGCCAATTATTTTGTCCAGTGAGTTCAGAAGAACCTGCATGGACAGAGCCCACAGTAGACAGGGACCTTCTAGATCAGCTACTGGTCCTGGTTTTGATGCAAGGTCAGCTATCTGTTTGCTGTTGGTTTGTGCTTTTTTCAGCTTGTTTTTCAAGACAGAAATGCTCTCATGACCCTCTCCTCTTGCCGTGTTCTCCAGGCACGTGACAAGTTGCACCACATCCGCACACAAACACATCACTTCGGTCAGTTCATGTGAGACGGTCTCCATTGAGGTGGGGCTGTAGCCTTGAAACATGGCGGAGATGGCCCGATACCACGTGCCTGCAACAGGTAAAAGAATGTTCCGGGTGTTTCTGATCAAGTCGGAGAACTGTGTGCTGTGTTTATAGATGCTGTCCATGCTCATGCCAGAGCTCATGGCCGTCTCCTGAGCCGTCTGGACCAGCAGAGGTGTTAGAGACACTAACTCTGACCGGATACTCTCCATCTCGTTGCTGCTGTCGCCATTATCTATAAGGGTGGCGGCCTCTTTGGCAGCTTGTGTGTAGCAGTTTGAAAACTCAAGAACACCAGAGCAAGCCACGTTCAGAGCTGTGACGTCTCTCTCTCTGGTCATGCTTACTACATCGCTCAGGAGGGGCAGGAGATCAACTGTTTTGTTTGGAAGCTTTTGAGGTGTGGTTGGTGGTTTGGTCTCCAAAATAAAAAATGTTTTACCCAAGTCAGTATCCTTGAAATGATGGAACTGTTGGAACTGTTGAGCTGTTGGAACGGACAAATTCTCGTCAACTTCTTTCATCGCATATTCTAACTTGGGTTGTACAGTTGAAAGTATACTGTGGCTGTCTTGATGTGAAAACGGATCTTCAGGGTTACCCTCTGTTGCGTCCAGAACCGACGGTATTAGCATTGGAACCGGTTCTGTGCTGGGGAGGACTGGTAATAAAGTCGTGGGATTACGGGCTTCCTCCCGCAGCGGACTCAGGAGATCTGGGTGCTGTAGGCCGTCCAAGCCCTCACGTAACACCTTGAAGCTTTCGATTGCCAGAGTGAGATGATCTGAGAACATTACATAGGCACAGTCATCGCGGCCACTGCTTGAACAGATGTCCGTGACGCATCCCGCCACCTCTGCCGCGGCGGCTTCGGCCTGTCGGACCAGCACCAGGAGGCCGTTGCGGAAGATTGGGTCGTCGCTCTTGTCCACGTGTCTTCTCACGGCCTGAACCACTTGGCTCATGTGGCCCATTAGAAGCCCGGCGTGCTCGCCAAAGAGCTGAAGGTCATGGCATTTGTGTGCCGCGTCGCATCCACGCGAGCCGTCCTCCATCCCCCGCACCGCCAGACTCGTGAACGCCTTCACGTCCATGATGTCACTGAAGGCGATCATGAGCTGATCGGTGTCGTCCACCCACCTCTGGTGCAGGCCCAGCAGGTTCTGGAGCGCCCCCGAGCACTGGACCGAATCCCCTCTAAGCTCTTGGAGAATCGGCGCCACTCCATCCCTCAGTCGCATCAGGCACGTCCGCAGGTTCTCCACGCGCTCCAGGCTCTTGGCGTCCGTGGCTAGCGCCGCAACGAAGCCAGTGACCTGAAGCATTCTGTCAGCGTGAGAAGTGAACGCCCTCAGCAGCGGCTGGAAACCGTCAGGGTCAAACTCTCTGCCCTCCGGCTCACCCTGGAAGATGTGACTGATGGTGCTGACCAGCTGCTCCATCGGGGCGGCGGCTGAAACAAAGACATCTAAGACCTGACACAGCGTAGCCATCACCACAGCTTCATCCAGACTATGGATCCGCTGTATGAGGGAAGCGCAGAGGCTTCCTAGATGTTGCTGGGATTGAAGCGGACCTCCTTGAATCTTTAGCTGTTGTGATATTTCTGCCCACAGTTGGAGGGCGTGCCGGCAGTGCTCCGCCACCCCTGGCTGGATCTCCCTCCGAGATGAGTTTCCCACCATCATGCAGTGGAACACCAGGTCTCTCAGCAGCACGTCAAAATCACTCACTTTGATCGCCGCGCAATCGGAGGCGATAAGAACCTGCAGTAGATTGCTCCGCCTGTCAGTGTAGTACCCATTGGGTCCAGAGGGGGTCCAGTGGCAGTTGCTTTTCAGAGTGGTGACGATGTCATGGACGGTAGAATTCACTTGCTGTAGGACGTACGCTTTGGCCGCCTGGGCCTGCTCACTGGTTGGGTGTTTGATGGTGGTGTACATGGCCGTGTGGAGCATGGAGATGCATTTGGTCAGGGTGTCTAGAGAGCTCCTGACGCGCCCCCGCTGGGCGGGGCTCCTCAGGTCCTGCGTCCTCTCCTCCACCAGGCTGTTCATCAGGAGCACGGCCCGGGAGAACACCTGGAAGACCTTGAGCAAGCAGGACATGTCTCTCGCAGCGCCGATCTGGGAGACGCATTCCAAGACCCAGTGAGCAGCTGCGACTATCTTCCTCACGGTTGCATCATCCTCCACCAAAAGAATCTGAGAGAAGACACAGCAAAGACATGCAAAGAGACACAAATGAGCTTGTTGTCATTGATGCTGATGTTGAGATGAGGTAATACAGACAACTGACCCCCTAAAGGTGCTGTCCGCGATTCAAATGCAATACATTTTTTTGTCAAATTCAGCTTATTGCTCCTCACTGTCCAATCTATGTGTTTGACTAGCTCAAACACCAACAACTTTTCACAAGAACTGCAGACTGCTTCTTCCAATCCATGAATAACAAAACGATGAAGGCGTTGATGCTGTTGGCGGCCGTTACCTTGACTACGCCAAGTAAGACATTTTGTGTGGCCACCACCAGCTCCTCCCTGTGCCCCTCCAGATGGGGCTGGATGTTGAGCTTCTGTGAGGCCAGCAGCACGTGCTGCCCCGCCACCCTCAGAGCCTCCACCAGGGGCGCTGCCTCCATCCTCATCAGCTCATCATCAGTGTCCACCACCAGCCTTAGGGCAGAAGAGGCACTCTGCTGTGGTTCTGTGTGGTTCTGCTATGGTTCTGCTATGGGTCTGCTATGGTTCTGCTATGGTTCTGCCATGGTTCTGCTATGGTTCTGCCATGGTTCTGTGTGGTTGCGTTTGGCTATGCCATTTGTTTGAATATCTTTTAGCATATCACCCATAGCTTATGTAACAATGCCTATAATGTACTGGGCTACTAAATAATTGTGATGAAGAGATATCGAAGCCTTTATACACTTTAACACTGAATTGCTCTGCTTTTTTTATGTCCGAACTTCTTCCAGTACTGCTGCTTGGTGCGATGCAAATTAACATTTTATGGCAATGCCTTCAAATGGCCTGATGCTATTATTGAGTCAGGTAGTTTTTTTTAATGAAGACTGGCCTAAAAACCTTTTTATTCATAAAGGCATTTCCTACTTTTTAAAAAATGTATACATTTTCTTAAACTGTCCTTTTGTCCTTCAGCACTCTGAGATTCTGCTTGAATGAAGAGTGCTCAACAAATAAAATGAATTATTATTTATTATTATTAAGACTCTTCTAGGCCAAACTCACCTTGACGCGACCGTGGCCATGTGTCGGGCAGCTTTGGCCACGGCCTTGGCAGCCGCCTCCAGCTGGGCGAAGCGCTCGGGTTCCTGCCCGCTCTCGCACAGCAGGATCAGGTGGCACAGGTGGGTGGTGATGGGAGCTACCACCTGCTCGATGGAGGTCGTTTTTATCAGACCATCCTCCAGGAGAGACACCATGACGGCTCAGCTGGGACTGGGTAAGGATGCTTCAGTACAGGTATTAGAAGCTTGAATATAGATGGAATGCATTTACATTTACATTTAGTCATTTATCAGACGCTTTTATTCAAAGGGACTTACAAGAATGTACAGACATTTTACATTTACACTGCACATCAGGAGCAATTAGGGGTTCAGTGTCTTGCTCAAGGACGCTTCAACAGGGAATTGAACTTTTAAACTTCTGATTACAGTGTTAAGAAATTGTATTGCTAAATAATTCCCATTTGTTAATAAGACAGCATGTAGTCTATATGATTGCCTGTTTTCAGCTGATTTCAGTGAGGTTGAACATAGAAAGCTTTTTACACATTTGTAGAAAAACAATGAAAGCCTTCTGTCTAACTTCATGGTGTACGGGTTTGCAAGGTGTGCCAAACGCAGACAATGGACTTATTGTTGCACCCCAGAGATTAGCATATGCTGATACCATCACATTAGACACAGTTAAACGGTCAATTCTGCAGCAATAAATTATACAGCCACCCATACACAAACATCATATGGTAAAATGTAGACATTAGATCTTTCTGATACTCACAATGAAGTGCATATGTTGTGGGATGCAAGGCAGATGACGGGATGCACTCTCTGAGACTGACTTATAAATTATGCACATTAACTTGCTGTAGGCCGGCCAGTGGATATTCATGTGTACCATAGCAACTAGCGTCAGCTGACACAAACAATGACCTCATTAAAGGCGTAGGCCCTCTGCTAAAACTACTAAGCCTTCACCGTGGACACACACACACACACACACCCTCACCGTGAACACACACACACACACACACACCCTCACCGTGAACACACACACACACACACACACACACACACACACACACATCCCCTCACCGTGGACACACACATACACACACACACCCCCTCACCGTGGACACACACACACACACACATACACACACCCACCCTCACCTTGGACACACACACCCTTACTGTGGACACACACACTTCTGTTTGGTTGAAATGTGTACACCCTTACTGTGGACACACACACACACCCTCACCGTGGACACACACACCCTTACCGTGGACACACACACTTCTGTCTGGTTCAAATGTGTACAACCTTACGGGTGTTTAGAAATTAGCACTGAGACTCCTGAAACAGCCTGAACTTGAACAGAACACATTTTTTTACTTCAGCATTCCAAGTGATATTGTTAATTCATCTAACATTCTCATGAGCTTCTTTCATTAATTGACAAGAGTCTGAACAGCCCAAGGGTCACTTTACAGACACGCTCATATAAATGCAACATAAGTTCATGTCAGGCCAGGTAGGTGTTTAAGTTGGGTCATAGACTACAGTAGGTGTTTAAGTTGGGTCATAGACTATGGTGAAGGAGCATTGGATTTGATGGGTCAAATGCTGTTCATGTTAAAATGAAGCTATGTAAGATATGTAAAATATAGATATATCAGATATGTAAAATATAATGTATATATATGTAAGATTTGTAAAATACAATATAGATATGTAAAATATAATGTAGATATGCATTTAAAGAAATATTTTATTTTTAATCAGTTAACATTGCAGGCAGAATAATAAACCTCAGGACCACCAGGGGGCATCAGACACTACATGTGCCCAAGTGTATCTGTGAAAGGGCAGAGAAGAAAAGCTCAAGAAACATGTCTTACTCCATGTGAACTTTAATCTTAAAATGGCAGTATCAACCGATAAATACACAGCTTGAACATTAGCTTGTACAACAAACATACAACTCAATACCTTTATTAAAAAAAAAAATGAAATTCAGTGACAGTAGTTTTTTTTTTCTGTAATACATCCCAAGCAGGTGATAATGATGACAATCACAGTTATATATTACACCTAGAATGTCAAGTATCTCTCTCTGTAGCACACACTTACTGCAGGCCAGTAACTCAATAAATCTACGCGGTGCAGAGGGGAGGTGTGAGTATGTCTATTCCATGCCAGTGGTATTAATGAATCAAATACACAAGCTATATTCTGTAGGTGAGCCTACCAGAGATCAACTAAGCCATATGAGCTGAGTGCTAACCCTCCGTATGTTTGCATGTTTGTGTGTGTGTGCGTGTGTGTGTGTGCGTGTGTGTGTGTGAGAGTGTGTGTGTGTGTTGCATATGAGCTGAGTGCTAACCCTTCGTATATGTAGTCAGTGAAATAAAGTGACTGGAGCTCTGAAGACACGACTCACCAGAGGCAACCCAAACCTCTCTTGGAAACCCAGTGGATCAAAGCAACAAAACTTGCCTTACAGAGTTTATTCGCCGTACAAACAACACTTCTGAATTGTTTAAAAGGACGGCCTTTCAACGCTCATATATCAAGGAGCTGGAAGAGGGGGAAGAAAATATCATAACACTGGGATCAGCCTCCAGCACACATCAAGCCACTGTTGTTGCCCAGTTAAAGTGTTTATCATGGCGGCCTGTCCTTGGCTACATTTCTGATTAAATTTTACTCTAATCCAGGAAATTAAGGCTTGGATTGGGCTAGGGTGGGGGTGGGGTGAGGGTGAGTGTGTGTGGGGGGCGGGGGGGGGGGGGGGGGGGTTGCATGTGGGCACGAGTTTATGGAAATTAGGAAGCATTACTTAAATGTACTCTCCTGTGAGAATCTATGTTCTGTGGTGGTGATGGCAGATTTTCAGGGAGTTCTTACATTCCAGCGTGTTGACTTAAAACAGGCTGTTCCCACAGGCCCCTGAAGAGCCTTCGCCTGATGGAGTGCACTGCATTCCCTCCTAATTTTAGGCCATTACACCCCGCTGCTCCTGTGGGGTACAGACCTGTCGTAAAAGACCCCAGATGAGCCTCTGCCCCTGCCTCTCTACCCCCTTCCTCTCTCCCCCTGACCCACGCAAACAATGGCAAACGTCAACTGACCTTTTCTGTTTTCAGTTCCTTTCATTAATATCCATCATGTTAGTCCAAAGAAATCCTCTACAAACTGATTTTGAGACTCTGTCTACATACAGTATATATGTAAACCTGAAACCGTGTCCGTACTGTCTCGATAAAGATCATTGGGGTTCTATTATTGAGGCTGAGCCATTTGCCGTTTGATACCATCAGTTTGTTTAACTCTCGATGTGAATCTGGGTTCATTCTGAAGGATGATGGTAGGGAAAGTAAACACAGAGATTGGCAGATTGCTAGACGGGATATCTACACAATCTCAGTATCTAAATATGGGGGGGTATTAAGGCATAGTGAAAATAACACAATTCTAATGGCCATACCACATAAATAAATGCCAAACACTGTTCTCGAACACTTTATCTCAAGACTAACCACATCTTGTGTTTGTGCTTGCTTTATTGGCTTACATACCCAATGAACCTTCTGTATCGGCTTATATACCGAATGAACCCTTTCACAGCAACTAGTCAGTTTGAAGCCACTGACTTACGCTTGGCACTACATTCAAAAAATGGCAAATCGAAATGCATGTAGCATTACAACCAAACAAATGAAACTGTGTGGTAGTGAAACACACAGGTATTTCTTCATGTCATAGGTCTGAGATTCAGCTGTTAGTTCTCTTTTCAGTCGTGTCATTCTTTTGTAAATGGTGCATTCTGTTCGTGTTCTGCGGAGGTTATCAGTCTTCATGTTAAGGTCTGGGTTTAGACATCTTCATTTTAGGTCGACACATCTTCATTTTAGGTCTACGCATCTTCGTTTCAGGTCGCAGGCATCTTGACTTCACTCTCTGGCTTAGGAAAGGGCAGTACATAATATCTTCCTTCAAATGTGCTAATGGTAATGTTAAAATAAAACAGGAAGAATAGCATCAACTCTTTGGCATACAACAGTCATCAGTGCTCTTAAAAAAACAAACATAGGATATGTCTCCCAGGGACTTGAAAACAATCCAAGCCCCTGCGAAGCTCTTCTCTATACAATATGGAATACATGTATAAAAAATAGATTTAGCTCTGAAACAGCGCCCTGAGGGTTTTTTCCTTCTTGTCTGCTGATACTGACGTGATCCATCAATCAATCATCAATCAATCAATCAATCTTTTCTGCTGATACTGACATGATGTCCACATCTGATTGACGAAGCCATTGTCACTTTTTAGTCAGTCAGTCAGTGTGTTCAGTCCCTTTGGCAAGAAAGCAACTCCGCTGGGTGAAATGGACTTCCAATCCCATGTGTCGGACAGCAACATAAACATCTCACCTCCGTTAGCTTTCCTCCTACACAAGAAAAGTGTCAAACCTCCGAAAAATTAGGAGAATATTCATTTCTTCCACATATGGAAGACTGGCGGACCCATGGCTTACAGGATGGCCGAGGCAAAGGCAGCAGCTCATTGGATCGTTTGCGGTCCAATGCTCGAGCTCATTGGCTTTTAATCGTAATCCTCATGCCCCGGTGATCATTGGCTCTTCTGCACCCAGTCCCAGCTCTCGTCGCTGTCCTTCCTGCTCTTCTCCGCCTCTATGATCTCTCGGTAGCGTCGGCGGAAAAAGCCCATCTGCAAAAGCAGAGAGAGAGAGAGAGAGAGAGAGAGAGAGAGAGAGAGAAAGCTTGAGATCACAAACAGCAGGGCAGGCAGCCATACACTACAAACACAGCACTGGACGTGAGACTGAGTGGATGAAAGAAAAGATTAAAGTCAGTAAGACAGGTTGTTTAACAAACAGATAGATAAACAGACAGACAGACATGGTCAGTCAGAGAAGCTTAAATATAAACAGATAGACCAACAGGCAGATAGTGATAAATAGAAGTGATAATAGCTAATCGTGCCGGTGTTGTGGTACGCTGGTAAGTGTCCTGGTAATGATGAGAGTTGGCGTATGCACAGACACGGATGATATGCTTATTGCGGTCATTCATCTCTGTTTATTGATACGGCCCCATGGGCTCCTCAGGCATTTCCTGAGGAGAGCGTTGCTAGACATGTGCAGCCCTTGTAAAAGGGGTTTATTTTGGCCCATCCAAGGTCTCATGAAAAAAGGTGTGTGTGTGTTGTGTGTGTGTGTGTGTGTGTGTGTGTGTGTGTGTGTGTGTGTGTGTGTGTGTGTGTGTGTGTGTGTGTGTGTGTGGGGGTGTATCCCTGGACCAACATTCCAAGGTTCAGTTGTGGTATTCCCCGCTGGAGCGGAGGAGGGGAAAAGAATAGGAGTTTTGTGAAAAGTGGCCCCCAAGAAATCAGGGTGATTGCCATTTCCTCTTTGAAATGGCTTTTTTTTCTCACATGCGAGTGCTGTGGTGTAAATTCGCCTCGGGTCCTAGGTTTGGTCCTTTTTTAACGGCTTACGCCGGGGCGAGCCAGGAGCTCGCTGTGAGCCCCTCCGGCTGCCGGTCCAAGACAAGCCGCCCCCTCATCCCTGAGGAGAGGGAAGGAGAGGAGAAGTGCCCCTCACCGTGCCAGTGAAACGTGACGCAGGGACAAAATAACACGGCCCGATAAAAGCGTCGGGACCTGACGAGGTCTGTTTATAGCCTATTAAATACACATGAGCAATGTGATACCCATAAAATAATGCTCAAGTAACGTTAATAAGGTTTCCAGTCGGACTCTGTTGGTCAGCACAGATGATTGCCTTTAACTGCGTAGTGATGATGGAAATAATGATTAAACGGGAACGCCACTGACTGCGATCGAGCTCATTGGGTTTTCAGTGTGTTTCGCTGCGTGCGATGTGTTATTGAAGCAGGTGTATTCATTCTGCTCCCCGATACCACAGTGCCAGATAGTGAGGTCAGTGTCTGGATACACACCCCCGTCTCACTGAAGTCGAAGCGTCGGAATACAATGGCCACCCTAAGAACCCTGGAGCAGGGCTTGCACACTAATTGTATTATGGCCCATAACCTAAAGGTCACGACCTCTAAGTTTTGGGGCACATAAAAACCCGAAATGCTCAGTTAATAATTAGCTTGTGTCTCAAAATCTCAAGAGAGAATCAAAAGAACATTGTGGTCCACAGACCCAGGTGACTAATGGGAGAGCTAAACCAGATCACAGGGTACAGAGAAACTGATATGGTAAAAGAGCTAAATTACTTGGAAATTGCTACAAATTCCTGGGTGTTTTTGAGCAGAGTGAAGATTCAGTGATATCATCTGGTCAAATAATATCGTTCTTTTTTTTTCTGGTAGCCTTGTGACTGGAGGGGGGGGGGGTCAATTCATACGGGTTCACTCGAGGTAAGGGAGGAGGAGTGAGCACAGCCTTCACAGACCAGTGGGGGTCTAGGCCTATACATACACAGCCTTTGATTTGATTTGCCCAACTGGATGACTAAGCTTTTAATAGTGTATTCTCTAACTGAAAGTATCAGTAGTGGCTAGAAGATATCCATCAAGCCATTTGTACTTACCGGTATCTTTATTCAAAGTGACTCACAAAATAGACAAGTTATGCATTTGATCTGTGACCACTATGCTTTACTAGTCGGGCTGTTGAACGCTTCAGGCACTCTCACTTTTCAGTCATTCTAAGGTGGCCAGTTCCCCTGTGGTGACTCCCTTGACATGCGCTTTCTTACCTTCCACAGCAGCACAGCGAGCAGGAGGAAGATGAGGATCCCAACCAGGAGGCTGATGGCGATGATCCAGCCCACCACGTAGCCCCTTGGCTCCTGACTGTGAAGCGCCTCGAACATCAGCTGTGACCAGAAGAGATTGGGTTTAATGCACGCACGCACACACACACACACACACACACGCGCACGCATGCACACACACATACGCACACGCAAGCCAGACACACACATGCACACACATACACTTCAGACAGGAAGACTACACACACACACACACACACACACACACACACACACACACACACACACACACACACACACATACAAATGAGCATGCACACACCAAAAACACACACACACACACACACACACACACAGGACTTTGGCCTTCCAACTGGCCAGTGTCATTTTAATCTGTTTTTGTCTCCGAGACATATTGAAAGGTCTGTGTAGCCAATGGACTGATACCAAAACGGAACAGGCCTAGCAGACAAGCTCTTAGGTCTGTATGAAATCATTATACAATTTCCTGATGATAATAGAGTCTGCTCTGCGTCGGTGTTGGATATGGGTCTGCTAAGTGAAAACAAAGGGAGCAATTATGGCAGAAATGCTCTGATTTGAAGAACAATATTGTCTGGAAGCCATTGCCATTCCATCCAGCAAGCCCATTAATTATTTGCTACAGTCAGATGCCAAAATCGCACTGCTTTATGACTTTATATTTATATGACATAAAACAGTATTCAGAATTCATAGAATGCCTTACGTTTGGGATCTGGACAATCTGGCATAGCGATCTGTTTCTATTGCTAATATGGTTTGTTGACATTTTCATGTGAACCAAAAACAAAAACAGTCTTGTGAAAACACTGGACTCCACAATAAATGACCCTGATTTACTCTCCCAGCTGCAGAGAGAGTGCACAGTGACCCACTAAATTATCCACCACAAACTACTGGGAGAGAGAAAAACCTATGGCGTCTACAACAATCAAGTAATTTAGTAAAGGTCGAAAAATAAAGCTGAAAATAGAACGCAAATAGAGAGGTCAAAAGCTCACAGAAATTGAGTCAACTCTATACGGGTTCTCTACAGGAATCCTGGGGCAGATTTCTATAAAACGGGGGAAGTTCAGTCAGTAAGAAGTTCATAAGTGAGTGTTCATATAAATGTGTAATATATAAATATTGATTCAGAATTCTGCACCACATTCCTGGTCTGAGGGGGTGGGAGCCCTGCTGCTTCTAGAAACAGCGTCCGTTTTGACGGACCCTCACACATGTGCCCTTAGAAGACGGAGAATATATGGAGCATGGCGAGGAGACCTGTTGACCCTGAGAAATACGGAAGAATTTAACCTTTTCCCGACTATAACACGCCGCCTCTGCAACGCGCCGCCTCGCTGGTGAGAAGAACTTTCTGGAAGAGTCTGAATCTAACTGTAGCATGAAGAGGCTAAAGGAAGGCTCTCACTGGACCGAGTGAAAAGACAGCTGATAAATCTCCCCCGTGTCACCCCCCTGAACTCTTTCCCACATTTAACTCCCTTCTCTGCGAAGGCCGCCAGACCAGAAAAAGGCTTCATGTCAGTTTTGTCAAAACACACACAAAAAAAACAACAACAAAAAGAACTGATGGAGATGTCCTGTTCAGTTCGACCTGTGTCAAGCCTCCGTGGTTCACAGTTCGACAGCCAGAACTGGTTAGCAATAACGCTGCGCTATATCCGGAGATGTGGGAAATGCAGATGACCTTAATTGGCCTCAATTGAATCTCAAATTGAATTGGGTTCTTTAAAACTCTGCGCTGTGCGAATGGGCCTGGGCTCTTATGGAAATGTCTCAACGTCTCCATCCTGGTGCTGAGTGACTGGGGGTCCAGGGAGGGAGGGGGGTAGGGGTGGGGGGATCAACACGTTGAATGAGTGGTAAGGGAAGCAAACAGGAGAGGGAGAGGGAGGGGGTGGGGAGCAGACACATTAACGACAGGTCTGAATTAACCCATACCCACCCAAACCTGTCCTTGAGCACAGCTGAGGACCCCCAAAAAGAGCCGGCAGTCCCAGCGGAGGAGCCCCCTCACCCAGCCCAGGACCCAGCTGCTCGTCCCGCTTTAAAAGCACTCAGAGCTCCAGCGCCACCGGAGCGAGGACGCCCCGGCCCAGTGGCGCCCGCTTAAAATGGCCTCCCTTCATTTCCCCACAGACTGCAGAGGTGTCTGGAGACCCGACGGCTCGTGATTCTCCAAAAACAATTGTGTCAGCACTTTGATGATGATGCCCTCCAATCAGTTTAAGGTAAACAACAGCAAAGGCTGCCCGAGCCGTCAGACTAATAGAAGTGGGGAGTGGGAGTGAGGGAGAGAGAGAGGGAGAGAGAGAGGGAGGGAGAGAGGGAGAGGGTGAGAGTGAGGGAGAGAGGGGTGAGAGAGAGAGAGAGAGAGGGTGAGAGTAAGGGAGAGAGAGGGAGAGAGAGGGAGAGGGTGAGAGTTAGGGAGAGAGGGAGAGAGAGAAAGGGAGAGTGAGGGAGAGAGAGAGAGAGAGAAGGAGAGAGAAAGAAAGAGGGAGAGTGAGGGAGAGAGAGGAGAGAGAGGTGAGAGAGACTGAATGTCAAACTCACCGATATCTCTTCTGGTTGGCCGTGGGCTACTTCAATGGCCCTGTCATCCACACGAACATTCCCTCTGGTCACAAACTGGATCACAGAAGAGCTGTCCTGTGGTGTGGAAAGGGTTAGGGTTAGGGTTAGGGTTAGAGAGCTGTCCTGTGGTGTACTGCAACTACTACTATCTATAGACTGAGGGACCTGGTTTAAATGAATGGTAAATAGAGCTGGATGAAAAGAAGTAGATGGTAGGAGGGGAAAAATTACCATCATTTATTATTATTTAAATAATTCAGAATGAACATGGCTATGAGTTGGGGTGTGTCTTACCCTCTTGAGTATCTCTGTGTTCAGAAGCATTTATTATTATTATGATTATTATTATTCTTTAAATAATTCAGAATGAACATGGCTATGAGTTGGCGTGTGTCTTACCCTCTTGAGTATCTCTGTGTTCAGTAGCATTTTCACATCTATACTGACGGCCTCCTCCTTGGCCTGTGAGCCCAGAGTACACGAGATCACAAGACACGCTCGTCCGGGCCGGTCACAGTCCTGCACAATACACAGAGACGAGCGTCACGCTAACAGACAACAACAATCAATACAAGATCAGGATGAGTGTAAGTCCTTTAAGGCAAAGCACTGATGATCCGAGAGAATCAGATCAGAGCCAGACCAGCGTTATGGGCAAACTTATTAAAAAGCCCAAATGAATACATATGAACATTCAGGTGTGATAAATGACTAAACTTAACTAGACGGTACAGAACCGCTCTACAGGCTTCGGACGTACCAGGACTCTCCTTCCTGATTTGGTGAAGAAGGCGAAGATGGTGTGGAAGATGTTCTCCCGGTCCTGGGGGATGGTGCAGGGGGTGGGGTTCCGGTGTGGGGTGCAGTTTCCTCGAGCGTCCGCCACCTGGACACAGAGCGGAGACAGACTTCCTCAAGAACGGCACGCACTGCAGTCTCAGACTGGACCGGGAACAGTGACAAGCAAAAGGGTCGAAAAACGTAATTTTAAAGTTGTCATCCTCTTCTCCCTTCTATGCCTTCTTATCAGTAGCATGACATATGGGGTTTTATTTTTCGTCTTTTTGGTATCTTGTGTGTGGTGTGTGAGTGTGTGTGTGTGTGTGTGTGTGTGTGTGTGAGTGTGTGTATGTGTGTGTGTGTGTGTGTGTGTGTGTGTGTGTGTGTGTGTGTGTGTGTGTGTGTGTGAATGTGTGTGTGTGTGTGTGTGTGTGTGTGTGTGTGTCTGGGGATTGACCCTGCGCAGTGAGGTTTCTGGACCGGAGAGAAATGTGTGTGAGGGGATTAAGTACAGTGGTGGAGGACATGAGACTTAAAGGATCTCATTGAAGCCTGGGAACAGCCTTGGTTGCCTCGCTGTGGGTGGGAAGTGTGTCCTCGGGCCATCCTCCTGTGAGCTTTCTGTGAGAACGGGATTAGTGGCCGTGTTGTAGGACAGTTCAGACTGAACCCCGACTGATGTCTGTGTGTGACCGCCACATTTAAAAAAGGGTTAAAGGAAGTCCTGTTTGAACAAGGGCTCTCCTTCCCTCCCCTCCCCTCCCCTCCCCTCCACCCTCTTCTCCTTGCCATGCTTCCCCACATGGAGTGATTTAGGGGCGGGGTGTTCCGCTTTGACACGTGCCCCCAGGGAGCCCTAACCCTCTTCCCCTCGAGCCCACACCTCCTCTCAGGCAGGCCCCAGAGAGAGGGGGGGGGGGTAGAGAGAGAGAGAGAGAGAGAGAGAGGGAAAGAGAGAGTGAGAGTGAAAGAGAGAGCAAGTGAGAGAGAGAGAAAGGGAGAGAGTGAGTGAGAGAGAGAGAGAGAGAAAGATGGAAAGAGAGAGTGAGAGTGAAAGAGAAAGGGAGAGCAAGTGAGAGTGATTGAGAGCGAGAGAGAGAGAAAGGGGGTGAGTGAGAGAGAGAGAGAGAGAATGGGAGAGAGCAAGTGAGAGAGAGAGAAAGGAGAGAGTGAGTGAGAGAGAGAAAGCCCTGGAGGTGACGAGCACTGTGGCCTCCCGTTGTCTATTGTCATAGCGCCCAGCACCTCCTCACCCCGAGGTTTGCTCCTTTCACAAGCGCCTTTATGATGATGGGACTTCACCAGCGCATCAGTCAGACCAGCGAGCGTCTGCTCCTGCTCTTGCTCCTGCTGGGGAAGATTCATGGGCCACAGCTCCGAATTCAGTCACACTCCAGGATTTTCATGATTTAAAATGGCTACAGGCGGCCTATGCCTCTCTCACAGTAGCAGCCCTGTCGGGTTTGACCCCTTTCTGTTTGTGCAAATGGCCCTCCACACCCAAACTCTCCCCCTCCCCGCCCCCGACTCTGTCCCCCTCCGACTCTCACCCCCCCGCCCCCCGCCCCGACTCTCACATGCTGTGGTGGGGAAGCTGCTGCTATGTTCTCACATATGCATTTGCAATTATGAGGCCTTTCTGTTTGCCTTGTCCTTCTGTGAGGAGACTTTGGGAGGAGCAGGTTGCCCCCCCGCCACCCCTGCCCCCCCCCCGCCCACCCCTCACCCCTCACCCTTCTTCTGCGAGGCAGCTGTGTTATCAGCTTCTGTTTGCCAGCCGCAGGTTACCAGGGTTCCCGAGGGAGGGGGCATTCCTCGCAGGTGTCCCATTCCACCCTTTCGTGCAAGCCGTCTGATCCCCCTAAAGTGATCCCATATGGGGCCTTGGGGCCCCGGTCCACTGCTCCTGAGCCACCCACTCACAGCAAACATAATTAACAGGTTGATCTCCTGCATGATCTGGCCATATGAAAGCAACGACGCAGGGGTTAAGATAACATTTTATCTGGCGGGAGGTGTAGTGTTTCCTAACTTCAGTATGGGCCCTTGAGAAACAAACGTCTGCCTACCTGCAGTGGCCCCATTACCCCTGAATCCTGCTGCTTCAGCTTTCTATGAGACGCTGGCCCATATGAGAGAGAGTGCCCACACAGTATGAGACGCTGGGCCATATGAGAGTGCCCACACAGTATCAGACGCTGGCCCGTATGAGATTGAGTGCCCACACAGAATGAGACACTGGCCCATATGAGAGTGCCCACACATTATTAGACACTGGCCCGTAAGAGAGTGCCCACACAGTATGAGAGTGAGTGCGCATACAGTATGGTGTAAATTGTTAACAACATAGTGGCATAGACAGACTCGCTGAAACAACATAGTGGCATAGACAGCCTCGCTGAAACAACATGGTGGCATAGACAGCCGCGCTGAAACAACATGGTGGCATAGACAACCAAACTGATGGTTGCTTACGTGAGTGTCGATGATATGGAACATGTCAGCCCCATTACCCGCCAACCGGTTGGGGATCCTGATATGGACCACGGATCCAGGCAGTCCACTCGGGCCGTTGTTCACAACCTACGGGAGCAGCACAATATTGAGTTTTTCTTTTGCTGTAACTAGCCATTCCATTGTGGAGCAGGATAATAATGTCAGGATAATACTGCAAATTAGCTAAACAGAGTTTAAGAGAATTTTTATGAAGATTAAAGTGTGTTTATGAGAATTTCATGAAGATTAAAGTAAGTTTCTGAGAACTAAATGAGGATTAAAGTGAGTATATGAAAACTTCATGAAGATTAAAGTGAGTTTATGAGAACTTTATGAAGATACACAAAGTGAGTTTAAGAGAACTTCATGAAGATTAAAGTGAGTTTATGAGAACTTCTTAAGGATTAAAGTGAGTTTATGAGAACTTCATGAAGATAAAAGTGAGTTTAAGAGAACTTCATGAAGATTAAAGTGAGTTTATGAGACCTTCTTAAGGATTAAAGTGAGTTTATGAAAACTTCATGAAGATTAAAGTGAGTTTATGAGAATTTCACAGACAGTCACTGACCTATAGCCACTAACATGTTCATTGAGAGGATCCTTACGTAAAGAGCTAACATCAGACAGTGTAGGGGGAGAGGTACCTGGAACGTGAAGTTAAGTGGCTGGAAGTTGCACTCCATATCATCTAACTGGACGAATCGAGACGCATCGATGGAGTTTCCATACACAAAAGATTTTGGGGAAACCACACTGCAGACAGTGACAAAGCAAAACATCAGTCCAATGGCAGACAAAAGCTTATTCATCTGGAGGTATTTAGTTCCACTCACACTATGTAACCTATACGCACTACTTCCTGTGATCATGGGACAGTATTTAGAGGGGAAATTAAATCACTCAGTTCATTCATCTATTTGAATATATATGTTTAGCTGGCGACTACCATCCTGGAAAACCGACAGCATAAAAGAATAAAAAATGTCCCTCATGAACGAAAAGTCCCCCCCCTCCCCCCCGTAATCTTTCATCTCTCCTCTGTGAACATGGGGGACACCGGGGATGGCATTATCAGATGCTCTTCTTCCCTCATAGATGCAGAAGAGCATCAGTGTTTACACACCGGGTTCCTCTTCTCTCTGAAGTGTGTCTGTGATGAGGCACTGCAGATAAATGCTTCACTTTGACAAGTTCCTGCTTGGGAGGAAGGCGTAGGCCCCCCCTGAGAAAGCTTTTCAGTGAAACTGAATATTAACAAGCCCTTTAAGTGGCTCTGATACTGAGATCTACAAGGGTACATCTGTGTGCGAGCCATGATTTATTTTCCTAAGAGGAACATCCAGCTGTATTTGCCTGCAAAAAGAGTCATTTATTTATTGAGGGGTTATTTATTTCTCGAAAAGGACGTAATGTGCTTGTCTAGTCCTTACCCGGTTATGGTGGTGTCCACCTCATGCACCAGGGGGATCGATATGTCTAGAGTGTTGTCGAAGAGTGTGCTCTCGTGCTCCGGATTTGCACTGCAACAAGCAAAACAACGATATTCAACCAGGCAGCTATTCCGTGCGACAGAAGTTAGTTTAAGTGTATTCTTTCTGTACAGTACATCTCCTGTAATCATGGTACCCTACAATTATTTTCCGGTTTCAACCGTACATCAAAATGAAAGTGCTGTATACATTGTGACACTTGACAGGGTAGCTTAGGATGCTGTTCGACTGAAAAAGGTATATTATACATTCATGGGTGAACCCGAGCCAAGAATGCTTTAAGGCAGTTCAGTGCCAGTGGAGACGTTTGACAGAGTGAAAGCTAGCCGTCAGCGTGTAATATAAAGTTATGAGTAAAGAAAACACATCTGGCCAGCATTACCTTCCAATCCAGACCTTTAAAAACAATGAGTGCTTATGACTAGGCTTCCTTGTTATGGCAAAACAGAGTCCATGGGTGATTTTGAAATGTGCTCCACACATAAAATGTGTTATTATTACTATAACTGTGGAACAGAATTACCCATTCAGGTATTACTGAGACATGTCATCAGCATTGAGTCATCCTGCAGGGGAAGGGGAAGGTTATACATGTGTGTATATGTAGTGTTTCACATAACAAAGGGAGGCAAAACATACCTCCTTGTGTGAACTAAAAACTGCAAGGTCTCACTTTCTCCCGAGAGGTGACTTGTGTCAAAAAGCACGGCAAGGTGATACTGGAAGAAAAAAAAGAAAAAGAACATTTCAGAAAAAAATGAAATGAATTTGACCGATTCCCCCGAAAGAGGACTTCAGTTACACTCACACTCACACTCACACTCACACTCACACTCACACTCACACACGCTTATCACACTTCAAATGCAGTCACACTCACAGGCGCTAAAAACACAAGATAACTCAAGACTATAGCACAACTATAGACATTTTAGTCTACTTGTGTAAGTATACAACAGGCCAGTCGTCACAGAGGGCATAAGGAGACATTAGTCCACACATAAGTCCTCAGGCGCGCTAGTGTGCACTAGGTAGTGTGCACTAGGTAGTGCGCACTAGATAGTGTGCACTAGTTAGTGACCACTAGGTAGTGTGAACTAGATAGTGTGCACTAGTTAGTGTGCACTAGGTAGTGTGCACTAGTTAGTGTGCACTAGATAGTGTGCACTAGCTAGTGTGCAGTAGCGCCGGAGGCACTGTGTCTGCCTACCTTGGTCTGGGCCCTCATGAAGGGAAATCCCACACTGCACTTGAGGAAGTCCAACTCAACGAGTCCACAGGAAATGCCCTTCTCTTCCTGGAGGAGAAACAGACACAGGGAGGACCGGAGACGCAGAGTGAGAGTGCGGTTGGGGAAGTGTTTGTGTGTGTGTGTGTGTGTGTGTTTGTGTGTGTGTGTGTAGGGGGGTGGAGTGGGGGGGTGAGGAGCGGATTAAGGAGCGCAGAGACAGGATTGCCACACTAGACAGAAAACAGAACCCTTTGTGTGTGTATGTGTGTGTGTGTGTTTGTGTGTTTGTGGCAGAGAACAG
>NC_137910.1:9088352-9108352 GCF_963457725.1 Sprattus sprattus | reverse complement strand
CTCTGCTCTTTAATTGCCCCCTGGGCACGGAGCGCCTCAACAACTGCTCCTCACACGCCCACTGCCTGACACACATCAGCCAGCGCCAGCGAGGCAGGTCGGCGTGCCACTGAAGGCAGCCATTGTGTGGCTCTATGGGCCGTAAAGACGACGCTTCCTGCCATTGTAAGCCTTCCAGGGCGCTCCAGGGGCATTTATCGGCAGCGTGTGAGCTGATGGCAGGATGCCGTTTCTGTAACTCGCCCGCAGAGCAGCAGACTACAGAACGGCCAGATCCGGCTGGGATCCGGTTGAGATCCGGTTGGGATCCGGCCCGGAAAAGTGTAGGATCAGTCGCTCTCTGGACAGTGTCCTCTTGTGAGACTAACGGACTCTTCCAGAAAACAAAGTTAATGACTGCCCAACCCAGCAGAGCATCAAAATCCATGACAAGAACGAGAAGAAGAAAAGTATAACAAGATTCAAAGAAAAAAAAGTGTCCATCCCTGGTAGCCTCTCTAAAGTTTGAATAAATCCATTAGCACCTGCCGGCTAGCTAGAGATGCATGAGAGCGTGGGGGACGGCTTAATCGCTTGATGAATGTCTTCATCTCCCAAACACACATCCAAGACTCTGACCTCATCGAGAATGGCACTATCAGAAGAAAGCTGGCGCAACTAAGAATACGGAACAGACATAACTGATTAACCTCCTCATGAGACCAGAACCAGCTTTCAGAGAAGAAGGAGTGAGAGAGAAATGAATCAGCCCTTTAATGATCAATGTATGCACGCGTTCGAAAATAGCCCTGCTTTCTCATTGGTTCCTCTCCACTCCCTACGGTGAAGAGAATCAGAAGGTGGTGATGTAATGGGCTGGTTTGAGTTTGTTACTTTGTGATTAGTCCCTTCCCCTCCCAGACCCTTCGTCTTTATTGCACCGACTGTATCCTTCAGTGACGCACACACACATACACACACACACGAGCCAAAACGGTTCAAACTCGGAACCCAGCTTTGATCTCACGCACTTGTTTGCATATCTGGAAAACAAGATGGCAGTATCCCAACACCTCTCTTTCTCTCTCTCTCTCTCTCTTTCTTTCTCTCTCTCTCTCTCTCTCTCTCTCTCTCTCTCTCTCTCTCTCTCTCCCTCCAACCCTCCTTATCCCACTCTCTCTCTCTCCCTCTCTGTCTTCCCCTCTCCCCCCCGCCCTCTCACATTGTGCCCGGGGGTGGGAGAGGGAGATGAGGTCAGCTCATGAGGACTCCATGCTCCATGCTCCAGCTGCCTCACGCCTGGAAGGGCGACCCTTAGCAGCGCACTAGAACACTCTTCTCACAGAGTGACTCAGTGCCACTGATTCAAGGGCTATTAAATGAACTGAGCTCACAGAGATACAACCGTGTGTACATACACATACACACATACACACGTACACACGTACACACACGTACACACGTACACACTTACACGCACACACACACAGACACACACACACACACACGCACGCACACACTCACACACACACACAGACACACAGGCGCACACACACACACAAACACACAAAACTTAAGAGTTGGACATGGGAAATGCGTTCAACAAACTCCAATCACTATTAAGAGTGTGTATGCAAGTAAGTATTTCCTTATATGGGCAACAAATGCTTGGTTTGGAGCCCTAATATGTGTCAGTGTTGCCCAGTATGTTGGAACGTGTGTGTATGTGTGTGTGTGTGTGTGTGTGTGTGTCTGTTCACAAGCTCGGAGTACATTCTTTCATTAGGGTTCACAGTATATTGACTCATAATAGCTAAACAATGGATTGAAATAGAGCAATTACCTCCACAAAATCAGTTGGATCCAGGATTTCAAATTGAAATGTTTCACACAAAAAAAAACACAACCACGATGAAACAACATGACTCAGAGATGTGCTACACTGCTGTGGTCAAATGACAGCCTGCGGATTCTGTGGTATGAAATTATGACCGCTGGATTTCCACCTCCTGACAACAGGACTAGAGACATATCACACCTGCGTGTAAGCCCCATCATATACTACACCTGACACGCTCATACTGGAACCAGCTGGCACCCTGGTCTGTTTTTCTCATTGAGTCCTGAGGTGACCCAAATGGCTAATGGACTGCATTTCTATAGTGCTTTTCTACTCATGGAGCACATAAAGCGCTTTACAGAAGAACGCCTCAGACATTGACGGCAGAGGCTGCTATCTAAGATCCCAACCTGCACATCGGGAGTGGTTGGTGATTCAGTGCCTGGCTCAAGGACACTTTTACACTTGGTGAGAAGTCGAGGCTCCAACTAGCAACCGTCTGATCGCTAAATGACTCCTCTACCTCCTTTACCCAACTCAACCTGACCTCTAAACTAAAACATTAACTCTAAACTAAAAGGTTAACTTTAAATCTAATAGGTTAACTCTCAACTAAAAGGTAAACTATACATTTAAAAAAGTAAACTCTTAACTAAGAGATTAACTCTAAACTAAAAGATTAACTCTAAACTAATAGTTTAACTCTAATACTAAACTCCAACCAGTGGGCCTTTTCAAAAAGAAGTCTTCAAACCTCCAAAGGGCCTTTGCCTTGGCTTCCATGTTAGTTTAAAAGACTTATGCCAAGGGATGAACTTACTCTGAACCTAAATTAAAACACTGTCAACATTATTATCGGACTTTTTAAATAAACTCTAACAGTACATGACCTTGCGAGGGGGCCAGCTCTAAAATCAGAAATGTCAGAGTGCTTGAGAAACAGTTACTCTTTAGATGTGGCCAGAACCAGTTACTCTTAACCCTAACCCTAACCCTAACCGAACCATGGTAATATGGGTCTTTGACACTTCCCTATTTCTGGGCCTGCATCACTTGATCACATAGTTTCCGATTGCTCTGCTAATTCCCCTGGGAGGTCAGTTATATTTACTCCCATGAGAATGGTCCCATATTGCAAAGGTTCAGCGGCTTGAAGACGTGTGCCTTTTGTGTCAGGATGTAGGGAGTAGGGTGCCTTTTGTGTCAGGATGTAGGGAGTAGGGGAGCTTTTGGGAGGGGAGGCCTATCTGCTAGCCTGGCAGGAAACCTGTTCCATCTGTGTTATATCCCTCTCCCATGCCTACACAACACCCCCACGGACACGTGCCCAGATATACACGCTTACCCCCCCCACACACACACAATTCATACATACAGTACACACACACACATACACACACATAGACAAGCACAGATACGTGAGCTAGCTTGCACAAACAAACACACACACACACACACAACACACTGCCCCCACAACCCCCTGACAAGATCCAAACCCCCTCTAGACTTGAGTCCCAGCCAACTCTGACAGAACTCCCAGCCGGCTGACCAGAACTGAACTGCCTGACCAGGCAGACAGACAGTTCGCAGTGAAGAGGGTTCATAAGAGCCGCGTGTTGACCCATCCAGCTTGTGAGACACCCATAACTCAACAATTAAGGGCAGAAGGCAGATGGATGAGTCGCTCACTGGAACCATGTCCACAGAAAACAGAAATTACAGTAAACGTTTTTTATGTGTGCTCATATACACACACACACACACAGGGTAACAGGCATCCAGCCTCAGACCCTCCTGCTGGGCTTAGAACACAGCTGGGGTTTATAAGGGGGCCGTGGAGGTGCTGTGCCTCCCTGGTGTAAATTGGCCGTTTGTTCGTTCTCTATTGGCAAGCCTGTCAACAAATGTAGGGCTTTTTGACTAAGCTTTTGGAGATTTGTTGTTCCAACGTGCACAAAGCATTCAACAAACATTGGGTTTAAACTCATGCCAAGACATACATACTTTAAAATGCCTCAGTCTTCAAATAGCACCCAGATATCTACACAGACGTGACCTTTTTGGGGTGTATCACAGGTCGAGGTAATCCATTTCACGTTGTCCAACAGAGAAATCGTATAGTTTTGCCCTTCAGTTATTTTATCTCTGCTTTTCTTTCTCACACGCTTGGCAGTTTCCTCTTATAAACACTTAACATTGGATCTGCCTGTGGGCAACGGTTATTGAAATGCTTTCCATAGCGGCGAGAGAGACCACACAGTCTCCATATCCCCGGGGACGCAGTTGTGTAGTGGGGAGCCCATCATTAGGAGAAGGCACACGCAGAGACGCTGCAGGAGGGGGGGGTGGTAATTGGGAGAAAGCGTGCAGGGCTATATTGCCACAGCACATGGAATGCCATTTCATTCCCAGAATTCCGACCTAGTGCCCCCCGTCATCCTACTCCCTGTTCCCTGGACTACTCCATGATGTTACCTTATCCGGCTGGGTTGTGGGAGTCACCGTGAGGACACGTGCAACTCTTTGCTCTCCCTCTTCCTCCCTCCCTCTGTCACTCTCTCACCCTCCTTTTATCTCTCTTTCATTCTCTCTGCACCAAAGCCAAACAGCGTCGGAGTGAAAAAACGCAAAGGAGGGAGATGGAGGATTCGGATCAGGTCCTTTTATGGAAGCAGCCTTGACTGAGGTCTGCGTGTGTGCGGTTGTGTGTGAGTGTGTGTGTGTGTGTGTGAGTGTGTTTTTTTTGGGGGGGGGGGGGGGGGGGGGGCGTATGGTGGGTGTATGGCTTCAATCAAGCCCCTTAAGCTTTCAACACAAGCCAGGACCCTGTGTTAGCAGGAGGTGCAGAGCGGTCTTGTGACCTTTCAGCTTGGTTCCTGATGAGCAGCACCTTTGTGTCCCTGCGACACCCAGCCAGCTACCGCCACCGTCACGTCACACATGCTCCCCCTCAGACACCCCGGGCAGCTACCGTCAGACAGGCTCCCGTCACACTGGCTAGTCACACTGGCTCCCATCACACTGGCTACAGAGGGATTGTGTCTTAACTACTGCGAGTGATCGTGTCTTAACTACTGCAAATGATCGAGTCTTAACTACTGCGAGTGATCGTGTCTTAACTACTGCAAGTGTCTTAACTACTGCGAGTGATCGTGTCTTAACTTCTGCAAGTGATCGTGTCTTAACTTAATTTCTGCGAGAGATCGTGACTTAACTACTGCGAGCGATCGTATCTTGACTACTGCGAGTGATCGTGTCTTAACTACTGCGAGTGATCGTGTCTTATCTCAAGCCACCCATACAGCCCCTATGAAAAGCCTGTTACAGAGAAGAGAGTGGAAAAACAGTGATGCTGAGTGTGAGGTGGGCTCCTGGCGTGGGAGGAGTGCTGCTGTGATGTGGAAGGGAGGCTCATACCTCTGCAAACAATAGGACCGCTTTTGTTCCACAGAGTACATAGAGGTCAAGCATCCTAAATCTTTTAAGATTATTAGTCATCCTTACCCATTTAGAAGAGGGAGAAAAACAGTAAACGCCACTATATGCGTTGCATGGATACCTTGCTGAATGGAAAAAATAATGTTATACAATGACATGCGGTATTCTAACTCTCATTAGTAAGAGCAATGAAAAAGCCCTAATTATCTCCACGGTTATCCTCTCACTTTGGACATGGCAACATATGGGTCTTGTTTGCTGAAGTTTTGTTTTGGCCAAACAACAACAACAACACATCAACACCACCCCAGTTGTTTTAGGGCTTCCCTGCTGCACTTCCTGACCATCTAGATAATGTCATGCTGTGCACAAACAGGAAACTGTTCATTTCCACTCCCTCTGCATTTAAAAGCGCAGATGCTGCCAAATCCTCTTAGCAACCAAGACACATTCTGTTGATATACACAAGATATCACTAGGCAGGATATTGGAGGTCTCAATACCAAAGATAGTATCTAAAAACTACAGCACTCTGGAGGCAAGGATACCAAACCATGGAGTTCCATCGGTGTAGAGCACTACAGACTAAGACTGCATTAGCATATACCGTGGATCCGCATGAGGTTCCGAATCACAGTTGGATTTCCTTAAAAAGTGCTTTTCGTATTTCTCTCGCCTGTTTGTAATGGCACCAAGCCTACTTCAGTGAAAATTATGTTGGTAACGGTACACTTTAAAGTCAGAGACGCTGAGACCCGGGATGGGCCGAGCACCTGGGCAATCTTTTAAAGCGGACTGGGGATATCCATCAGGGAGAGGTAGTGGATAAGTGGACTGGGGATATCCATCAGGGAGAGGTAGTGGATAAGTGGACTGGGGATATCCTTCAGGGAGAGGTAGTGGGTAACTTTACATGTCATGCACGATAAGGCCAGTGGTGATATCATGCTGGGCCCCATGTCAGCTTGGGTCAGTCCCATCCTGGTCACTCAGAACTGGGTCCAGATGCTTCCTGTGGTTGATGACATCACTGGTCAAAAACGAGGGCATCTGACCCCCCCACACCCCACGCCCCACACTCCTCACATTATTCCCGTCTCCATTGTGCATAGATTCTCCTTCCATGCTATTTTTCATCAGGCCTAACCTGAGTAATGAAATCACCTTTCAGCAGAAGGCTTGGGATCCCATTAACGCTAGCCCTGACTGTGGATGTGTGCTTGACCTCTCCTGTGTGGAGCGCCGCCGCTTGGTCACACATACAGGAAACAGACTGTTGACCGTGAGGCTACAATAGCAAGAGATACATTTCCAACAACAACTGTGAGGCCGATAAGCGGAGAGCACAGGCACCGGGCTGTGTGTGTGTGTGAGTGTGTGTGTGTGTGTGTGTGTGTGTGTGTGTGTGTGTGTGTGTTCGTGCTGACTGTGTTTTCAGACGGCCCCCTTTCTTTGTTGTGAGAGGCCAGGTGGAACACACAGCCAGAGATTAGGCTCTGTTATCAGACGGGCCAGGATAGCGGCCCTGGGGCACAGTGGCCTGGTGTGTGGATGAGGAGACAGACTCCAGCCAAGAGAGACTCCAGCCCAGAGAGACTCCAGCCCAGAGAGACTCCAGCCCAGAGAGACTCAAGCCTAGAGGTACTCCAGCCCAGAGAGACTCCAGCCCAGAGAGACTCAAGCCTAGAGGTACTCCAGCCCAGAGAGACTCCAGCCCAGAGAGACTCAAGAGAGACTCCAGCCTAGAGAGACTCCAGCCCAGAGAGACTCCAGCCCAGAGAGACTCCAGCCCAGAGAGACACAGCTCCCATGCAGCCCAGAGAGACTCAAGAGCGACTCCAGCCAAGAGAGACTCAAGACTAGAGAGACTCCAGCCCAGAGAGACTCAAGACTAGAGAGACTCCAGCCCAGAGAGACTTAGCTCCCATGCAGCCCTGCCTCTACCACCCAACAAGCAGATGGTTTCATTCTAAGTGACTTCCAGTCGCCCAAACACCGGGACCCTGAAGTGTTAATAAAAATAGAAACATGGGTTTGCCAGTAGTCAGGCTACAGTAAGGTACAGCGTGGTAAATACGTGAGTGCGGTTCCTTTCCCATGCCTTCATGGATATTATTAGGTCCTGCAGAGTTCCTGCTCACAAACTTAAAAAAAGATTTCACACTGGCCAGAGAGAGGTGACGGCCAGAGCAATGCCCGTCTCCAAGAGGATATTATTAGCAGTCATGCACCCACTGAGTGCTGCTTCCGCATCTGCTTTCCTATGAAGCCCATTCAGGACCTAACGGCTCTTCAAACAGGATTCCAGGCGAAGTGAAGGAGGCTTTCTCACAAACCCTCGCTGTGCATGTAAAGCAGAGAGGGTTGTCCTATAGGTAAAGCAGAGAGGGGTGTCCTATAGGTAAAGCAGAGAGGGGTGTCCTATAGGTAAAGCAGAGAGGGGTGTCCTATAGGTAAAGCAGAGAGGGGTGTCCTATAGGTAAAGCATAGAGCGTTGTCCTATAGGACAAACCCAAGCCTGGAGGAGGCCTCTGAGAGTGATCCGTGCAGACTGTGCACTTTATCTGGGATCAATCTTATTTGCTTTCTCAGACCTGAGGATCCATTCAATTTTTCCACCGTATTTACTCTGGGATGGTTGCCTCTTTGCGTCAGAAATATTTTTCCGTCCCGTTTGCTATAAATAGGTGGCAGAGTGGCCAGTGTGTTTAACAGGGGACAGCTGGATATGATTACCTTCCTACCATCCATTGTGTATCGGCTTTCTTGGCCTGAGGTAAATGAAACCGGCGCAACGGCACCTAGGGAATGCTGCTTGTGTGGTGAACTGCACCGGGGGCAAAGTAATGGAGGCGTTGTGGCGGTCCGTGGCGGCGTCTCTGGGAGACTGCACTCGTAGAGTTTGACAAAGAACGGTTTGGTGTCTCCATAACCTAATTTTGTGGGTCATTGAGCTGCCATCACACCGCAATTTTTTGATATATTTTGGAAAAACTTTCATGTTGAATAATAGAGTAAGCGGTAAAAGGTCACGGGGTGAAAAGTTGTGAGGCAAAGTAAATGTTTTCAAATGCCTGCGCTAAAACAAACAGGCACTCTACATATCCAAACAGAATATTCTAAGTATGGCACCTCTAAAAAACTAGGTCAGCGCTAGGATAAGAGTCACTGTTAGAGAGGACATTTCTATTAGGATCAGAGTCACTGTTAGAAAAAGGACATTTCTATTAGGATCAGAGTCACTGTTAGAAAAAGGACATTTCTATTATGATCAGAGTCACTGATGTGTGCGCGTGATAGATCTCTGGCACCAGTTAACCACAGATTCAAGCATGGCTCCTATATCTCACTACAAGATCATCGCTCCACACCTACTTTACTGAACATGTAGGTCTACCACCCATCTCAGTCCACAGGGGTACACTGCACAGCTGCAGCCGAGGGCAGGGCAGGGCAGATAGCTGGAGTTTAATGGCGCCCTAAATATCCAGGGCGCCAGTTCTGAGGTCAGTCACACAGACCTGATGGAGATGTGGAGAGTGGTGACAAGCGCTCCAGGGAAACGGCCCAAGATAAATGTGCAACTGTTCACAGGCATGGGGCTGTGCACCCTAATTTGGAGTCGGCCTTTCAGCATTCAGACGTACCTCATGGATGGCTGCTTGAGGTGGTTTCTGATGCACAGATAGGCTAGGCGGTGAATGGGCCTATTATGAACACATACGTGTAATTGTGTATACGATAGTAAAGCAGCTGTGCGATGAGGCCGTTGAATAATTAACGACTGCTGGCACGGTGACGAAAAGCTGTTTACATAAGCTCGAGCACGTGCTACACCCGGGAATAAACGGTTTTGTATATGTTACTGCGCAATTATGCTTACTTTTTATGACGGAACATATCAACAAGGCTTAAGCTCTAGGCCAGTGGATGAGGCCTGTGCTACTTTCGGCATGGACTGCTTTCCAGGCTGACACATTTATAGCAAACTGTTAACAAGTGAAACCTGGGTGGTTTCAGATAACTCTCCACCTCTGCATGCCTTTCCAAAACTAGTCAGGGTATGCATGGCTTTTACCCGAACATTACTTCATGTTTAGCTTCTTATTTAGCGAAGGCTAGCAGAGTGGCCTGATTACCGCCACGTGCTGTGAAGTCTGTGTGTAATGTCCCACCACTGGGCATAGTGGTTGTGAAGGAGGTGAAATTGATAGTTGAGTAGCCATTGTGCAGGTCAGGAGTCCCCCGGTGAGGAAGGCTGCAGAAATCGGGCTGATTCAGAATAAAATATCCAGCCGTCTAAAGGTGTAATGCTTCTCAAACGAGCTACTCTTCTAACGGCACAGCCTCTCGTGATCAGAGGGAACAATAAATACAAAATTTAAAGTGCCAACTGCCCCAGATGATTACACATACACAGAGGTTGAGATGTTAAGGAATGACAGTAACATAAGCTTCCCCAGGTCTGGCCTCTACACATGGAACTTCCTGGCTTCTGGTGATTATCCCTAAGAATGTCAAACATTCATCATGCAGATGAAAAAGATTGTTTTTCTCCTTTAATCTGAGGTAAGAGAGTTCGTAGTAAGCCATTTATTTGGCTAAAAATAACCAAACAAGAACATCTGGAGGAGCGGTATGCTGTTCTATTCTCCTTGCCAATAGAAACATGTTTCCAACGATCAACATGAAAAAGTTACATAATATCTGACATTTTCACCAAAAAATGCTACAACTGTAGGAGTACAGGTTTTCACTGTGTATTGTTCATCACTGCTCATAGTTAGCGCTAAAGTTAGTGCAGATTAGTTTTAACTTGGCTGAAAATCTGTGATTTCAGTACTCTTTTCCTCCCATTATCACTAGGTGCTAAAACAAACATTCATCTGTTGCCTTTTCAGGGCTTAAAAAAGACCTCACTAAACATACCAACTGCTCATGACCACATGTGCACTAATTCCATTTCAATACGGAGCTTTCCAGATTAAAGAGCAGAATACCACGGATTTACCGGTTTAAACAGTTGGCCAACGCATCGACCACTAGAGACTACTATCGACCACTATTTTTTAATAAGTTAATTTAATTTGTACCATCTCTGAGCTCTCATAGTAGACTTCCTCTAAGTTATGATTACAATAATAATTGCAGAAACAATTACAGGCTTGTACAACGTGAAGCCTGGTTTACTGGGTCTAATCTGATTTCTGGGTTCATTACCATCACATACTGTACAGCTGTTAAAGTTACAGGAGTGAAGTTACTCTTTGACATAATCGTTCTTTCCCTCCCGCTGCTATCCTGAGCTGCAGTGTTCTCCTCCGGAACAAGGTCAGCGTGAGGACTGACCATGCGCTCACGTGTCAGTGTGAGGGCAGTCGACCAAACCCCCAGCCACTTTTCCATCACCGGAGCCAAGGCCCGAGCGCAGAGCCCGTTGACACAACATAAGCTCACAAACCCGCTGTGACGTGAGCTTCCATAGTGGGGTTCGCTGTTTTCACAGCACGATTTGAGGGGAGGGGAATAGAGGTAGGGGAGGGGGCCTACACACGCACACACACACACACACAGAAACACACACACACACACACACGCACACACACACTCAGAAACACACACACACACACACACACACACACACACACACACACACACACAGAAACACACACACACACACACACACACACACACACACCCACACAGAAACACACACACACAGAAACACACACACACAGAAACACACACACACACACACCAGCCCCTGAGAGAATCCACTGGAGCGCCAGCTGCTTTCCATTAGCATACCTCCACAGGCGAATAGGAGGCCTCGTTCATGTGGGCAGACACTCAAGCTAGATAAATGGCTGGATTGGCCAAGGCAGACGTCCCCGTCCCCCCCCCCACCCGCACCCCCGAGATGGTGGACAAATCAGGTTTGATGATAGTCATTTTACTTCTTTTCAGTGACACAAGCAATTATGTTACTTACAGGCACACACGGGTGTTTGAGTCCAAGTCAGCACATTTAAGGAAAGGGCACGAATCACGATTGAAGACATTATGATGTTGAGTCTCTAGAAATAAAAGCCCCTACTCAGGAACCCCCACTCCGACCTCTGCTTTGGGAAGATCGAGAAACTAAAAGCCTAGCTCGCCATGGATGGTGATGATTTTGCAAAAAAAAATAACTAGAAAATTCTGGAAGCACTTACTTATGTCTTCACCTTTTCTGAAGCCTTCTCAAAGCCCTTTACCACCAACAGCATGAGTACAAAGAACCACGCAAACAGTGTGGTTTAGTGGAGCGTTAACCTCAGCTTCAGTGTGAGTTAGCGGAGCGCGTGTGTAGCCAAACATGCTGTGCAATGCCAGTAATTGTATGTCGCTAGTGAAGCCAGCTAACACAGACGTAGCATATTTGCTCCTCAATCAACGCAATAAATGGATGGTAATCTATAATCTAAATCCAACAATAACCATGTCTGGCCTGGCCAGACTAAACACGCCCACAGACACCTCATGGCCATGACTGCTGGTTCCACACACACTTCAAACAAAGCAATTTTGCCAACTCAAACAGCATCTCGACTCAAACTGAAATTGCACGAAATGAAAGAATCTTTCACTAAGAGGCGGCACATGGGTGAGGGAGCTACAGTGCATTCAGAGAGTAGACAGAGCGCTTCACTTTTTCCACATTTTGTAATGTTGCAGCCTTATGTAGAAATAATTTATTTATAAAGACGTATTTTTCCCTCATCAATCTTCACTCAATAGCCCATAATGGCAAAGCCAAATCTGTGTTTTTATGATTTTTTGCTAATTGAAAAAAAAAAAAATATAATAATTGAAATATCACATTTTTTACACAGTGACATAAGTATAGACCTTTTACTCAGTACTTAGTTGAAGCATCTTTGACAATGATTACAGCTTCTAGTCTTCGTGGGCATGATGCGATAAGCTTTGCACATCTGGATTTGGGGATTTTCTGCAATTCTCCTCTGCAGACCCATTCTGTCTGGTTGGATAGGACTGTTGGTGTACAGCCAGGTCTGTTCTTCAGGTTTTAAGGGCTCTCCAGAGATGTTTGTTTGGGTTCCAGTCAGGGCTCTGCCTGGCCCACTCAAGGGCATCAGGGCTCTGCCTGGCCCACTCAAGGACATTAAAGAAGTTGTCCCTAAGCCACTCCTGCGTGGTCTTGGCTGTGTGTTTAGGGTCACTGTACTGTTGGAAGGTTCACCTTCGGGCCCAGTCTAAGTTCCTGAGCACTCTGGACCAGGTTTTTATTTAATTTGAGGATATCTCGGTGCTTTCCCTCAACCCTGACCAGTCACCCAGTGCTTGCAATTGAAAAACACCCCCACAGTATGATGCTAGCACCAGCATGCTTCTCTGTTAGGGTTGTATTGGGCAAGTGATTGGTGGTACCAGCATGCTACTCGGTTAGGGTGGTATTGGGCAGGTGATGAGTGGCGCCTGGTTTCCTCCAGACATGACGCTTAGGATTGAGGCCAAACTGTTCAATCTTGGTTTCATCAGACCAGATAATGTTGTTTCTCAGTCTTTAGGTGCTTTTCCAGCAAACTCCGAGCAGGCTACGTTACGGAGAAGCTCCCATCTGACCATAAAGCCCAGATGAGTGGAGTGTTGCAGTGATGGTTGTCCTTCTGGAAGTTTCTCCCATCTCCACACAGGATCTCTGGAGCTCAGCCAGAGTGGTCATCGGGTTCTTGGTCACCTCTCTTCCCAAGGCCCTTCCTGAAGAGTCCCAGTTGTTCCAAACGTCTATTTAAGAGTTATGGAGGTCACTGAGCTCATATGAACCTTGCATGCAGCAGACATTATTTTGAAGCCTTCCTCAAATTTGTACATGGACCGAATTCTGTCTCCTTCCACTTCATAGCTCTGATTACCTATGTTTATATTCATATAATATTAATAACTATGTTAAGATATTTCAGATTATCCTTTTTTAATACATTTGCCAAAAATTCTAAAGTCCTTGTTTGGCTTTTTCATTGTAGGGTAGGGTATTGAGTGGAGACTGATGAGGAAAGAAATGAACTTAAACGATTTTAGCATAAGGCTGCAATATAACAAAATTTGGGGAACGCAAAAGGGTCTGGATCCTTTCTGAATTCACTGTATGCAGTGGTCCCCCATAGAGCCCATGGAGAAGGTCTGTTGACTTAATGTCTATTCACACAGCTTAGTACGGTTAGAAGAGTGATTTAATGTCTATTCACACAGCCTCGTACGGTTAGAAGAGTGATTTAATGTCTATTCACACAGCCTCGTACGGTAAGAAAAGTGAGTTCCCTCCATTCTCACCCCCCAGGTTCCCCTCGGTTACGTGTCAATCTACTGTCCCTTGGCTCGCATGTTTCAATGCTGCTAGTCACTTGTTTATTTGAGTTTTAGACTAAGTCGCTTTGCATACACCCATCTTTCACTACCTTTTCCAGTGTGAACTGAACCCCAGAGGAATGGTATTGGTGGGTGTGCTAGAATCTTGAGTAAGAGCTATAGGAATTGTTTGCTGTGCCCCCCCTCCCCCTCCCCCAACCCCCTCAACCGACCTCTTCAATTAAACCCCAAAATACCACAAATACCAGGGGCAACCGCAGGCACATTAGGTTTGTTTTGGTCTTTGCCTTTAAGCGCAGAGTTTCCTCTTGCCTTTGCCCCTCAGCTGTCCTCCTTTGGTGCATTTTCACTCTCATTACGCCAAAACCAGGAAGCAAGAATGAGCTTTGGGAAAAGTTCTGCACAAATTCAAAACACGTTGGATCCCGGCGTGTGGTTGTATGAGACTGCCTGCGCAGAGCACACTATTTGGATCTGGGAGTTTGATTGTATGAGACTGCCTGCGCAGTGCACACTACGGCCTGGAGATGATTAATATGCCTTCTTTATTCACTTGGAAGTGTGTTTATCCCATTCACACATTAGAGTTTGCCCAGGGATGCCAACTATGCGGGCGACACCAGATCTTAACAGTAGTCCGCGGGCCCACACAGATACATCCAAGCCATTAGAGCACTCAGTTATGACTCCTATACAAAACATCTTACACACTTAGATAAATCACTCGCACGTAAACACTGACTAGTCATCTGCACAACTGCAGCTTCTACAGCTCAGTAAATACTATAGGCACAGCACGACTCTTCTTCTCAAGTAAACTCCAGAGATGATGTCGAGAGTCACTCGGTGAGGGAGAATTTAGTAAATAAACAGCCAATTCAGTTTGTTTAGCGTCTGGTCAGTGCACTCTTTTACGATTCAGAGGATAGACAACCTGCACAGCCTCAGTCGCCTCTGTTACACACATGCCACAGAACAACAGACAGCTTCAGTAGCCTCTGTTTCACCGCGCCATGGAACAACAGACAGCTTCAGTAGCCTCTGTTTCACCGCGCCATGGAACAACAGACAGCTTCAGTAGCGTCTGTTTCATGGGCGCCATGGAACAACAGACAGCTTCAGTAGCGTCTGTTTCATGGGCGCCATGGAACAACAGACAGCTTCAGTAGCCTCTGTTTCACCGCGCCATGGAACAACAGACAGCTTCAGTAGCCTCTGTTTCACCGCGCCATGGAACAACAGACAGCTTCAGTAGCGTCTGTTTCATGGGCGCCATGGAACAACAGACAGCCTCAGTAGGGCTGTTTCCCAAGCATTAAACTACATGTGCTTCTGACACCTGGTAGGTACTTAAATGTCACAACAACTTCTGTTCGCCCAACTGAGCCTCCATTATGCTGCTGACACTCAGGAGAATGTCTCAAGCTGCCTGATTTGCTGCATATCACATTGGTCACACTTAACAACAGTTTGACGTAACTTGTCACCTTCATGTGACAAAGGTGTCTTAATGCATCATAGAATTTGGCAACTCTTAAAACCTGCCACTATCAATGCACTGGTTGTTTTAGAGCGTGAGACTAAAGGCTCTGTTTGACAAAATTCATGTTGTAGCACGTGCTTATGTGTTTGCAAGTGTGTGTGTGTATGTGTTTGCAGGCATGCATGTGTATATGTGTGAGTGTGTGTGTGTGTGTGTGTGTGTGTGTGTGTGTGTGCGTGTGTGTATGTGTGATTGTATGTGTATGTGTGTGTGTGTGTGTGTGTGTGTGTGTGTGTGTGTGTGTGTGTGTGTATGTATGTGTGTGTGTGTTTTTGAAACTAGGTGTACGGTATAAAAACATGTGCCAGCCCTCGCTCTCTCGTTCCACAGTTCCCCCAGTGAGAGGAAAAGCCTGCAGTGGCCAGTAAAGCTGGTCAGTGTGACGGACGGCCTTTGTGTGGGTACTCTTGTGTGTGTGTTTATGTGTGCTTTGTGTGTGTGTGCTTTGTGTGGGTACACATGTGTGTGTGTGTGTGTGTGTGTGTGTGTGTGTGTGTGTGTGTGTGTGTGTGTGTGTGTGTGTGTGTGTGTGTGTGTGTGTGTGTACTCGTGTTAGCAGGAGCTATTAGCTGGCGGCCCTGAGGACATGGCTCCCAAGCTGTGGCTCCTGCTCTCAAATGGGCCAATTAGAACAGACAACAAAAGGGCAACTATGTGCTAACAGTGTGGCCTGACTAAGGGCCTGATCTGTGATAAACCCCTTCACAGTGTGGCCTGAATAAGGACCTGATCTGTGATAAACCCCTTCACAGTGTGGCCTGACTATCTGTGATAAACCCCTTCACAGTGTGGCCTGACTAAGGACCTGATCTGTGATAAACCCCTTGACAGTGTGGCCTGACTATCTGTGATAAACCCCTTGACAGTGTGGCCTGACTATCTGTGATAAACCCCTTCACAGTGTGGCTAGGCGACTCATTAAGGCTCTCCAAGCTACTTACGTCTTCTTGCTTAGGGTGAGGGCGTGAGGGTGTGAGTGTGTGACCTATGCTGGCGTGATTTTACATGGGATCCTTCACACCTCAGGGCTTGCACACCTCAGGGCTTGATGCATTATGTTTGCATGTATATGTTTACATGAACCCACTGCTCATGATACCATTTTGGGCCTATGCTGTGAGAAACAGCCAGAAACTGTACAGCATAGAACGTTTTGACACAGAATGAAACCTTCGCCACTGCAAAAAAAAATGAAAAAATAGCGAGATGGTGCGCACACACACACACACACACACACACACACACACACACACACACACACAGGCTGAAAAACAACACAGCCTGGCCAGACAAACATGGGAAATGTTCAGCAGTTTATGGGGAGCAAAAAAGAGCTTGGCTGTGCAAACAGACACACAACCATCCCTATGGCCAACCTCAGCCTCTGAGCTGAGAGCAGGGCACTGACTTCGAAAAGGACTCTGACCAGACCTGAGGGTCAGACACTTAGCCCATGGACACGAGGACGTTCCCCCGGGCCGCTGCCAGGGCTCGGGTCGGACGGGAGACTCACCCGCACGTAGGCCGTGTAGCGGTGGCACTCCTGCCGGTTGGCGTCCAGGCCGAGAGACTGACTCAGGACGGTGGTCTGCTCTCTGTTGTGTGTGAAGTAGACCCGGGAGGGCTGGACCTTCTGCCGCTTATCCACATCAGCTGTGAGGTTATACAGCAACTCTGAGGAGAGAGAGAGAGAGAGAGAGATGGGGAAAGAGTGGGGGAGGGAAAGAGGGAGAGAGAGAGAGAGGGGGAAAGAGGGGGAGAAGGCGAGTCAGAGAATGGGAGGCCCACAGACAAGTCAGGGGTACAGTAAATGTATTACACACACACACACACAGACACACACACACACACACACACACCCACACACACACACACACACACACACTCACACCCACACACACACACACACACACACACTCACACCCACACACACACACACACACACACAGGACATGACTCATTGGTTCAAATACTAACACATGGGTTTAAACAGAAAGCGTATGTAGACGTTGCTGTTAAAAATAAACCCTTATATCATGAACATTTGGAAATGGTGGCACTCAGTCAAGACTCTGAGTTAACAGGTTTCATTCCCACACTGATAGAGACCCTACACAACACTGGGAGCACATCCAACTAGTCGCCATTTTAACTTAAGCCCTGCTTCCTAATAGTGGACTAGAAGCACTTAGGATCTCTGTTTAAAATGTAGATGTGAAATCATGTGGATGAGGTCAGGGTTGAGCAATGTTTGTGTGGAACACCATTCCAGTGCCAAGGGTTGCTCCGCATCCAGAGAGGGAGAGAGAGAGAGAGAGAGAAAGAGAGAGAGAGGGAGAGAGGGAAAGAGAGAGAGAGAGAGAGAGAGAGAGAAAGAGAGAGAGAAGGAGATAGAGAGAAAGGTAGAGCTAGAGAGGGAGAGGGAGAGAGAGAGAGAGAGAGAGAGAGAAAGAGAAAGAGAGGGAAGGCGATGGAGAGAAAGGGAGAGCGAGAGAGGAAGAGGGAGAGAGAAAGAGAGAGAGAGAGGGAGAAAGAGGGGTAGAGGGAGAAGGAGAGAGAGGGAGAGAAAGCGGGAGAGAAAGAGAGAGAGGGAGAGAGAGAGAAAGAGAGAGAGAGAAGGATAGAGAGGGAGATGGAGAGAGAGAGGGAAGGAGAAAGAGAGAGAGGAAGAGAGATGGAGAGAGGGAGAGGGAGAAAGAGGGAGAGGGAGAGAGAAAGAGGGAGAGAGAGAGAGAGGGAGAATGACAAAAAGAAAAACGTGCAGGTCCAAGGCCTCACAGGGTGTTGTTGCTGGTAGAAGGAACTCTGGGAGGGGCTGCGCTCGGGCCAAAGCACGCTGTTCTGTCCAGCAAACAGCAAAAAAAAAAATGAAAATAAAAAAATGAAAAAGGGCAGCAGTGACCTCACTCCACCGACGGAAGGGCGGGTGTCGCTTCAGCTCGTCACCAGCCTCGAGGTGCTGCAGTTTCCAGCCACCATGCCAAACGGGCGAACAGAGCCGCCCTTATTCCTGCAACTCCATTATGGAACAGACCCCACGCGCCGTCACGCGCCGTCACACCCCCAAGAATAACACCGTCACACCCAGCTCAACCTCGCCCAGCCCCAGCCCCGTGCACAGACACACACTGACCGATAGAAACACGTCTGCACTGAGTGAAATCACTGACCACACCCTCTGGTTGTGGAAAGACCACACCCACTAACTGACCAGTCATAGCTCCGCCCATAGTATGAGGTAATAAGGACATTACATGCTGTGCATATCCTATGTGTTAAACAAGTTCTGCAACTGGAAACAAATTCTGATTCTGCCCACTGGTTTGAAAGTGAAATCAGACTAGATCTGATTCTGCCCACTGGTTTGAAATTGAAATCAGACTAGATCTGATTCTGCCCACTGGTTTGAAATTGAAATCAGACTAGACTGAAAGTCCTGGCTCATAGCCTGAGGTCCAATTAAACATGGCCGATATGAAGATGGTGTTGCTGAGCGACGACTGATGCATGGCTCTCACCGATCTGCCCAGGAACCTGTTTGCCCCTGAAGAGGAAGCAGGCGGTGACGTTGAAGCAGTTGAGGTGTTGAGGGCCCTCGTGACACTCCGGCACCGTGATGTTGATGGACACAGGCAGGAAGATGGACACCTCCACGGTAATGACGGGCCGGGTCCTGTGGAAGCACAGAGACAGACCGACATCACACGCCATCACACAACAGGGAAATGACAGGTCACATGACTTTTCAACGAGGAACTCCAACAAGGCCAGAGCCCAACAGCAGATGTAGATCTCACTCACCTCAGCAGAACCACGCTGTCTGCCATGAAAGCACCTATCGTCACATCTACGATCAAAACAAACAAACAAAAATGTCACAAGTGATGTCGAGTATCACATCTGTGGGTGAGCAAGGTAGAATTACAATGAGGAAACCTAAATCAGAACAGTAATGTCCAGAGTTACTAAACATCTGGAGCCTGTGTATTCTCCATGCTTTTGAGTTCTTAAAAGGGAACTGGAGCCATGAATGGTCAGGTTGGTTTTATCTTCCTCTTTTCTTTCTTTTTTGTATATCCATGAATGTCCGAGTGTCCCGGAGGAATGCTGTAAACAAAATACCACAATATCACGCGGACAGCTGCTCCCGACAGCAGAATGTGTTAAAAGTTAAAAGGCTCCGGCGAAAAATTAAGACAGCACTTTGCTGTGTCTTCACGTCACGTCGCTAAATAGTTGTTGTTGTTGTTGATGTTGTTCTTAGGATGAAAAACACAGCAAAGAGAAGCAGAGAGGTGCCCCTGTGTGTGAGCCTGTAAGGTGTGTGTGTGTGTGTGTGTGTGTGTGTGTGTGTGTGTGTGTGTGCCCCTGTGTGTGTGTGCCCCTGTGTGTGAGCCTTTACTGTGTCTGGTGGCCCACATATCAAAGCATTCCCTACCAGCTCTGATTTGCATGGGTCTGAGTTTCAAAATGTTTGTGCCTGTCCGTAAATCTGTGCCGCGGGGGCCTGTCGAAGTGTGCCAAACCTGGGTAGCCGTTTCCATCCATGTCCACATTCCCCGAGATGGACTGGCCAAACATCCTCAGGCCGGGGTTAATGCTCTGTCCAGACAGCCTCTGTGGATAATCAATCAAGGTGGCAATCAGACGCATTGATCATAACGTCTACCCGAGCAGGGGTTCATCCATCACTGCCTGGGGCATGACACCAGCGCTCTGACCCCTCTCACACACACACACACACACAAACACCCACACACACACACTCAGTGCTCTGACCCCTCTCACACACATCTGGACCCCCTACTTGAACCCCAACCGTGGGCA
>NC_137910.1:9063352-9085852 GCF_963457725.1 Sprattus sprattus | reverse complement strand
CCTTGCTCTCGAGTGTGCAACACTTGCCAAGAAAAGCCTATGATTGGCTCGAGAAGTGCCAGGAAAATGGCAGGAAGTCTGTGTGCGTGTGTGTATGTGTGCATCCGTGCGTGGATGTAAGTAAGAGAGGGAGAGAGAGAGAAGGAGTGAGAGTAAGAGAGAGGGAGAGTGAGAGAGAGGAGTGAGGGATTGTGTCTGTGAGAGAGAGAGAAAGAGAGAGAGGGAGAGTGAGAGAGATAAGTGAAGGATTGTGTCTGTGAGAGAGAGGGAGAGTGAGAGAGAGAGGAGTGAGGGATTGTGTCTGTGTGAGAGAGAGAAAGAGAGAGAGGGAGAGTGAGAGAGAGAATTGAAGGATTGTGTCTGTGAGAGAGAGGGAGAGTGAGAGAGAGAGGAGTGAGGGATTGTGTCTGTGAGAGAGAGAGAGAGAAAGAGCGAGGGAACTGAAGAAGGGTACATTTCCAAAGGATTCTCACCACCACATAATAATTAAAACAGCATGCCTTCTCAAGTTCACTTTAAACAATTGTGCATACATCGCACCATAATGAGCCGAAAATACATTAAAAAAATCTGTCTTAAAGCCTGTCTCACTGAACATAATGTCTGTCTCACTGAACCTGTCTCACTGAACATAAAGTCTGTCTCACTGAACATAGAGCCTGTCTCACTGAACCTGTCTCACTGAACATAAAGTCTGTCTCACTGAACATAGAGCCTGTCTCACTGAACATAAAGCCCGTCTCACTGAACATAAAGCCCGTCTCACTGAACATAGAGCCCTGACACGGCACAATCTCAGTCCAGTTGCTCCATGACTCTCTTTCACACCAGCGCCTCGGTTACAGCATCACCCAAAAGTGCAATTTATGGAGCAATTTCAGGCTGTGAAAGGCATCAGAGAACGATGCCAGAGAGTTATGCTTTCTCAGGTTATTATTCACTTTGGGTCATTCATCCCTCAAGAGGGGTTTTGGACGTGAGCGTGAGAGACAACCCGACGAGAGATAAAAATGTGATTTTACGGTCCACGGTCCAGATTGATTGAATTTTGCCTTTTTTTTCTGGAATTTCCATGAACAAAATAATGAACACATTTTTTTTTTTCAGATTACGCATCAGGGGAAATTAAAAGGCTCTTTCAGTGATAACACTGACAACTCACTGGAGATGAGAGATGAGCAATCCCCCCCAAGCGAAACATATACAGCAATCAGAAGGAAGACACAAGGGTGTAGCACGTAGCCCGTAGCACGTAGCCCGTAGCACGTAGCACATAGCAAGCCGCTTATGTGACTGTGCTTTCCACACACGACTGCTTATAAACACTGACCTTGGTAACCATCATCATCGATGTCTCCAATGGCAGAAATGCATTCTCCAAAATGGGCATTATAAGCATTGTCCCCGCTTAGGACCGCCGTCTCCTCCATGGCTCCCTGTCGACACAAAGAGATGGTTGGAACTCAAGAGGAGACATATGTAAACGGTAGACCATGGTAGACTGGGAAGACGGGGAATGGTAGACCGTGCAGAGACACTGAATCCAGAACCTCACAAAGAACAGGCCAAACACACAGCGCTACAACAATTGTACACCACTGACGATTAAAGTTCACAACTTTTTTTACATCTCTTGACATACCTACTTACACATACGTAAACACACACACACACACACACAAAAAAGCATACCCACCTCCACCGTCAAACCCCCACATACACATACATAGACACACGCCCACGCACACAAAAACACACTCAACGACTCCCACACTCCCACACACACTCACACCTCCCCCCCACACACAGACTCACATTGCCATGGCTGAGGTAGACGGTGACCTGCCCCTCGTCCCGCTGCTGGCTGTGCATGGGGGCCCCCACCAGCAGGTCTGAGAGCCCGTCCCCGTTCAGATCTACTGCACACAATGAGGAGCCATAGTAAGAGCCCATCTGAAACAGAGCCGAGGCACAGAGCTCTGGGTCAGGTTACACAGCACAGTCACCAGACACAGTCAAGAACCTTCGGACCATTCACTGCCTATCACAGACACACACACACACACACACACACACACACACATACACACACAGACACAGACACAGACACAGACACAGACACAGACACAGACACAGACACAGACACAGACACAGACACAGACACACACACACACACACACACACAGACACACACATGCTCTCTCTCTGAGAACAGAACATTCATCACGTTTATAAAAACACTAACATCAGCCACGCAGAGGGTTATTTACAAACATCATGGGGGATTATGTTATGAGGGAGTTGGCCACTGAAACAGAGGAGTTGGACGGTCAGCGTGGATAGCGCCTCTGCTACAGTTCCTATCTTCAGGCACTTCTTTCCATAAACATATGCTTGATGGAGCTCTCAAAAGAAAACAATTAACTCACTGTCATGCAACAACTACTAAACATACTTTGTCAATGATGCTTCGAGAAAACACAAGCTGACAGTGAATGTTTATGGGATTGAAACACCACTTGGCAGGGTTTTTCCTGCATAAAGAAAATGTAGGCGCGCGCCTAAGCCGTTTTCCCGAACGCCTATGAAAAATCCCGAGCGCCTAAAGGCAAAAAAAAAAGTCTGCGATAAAAAATAAACTGTCATCCAATTCAGCTTAATGGTGTTTTAAGCGCTCACGTTGAATTCAAGCAGCAGCAGCAGATCCCGCCTCCTAACCCCTCAGCCAATTGAACAGAGGCTTCTCCAAGTTTGCCAGACGTTAGTCACTATAATTTTTTTTTTTTGTATAAAGCAGCTAGCAAGCAGTTGCCTACATTATCTTAAAAAAAACAATACTTTGATAGTAGGCTTTAAGTTTTATTTAAGCAGTGTGTGCGTGAACCTATATATCCTATGTGTGATGGTAAGACTAATATTAATGCCATATATACAATAACTGATTTATGAGAGCTATCCAAAGACTGGTGGCTGCCGATTTAGCAGTCAACCTACCTTACTCTGTACGTGTAGATGCTTTACAGGTAGCTGTAAGCCATTAGATGCCTGGGAAATATTTAGTATCTATAAATATCAGCTCACCTTTATCTTTTTAACCAGATTTGTAAACAGGTCGCGATCAACAGGCTCAATAGGTACAATAGGCTACCTTGGTTAAAAATCGAATTGCGGTAGAGTCATGCTAGCATTGCGCTAAATAATTAGGCAGCTAACATTAATAAGTGGTGTTTACATAAAGTCACTTATTGTATATGGCATAAATATTATTCTAAAACACCTTCACTAGTTGTTTTAAGCAGATTTGTGAGCAATTCATCACGTATGCAATGCACGTCAGCGAATATGTTCTGAATAGTATGTTTCAAGTAGGCTACAGCCGAACTCTCGTTCTGTTTTGATCAATAGTAATCAAGTTGATAAGTCTGATCTATACGCAACTGTGAGGTGCGCGAATGGACAGAGCCAATCACTTAATTACTCAACCTGCGGATGCATCCTGACTTCATCAGTCGGCGGTTTTAATATTCATGGCTTTCAATTTATTAAAATATCTGCTATGTTGAGAACTTACACAGGTGTAGGCTATTACTTGATTTGTCTACGCGTTTTAACGAGTACCAGTAGAACGCAAGGCAGACAACAGCATTGGTTTTGAAAGCTCAACTCGTTTGTGTTGCATCTGGAATATAATAATACTGGTGCGGTTGAAAACTGTCGTTCCACTGCGAGGGCCAGCCCGACGTACACGAATACACCTGTACAAATGCACATTAAATTTCCACTCAAAATACTGTCAAAAGTTTGATTATCGATTTCCAACGCAGCCTCCATTGGTGAAAATAATGGTATGTAGGTTTGTATAATAAACATGAATAGTAATAATAGATAAACTTGACTTTCATAATTCGTGTGTTCCATTACTGACCACTGGTTAGTTCTAGATTCTATTGATATAGATTTCAGTAGTTTGCATACCTTGATCTTGAATCTTTAAACCATACATGATAGCACCATGGGGCTTGGACTATTGTCAATATATTAGCCTATCTATTTTAATTTAAAGTGGAAGCAAAATGATAACCTCAAGCATAGCCTCCATTATTTATGAAATGTTAAAAAAAAAAAACATTGATTTCTGCTGATAGGCAACACAGACTGTGCGCAATTTTTTGGGGGGAGCACCGAAGAGCCATTTTGACCCAGGAAAAACCCTGCTTGGATCATGTCTGTTTTGTAAATGCGCAGGCATCACTCTTATTTCTCCCCTGCAGGTAGACACACTTAACCACCTCTAGTCGAGTCTGTTGGCTGTATGCTGAAGCACCTACCATTTTCCCTGAGGCTTGAAAAGTCTTCACCAGTGATGATCCCTCGATTCTAAAAATATACACCTGGGGAAGAGAGGAACAGTGTTGCAAGTCAACTCCTTGTGATGCAATTAGCCCCTCTTGTGTGGACTAATTGAGGCTTAAGGAGCTTCATTTGCACGGAAGGCAAAGGGGACCAGATAAAACCGGTCTTCCTCAACAGTGCCTGGAGCCAACACATCCCACTATACACACAAGAACCACTAACATGAGGCACCGTATGCTCTAGCACAGCCACCATCCCACTATACACACAAGAACCACTTACATGAGGCACCATATGCTGCCACTCAGACTGTCAGAGTACATTTCTAAGCTAAACAAACTTCACTGTATACCTTCCCGCCACCACTGTCCTGGGGGGCACCCGCGGCCACGTCTATGGTGCTGGGGGAGGAGAAGTGGCCAGCAGTCACTGCATACCCTGGGGGAGGAGAGGAGAGGAGAGGAGAGGAGAGGAGAGGAGAGGAGAGGAGAGGAGAGGAGAGGGGAGGAGAGGAGAGGAAAGGAGAGGAGAGGAGAGGACAGGAGAGGAGTCAGACTGAGGGGAGATCAAATGAAGCGCCTGGTTTTGGACACTTCCCCCTTGATGGCAGTGGCCATTTCATGCCTTTGGAGTTTATATTACTATAGTTTATAGTCATACACCACACACCCACTGATGAATATTACTATAGTTTATAGTCGTACACCACACTCCCAGTGCCAAGAGGGTAGCCAGAAAGTGAAGCATACAGAGCCAGAGTATACAAAGGAACCATATAGTTCTGAGATGGTTTGTAGTTTCCTGTTTTTATAACGATGCATTACAAGGTGAAGGTTGAAAGGAACTTCGAAAATTCCTACCTAAATAGCTGTATCTGTGGGAAGTCACGTCATCTTTGTTGAGGTTGTAGAACGTATTGGAAGACACGTTGTACACCTTCACCGTCCCGGTCCAGTAGTACGACCCCGGAGCCCCCATCACCACCAGCTCCTGGGAGAGCACAAGCACTGTTAGCGGGCTGACAGAAAATACCAGGGTTCCACTTTTTTATTAATTTATTCTTTCATTTTTTGACTCAATGCAATCTTTCTCCTGTGAAAAAACATTGGTGGTGGTGGTGTGGCAGGAGGGAGCAGGAGACGTGTGTGAGGTCTTGGTTAACCGACCGCCACAAAAACCATGCTGTGTTATCTTCTGCTAACCAGACGACGAGTGCGAATGCCAGCTGTCCCTTCCTTCCTTTGATCCCTCAAGCATGTCTCTGAACTCTGCAACTCAGCGCTTTGAAGTTTCTCATGTTCACATTTTTTCCCCCCGTAGCTGTTGAACGTCGCAGCGCTGAATGAAACGGAGTGAGTGGCTTTCTAATCCAACTCCGTGGCAGAGTAACGAGGGGGTAAGAATTCAAATCGTGAGTCAAGTCTGGAATCCAGGTCTCTCTGTGTGTGTGTGTGTGTGTGTGTGTGTGTGTGTGTGTGTGTGTGTGTGTGTGTGCGTGTGTAGACACTGGAATCCAGGTCTGTGTGCTTTTCTAATTTCCTCTGCTTGTTTGCAGTGGGAGTTTGAACTCAGGGGAGAAGCGGGTTTGAACTCACCGGGCGCCCGGCTTATGAGCTTATTTGTGCCGTTTGGCATTGTTGTTTGGTGATCACCTAAAACAGATGGATGCCGACCGCAAAAACATTCTCGGGGCTTTCCGGAAAAACAAGAAGAAAGAGGAAAGGAAAAACCTTCTGCGCTCGGGAGGTCATTACGGTCAAGCACGCTCACAATGCAGAGCCAATGACTAAGCTGTCACCCTCGGACACAAGCAGAGGATTTTCTTTGCCGAGAGCCCATCTGGTTTCGATGGACTGGGTCGAGATAGTCATGCGAGTCGCGAGTCAGGGCCAGCGTCTCAGTATGAGAGGGGAGAGTGAACGAGATCTAAGGAATGACCCATGCTGGGCCCTTGCTCCAGGCATGGAGGACAGAGGCTGATTCACCGATTCATACCTGACTGGTTCTACACTGAGCGCTGATATCCTAAACACGTGTTAGTGTGTTAGGAGCTCTCGGAGCTGCGGTAAGGCCTCACAACATCGGTGTTAACTAAAACTAATAAAAACGGAAAAGAAAAAGGAGCTCAGCACCTCGTTTCTCAACAACAAACTGTCAGTCAGCAGCTTCTTCGTTGTGTAATGTGTTATGAGTTCAACATTAATGTTAAGCATGAGTTTTCAATTATCGAAATTATGCGCCCCAAAAAAACATCAAATCTACCTCTCTTTCTGGGTCCCTTATCTTATTCGAGGATCAAATGTGGCATCCATCTACTTTTATTGAGTGGAAGGAATCTGTTTTCCACTGAAAGATGATGACCTTTGGATTGGGCATCACTTCTGTCAGGTATTGTTCTAGTAGCTTCTCCAAACCGTGCTGGAGCGCACATTAATGGGTTGGCTGTACTTTCAAAAAGAATGCAACATGATCCAAAGAACTCCACGAAGCCCAGGAGGCAAGATCAATGTTCCCTCATCGTGTCATGAAAACACGTAAGAGCTATGACACACACACACACCCCACAAAACACACTTTTGAGTCGTGATGGACACACACACACCCCACAAAACACACTTTTGAGTCGTGATGGACAATGCAGCCCAATTTGTCATGGAAAAAAAACATAACCGATAGCAGCAATGTCATGTTACACTGTCACAAAGTAATTGACACAAAAACACAAAAACATGGAAAAACCGACAGTCCCCTCTTGGCACACATGGAGGGACATGTTGTTGAGAAGCAGAGAGCCGCAGTGGAAGCAGCAGAGTTAGTGTGTGTGTGTGTGTGTGTGTGTGTGAGAACAGTGTGAGTGTGTGAGTGTGTGTGTGTGTGTGTCAATCCGAGCAGAAGGACCACAGACCCCCGAGATGATCGGACAGAGGGATGATGACGGGGGGTGGTAGGCGGGGTGGTGGTGGTGTCACATCCAGCATTGAACAGAAACACGTGCACTGCCACTGACCTCTGTAAAAACGCCTGCTATCCCCGCTTGGCACGAGCCGTGCTCTTCCCCATACGTCTTCTTATAGTCTGCAAGAAACAACAAACCACAAATTATTTCACTGTGCGCCTGAGCCAGCAGTAACTGGAGGCCTTCCTGCATTCCATATGGAGCTAGTCAAAGCGGCAGGGCTCCGTCCAAGAGGAATCTGGAGGCAGAAAGCCGTCTCTCTCCTCCAACAAACGGAGCAGCTCCACATTCAACAAAAACTCACACTTGGGGAGGGGGGGTGTGAATGTGTGTGTGTGTGTGTGTGTGTGTGTGTGTGTGTGTGTGTGTGTGTGTGTGTGTGTGTGTGTGTGAGGGGGCATACTGTGTTCTCATATTACAGGATAATATTGAGCTTGGATGCCTGTGAATCACACTGTACACACACACACTGTACTCCCACACACACACACACACACACACACACTCACACTCACACACTGTTCTCACACACACAAACACACACACACACACACTAACTCAGCAGAGGCTCTGCCTGAACGCAACTGCCAGCTGAGGGAACCGGAGCAACGGAAGGAAGCAAATGACTGGCGCAGTGACCCGTGAACTGAATCAAGACAGAGAAACAGAGAGAGAGAGAGAGAGAGAGAGAGAGAGAGAAACAGAGCGAGAGAGAGAGAGAGAGAGAGAGAGAGAGAAACAGAGCGAGAGAGAGAGAGAGAGAGAGAGAGAGAGAAACAGAGAGTGAGAGAGAGAGCGAGAAATCAACTGGCTTGAAAACTGCACTCTCTGTCATAACCAAACAAATCTTGTAAGGTCCCGGGTCTCGTGGAGCGAACCAGATTGTAATGGCGAGAGACATTTTTATGATTTATGATAATGCCTTTCCAAAGAGAGGTTAATTGAACTGTGGGTCTATGTGTGTGTGTGTATGTGTGTATGTGTGTGTGTGTTGCTCCAAAGAGGTTCATTGAACAGCACTGGTGGCATGTGGAGCGGAGAGCTGACCAATAAAAACAAAGCTACTTCGTAATTTATGGCATGCGCGGAGCCAATCACAGCAGTCCTGTTACACGTTGTTAAACAGGGTGGTCCGCGCGCCAAGTCATAAGAGGTGCCTTGCGGGGACATAATCTGACGCGACGCAACGCCAAGCTCCGGGCGAATGCCTGTTTTTCAACACAGCGTCCATGGCTACTATCACTCCATAATCTAAACGTTTTTCTTCTGTAAGAACACAGGTTGGGGAATAGACTCCTATCTATTGGCCACGGCCATGCAGCGCGTCAAATAACGACTGGCACCTAAGCCAGCAGGTGCCCTTGAAACTAACTCCCAGATGCTCCGTCTTGCCAGAGCGCTTCTCTCTCTCTCTCGCCCCTTCGCTCGCCCGCCCCCCCTGCTCGTATTTCGTGCACTTGCGTTTCGAGAGAGCACTTCTAGGTCCCCCTGGTGCCAGCCTTCAGATGCCAAAACCTTGGAGCGGGTTTGGATCAAGGCGAAGCGCCATAACTCATTGCGAGACTCCAGCAGAACCTGTGCCATGATAAACTCCCTCAGCCCTTTTCCACCACGGCGCAAGGGTGCGTGTGTGTGTGTGTGTGTGTGTGAGGGTACGCGTTAAAACAAATCAACCCCCCCCGTTCAATGACTCCTAAAGGCAGAAGCACAAACAGCTGAAAAAGCTTAACCTCTGCAGTCCTCTCCCCATGCCTTAACCTCACACACACACACACACACACACACACACACACACACACACACACACACACACACACACACACACACACACACACACACACACACACACACACACACACACCTTAACCAGTGGGAGAAGGAGGCCTAGCAGCTCAAGTTGGGAAAGCAAATAAAACCATGACATGCTTCCATGACAATGCCACTTTTCTTTGTGAGACCATGTGATTATGAGATCCTCTCCTCTCGCTGTTTATCTTTCAGCACTTGTGCTGTGGTGGTATGCACCAAAGTGCTTACAACATTCCCAACCCACAGAGAGGACAGGCAAGCTAGAACATTCTACCATTTGTCATCTTTGCTGTTCAAAAACAATTACGAAATAACAAAATACCAGAGGAGGAAAGAGACAATGACAGACACTGTTTTCAACCACCGATCATAAATAATCAATTTACAGCACATCTTCATTGATCAGTATCCAGAAATGCATTGCTGTGTTCCCAAAAGAAAAGCTCTGTGTGTGGGACATTAGAGTGGGCTGGCTGGAGGTGAGACAGAGGGAGGAGAGACAAAGGGAGGTGAGACAGAGGGAGGGAGGTGAGACAGAGGGAGGTGAGACAGAGGGAGGAGGGTCAGAGGGAGGTGAGACAGAGGGAGGAGAGATGGAGGGAGGTGAGACAGAGGGAGGTGAGACAGAGGGAGGAGAGACAGAGGGAGGTGAGACAGAATGAGGTGAGACAGAGGGAGGTGAGACAGAGGGAGGAGAGACAGAGGGAGGGAGGAGGGTCAGAGGGAGGTGAGACAGAGGGAGGAGAGACAGAGGGAGGTGAGACAGAGGGAGGGAGGAGGGTCAGAGGGAGGTGAGACAGAGGGAGGAGAGATTGAGGGAGGTGAGACAGAGGGAGGTGAGACAGAGGAGAGACAGAGGGAGGTGAGACAGAATGAGGTGAGACAGAGGGAGGTGAGACAGAGGGAGGAGAGACAGAGGGAGGGAGGAGGGTCAGAGGGAGGTGAGACAGAGGGAGGAGAGACAGAGGGAGGTGAGACAGAGGGAGGGAGGTGAGACAGAGGGGGGTGAGACAGAGGGAGGTGAGACAGAGGGAGGAGAGATGGAGGGAGGTGAGACAGAGGGAGGTGAGACAGAGGGAGGAGAGACAGAGGGAGGTGAGACAGAGGGAGGGAGGTGAGACAGAGGGAGGAGAGATGGAGGGAGGGAGGTGAGACAGAGGGGGGTGAGGCAGAGGGAGGTGAGACAGAGGGGGGTGAGGCAGAGGGAGGTGAGACAGAGGGAGGGAGGTGAGACAGAGGGAGGTGAGACAGAGGGAGGGAGGTGAGACAGAGGGAGGAGAGACGGAGGGAGGAGAGACGGAGGGGGGTGAGACAGAGGGAGGAGAGACAGAGGGAGGAGAGACAGAGGGGGGAGGTGAGACAGAGGGAGGAGAGATGAAGGGGGGTGAGGCAGAGGGAGGTGAGACAGAGGGAGGTTAGGCAGAGGGAGGAGAGACAGAGGGAGGTGAGACAGAGGGAGGAGATACAGAGGGAGGTGAGACAGAGGGAGGTATGACCTACCTTCGTAGCAGGGGGTGAGAGGCTGGGTGGGTCCCTGGAGCGTGGAGGGGATGATGGAGCAGTAGCCATGAGGGAGGATGTGCTCGGACTTGTAGTAGACATTCTTCCAGCGGTGGGCACAGGCCTGCGTGGACCAGGAGGGAACAATCAGCACGGGCAGAACATGCACACACACACACGCATACACACATACACAAACATAATTACACATACACACGCACACACACACACACACATACACACACACAAACATAATTACACATACACACGCACACACACTCACACACATACTCACACACAAACATGAACAAACACACACGCACACTCACACACACACACACACACACACATGCATCACACACATATGCATACACAAAGGGGCAAAACATGACCTCATACATCCAGCTGTACAAGCCCAGTGCATACAGTGTGAGCATTGGCACACAGACAGGCACTTCCACACGTGCACACACACCTCAGGCGGACACACACCGTCACACACACATACACGCACACAGACAGGCACATCCACACGTGTACACACACCTCAGGAGGACACACACTGTCAGAAACACATACACACACAAAATAAATTCTGTTGACGCACTCAAATGAAGTAAGCAAATAGACACACATGAACCCAGAGACAGCACATCTCTTCTGGGCACACACACACACACACACACACACACAAGAACCAAAGACAGCACATCTCTTCTAGGCACACACACACACACACACACACACACACACACACACACACACACACACACCGAGACAGCACATCTCTTCTGGGCATCTGAACGCCAGCCGTGGCGTCAATCGGTGCCTTCTTCATGTCTGAGAGGAAAACACTTCAACCACAGCCAAGCCTCAGCAGAGCTGTGAATATAATGGCTTCATTGGTGCAGCGGCTTGAGGTCTGGACGTCTGAACATGGCAGACACTTCTAAGGGCCATGAGGCTCATCCCGTAGAGCACAGAGACGGATCGTGGGAGTTCATAGCGGAGGATCCAGGGGAGGGGGGGCAGTGGAGGAAGAAAAGAGGGGGAAAACCTCACCAAAAACAAATAAGAGGATAATAAAGTAGCATCCCCCCCCCCCCCCCCCCCCAAATTCATAAAGTCAGCCCAAAACAAAGGGGCACAACCCCCCCCACCCCACCAACCACCCTGGGAGCATCTCTGTTTGCCCCGTCAGCGCTGCCCATTGCCCATTGCCTGGGGCAGGAACATGAATGTGGTAATAACCTAAAGCTGCCCCAGTCTGGGGCAGGAACATGAATGTGGTAATAACCTAAAGCTGCCCCAGTCTGGGGCAGGAACATGAATGTGGCAATAACCTAAAGCTGCCCCAGTCTGGGGCAGGAACATGAATGTGGCAATAACCTAAAGCTGCCCCAGTCTGGGGCAGGAACATGAATGTGGCAATAACCTAAAGCTGCCCCAGTCTGGGGCAGGAACATGAATGTGGCAATAACCTAAAGCCCCGCAGGGACGCAGTGGTCAGGTTCCTCTGGCTCACGAGACCATGCTGAACGACGACCCTCATCTCTCTCTCTCTCTCTCTCTCTCTCTCTCTCTCTCTCTCTCTCTCTCTCTCTCTCTCTCTCTCTCTCTCTCTCTCTCTCTCTCTCTCTCTCTCTCTCTCTCTCTCTCTCTCTCTCTCTCTCTCTCTCTTTGAGTTTGTCTCCCTCTCTCCCTTTTTTTCAGGTCACTGAAATGAGTGCTGGAGTGAGTTGTGTGGATTGTGGGGCATACCAAATGAATCAGATGACTCTCTGGCTCTCCCAGCTGCTTTGGGAAACACTATAACTGTCTGTCTGTGTGTAAGTGTGTGTGTGTGTGTGTGTGTGTGTGTGTGTGTGTGTGTGTGTGTGTGTGTGTGTTCCAGTGATGCCTGGTTGGTCAATAGCCCTGGCAAAGCTCAACACACCAGTCCTGGTGACCTCACAACTGAATTACTTCAGCTCAGTGTTTGATAAACATCTTTCCTTTACTGAGAGCAACAGCAGTCCCCTGTAAACACACACACACACACACACACACACACACACACACACACACACACACACACACACACACACACTGAGAGCAACAGCAGTCCCCTGCGTCCCCACACCGGCTAATCAAACGACTCCAAAAACTAAATAAAAACAAACGATTCCCGTAATGGCCTGGAAATGTGAATGTGGTGGAAAATAAGGGCAATTTACTGAATGAGTTAAAACTTATTTCTTCTTCTTTCTAGGCCCTTAAAGGAGCTTTTGTTTTTCCTGACGACGTCAGGAGCAATAGAATGTCCTGTCATCAGCGTGTTCTCTGCCTGCTGACAGCTGATAGGCTGAAGAACTATGCCGAGAGCGATGGGGATAAAACAAGAGGAAGAGAGGCTCACATCTGCCAAACAGCCGTTTCAGGCACACCGCACCACGACGTGAGGCCCTACAGCTGAAAAGGAAACGTGTGCGTGCGTGTGTGTGTGTGTTAGTGTGTGTGTGTGTGTGTGTGTGTGTTTGCACGTGAGGAAGGCTCTCTACTACACAACAGTCCCAAAGTTGTTCTATCTGTCGAGCTACAATGCCAGGGCAGATTCTAAAAGCAAGTCACTGATCACAAGATTTGGGCCATCCATCCACCACAGGAAGGGAGGAGGTGAGAAACCCCAGCCATCTCTCTAACTTGTGTGTGTGTGTGTGTGTGTGTGTGTGCCCACACCCCAGCCATCTCTCTAACATGTGTGTGTGTGTGTGCCCACACCCCAGCCATCTCTCTAACGTGTGTGTGTGTATTTGTGTGTGTGTGTGTGTGTGTGTGTGTGTGTGTGTGTGTGCCCAGACCCCAATCATCTCTCTAACGTGTGTGTGTGTGTGTGTGCCCACACCCCAGCCATCTCTCTAATCTCTCTTTCCGGCTGTTGTGCCACATCACTGCCACATCACAGTCACATAACTGCCACATCACTGTCACAGCATAGCTACCAACACTGGAGCAACCAACACTGGAGCTACCAACACTGGAGCTAACAACACTGGAGCAACCAACACTGGAGCTACCAACACTGGAGCTAACAACACTGGAGCTACGAACACTGGAGCAACCAACACTGGAGCTACCAACACTGGAGCTAACAACACTGGAGCTACCATCACTGGAGCTACCAACACTGGAGCTAACAACACTGGAGCAACCAACACTGGAGCTACCAACACTGGAGCTAACAACACTGGAGCTACCAACACTGGAGCTACCAACACTGGAGCCACTGGTACTACCAACACTGGACCTACCAACACTGGAGCTACCAACACTGGACCTACCAACACTGGACCTATCAACACTGGAGCTAACAACACTGGAGCTAACAACACTGGAGCCACCAACACTGGAGCCACCAACACTGGAGCCACCAACACTGGAGCAACCAACACTGGAGCTACCAACACTGGAGCTATCAACACTGGAGCTACCAACACTGGACCTATCAACACTGGAGCTGCCACGCCACTGCCAGTACCATCTGTTTATGCCTCATCCCTCCACACACAAACAGGAGGTGCTTTATCTGTCCCTCAGACCCCCCCCCCACCCCCCCCTTTCCTCCAAAGGTGCACATCAAGACTGAAGTAGGAAGGTTAACCCCCCACCCCTTCCCCCCAGGGTCTGAGCTCTCATCACCCACTGCAGGGTGTATAAGTTAGGGCCTAATGAGAGGCATGCCCTTGGGCTGGACCACCTCTGCGTAGCTGGAGTCTAAACAAACCGACCGGAGCCAGCTGTCCATCTCGTGCAGCACGCTCACACTTTATCTCCCCCGGCACAAGGGGGGAAGGACACGCCGGTAGGCGCCGGGCAGCACAGCCCATCACCGCACAGCACAGCACAGCACAGCACAGCACAGCACAGCACAGCACAGCTTTGAGTCGTTGTTAGCTTAAGCCCGTCGGAGACCCACACCGCGGTGATTCATTCATCACGCACATGGGATGATTCCACGTGGAGAGGAGAGAGGAGAGAAGAGAGAGAAGAGAGAGAAGAGAGAGGGGAGAGAGAGAGAGAGAGAGAGAGATGAGAAGAGATAAGAGAGAGAGGATAGAAGAGAGGAGAGAAGAGAGGATAGAAGAGAGGAGAGAGAGGAGAGAAGAGGGGAATGCACACGACAGCTTTTTTACTCTCTTTCTCCCTCATGTTCCTCAGAGGGGCACAGCTGGAGTTTTACTGTGTATGTGTGTGTGTGTGTGTGTGTGTGTGTGTGTGTGTGTGTGTGATGGAAAGATATTTGTAACAATGATGGCTTCAGTGCTTGGTCGTGTTTTACAGCAATACGTGGTTTCTGTGTAAAAACAGATGTACGAGGAAAGCAAACCTCGCACACGGCAGGCCTGGGCGCTTGGGGACTACTGGCTGTTGAGACGTGCACACGCACACACACACACATACACACACACACACACACACACACACACACACACACACACACACACACACACACACACACACACACACACACACACACACACACACACACACACACACACACACACACACACACACACCTCGCGGACGGCAGGCCTGGGCGCTTGGGGACTACTGGCTGTTGAGACGTGCTTCAGCACACATGCACAGGTTGTCCAGTAAAGACCCTGTTTATGGCATCAATTACCCTGCGAGTAACACTGCAGTGTGGAGACCATAGCCAGCAGGCTCAGAGCCTCATTATGGATCTCTCATTTGGGGAAATTGCAACCAGAATTAAACCAAAATAAACAAACAAGTAAACAAATGCTGTGGCAACGTCCCCAGCCTGGCACGTTATGACCTGGTCTGAGTGGGACTGACTGTTGCGGGGGGCACAAACGAACTCATGGCCAGGTTAGGGTTAGACATGTTTGTGTGATGGGATGCTCCACGTTTTAAAAGACTGTAGGTGACATTTGACAAAATTATAAAACTGTCACCAATTTCAGAGAGAGCTTAACGGGCAGGCAGCCCGACCAGCAGGCCAACAGTCGGATACAGATAGACAGACAGACAAGTCAGTAAGGCAAACAGACAGATAGACAGATGGAGAGACAGTCAGACTGAGATACCCAGACAGACAGAAAGGATGAGAGAGAGTAAGGTTGACAGTCCTACCAGCACTTTCCCGTTGGGCTTGTCCTGCCTGGCCAAGCTGACGCCCATCCACTCGTCGTCACGGTCACCCTGGCAAGTCTTCCCACACGACTCCCTCTGCTTGTTCCCTGGAAGACACAGGACAGACAAACCATTATGATTAGGAGCCAGTCCCTTACCCTAACCCCAGGAGCCAGTCCCTTCCCCCCCCCCCTCCAGGCCCCGCGGTCAGCCTCCTTGGCCTCCCAGTCCTGGCCTGGACAGAGCTGGAGGCACCAATGTATATTTTCACCCCCATTTGACTCACACACCTGGAACTCATGAGCACAATGAATTCATGGCTTTCCGAAAAATGAGGAGGAGGAAAAAAAAGAAGCAAAAAAGTGAGGGAAAAAAGGAGAAAAGAATGGTGAGGGAGAGAAACACTCAATATTTGCGTTTGAGTGGTTTTACTACCGTTGCTGCCTCCCTACTGTTCCCGCCGGACACAGAGCAGGATAACTGACTGCTCCCAAGACGCTCCGCTGTTTGCTTTGGCTCGGGTTACCCCCCCCCTCTGCCCGCATGGCCGCGGAGGAGAAGCATCAAGCCCGGGGCTTTGAAGGGCTCTCTGCCCACTGGAGCACCTCACTCAAACACACTACTGTGTGTAATCTTTTATTAGTTTTGATCCTGGGGCAGCTTGAGCCGTAACAGAAAGGTCTGAGACATGAATCCAGCCTGCCAAGCCATGTGCTGGGCATAGAAGTCAAAATATGGAGCTACAGCATGTTGCCTGATTTTGGCGGCGAATGCTTTGGGTTTTTTCCCCCCAAAAAAGGCTTTGATCACTGTCTGCTCAATGAACAACCCATCACAGTAAGAGTGGAGGGTAGACGGAAACCATCACAGTATAAGCGGAGGGCAGAAGAACCCATCACAGTATGAGTGGAGGGTAGTAGAACCCATCACAGTATGAGTGGAGGGCATTAGAATTCGTCACAATATGAGTGGAGGGCAGTAGGAACCCATCACAGTATGAGTGGAGGGCAGTAGAACCCATCACAGTATGAGTGGAGGCATTAGAACCCATCACAGTATGAGTGGAGGGCAGTAGGAACCCATCACAGTATAAGCGGAGGGCAGAAGAACCCATCACAGTATGAGTGGAGGCATTAGAACCCATCACAGTATGAGTGGAGGGCAGTAGAACCCATCACAGTATGAGTGGAGGGCAGTAGAACCCATCACAGTATGAGTGTAGGCAGAGGCATTAGAACCCATCACAGTATGAGTGAAGGGCATTAGAACCCATCAGAGTATGAGTGGAGGCATTAGAACCCATCACAGTATGAGTGGAGGGCAGTAGGATCCCATCACAGTATGAGTGGAGGCATTAGAACCCATCACAGTATGAGTGGAGGGCAGTAGAACCCATCACAGTATGAGTGAAGGGCATTAGAACCCATCACAGTATGAGTGGAGGCATTAGAACCCATCACAGTATGAGTGAAGGGCAGTAGAACCCATCACAGTATGAGTGGAGGGCAGAAGAACCCATCACAGTATGAGTGGAGGCATTAGAACCTATCACAGTATGAGTGGAGGGCAGTAGGAAGGGGTAACTGTGCTTCCCACATGTGCAGGGGCAGCTCTCTCTAAAGCTCAACTACTAAGACTTTACTTCGCAAATATTGCGCATCTCATCGAGTTATAATTTTCCAGGAATGCTCTTCATCCCATAAACATCTCATCAAAAGCAGGAGCTGAGCTTCCCCCTGTCATCTAAATAACACACACAAACACACACACACACACACACACACACACACACACACACACACACACAGACACACACACACACACACACACACACACACACACACACACACACACACACACAGAGACACACACACACACACACACACACACACACACACACACACACACACACACACACACACACACACACACACACACACACACACACACACACACACACACACACACACACACACACACACACACACACACACACACACACACACACACACACACTTGTTTGTTTTCTTCTGTGCGAGTCCCAACCCGGGCGCTCTCCCAGCCAGACTGTTCCCCTGAGTTACCCCAGATTACACCACCTACCCAAGAGAGGGCTCAAGGGCTCAGGCTCTGATTTAAACTTACCCCCACACACACACACACACGCACACACACACACACACACACACACACACACACACACACACACACACACACACACACGCTCGCTCACACACTCACGCTCGCTCACACGCTCAGACACAGACAAACACATGGCACAGACATAGACATTTCCATGCAATGAAGATTCAGGTAAGTTCAGTGGTGACTGGTAGGAAAAAAGTTCACATAAATCTTCATCTGTTCAATCACACAGGCCCAAGCACAGATACAGAGTCTCACACACACACACACACACACACGCACACACACACACACACACACACACACACACACACACACACACAAACAAACAAAAAAGAAACATCAAACCCCTGAACCCCCTTCACACACACACACACACACACACACACACACACACACACACACACACACACACACACACACACACACACACACACACACACACACACACACACACACACACACACACACACACACACACAGACAGAACAAACACACAAGGTCTGGCATTGCCGCTGACAGGCAGGAGCATGGTGTGCTGGTTAAAAGATAACAAAACAAGAACAGACAGAACCGCTAAACAGGAAACAATAACTGCCACACCAGATGGGACAAAATGACTCAGTTCAAATCAGTTCCACAGCTTTATCCTCTAACTTAAGTGAGCAGATAAAAGTGAAACACCCACCTTGCCATTCGCTGCGCAGTAATATGGAATGTTATCGTAGAATGTCATGAGGTCAAATTGTAAGGTAATGCTGGATTTTACAACGGCTTTTAGCCAATCACAATCAAGGATTTGAACAATCAGTTTTAGAACGGAAAAGACACACCAACTAACTAATTGACTCACACACTAATTCACAAACTAACTAACTCACTAACTAACTCCCTATAGAGAGACTCCCATCTCTCCAGTATTGGTTTCAAACTGATGACAAAGGTCTCCAATATTGGTTTGAAACTGATGACAAAGGTCAGCCTGGCCCGAGGTTTCGCCATTACATCATACAAAACATGCCCCACAACTAGGAGACACAACCACCATTCACATATTTGTCCAGATAATTACACCACAACAGAAAGCTCTCTTCCACTCTGCCTTCCAAAACCTCCCTCCAGCCAAGAGGCAGAATAACACGGAGAACATTTGAAAGAATATAATAGAGGGTCGTTGTGAAGAATGGAGTGTAACCCTGGGCATATGATGCTCTGAACTCTATTGGGACGACCTCATAAATCCTTGGGTTGTTTAGCATGTCATGTGCAAAGCCTGCATTTGGAGAGCACACAGCTGTAACATCACTCATGCTATCATCAGGGTAATCACATGGCTGTGTGGGCTTTTTGACAGACTCAAATGAATACTGTTTTGTGCCTACTAAGTCTTTAAAATGCACACTCATTTCCACGGATCATTTTGTGTCGGCCTGCTGTTTAATAGCTAGGGCGAGAGATGACAAACACACACACACACACACACACACACACACACACACACACCACACACACACACACACACACACACACACACACCACACACACACACACACACACACACACACACACACACACACACACACACACACACTCACACTACTGTTTAACAGCTAGGGCGAGAAGGTCGCCTGACCATGAGTTGTAGGAAATAGCAGACACATGTTTCTTCACTCACACCAGTATGCTAAACATGCTGCGATATTTCACAAATGCATGGGAGAGGAGGGACAGATAAAGATCTTCTGAGGACCATTAACTAACACTGCAAGAGCACTGTGTAGGAGCAGACGGCGTATCTTGTTCAATAGTTTAAGTTTTAACTACTTCCTTATAAAGCTGGCAAACATGCAGAATCCTGGCTCTCTGAAAAAAGCTCACGAACACGAGAGCTTGACAGGCTGAAAGAAGGGTGGGCACGGACCTCAAAGAAACCTCCATGGTGGCCTGGTCTACGGTTTTGGCCCTGGAGTCTGCACATTTATTAAAGCCTGTTACCGTAAAAACTCAGGTCATAACAGACACCGCTTCCCTTTCCAGCTCTGTTCCTCGGCGCTCCTCGGAGTGAGTCCGTCCCAAGGTCCTGAGCTCTGGGATGGATTATGATTCACGCTTCCTCACCGACTACACGGCGGAGTGGGAGACGGAGCAGCACCTCCGGCAAACGCTTTGCCTCACACAGCGCCTTCCCCTAGCTGATGACACACGCTGAAAGAAGGGGCTTGGCCATTCAAATCGTATGAATCTCGTCCGCTCAATCTCAACCACAAGAAAGTGGGCTTCGTCAGAGGCGACGTCTTTGACTCCAAATACTTGGCAAGGCCCTTTGGAAAGTATTAGCCAAAACATCCATCATGTCGATCAGAGAGTCTTTCTGGACTTTCGCAGCCAGACAGTGTCTATTTTTTTTTTTTTACATGTATATCCAACCCAAAAGGAAAGCTGGCCACATTCTGGTGATATATTAAATACGATTTGAAAACAGACATTATGACTGTGGATGTGAAAAGTGATCACTCAGCAAGAACCAATGAACACTTCACCAAACAGTCCTCCCAGTGTAAACACAGAAAGTGTCCATATGGCCAGAATAGGACATTTCTTTTTTTGTGGGGGGGGGGGTTACAAGCATTTTTATAGATAGGATAGTGGGGGTGGACAGGAGGCAGATGGGGGGGGGGGGGGGGGCTTGAGTGTGTGGGCACCGGACCCATGTGTGGTGTGGGGCGCTGGTCTATGGTTCCCCCAGAGTAGTAATGAATGGCAAACAAAGAGAGGAATGGGTCTCTCCGCCATCACTGGCCACAGCACACACCGCTCCACCGCGAATCAGGGCTGGTTATCAGCACCAGTGATCTTCACAGGAACCTCCAGTCAGATAACAGCTACGGGCATCCACTCAAACAGGATGTGGTGGAGAACATGAGCATTTATTGGCCAATGGTATGCAGCACAGACCTCAGTCTCTTGGTGTGGGTGACAGAATCAGACCCCATGTCTGAGAACCTCTGCTCACCCCCAGATCTGCATTCAGGGTCTCTCTCTCTTGCTGGCTTGGCAAAGTGTCAGTTATTTCAAAAAGCATAATATGGTGAGGCAAATATGAAGACATCAGCATTTCTGAGTACAGTCATGCAGTGCTGGTTTGGCTGTAACAACCGTGACAAAACAGGTTGCCATGGTCACTGATTCTGACAAAACAGTGATCTAAACTCCCTCACCTTCTTCTGTGAACTGTGAGTAAAGCTTCAGCAGGCAAAACACGTCCGCTTTTGGAAACACAGCACCAATTGTAGTCCAGTATTGTTTTATAGGCGAGTGCTGAAAATACCTGCATGTGGCTGGGGATTGTATCGCTGCAGGAGGGCCAGGGGGCAGAGCCAAGTGTGAAACATGTACACAGTTAATGATAAGTTGAGACAGAGGGGGGTGAAGAGATAGAGAGAGAGAGAGAGAGAGAGAGAGAGAGAGAGAGAGAGAGAGAGAGAGAGAGGGAGAGAGAGGGAGAGACATAGAGGTGAAGTTACTGACCCCTGCCCAGGTCCATCTCTGTGCATCGGTGCTCTGGGTTGCTGTGTATGCGACACTTGAACACGGCTCCGGGGGAGTGCACTGAGCTGCTGTAGGTCGAGTTCGCCCTGGGAGCTCCAACCAGGATCCTGAGGGAGAGGGAGAGGGTGAGAGAGAGAGAGAGTGAGTGTGTGTGTGTGTGTGTGTGTGTGTGTGTGTGTGTGTGTGTGTGTGTGTGTGTGTGTGTGTGTGTGTGTGTGTGTGTGTGTTGGTTGAATAGATTCATAAGCACCTTGAGACCTCTTTGGATGTGAAAGTGAGCTATAAAAATAAAATCCATTATTATTATTATTATTTATAAGTGTTTGCATTTGACAACCCTGTCACTATAAAGCTCATTCTCCCATGATATATATTTCATAAACACAGAGTAACTGTGTTACATTGAAATGATTGCACTAGGTGGATATCCAAGAGCCAAATGAAGATGGGGTGTATATTCACCCGTCGGAATAAGATTTACTTCAAGGAAAAATGGCATCCCTAATGTAAGCCAAAAGCGTGACTGTGTGGGCCTCGCTCTATCATGTAATACAATTTACGACAGAAGTTCAACATCTGCAGATCTACAATCAGCATCTCGCATTTGCAAATAAATACTTCTTATTGACCATAGGCTTAGTGAATGGGTGAAAACATACAGTTAACACATAGGGAGGCTAGAATTCTGTTTATGTCTATGTAATGTCTATGTAATGTCTATGTAATGCCTTTTTCATTTTGCTGTTAAATAAAGTTGGAAAGGGGTACATCTGGACAGCGAATGACGTCTTAGCACAAGCTGTTTTCCCTCAGTTTCTCCCCTGGTCTGACACCCTTGCGTATCATCCCTGCAAAGTATTTTTGCATTTGAACTAAACGAATACTAACTTGCATATAATACAGAAAATAGTGTTTTCCCAAAATATCCCACCCTCTGATAAACTTGCTTACTAATATAGCAGTAATCAAAAGGAATACGCATTGTACTTACCAGCGCGTATTGTCGTGGAAATGCTCCAGGACCGAATATCCAAAAAAGGTCCCGTTTGGAC
>NC_137910.1:8933352-9048352 GCF_963457725.1 Sprattus sprattus | reverse complement strand
TTCTCCTGCTCCCTCAGTCGGGCCTCGCTCAGCTGGGTGGTCTTCTGGGCGAGCTGGACCTGCGTGGGGGAGAACCACAGTTAGGGATGTCCGGGACGAACCGGTGCTGCTACAATGGAGATGCATAGTGGAGGCAGGTTAGGGGATTAAAAGAGCAAAAGTGAAATGCGGAAATGTACTTTTGCATCGCATTTGTAGGGAGGTTTATGGTGAGAAGAGTGAAACATGAAAAGCTCATTGCCTGAAAAACTGGAATGGGAAACAGAGCAGTGCTATAGGTTGCTGAGGAATGAGACTGCAGCTCTGAAATATGGGTTGATGTGAGAACCAGAGAGAGGCTTCCAACAAATCACTCACTCCCTCTACCATCAATAAAAGTAACGGGGAGGCTGGATCCAACTCACCTGAAGCTCTTCAAGTCCCTGAAAGAGAGAAGAGGGAAAGAGAGAAGAGGGAAAGAGAGAAGAGGGAAAGAGGGAGAGAGCAGAAAAACATAAATCAGTCTCGTTGGGAAACACAAATGACCAGCTGCTTCTCTCTGAGCTCCAACCTGCACGTTTGTGTGCATTCCCCCAGTTGACAAATATTCTCACTGGCTATAAAAATAAAATGATGGCTAGCCATCATTCTGTTGCCGTGACCACTAAGATGCATATGGAGCAATGTGGAGAGAAAAAAAAACAACAAAAACAAAAAGGTGCCCCTAGTGGCTGCTCGAGGAATTGGACATGCTTGAAACCCTGACATGAGATGAAATGTGGAGATGATTGAAGTCATGTTTGGCGCTCCTGAGAATGCTCTCCCTGTTGTTACTTAACGGGGGGAGAAGCTGTGAGTGACATCAGCGGGAAAGAATGCCGCCATGCGAAAGAGAGCAGCGCTGTTTGCGTTCGGTTACTTTAAAGGCTTAAGCGCTCGTATTCATCTCAAAAACATTTGGCAAAACCCCATCCTGGAAGAAACGCAACTGTTCCACCTTCCAACAGTGAGGAGCGTTTGCCTTAGAGGCAAAGAGGACGGCGTAAACCTTAAACCCTGGTGTTTTTTTTCTTATGACAGCTAATTGAGAACAGGGATACAGGCAGACACAATTGCCTCTTAAGACCCCCACCTCCTCCGCTCTCCCGATAGGACATTCCTTTCCCAGCTTTTAGTCAGAACCTCGCTGCGTCCTGCTAGCATTGGATAGCAGCCATATCACTTGCAGCTAAAGCATGGAGACGGCCATGCTTGGTTGGCTCGGCTTGTTCGCCGTGTAGGCTGCAATTTTGTGTTTTTTTATGGGGGTATGTCTATACCTCCCGCTGGAAGGTGAGGGCGGCGCCCCGCTGTGGTGCCGTACCTGAGGGCCTGTGAGGCTCCGCTGCTGAATCTCGTCCAGCTCCTTCTGCACCTCCCACACGCGCGACCCCATCTCCTCCTCGCGGCTCTGACAGGACAGGAGGGGGAAACGATTAGTCATTTCCTGCGCTGTTTATTTTCATTTGGTGAGCACTGCTCCGCCAGGCCATCTATGTAGTGAGACTCTGTGAGACTCATGTTAGTGGAGCTTTCTTCAAGGCCAGGGGAAAGCCAGACAAAGAACTACAGTGCAGTGTCGGAAGTACTCAAATCAGCAACACCCTTTTTTGTAGTCTAGGGCTGGCTGTGTGCTCCAGCATGTGGCCGAAATAAACATGACACAGTGGACACGCAGTTAAAGGGCACGTCTTTAGCTCTGATTAGAGGTTAGTGTTTACATCTCATGTCGTGTGACTAACATAGGAATTACAGTCCAAGTGCCACGGCCATAATGACAAGGACAGTAAATAGGATAGTATAAGTAAATGCATTTATACTAGTATAATTACATTTACACATCTTTCAGTCACTTGGGGTAAAAGGGGTCTGTGAAATGACAGAATCTCATACGTATGTAAATGGCAGTTGTGAGTTGAGCTTTGTGCTTCTCGTCTCTGGTAATACAGTCAGTTGAACTTGAGGTTCTCATTCAAATATTGGCAGACGGAACTCACATGGAATTCATAAATTAGTAGCGCTCAGAGGGGATTGAGGAAAGGTATCACACACACACACACACACACACACACACACACACACACACACACACACACACACACACAGAGGGGATTAAGGAAAGGTATTTGTCTGGCTAATAGATTCCTGATGATGGAGGAGATATATGGAAACCTTCACTAGAGAGCTGAAAGAGTTGCATGGACTGCACTTATTTTTGTGGTGGATTAAAGGATGAAGTCTGTACAATTTAAAATGCCTGAAATTGATTGAAGGTGTTTTACTTTATTCATTCCAGGTGTACTGCGTGGTTATAGACATAGATACTATAGATGAAATTTCAGCTACTTTTCAGCACTTTCTTTCTGTAAGGACTAACACAGCAACTGATGCTTCTCACTTCACTTCAACAACGCTTCTATTTCACAAGGGAAAAGAACTAAATCGAGCTTCCTGTGCTTTTCCCAACATGACCACTGAGCACGCCCCCTCACCTGCAGGATCTCCTCGTACCGCTGCACGGTTCTCTTCAAGTCGTCGTCCTTCTGGGCGATCACCTTCTTCAGCTGACTGGCTTCCTCACGATGGCCGTCCATCAGCTCCACCTCCACGCACTGGGCCTTCTCTGTGTGGGGTGAGTGGGATATACACACACACACACTCAGAGCACAGTGTGGGATGAGGCAGAAAGCTCATAGCACAGAGAGCCAGGGAGCCACAGAAAGTCTTCCAAACCCACTCACTCAGTCACTCAGTCACTCAGTCACTCACTTCCTGCCTACCTGCCAGAACGGATGAACTGGCAATGCGATGGAAACATATGTTAAACCTGCCAGAGTAGAGGTCTTACTTCAGCAGATCTTTTTTTGTTTTTCACTTTTCCTGAATCTAGCCATCCCTCATAAAGTATTGAGGTCCTTATTCAGTAAGGAATTGAATAAAATTTATTTTTATAAATGTGAAAACTATTTAATACACGTTGCACAGCAGCAACGGTATAAAGGGACTTGTAAAAATTGATTTTCATACAACCCAACTGTTTAATGTAATACTGCTTTTCGACTTCCAAAACACCAACACAAAGTGTTCTGTGTTGTACAACATTCCTCCTTACCAATGGTCTCTCTTACGGAACCCTCCAACTCCTTCTCCTTCAGGGCCATTTGAGTGCTGAACTCTCTCAAGATCTGCTTCAGCGCCGAGTTGTGTTTCATTTCCAGGTCCTCTATTTCCAGCCTGTGCAGAAAAACATGGAGAACTTCCATGAGCCCAAAGAGGAAATATGCTCTTCCATTCACATCCCAGACACCAAGAACAAAACTACATAAGGACCTAGAGAAGGGCATAGATAAGGACCTACATAAGGGCATACATAAGGACCTACATTAGGACCTACATTAGGACTTACATAAGGACCTACATAAGGACCTACAGAAGGGCATACATAAGGACCTACATAAGGACCTACATAAGGACCTACATAAGGACCTACAGAAGGGCATACATAAGGACCTACATAAGGGCATACATAAGGACCTACAGAAGGGCATACATAAGGACCTACAGAAGGGCATACATAAGGACCTACAGAAGGGCATACATAAGGACCTACAGAAGGGCATACATAAGGACCTACAGAAGGGCATACATAAGGACCTACAGAAGGGCATACATAAGGACCTACAGAAGGGCATACATAAGGACCTACAGAAGGGCATACATAAGGACCTACAGAAGGGCATACATAAGGACCTACAGAAGGGCATACATAAGGACCTACAGAAGGGCATACATAAGGACCTACATTAGGACTTACATAAGGACCTACATAAGGACCTACAGAAGGGCATACATAAGGACCTACATAAGGACATACATAAGGACCTACATAAGGACCTACATAAGGACCTACATAAGGATTTATTTTAGTGTTAGAGAGACTTACTTTTGCTTCTTTTCGGTTTCTTCTGCCATCTCCCTCTTCAAGTGTTCCAGCTCCTGCTCGTGTTCCCTCCTCAGTGCGCGGAGGTCCTTCTGCAACCTCGTGAAGTCCTTCTGGATCTTCTGCTTCTCCTGCTCAGCCCGCGCCAGCTTACTCTTCAGGTGCTCTGGACTCTGTTCCGACGAACTGTCTCCGTCAGCATCTCCGTTTCCCTGAGGAGAGTTTTGATAGACACCTAGAAGGCCCTCCTTCTCCTCCAGCCTTTGAGTTAGTTCCTGAAGCTTCTGTTCGTACTCCTTCACCAAAGCTTCTTTCTGACTCTGCCAGTCCACTTCCTCTTGGGGCACGTCACCCACGGGTTCCTTTCCCAAGACGCTATGGTTTTGCTCAGCTACACAGTGCTCCGTCTCGACGAGTCTTGTGTTCTGTAACTCTTGAACCAACGCGGTCTGTTCTGCGAGGTCTGCCTTAAGGCGGCTGATTTCAGCTTGATAGTTGGCATCCTGCTTGAGTGCTTCTTCAAGCTTTCCCTGGAGCTCTGTAAGGCTTGGGAGGATCTCCTCCCCCCTGTCGTTATCAGTCGTAGCACAACTCCCTTCCTGAGATATTTTGGTTTGAAGTGCTGCGATTGTTTCCTCATAGCTACTCTTCAGACTCTCTAAGCATTTCTCCCTCGTGAGGCTCTCGTCGTGGCGAACTTGCTCAAGATGTTTTTCGTGCTCTTCCCTCAGGCTCCTGAGGGCCTCCTCCAGGCCTTCCTCCTTCTTCCCGAGGAGTTGCATCTGCTGTTCCTTCTCTGCCTGGTTCTGATGAACCTCCTGCAGCTGAGTCTGCAGGCTCTTGATGACTTCCTCCTTCTCTGCTTGGTTCTGCTGTGCCTCCTGCAGCTGAGCCTGCAGGCTGTTGATGACTTCCTCTTTCTCTACCTGGTTCTGCTGTTCCTTCTCCACCTGGTTCTGCTGAACCTCCTGCAGATGAGTCTGCAGGCTCTTGATGACTTCCTCCTTCTCTGCTTGGTTCTGCTGTGCCTCCTGCAGCTGAGTCTGCAGACTCTTGATGACTTCCTCCTTCTCTGCTTGGTTGTGATGAACCTCCTGCAGCTGAGTCTGCAGGCTCTTGATGACTTCCTCCTTCTTTGCCTGGTTGTGATGAACCTCCTGCAGCTGAGCCTGCAGGCTCTTGATGACTTCCTCCTTCTCTGATTGGTTTTGCTGTGCCTCCTGCAGCTGAGTCTGCAGGCTCTTGATGACTTTCTCCTTCTCCTCGATCTGTGAGGTCAGCTGTTTTCGGATAAGGCTGATCTTCTGCTCGGCTTTCTTCTTCAGCTCTGCCACTTTCCCTGTCCCCTCCGAGGACCGCTCCTCAGCCATTCTCAAGGCGTCCTCCTTCTCCCTCAGTATCTCAGTTTTCTCCTTTTCCGACTCCGATCTCTGACGCTCAAGTTGTTCTTTGGTGGCTTGGACTTCTTTCTCCAGACACAGGAGTTTTCCCTCCATCTCCTGGACAAGGAGACCGCTTTGAGAGGACTGCACCTGCGCCTGTTGCACCTGCTCCATAATCTCTCGCTTCTCGTTGTCCCTGACGTCCATGAGCTGCTGCAGGTCCCTCCTCATCTGCTCACACTCTTTCGTCCTCACATCCAACTGTTCTTCCAAGTCAACAGCTTTCCTTGTGCAGCTTTGGAGGTCAAAGGTCAGAGTGGTGACCTTTTGCTCCTTCTCAGAAAGAGCCTGGTCCATCTCTGACTTGCTTATGGACTGATTGTCAAGGCTTGCTGCAAGTCTCTGAACATTTTCCTCCTTCTCTGCTATTTGCCTCTCCATGTCCTGTATTCTGGCCTGCAGAGACTTAACAGTGTTATGGTTGTCGGTGAACTTGGATTCTGCTTTTGTTTTGAACTCCGTCAGTTTGTTCCTGAGTGTCTCTGTCTCTCGTAGAGCCAGACTTTTTTCTTTATTAAGGGTTTCCACCGTCTCTTCCATCTGGCAGTTGAGGGATTGTTTTTCCTCCACGTGCTGTTGAGTGAGCACAGATATGGCTTCTTCCTTGTCAGCTATGCTATGTGCTAACTGAGTCTTCAAGTCATTAATGATGCCCTCTAAATTGCTGACATGTAGTGCATTCGCTTTGATAGTTTCTGAAATCATTCGGTTTTCCTCAGTGAGCTGCTCAATGCGAAGGTCCTTCTCTGAAAGGATCTGAGAGTTATTCTCAGATGTTTTTTGCAAGGACACTCTCTCATTTGTTAAGGCTTCAAATTTATCTGAATTTTCTTTCAGTTTTAGAGTCAGCTGCTCGAGTGAACTACTCAAAGTCTGGTTCTCCTCTTCTCTTTGCTTGAGCTTTCCCTCTAAAGTGCAAATTCTGCCTGTCTTTGCTATGATGGTGTTTCTAAGATGCGTCACCCTTTTTTGAGTGCTTACAACTCGGTCCTGAAGTTCTCTCACTCGATTTCCCACAGTCGTGCTGAACTGGTCAGCACATCCCTCAATTGTCACCTGGACTTCTCTGCAATGCTTCTCCAACTGTGCATGCATGGACTGCACATGGTTCTGAAACTCTTTTTCCTTGACTTGTAGTTCAAGAACCTTCTCTTCCAGCTTCTTCTGGAAGTCCACGCCTTCCTTTTTCCTGGAACCTTCAAGAACACTCAGCTTATTTTGCACGTCTTCTAGATTCCCGGAGAGTTCCCGTACTCTTTCTCGACTCTCGTCCTCCAACTTCACAACCTGGTCTTGGAGCATATTTCTGTCACCGAGAGCCTGGTTGAGCCTCTTCTCGACCGACTCCACCTGCTCTTTCAGCATGGCCTCTCCGTGTGATAAACTTTCTAATTTGGCCGCCGCTTTCCTCAATTCTGCTTGCAGTTTCTGCACAGTGGTCTCCCTGATCGCTAACTCCTCCCTCAAGTTGGTCATCTCCTTAAGAACTCGCTCCTTCTCCTCCCTGGTGGTACCGAGTTGTTCCGAAACGGCTTCCAACTCTTGGGCCTTCTCCTGCAGCTCAAGGGAATGTTTCTCCTGGAGTTCCTCCTCTTGCTGACTGATCTTCTCCTTCCAAGTTTGAGAAAGTTGCTCTTGCTCCTGTCTCTTGACCTCACCAAGCTTCTCCAGCTGCTCTTTGTGGTTGGCCTCTAGGTCAGTCATGGCAGTGCTCAGCCCCTCTGAGCTGGCTTGGGCCATCTCCAAGATCTTGTCCTTGAGCTGCTGTTCTTTCTGCTGCAGTTCTTTCTCCTTTTTCGCTAGTTCTCCCTTCAGCGCCTCCTGAGTGTCCTGAAGCTTTTTCTTGAACTTCTCCTGCATTTCTTTGGTCTTCTGTCTGACTTTTTCTGCTTTATTCTCTTGAGATTTGAGTTTACTATCCATGTCCTTTTTTATATTCTCAATCTTCCTCTCATGAGCCTTCCTTTCCTCATCTAACTGTTTTCTTAATTTATTCTCATCTTCTTGCATGGCCTTTAATTTGTCAGTGTAGGAGTTCTCTTTTTCAGTGATCTCCTGTTTGGCCTGTTCTACTTGGCACGAAACCTCTTGCAGCTCCTTCACCTTTTGCTCAAGAAGGTCAGCCTTTTGCTTGCATTCCCCTTGGGCTCTTTCCAAGAGCTCCTTAAGGTTCTTAACCTCACTCTTTGATTGTGTCAACTGTTCTGAAATCTCACCCAGACCATCATGTTGTTTCTGCTTTAGCTCTTCCAATTCTCTAAGCACAGAGTCCCTACACTGTTGAGCCTTTTCTAACTCTTCTTTCAGCATTTTGCCCTGCTGATGATGTTCCTCTGCTTCTTTCTCTTTTTCCTCCAAGATCATCTTTAGTTTATTGAGTTCCCCTTTCAGTGTCTTCTTGACTCCTCCCAGAGAGTCCTTGTGTCGGAGCTTGATGCCCTCCACATCGGCTTGATATTTCACCTGCTCCTCCTGAAGCCTTGCTTCAAACTGCTCCCTTGCCGACTTGCTGGCTTCTTCAGCGGCTGCGAGTTTCTCCTCAAGGAGCATCCTACTCTTGGTGACTTCCGAAATCTCAGAGGACAAGGCCTCCAGCTCGGTCTGCTTCAGGTCCAGCTTCTCCAGCGTCTTCTGGTTCATGTCCTCGATGTGGACGTGGAACTGCTTCTCACTGTCCTTCAGGATGGCCTCCACTTCTGCTTTGTGTTTTTCCTGAAGCTCCTGCATGGTGACGCCATGCTGCCGATTCAGGGCCTCTGCCTGCTCAGCCTTGCACTTCTCCAGGAGCTCCTGGTGCTTCTCCTCGACGGCCAACAAGTCCGCTTCATGTTTCTTCTTCAGTTCTTCCATCTGTGATGAGAGCTCCTGGTCGCCTTCCTCCTCAGATGGTCTTTTCAAGGAGCTTTCCAGCTCTAGTATTTTCTGTAATAACAGATTTGTGAATTTTAATGGAAGTAAAATAATATAATATTTGTGCACTGTTAGGAACACTCCAGATATCAGAACGTTCCTTATAGCATTTAACCCCCCCCCCCAAAACAAAACACACTAAAAATGTGCTAAGGTTTTTACCCTCAAAACGAACCCATGATTTTCCTGTATCTCAGTTCAGATCAAAGTTATGCCAATTCATTCTCGTAGGAGCTTCTGAAGAACCCATCAAGAGATAAAATAGCGTAGGAGGCGAGTTACTGCTGACAAACTCACAGTTCTGGCCGTCTCCAGCAGTGTGTGTGTATGTGTGTGTGTGTGTGTGTGTGTGTCCTGCTAACAAACTCACAGTTCTGGCCGTCTCCAGCTCCAGCAGTGTGTGTGTGTGTGTGTGTGTGTGTGTGTGTGTGTGTGTGTGTGTGTGTGTGTGTGTGTGTGTGTGTGTGTACTGCTAACAAACTCACAGTTCTGGCCGTCTCCAGCTCCAGCAGTGTGTGTGTGTGTGTGTGTGTGTGTGTGTGTGTGTGTGTATGTGTGTGTGTACTGCTAACAAACTCACAGTTATGGCCGTCTCCAGCAGTGTGTGTGTGTGTGTGTGTGTGTGTGTGTGTGTGTGTGTGTGTGTGTGTGTGTGTGTGTGTGTGTGTACTGCTAACAAACTCACAGTTCTGGCCGTCTCCAGCTCCAGCAGCAGCTCCTTGGCCTTATTCTCAGCCCCCGCCTGCAGGGCAGTTTTCTGCAGCTCCGCCTCTTCCACTGCAAGAGAGGCCTGCTGCTCGCTCTCCTGCGTGGCTTGGTTCATCTCCTCACGACACTGCTCCTGCACCAAACAACAGCAAAAACAGAATATAATCATTGAAAATAATACAAAAATATAATAATCAAAAATATTCTTTGGTATAGAAGCTTCTGTATAGATAACAAAAAATCTAAAAAATAATTCAGGTTATGGAACCAAAAACAGACGTTAAAGAACACTTGTTTTGATAGACATATAGATCAATGAGGTTTATGTTTTTTTAAATGATGAAATTCAGATAGAATGTGATCGGGAGATTGTAAACGTACCACAGCTTGATTAATCTGAGCTTGGAGTTCTTCATCTTTCCTGGCAAGAGCTTCTGTGTGTGTACGCTCCAACTCCGCAATCCTGTCCTCAGAAGACTTCTACAGACAGGGAGGTAACAAAACAATCTGTGACCAAATACTGAGGAATTATAGAACAGATGAACTATACAGATTAATGCACGTTACTTCACATCTCTGACAAACTCAGCTAACCATGTATAATGAACACTGTGAAACTAAAAGAAAAATTTCAAGTACAGGCATGATAATCTGAATTTCTTTTCCACACTCGATAACCCACACCACCACAAAGTATGTCCGAAAAATAGCTTCCAAAAGCTAGAGTGTTTTACTGGCCAAACTGGCACCTGTTTCTATCTTAACCTTGTGGACAGACACACACACACACACACACACACACACACACACACACACACACACACACACACACACACACACATCTTTGACGTGGCTGAGGCGAGTCGGCTAATGAAAGAAACAGAAAAGGTTGCTTCTACGTACAACCTTTTAAAGGCCAACCTGGTGTATGTGAAAAGATTATTACACCATAAACGTGAGTGTCAAAAAACTCATTTGGTCAGTTTGTGATTTACAGCCGCCTTGACATTCATGAATCCTTCTCTAATGCACATGGGATGAATCACACACACACACACACACACACACACACACACACACACACACACACACACACACACACACACACACACACATCATGAATCCTTCTCTAATGCACACGGGATGAATCAGGGGAGGCCTCTAAGTCACAGGACTTTCAAATCTCCACCCTCGCAAAATGTTAAATGAATGTGAAAAATATGGAGCAGAGTGATGGCTTAACCAGACAGTGGTGTCCAGAAAGCCAGTGAACACTGGTGTCTCTGCATGCAAAACATAAGGAACACATCAGTGTGTGTGTGTGTGTGTGTGTGTGTGTGTGTGTGTGTGTGTGTGTGTGTGTGTGTGTGTGTGTGTGTGTGTGTGTGTGTGTGTGTGTGTGCCTGCGTGCGTGCGTGCGTGCGTGCGTGCGTGCGTGCGTGCGTGCGTGCGTGCGTGTGTGTGTGTGAACACTGGTGACTCTGCATGCAAAACATAAGGAACACATCAGTGTGTGTGTGTGTGTGTGTGTGTGTGTGTGTGTGTGTTTGTGTGTGTGTGTGTGTGTGTGTGTGCCTGCGTGCGTGCGTGCGTGCGTGCGTGCGTGCGTGCGTGTGTGTGAACACTGGTGACTCTGCATGCAAAACATAAGGAACACATCTGTGTGTGTGTGTGTGTGTGTGTGTGTGTGTGTGTGTGTGTGTGTGTGTGTGTGTGTGTGTGTGTGTGTGTGTGCCTGCGTGCGTGCGTGCGTGCGTGCGTGTGTGTGAACACTGGTGACTCTGCATGCAAAACATAAGGAACACATCAGAGGAGAAATCACAAAGCTGACTCCTGACACTTCATTGATGCAGCTCCCAGAACTAAAATATCTCAACAGGTTTCTCACAGTTGATTAATTCAATGGAGCACAATTATAGGATATGACCACGCCAGATCATTTTTATGAATGAATTGAGTGGAGAGACACTGCCTATCTCTGAATTCAGGCAGATACCAGGACAATACATTTGCAAGATGAAGATCACGGATGCCTCACATTTGGGACGTGAGGAAAAAAAACACGAGCTGATGAAGATGTGCGCTGAGTCCACTCAGGAAAATCAAACAGCTGTGGCAAACATCAGTTAATAAATTATCCACAGATTGGCCTTAATTATATTCCATTGAGGTTAACACCGCGCTGCATCCAATTCCCTGAACAAAATCACTCCAACAGATGGCTTCTACTGGACGTTGCTCGGCATTGCATAGAAACTAACCAAAATACTTCTTAAAACCGAAATATGTTGTAAAAACTGGGAGAAGTCCTAAATGTCAGTTATTCTATGAATGCCTTTCTGCAGTAGCACATCAGCCAGATGGTTAAGACTGCACCTCACCGTCATGATGCCAACTACCTACTGTTGGACAGCACGAGTTCCAGCTGATGATCAGTCTCACTTAAGAGTAAGTCTGTGTGTGTCTGTGTGTGTGTGTGTGTGTCTCTGTGTGTCTCTGTGTGTGTCTCTGTGTGTGTCTCTGTGTGTGTCTCTGTGTGTGTCTCTGTGTGTGTCTCTGTGTGTGTCTCCGTGTGTGTCTCTGTGTGTGTCTCTGTGTGTGTCTCTGTGTGTGTCTCTGTGTGTGTCTCTGTGTGTGTCTCTGTGTGTGTCTCTGTGTGTGTGTCTGTGTGTGTCTGTGTGTGTCTGTGTGTGTCTGTGTGTCTGTGTGTCTGTGTGTCTGTGTTTTGGGCTCCTCCTCACCTTCATGATGTTGACCACCTCCTGTTTGACTCGTGTGAGCTCCTGCTGCAGACTCTTGCGCTCCTCCTCGCTGGCCTGCTCCACCTCCTTCACCCGCTCGTTGCTGGCCTGCTCCACCTCCTTCAGACACTCCTCCATCTGCACCTGGAGCTGCCGCCGCGCCTCCTCTGCCCGCTGTGCCACACCCAGGGCACGCTCCAGCTCCTCAAAGCCTGCAGGAGGCACACACACACACACACACACACACACACACACACACACACACACACACACACACACACACACACACACACACACACACACACACACACACACACACACACACACACACACACACACACACACACACACACACACATAGACACAGACACAGACACACACACACACACACACACACACACAGACACAGACACAGACACAGACACAGACACATTTAAATGTTGTGTCACATCAGAAAAAGAGCATCAGTCGGCAGCTTAAAGATCAAAGTGTGCGTTCTTGTCTTTGTCAGAAGTAGAACTTCAACATCACAGCCACTGGTTGAAGAAGCACTGGCTTTGATCAACAGAGTCAAATAGACTCCCCACTCTTGAAGTGGGGGAGGAGGAGGAGGGGGAGGATGAAGAGTCAGGTGTTGAAGTTATTAAGGGGGGGTAAAGAGGAGGATGTTATGAGATGGTAGGAGTCAGGTGTTGAAGTTATTAAGGGGGGTAAAGAGGAGGATGTTATGAGATGGTAGGAGTCAGGTGTTGAAGTTATTAAGGGGGTAAAGAGGAGGATGTAATGAGATGGTAGGAGTCAGGTGTTGAAGTTATTAAGGGGGGTAAAGAGGAGGATGTTATGAGATGGTAGGAGTCAGGTGTTGAAGTTATTAAGGGGGGTAAAGAGGAGGATGTTATGAGATGGTAGGAGTCAGGTGTTGAAGTTATTAAGGGGGGTAAAGAGGAAGATGTAATGAGATGGTAGGAGCTGACTCCCTGACCCTGCCTACCTGATTTCTCATTCTTCTCCTTCTGCTCCTGCAGCTCCTCCTTCTGGACCACGGCCTGCTGGACACGCCCCCTCAGCTGGGCGACCTCCTCCTCCTTCATCTCCAGCGTCTCGTGCATCTGGCGCTTGGTCTCCGCTATCACCATGCCCTTCGAGAGACGCCAAGAGAAACACACACCTCCGTCAAGACCCTCTGCCACCAACACACCTCCGTTAAGACCCTCTGCCACCAACACACCTCCGTTAAGACCCTCTGCCACCAACACACCTCCGTTAAGACCCTCTGCCTTTGCTGTCTGCCAACACACTTCCGTTAAGACCCTCTGTCTTTGCTGTCCATCAACACACTTCCGTTTAGGCATCCAGCCATTGCTTTCCAGCAATCTGAAGGCACACTCTGGCTCTGAATGGACATAAACTAATGACCTACACTTCAAGAACATCCAGAGAAGGACTCCACACTCAGACTGGGACCACAACATGGTTAGTGCGTAGGAGTAAACATTCCAGTAAGCTGAAGGGGCCTTAGAGGTCAAAGCGCCTGCGCAATTTACTAGTACAAAACGGGCTATGCCATTTGAAGGCCGCACGACAAGATGTTTTCAATTTATTTTGTCTACTTCATCATTTTTCAAGCCCTTTGTGGTTGTTTTGGGGACACGACTGTTCCCACACTAGACAGTGGGAGAGCCGTAATGTGCCCGTTTTGTGTTGCATGACGGAGTGGAGGGGACAGTTTAGTAGCAATTAATTAGGTTTGGGGGTACTGTCAGCAATATATGCTTCAGTCAGAGCACTGCAAACACTTCTGCAGTCCCGGAGGAATTTTGTGTGGGTGACCATGTAAGCATAATCCAATTCTGTGTGTATGTAATGCTCACAAAGCCATTTCCGCTGCTGATCCAAGAACTTACTGCTGAAACAAGATTACTAGTCATGGACCCATCTCCTCTCTCGTTCTGCCAATACATCTCATAGCAACTAATCTCATTCTGACAGACAAGGGAAACGCACTGTTTCTGTTTCGGGAAACAACGTTACGACACAACCATGTAATCCAGCTGGGGGTTTTGCTGACCGGTTCCTGGTTCCTGGTTCCTCTCGGGGTCTGGGTCTGCCATCACCGTGGTGACGGTAAGTGCTTGTGACCTGTTTGCCTTCCCCTCCTGCATTCCTCTCAGTGTCTTCCCTACCCGTCACCTCTATCCAGCAGAGCAGAGGTCAAAGGTTAAGCACAGAGGCCCGGAGGATGAGAGGACTTGAGGCCGCTACTCGCTGCTAGCCTGTAAGCGCCGCCGTATTTCACAAGGGGGAAACAGCCAACAGGACACTCGAAGGGTGACACACACATAACTCAGAATAGAACGTGAAAAACGAAAGAGGATATCAGAATAAGCCTTGCGAATGAAAAATACTGAGGATCTTTTGGGGTATTGTGCCTTAAGGATGAAGTCATAAGCTGTCATGTTGAATTATCTTCCAGGAAAAGAAGCAGAAAGCAGAACTACAGAGGCCAAGATTGCCCTGTGACATATCTGACAGGCAGTAATCACAGCTGACATCTAGTCTTATTATTCTCTGCAGGTGAAAGATGATAACTATGCACATTGACTTCTTAAATGTTTTAAGCTTCTCTGACTCATCATCCTCCAAACAGACAAGCATGCATTTTTGTTGATTAGAAAAGATAGAGGTTGTTTAAAAAGAGCATTTGAAGTCTGACATGCCAGACTGAATCAGCGAACAGAAACTGAGTCTAAGCCTTGAAATCAGCTGGATCCCCTGAACCGCTACGGTTATGTCTCCCATAGCCCCACTCCCCCCACTCCCCCCACTCCCCCTACACACACACACACACACACACACACACACACACACACACACACACACAGAGACACAGACAGACACACACACAGACACACACACACACACACACACACACAGACACAGACACAGACACACACACACACACACACACAGACAGACACACAGACACACACACACACACACACAACACACACACACACAACACACACAACACACACACACACACACACACACACACACACACACACACCTTGTCCTGCTCCAGCTGCTCGATGAGGTTCTTGGCGTCTCTCAGCTGTGTGATCAGCTTCGTCTTCTCAGTGGTGTGAAGTTCCTACAGGAATCAGGCAGACAGACAGACAGACAGACAGAGAGAGCTGCGGTCAGCTCAGCCAGAGACAAGAGGATTCATGTGGGAAACATAAATCTCCTTACACACACTCACAACTTTCCAACAACTATTTGCAACTTCCATATCTTTCGACTTCAGGATAGATAGTCTGTCAGCACTATGGTGCTACGCTGTGAAAACGTTAACACGGACTGTCTGACTGACCTTAGATGTAAAAAAAAATCCAGAAAAAAGGACATATTCTATATATTAACATTTCTGAGGAACTCTGAGTACTTGCTAACTGCACTTCACATTCCGCTAGTCATTCCAGTGTGGGTAAGGTGGGAGTCATTTCTGAGTAGGAGGGGAAAAAAGGGTGAGCTTTTCCACCAACACATGGAAGCTAGGAGTGTTTGGCATTTCTGTCCCACAGCCATAGATGAGAATAGGAGTGTTTGGCCTCTCTCTCCCACCCAGAGAGACGTGCTGTTGGGCCAAAGGCTCACCCTCCTCCTGCCACACATGGAGCCCACGGGCAGAGCCACGGGCAGAGCTGCACGCGACCGCCTGCGTCTCACCGCTGACCAGAGGGAACCAACAAACAAACCTCAATTACAGCCCAGGTCTGCCACCGCCGCCGGATGACTACGCCTCAGCTAGCCACAACTACAAGCCACCGTTCTAATCTATGGCTGCACTTGGCGTTCCAGAATGACTTCTCAATCTACAGCCAGCTGTGTGTGCCGTCCTGTGTGTGCCGTCCTGTGTGTGCCGTCCTGTGTGTGCTGTCCTGTGGTGTGTGTGTGTTTGTGTGTGTGTGTGCTGTACTGTGTGGTGTGTGTGTGTGCTGCCCTGTGTGTCCTGTGTGTGCTTTCCTGTCCTGTGTGGTGTGTGTGTGTGTGTGTGTGTGTGTGTGTGTGTGTGTGTGTGTGTGCTGTCCCGTGTGGTGTGTATGTGTGTGTGTGCTGTCCTTTTTGGTGGTGGAAGGGAGTGGATCAGCACGGGACCCGTACTCTTAAACTAGAACACTGGAGTTCCATACTCTTAAACTATAACACTGGAGTTCCATACTCTTAAACTAGAACACTTGAGTTCCGTACTCTTAAACTAGAACACTGGAGTTCCGTACTCTTAAACTAGAACACTGGAGTTCCATACTCTTAAACTAGAACACTGGAGTTCAGTACTCTTAAACGAGAACACTGGAGTTTCGTACACTTAAACGAGAACACTGGAGTTCCGTACACTTAAACGAGAACACTGGAGTTCCGTACTCTTCAACTAGAACACATGAGTTCCGTACTCTTAATCTAGAGCACTAACTGACTAACTGGACAGAGAGGCAGCATAGGTGCACCCACACTGCCATTAAACAGAGGGATCTAATTGGTTCTTTTTTACCAACTCTAATGTGGCAATGAATCAATATGAAATTGACATAAAGGGAGTGAGTCAGGCCCAGTCTTGTCTGAGGGACCAGTGCTCTCTCTCTCTCGCTCTCTCTCGAAGAGAGCGGAGTCAGGCCCAGTCTTGTCTGAGGGACCAGTGCTCTCTCTCAGAGTGCGGTGCTAGAGCCTGATGGCCAACAGGTGAAAGTCCTCTCGGCTTAACGGCGTTCCCACACTATGAAAGTGAAAGTGTATATCTGTGGAAAACAGGCCTGCAGAATTGATAAGTGTGTGGTGAGAGCGGGACAGGAGGATCCAGACGGTGTTTGGTATTGGTGAGGGTGTGTGTGTGTGTGTGTGTGTGTGTCAAAGAGGCTCCGGGAAGCCTGTGTGCCGCAGAAGGGGGGGTCAGCAGTTGACCTTTGAACTCCGCTGTCACTTCTCAGCATGCTTTCCCAGCCAGTCTAGAGGAAGTGTCCCCACCCTGACCTACGCTCACAATCTACACACACACACACACACACACACACACACACACACACACACACACACACACACACTGACACACACCCAGACGTGTCAGCGGAGCCTGTACTGTTATCTCTGGCTGCTTTTCTAACGCCCTGTTTTTACCAGCAGCCCTTTGTAAATTGAAGGAACTGTGACAGTCAGGCACCATAACAACATTAGGAGGGCCTGGGCAGAAACAGCAGCTGTGTAGATTACATTTCTGGATGAATCTCCTGAATTATGCTTAACTTAATGGCATTAGCCTGACAGTAGGGACCAGTTGGTCGTTATCTTGAATTACAGGCTGGGCAGCCACTGTAGAATCAAATATTGAAAAAGCTATTGGAATGGTTAATAGAGAATACCTTCACACCAGGGACGTGCACAGGAGTGGGCTAAGGTTGCTCGGCCAACTGCCCGTTTGCCCTCCTCAACTGAAGTTGCCCCTCCGAAGGAAATTTATAAATTTGCGATCAGATGACGGGGGCGTGGCAGCAACGATTAGTGAGAGTTTAAAATGATATTGGCTAAATTTGCGATCAGATGACGGGGGCGTGGCAGCTGCGGTTAGTGAGAGTTTAAAATTATATTGGCAACATTTGCGATCAGATGACCGGGGCGTGGCAGCGGCGGTGACAAAACTGAATGTGTTGCCCCTTTTTTCCAGGGCAGAGCAACTGCCCTTCAAAATTACTGTGCACGTCCCTGCTTCACACTATGGTTGTCCAGTTTGAATGAAACCCAGATGCATTCATTTAAAGATAAGCTAAGGGCCAACACAGACCTCCAGACCTCATCATTCAAAGAAGCTCGTCCACGACTTTATTACCTCAAGACTGGACTACTGCCATTCACTCTTCACTGGGATCACTGGAAGGAACATCCAGAAGCTGCAGTACATCCAAAACAGCGCTGCCAGGATCCTGATGAGAGTCCGGAAATACGATCACCTAACACACATTCCACACTCACTACACTGGCTCCCTGTCTCACTCCGTATTGACTACAAAATCCTACTACTCACCCATCAATGCATAAATGGACATGCACCCCCCTACCTACAAGAACTCATCACTAGGGTTGGGTACCGAGAACCGGTACCAATATGGCACCGGGACTATACAACCGATACCTACCCGGACCGAAATGTCACGCAGATTTCGGTGCTTCCTTTCGGTGCCTGAGCCAATTGAAATGAATAACATCAACAATTCATGCAGCTAAATGAACAAACCGGACCGAAATGTCACGCAGATTTCGATGCTTCCTTTCAATGCCTGAGCTGATTGTAATGAGGAACTGCAACAAATCATGCAGTTAAATGAACATAACGTACGTAAACTGTTGTCTTATAAACAGGAATTATTTCAGGCTGCAACATGAAACACGGAGGCTGGTTCCAAAACAGTAGAAAACTAGCTAGCAGTAACGTGAGTGGCGTATGTATGATCTGTATGAATTATCTTTTATTTTGTTGCCATGCATATTTCGTGGGTCACATTTAAAACTGCCCCATCTCCCAATGTTAACTTTGTCCTGTGGCGCTCACGCTTGGTGTTTTCATAGCAACAGTCTTATGACAGTGAAGCAGGCAGCATTTAACAGCGCAAGCACAAACAGAGCTCGCCATCAACCTTTTAACAGAGAAAATAGCGAAAGGTAAACGGTCAAAAGTGTGGCTGTATTTCGCACAAAAAGATTCAAACACCGCGACTTGCAGTAAATGCAACAAAACAATTGCGTGTAAAGAGTGGAGAGAAGGCAAGAGTCCTGGGCAGATCTGCAACCGCAAACTTAAACTGTAGGTAGGCTACCGGAGCTATAGTCTCTTAAAGGGGCAGTACACTTTCACGCAATCGGTGTGTTCAAGTAAACAAGATAGAAAAGATAACTAGGTATATACAAATCAGAAAATTGTGAAATTTCATTAAATAAATGCAAACTAAATAATACATGTTTGACTACATAGGCAAATATGCTCATAAGTTTGAAGCTGTAGTCTGTGTGTGTGTGTTTTGTATTTATTTATATTTATTTAAGCATACTATAAACTGTTGTTAACAGTTAATATAATATTCATAGTTTGAAGCTGTAGTTTGAAGCAAAGTTTTTGTATGTATTTATATTCATAGTATACTTTAAACAGTTAATATATTGTTCAATTTGAAGAAAAAAATTGGCCTCTGCAATAAAAAAAAGCCTTTCTTTAATGTCGTCAATCCTCATTTTGTGCTTTTTTTTTTTTAAAGTACCGGTTCTGGCACCGTTTAGGCACCGGTATCGTTTTAAAAGTATCGGTTATGTACCGGTATCGGAAAAAACCCAAACGATACCCATCCCTACTCATCACTCCCCAAACTTCCAACCGCACCCTCAGATCCACAAACAGTTCGCTCCTGCAGGTCCCAAACACCAAGCTACGCACCAAGGGCGACCTTTTGCTTTTGCTAAGTGACTAAATGTAAATGTGAACAACTCAATTGAAGGGAACATGCACACACAGCTGGTGTAGTTCCCTATTTGACCAGTAGGTGCTCTACTCCAGTGTGAGTTAAACGATGGGGTCCACGATCCTGGGAAAGGGTGTTGATATTTGAGCTCAACGGCCTATCAAACTCCCCGCCTCCCTTCCATGCGCCTAAAGCAACGTGTTGATTGGCTGGCTGAAGCAACGTGTTGACTGGCTGGAGGTGTTTATGGTCTGGTGTGAGACATTATGTTTGTTTCCCATTTACAACACCTGGACTGTGTACAAACACCAGAGTGTTTTTGAGTACACACACACACATAACAGACAGCTAGACGGCCGTGATGGGCAACTTGCTGAATAGGCAAAAAAGTGTCTGATTAAAATTACGGACTCCACCTTTAAGAGTGAGAGTGTGTGTGTGTGTGTGTGTGTGTGTGTGTGTGTGTGTGTGTGTGAGAGAGAAAGAGCGAGAGTGAGTGAGTGAGTGAGTGAGTGAGTGAGTGAGAGAGAGAGAGAGAGAGAGAGTGAGTGTTTGTGTGTGTGGGTGAGTGAGTGAGTGAGTGTGTATGTGTGTGTGTGTGTGTGCGGGTGAGTGAGTGTGTATGTGTGTGTGTGTGTGTGTGTGTGTGTGTGAGTGGGACTGTACCTTCATCTTCTCCAGCTCCTGCAGCCTCTCCTGGAGCTGCTGCTGCAGAGCATCGTTCTCACTGGCCAGCTGGGCGCTGCGCTCCTTGTGGGTCCGGAGCAGCTCCTTGCAGCGCTGCAGCAGATTCTCCTGCCGCTTCACACGCTGCTGCAGCACCTCCGCCTCCTTCCCTGGCTCCACACTGCCCTCTGCTGGACACATGGAGAGAACACACACACACACACACACACACACACACACACACACACACACACACACACACACACACACACACACACACACACACACACACACACACACTTCATTTTGACATTTAATTTCAAATAAAGAGCAGTGGAACTGTTTTCAACACAGAAACTCACACATTAAATGGATGTTTACCACAAACTACAAATTGTGCAGCCAGATTTGACAGCTTAAGTCTGTTCAGTACTATAATAAACTGTCTGTTAAGCAGGCTGACTTCACTAGTCTTCACTTTTACTTTTAATTTAATGAAGCGAATTATATTGTGTACTACAAAAGTCCACCGTGGGAGCTCTTGAGAAGGCAAATAAACCCTGTGGGGTGTTGGTCTTGCGTAAGCCAGGGCTGGTGAAGTGCTGAGTGGTCTGGAGCGTTCTACCCACCCTGACTTGGAGCCTCGGCGCCCAGATCTCTGGATGGGCTCTGGGGAGCGGAGGCTGTCTCCCTGATTTCCTCGCTCGGCTTAGCCTCTCCCTCCACGGGGACTCCCAGCCCCGGGGCGCCATGCAGCCGCTTCTTCATCAGAGCCACCTGAGAGTGGAGCAGCAGAAACGCACATTAGAATGTTAGCACATTAGAACATTAGAACGTTAGAACATTAGAGTTAGCACGTTAATAATAATAATAATAATGGATTTTATTTTTATAGCACACCTTCACATACAAAGAGGTCTCAAGGTGCTGAACAGGGTCACAATAGCATTAGAACGTTAGCACATTAGAACGTTAGCACATTAGAACGTCACCCAGCATCAGGAGCTAGTGTCGTTAGCGCTGGGACGAGCATGAACACCACACCCAGATCACAGCAGACAAACAAACAGACAAACACTTTCAGCTGCACGCCAACACGAGTGGCAGCATATCCAGTAGCTCAGGCCTGTCTGAAATTTCTTGTAGGATAAAAAAGCGTCTATCAAACTAGCTATCTATATTACAGACAAGTGATGTCCACATACACACAGAAACATCTGCATACTTTCCACCCCTGACACACTGACATTAAACGCGTATGACCTGCAGACATTAAACGCGTATGACCTGCACAGACATTAAACGCGTATGACCTGCAGACATTAAACGCGTATGACCTGCAGACATTACACGTGCATGACCTGCACTGATATTAAACGCGTACGACCTGCACAGCGGTAAACCCTTATGACCTGCAGACATTAAACGCGTATGACCTGCAGACATTAAACGCGTATGACCTGCAGACATTAAACGCGTATGACCTGCACAGACATTAAACGCGTATGACCTGCAGACATTAAACGCGTATGACCTGCACAGACATTAAACGCGTATGACCTGCAGACATTAAACGCGTATGACCTGCAGACATTACACGTGCATGACCTGCACTGATATTAAACGCGTACGACCTGCACAGCGGTAAACCCTTATGACCTGCAGACATTAAACGCGTATGACCTGCAGACATTAAACGCGTATGACCTGCAGACATTAAACGCGTACGACCAGCACAGACATTAAACGCGTATGACCTGCAGACATGAAACGCGTATGACCTGCAGACATTAAACGCGTATGACCTGCAGACATTAAACGCGTATGACCTGCAGACATTAAACGCGTACGACCAGCACAGACATTAAACGCGTAGGACCTGCAGACATGAAACGCGTATGACCTGCAGACATTAAACGCGTATGACCTGCACAGACATTAAACGCGTATGACCTGCAGACATTAAACGCGTATGACCTGCAGACATTAAACGCGTATGACCTGCACAGACATTAAACGCGTACGACCAGCACAGACATTAAACGCGTAGGACCTGCAGACATGAAACGCGTATGACCTGCAGACATTAAACGCGTATGACCTGCACAGACATTAAACGCGTATGACCTGCAGACATTAAACGCGTATGACCTGCAGACATTAAACGCGTACGACCAGCACAGACATTAAACGCGTATGACCTGCAGACATTAAACGCGTATGACCTGCAGACATTAAACGCGTATGACCTGCAGACATTAAACGCGTACGACCAGCACAGACATTAAACGCGTAGGACCTGCAGACATGAAACGCGTATGACCTGCAGACATGAAACGCGTATGACCTGCAGACATTAAACGCGTATGACCTGCAGACATGAAACGCGTATGACCTGTACAGACCTGAGTCTGAAGCACTGTGATCATCTGGTCCTTCTCCTCCAGGGTGGCGTCAAACTCCTCCTGCAGGTGCTTCTTGGCCTGCTGGTCCATCTGCAGCTCCTGGGGGACACAGGGATGGTCAGGTCAGGGCAGGTACGGGCAGGCAGGTACAGGCAGGGGCAGGTACGGGCAGGCAGGTACAGGCAGGGGCAGGTACAGGCAGGCAGGTACGGGCAGGCAGGTACAGGCAGGGGCAGGTACAGGCAGGCAGGTACAGGCAGGGGCAGGTACGGGCAGGCAGGTACAGGCAGGGGCAGGTACAGGCAGGCAGGTACAGGCAGGGGCAGGTACGGGCAGGCAGGTACAGGCAGGGGCAGGTACAGGCAGGCAGGTAAACAGTTGGTAAGGATAGGTAAAGGCAGGTCAGGGCAGGTACGGGCAGGAAGGTACATGCAAGGGCAGGTAAACAGTTGGTAAGGGTAGGTAAAGGCAGGTTTGGGCAGGTGCAGGCAGGCAGGGGAAAGTTATGGTAGGTGAAAGCAGATGAAGGCAGGTAAGGGCAGGTTGGGGCAAGTAAGGCTTTCGACCTTAATCCCCTATTTGAAAGCACTGGACTTGACTGGACAGTGCAACTGAATGCATATTACATAACAAGAGGTTTGCATATACCAAGTTCATGCACAGTTAATGATAATCATAGAATGCAGATTCTTAAGGAGTGGCACTGTAAAATCACTGCAGTGAACTAACCACACTGAGTCATAGATTTGTCATTAATGTTGTCTCAAAGACTGTATTTAGTAGTGTATTTTAATCAAATTAAACTGTACAACCCTAAGAATTGAATATTTTGCTAAATAACATTAAACTACACAACTACACCACCACAGCACTAGTCGGAGAGAGGGAAACGGATCCATAGAAACAGACAGACAGGGTGAGCGATCCTTCTGGTGTGTTGGTAAGGAGAGGAGGGCGAGACCAGAGGGATGGAGTGATGATGGAGTGATGATGTTATTTACCTCTCTCAGCTCCCCGATCCGCCGCAGAGATTTATCCTGACTCTGACTGAGGATGGCCTGCAAGGAGAGAGGTGGAAATGAGATTCAACACATGAATAATGGATCTGTCGACGGCACAGCACTCTTCTTCCCCAAGGCGAGAGGGGGGGGCGGGGGGAGAGAGAATTCTGTTGATCTTCATGAGAGGAAAACCCACCATGAGGGCAGTTCCACACGGAGCACAGCATTCAGGAGGTCCAGTGCCTGGGATGTGTGTATGATATAGGGCCAGACCTATCCTGTACCTGTTAACACCCCACTCCCTGTGTACATGTTCTCCCTATGTGAATTGTGTGTATTGTGAATATTGTGATTCATGTATGTATGTTTGTGAGTTAAGTGTAAGCTACTGGATGACCTTAATTTCCCTCGGGATCAATAAAGTATCCATCTATCTATCTATCTATCTATCTATTATGTTACTGTACGCCAGTCTCAGAGAGCCCCCTGGGGGAATTACCTGTGTCTTCTCCTTGTCTCTGTGCACGGTTCGGTAGGCAATGACCAGCTGAGAAACAGACAGAGGAAGAGGAAGAGGGAGAGAGAGGGGAAGAGACAGGAAGACATGGTTATTATTATTGTACACAAAAAAAAAATGATACGCTGTATATACCACAGTTTCATTAATGTGCTGCAGTAATAGGCTAAATGAAACTAAAAGGACTAATTTGTGTGCAGTGGTCAAGAACCTATTATGGCAAAGAACATCTAGATAAGGACAAGGCAGAAAGCCCGAAACAATCACCATGCCTTTACCACAGGGCTGTTTGGTGATAAGATAGCAACCCGTAGACTAGTGAGGTGCCCAGGAGGAGATAAGCCCAGCTGCTCAGCGGTAAGACTGTTGAACTCCTTCGAACAAAGCTCCCGCGTCAGATCACTCCAATCCCATAATACCACATAAATCCTGGTTTGCACTGCCTTTGTAAGCTGACACCATGAGACCAGTCGGAGGAGCTCAGAGTGCTAGCGCAAGTGCTAAGAAGCTCTTGAAGACCCAACTCTTCAGAGAGCACCTCCCTTCCTAACTGGCACCTTGGCTTAACCTGCACTTAAGCAGTAACAGGCCGCACTTATTTTTCTTTCTATGTCGTTTTCTATTTTTTTGAAAAAAATAAGCAGTATTTATTGTTACACCAGGTTTTAATGCTCTTAGCTTGATTGTTCTCTCTCTTGTATGTCGCTTTGGACAAAAGCGTCAGCTAAATGACTAAATGTAAATGCTAGGCTGCCGCAGGGCTCTGGAGCGGAGCTCACCTCGGAGTACTTGGTCCTGTAGTTGGCCAGGCTCTTCTCCACACGCTGCAGCCGATGCAGGAGGTCCTCCTTGGGCAGGGCGTTGGCGTCGGCGTTGCCCGGGGCGTCCTCGGCCTCGCTCTCGATGTCCGACGATGGGTCGTAGGACGGGGTGGCCTGCGGATCGGTCTCCCCCAACGGGGTGAGCGACTCGCGGGAGGCGCTGCGCACCAGGCTGTCCCGGGAGGCGGCGCGGAACAGGCCCGGGACGGAGGGGCTGGAGCCGCGGAACAGGGACTCCACCGAGGACACCTTCTGCTGCAGCTTCTGAGCCAGAGACTGAGGCTCGTCACGCTACATTACATAAACAACAACATAAACAACAACACAAACAAACACAAACAAACAACGAAATGAGTCGGCAGAAAACTTCACATATTTTCATGACTAGCAAATAAACAGTCGCCTCTGCACCAGCTTAATCAGTAATCAAATAAAACAATACAGTGCTTATCGTTATGGACATGGACCTACAGGAGGTCATAAACACTAAGACTAACCCTACATGAGGTCATAAAACACCAGCCAAACGCCACACAAACAAGGGTCAGGGAGCGGAGCGTTAATTCCCGCTGGACTTGCCTGAGGAGAGGTGCTCCCATCTCCATTGATGCTGCCTCTGGGAGATCCTGCAGCTCTGCCGCCACTCTACACACAAACAGAAGGGGGCGCTGTGAGGGGACGAGCGCAATAGCACCACCCTCTGTACTGGGCCGGTTAGTCACCCGCCACCCCGAACAAAACACAACAAAAACGTGCTGCACCCGATTCCTCTGGCAGCAATATTAGTATTGCTAAGAGCAATGCGGGGGCGTAGGGCTGCACCCACCCGTTCAACCCTCACTCATGCAACTCGGAGCGGAACAGAAGGGGTTAAAGACGCAAAACATAACATACACACGGCACCTCTACAGCTGGGGTTAAATGAAAATGGCTACAACGGTCGACGGAGACTCTAAGGTGTTGTGGTGAGGTCGTCAGGAAACAGTCGTACCTTGTTAGCCTTGCTAGTACTGCGTTACCGGCGGGTCTGTGCAGTCAGTGTTAGCACTGTGGTCTAGCTGGTAGACTAGAGAGGCCTGTGTGATGAAATTTAGTGCAGGTGAATGCGTGAAAGTCCCCGAAGAAGACACAAATGAGTCGAATCCCATTCACTAATATGCGCATTATATTCGAAACATCACTTTGCCTGTGTTTATAAAATCACAACCAGAAACAAAAAGACTAGGAGAACAGAAACAAGACTATTCAACATCAACACATGTTCAACCACTTCCAACAACATCACGGAAGATTTACATTAGTAAGTCCCTAATAAATTATGAAAATGTCCATAGCCCTCTTCTGCCACAACTGCTGCCTACAAGTATGTCGACTCAATCCAGTCCAAGACTCTAGTATCCTCTGTGGAACTCCAAGAAGCTGAGGTTAGTCTTGCTCTGGCAGGAAAGCAGTTCTTCCAACAAGACTATGAGCGTCGCAGTGGACACACTCTTACCATCAGCAGTGGGCCGGTGGAGTGCTGTGTGTACACACTCACATTCACTCACGCACGCACGCACACACACACACACACACACACACACACACACACACACACACACACACACACACACACACACACACACACACACACACAGAGAAAGAGAGCACAATCACTGCGCCTATCGTAATCTATGGCCATTCAATATCAATGCTGAATCAACCATATCTTGCTGATCAAATCGGTCCAAATGCTGCTGTCCAGAAGAGGTACACCTAACACCAGATCCCCAGACCATCATATCCTGACCAGGACACCCAAAATGCCCAACACTGGGCATCTACATGGGGCACCTTACTCTGCAGCCCCACAGCTAACCTGATGGTTACTTCCAGCTGGGCCAAGGCCAGAGAAGACCCAGACAAAATGGCTGTTCTGTCTGCCAGTGTGGCCTGTGCCTGTGCCTGTGCCTGTGCCTGTGCCTGTGCCTGTGCCTGTGCACCTTAGAGTGGAGAACTGGGAGGCCACCAGGGTGTGTCACTCAGCAACACTAGTAAGCAAATAGTTTAACCGGACGCATGGCCATACAGGAGCAGAGAGAAAGCAGTGCCCAATGTAACACTTCAGCTATGGACCTGGAGAAAGCAGTGCCCAATGTAACTCTTCGGTTATGGACCTGTTTTGAACACATACTTTTGACAGACATGTTCCTAACTGTATTCACAGGTAAGATGAATGCATATTATATTTTTTGAATCTGATACTTGGTTCAAGCCTGTCCCATTAGAGTGTTCGGAATGTAACCACTGGCACATCACCCCATTGGTTGATGCCTAACATCCCAGATACTGTTTCTCTAATCCATGGGCCACTTTTAAAAAACACATTAGGTGACTTCAGGCTGCTCCATCTTATGCGAAGCAGTCATTCACAATCACCTTTTGGTTGTAGCAAGAAAAGTACACAATGTCTTAACAGTGTTGATTCCCAACTTTAAAGAGGACCTCTTATGCTCACTCAATGTTCCCAATTTATTTTTGGGGTCTACTAGAATAGATTTATATGCTTTAATGATCCAAAAGCACATTATTTTACTCAAACTGAACATTTCAAAACCCTCTGAAACTTTGTTTCTTTGTTTCCCGTCTTTAAGCTATGACCAGCTTTAGGCCTGGTGTAGAATCAACGTACATTATGTTACAATGAATTACATCGCAACTGTGAGGCATATCCCAAAAAATTACTTAAATACATATTTAAAAAAAAAAAACCTGATTTTGTTTATCAACAAAGGAACAAACCAAACCAAACTAAACCATTGCACCCTTGCTAGACAGATGAGGCTCCTTCCCGTTGGGGCGGGGCAGAAGGCTGTCTTAACTGTATAATATCCATCCAAGCAGGTATGTGCACAGCCCAGTCGACCCAGTAACCCACGTGATCACATGAGGGCACGCTTCAAGCTGATTGGCATCATACTCATTACAGCAAGCTATGTGGGCGGGGACGTCACAGCCATTGCCGGGCTAATCCCTCAGATGATGACGCACAAATCCTCTAGCCAGACAGGTCTACTACGAGCACTCAAACAGAAAAAACAGCACATGGTGGTGACCCACCCATTTCCTTACGAAAGCAGGAACCGTTTGCCTGACCACAACTTGGCATTTCAAAGAAGAACACAAATGACTCATAACCAAAGTTGTCTTAGCTCAACTATATTCTCACACTAGACAAGAGACATCAGGGATGGGAGAGAATCTGACTGATTCGTGAAAAGCAAACTTGGGTTTGCAAAGGGAAGGCAAGCTGAAAACCATACGGTCATCTCAAAGTAGGAAGGGAGTAATATGATCAGGTTGGTTTTGGGTTGGTAGGTTTAGGTAGAGGCTGGGAACTACAGGGAGACCTTGGGGAAGTTGGGTATAACATCCAAGCCAACAGAACATCAAAACCACTACGACTAGAAAGTTCGCAAGCCAACTGCAGGGCAAAACACAAGCTCCCATCCCAAAGTTTAGTCACTCCAGGGGATTAAATGCAAAGGGGTCAAAGGTGAGATGCTTTTGATTTAGATGCAGGAAAAATGGATGGATTAGGGGTGGTTAGAAAGAAACAGAGATTGGGAGACAGCAGGTTTGCAAGCAGGTTTTCTCTGGTGCTGATGCAGGCCTCCTCTACCTCACCCATCAAAGGCATTACGGGACATGGGTGGGTGGGTGGGGGGGGGGGGGGGGGTGTAGGCTAGGGGGAGAGGGGCGGGAGGAGAGGTGGAGTAGAGGTGGGGCGAGGTGTGAGGATGGACTCACCGCACTGGCACCCTGAGGCGGTTTGGGTCGTTTTGAGTGGTCCAGAGCAAAGATAGTATACTCAGACAGAAAAGCAGGCTCTGCTATCATCCCGGCCAGCAGCTGGCCACCCCACATCAGTGCGTGGTGTAATGGCACGAGGTGGATGTGGTGGTGGTGGTGGTGTTGGTGGTGGTGGTGGTGGAGGAGGAGGTGGAGGAAGTGGGGGTTGGGGTGGGGGGGAAAGAGGGACACAGAGAGCCATGAGTAGAAAAGAAAAAAAAAGAAACAAACACACCATGAGAGTGAAACAGAGCAGAGCAGAGCAGGTGGGGATGGAGGTGTGGCTGGCCGGACACTTTCCACTGAGACGGTCCAATCAGAGAGAAGAGGAAACAGGCTAACCAATCAAAAACCAAGGACATGACATTTACACACTTTGACTTCTCAAAATGTATATTACCAAGAAACGGCCGTACTTTAACTTTTCAACCACTGCCATGAACTCAGTGTTCCATGTGAATCCCAGGTGTGAGCCAGTGTTGCCAATCAGAAAAATGAAAAGTCAAAGGTGTAAAGGCTCTTTGTTTAACAGATCAGAAATGTTGTGATGAGAGATCAAAATCTGACAGCTGAAAATGAATCTTTCAGAAGAGGAGGAGGAGGAGGAGAAGGAGGAGGAGGAAGAAAATGACCAAAGAGGTGAAGACGGAACAGGAATCACTACCTCGGCTTACCAAGCGCTTCCACCTTTTTTTCTCAGCTGCTATGTGTGCAGCAACCCTGTGCAAGCCTGCAACAGCTGAGGGAACACTTTGGACAGATTTCTGGCTGAATCACTGGGGAATTTCATCGGCTGAGGTTAGATTTGAGAGGAAGGAGACAATCAAGCCAAATCAATAATGCAAACTCCCTCTAATCACTGCTTTATATTTGACCTCCTCCAACACAGTCAGCTATTACACACATATTACTGTCATTCATTCCTTTGCCTTTACAGCCGATAGAGAATGAAGATGTGATGTTTATATAACTAAAGAACTGAAAAGATATCAAAGCAGAGAGTACCTGAAAATACTTCATGTCAAGAAATGCCTTTAATCCCCTGGGCAGTACAAAAGCATGCCTTGACCTAATTGTAAGCCCCATTATAGAAAGCAAATTACAAGACATTTAGGCTATTCAATGTCTGCATACGAATTCTTCACATATTTCATCCAATTAGGAACAAAATGTCACAATAAACTTAGGTGAGATAACAGTCTCTGTACCTGTAAGGCAAGTTAATTCTCTTGCACCTGTTCAAGTGTACTTCATAAGACAGGTTACATTACTTCAATCCATTTCCAATGAAAGGCATCCATAAAACAGAAACATTAAAGCCCCTACTGTCTACTCCTCTAGACAGTAAATCCTTAACAGTTGTTTGGCTGACTATCCATCCGGACAAAAACACAGTGCAGTGCAGCTATGTCCTGCTTCATCTTAATCAGATTAATTACTGCTGGGAAGGGGGACAAATGGGGAGGTAACAAAGAAACAGCTTGTTTAGAAAGACCATGACCGCCTCGGTTGAGCCATTCTTAGATGTTACAGTGTGAAATGCAAAAAAAACCTGCTGTGGAAAGTAACATATTAGCAACTCTTTACAGTCATATCATGTCTGCTCTAAGCCCCTAACTATGGGCTGGTGATTAAATTTAGTACTTCGGTTTATCCCTGAGGAGAACGGGAAGAAAACTTCGCCAGAGAATCGGGCAGCGACTCTGACTGCAGTATGTGTGACAGCTGCGGTGGTGACCCATAAGCGCCATTATAGTTTCAGCCCTAAGGCCGCCACTGCTCTCACTTACCTCTCTGTCGTTGGGAGAAGCCGGGGCATCCTGGTGCAGAGGCGGGTTGAGACTGCGCCTGTCTGCTGTGTTCACCTGGTAGGAGAAGTGTTCAAAGACACCTAAGCTCAGTGGCAGAAATCATCGAAATTAACACTTTCATATATGCTACTGAATAAGTAGAAACGATGCACAACTCATGGGATATAGGCTAGTATGTAGCCCCTGCTAGTTTATAGATGGAATTAACAAATAGCTAAAGTTCGTTGCTTTCTATGATATCTGCGCTGCTGGTTGTGTACTCATGGATACCCCAGAAATCCTTATCTTCTCACGACAACAGTAGCCCGGCTTCCCCCAAACTCAATCATGAACTTCATTCATTCATCGTACACATCGAAACACAAACTCAGCGAGTCGGTGATTCCCCAAACCAACCTTGTTTACAGTATACACTCTGCACCTGACCAGTCAATTTGTGTTCATGCAACCCGGAATATTAGGCCACTCTTCATGATTCGACAAACAAGCTAAGATTTCCGGAGGTGTGACGTTCAAGGTGGCTTATAGTTAGCATCCTTACGATGACAGTAACCTTAGATATCTGACAAAGTCCTTCCAAATGATCACCTAGTTTTGCTACTGCGTCTTTATCGTAAACACACTAACGTGCACAGTGTGACTCAACAAAACAAGAGAATCGGGGTGTACCAGTACCACCCCATGATTCTGAATATCTGGACTTTTAAATGTCACATGACAGCCAAGACCTCGTAGCCAGACTGTCTTACAAATTAAAACAAATCGTTGACATGAGATCAAATATTTGGACTTTGCTACTGACTAATCGTGGGAGTCCTATCTGCTTACAACGTCCTGTTATTGCAAAGATATGGTATGACGATAATAGCTAATAATAGCTAAATCTGTGGTATGTAACATTTCAGAATAATGCTAGCTAACATTAGCTGACAGGCTGGTGCGACAGCTCTCCCTTTAGCCCTCCATACGAGTTCAGCTTGTTTGCTAGCTAACGCTGACCCAACTACCACTAAAGGCCGAATTATGCTCTGTTTTAGACGTAACGCGTAAGCACGTAAGATACATAACCCCCCCTTGCGGGGTAAAATATCCCCCCTTACGTGCTTAAGTGCGTCGCCCAAAATTCCTGACTATGCGACTAAAACACTACGGCCCTACACAGCTCGCAAAGGCTGTGATTGGCCGGCTACCACAACCTTTCACAGAGTCTCACGTTTCCGGGTTAATAGCATACTACAGCCTTTTTTAGACCCAGACATTTTTTAAAATCATGAATACCCTGCAGACCGTCTCACAAGCCTTTTCTTATGGATTAGGAACAAACATAACAGAAGAGGTCCAAAGACATGAACTCCTTTACAAATCCTCTTTAAACACTTATAGAATGCTTAAATTACCGCGAATTTATGGAGAGAATATCCCATTCTCACCCGCGATTGTTTGGAGAGAATGTGGTTATTCACGAACAAATAGGTACTTTCATATTCATTTTCCGCCACTTGTGAGTCATGGTGATATCTTTCATTGAGTTCATATTGACGTGAATCATCAGTTGCACCAGCGAGATTGATAGAATGAGCCCGGTCTGCTCATATACAAAAGTTAACAGTAACCTGCCGTTACCTTAGAGAATATCCCATTCTCACCCGCGATTGTTAGGAGAAAATGTGCTAATTCACGAACAAATACTTTCATATTCATTTTCCACCACTTGTGAGTCATGGTGGTATCATTCATTGAGTTCATATTGACGTGAATCAATCAATTGCACCCGCGATTTTGATAGAATGAGCCCGGTCTGCTCATATACAAAAGTTAACATTAACGTGGGCTTAACTGATGGCCAGCACCATTGTAGTTACAAGCATTGACAACATGATGAGATTCTCTCACCGTTTACCACCTCATCTTAAATAATGTAACTCATAAACACATCGTTTTAAAGCCTGTCGCAGTCATTAAAAGATGTCAATAAACGAACTTTTGCGTCATGTCTTTTTCGCCACTGGTACTGAATTGCCAACATTTGTATTTTGTGTAACACATGTATTCATAACATCAAGCCTTTCGCCCACTACACTTTCATGCTCCGGTAAGTTTTTTTCCTTTGTCCTGCTGCAATAAATAGGTTTACTTAACTCAAAATAAATCTACAGTTCTGGCGTCAATTTGCTTTGCAACACGCAACACAAGCCTTGCAACACGCTCTGCGTCTAAAACGAACCTTAAATCAAAACTTGTCTAAAACAAGTTCCTTGTGTAAATTACGTGCTTAGGCGTTACGTCTAAAACAGAGCATAATTCGGCCTTAACTACTAACCTGGGCCTGTGGTGGTGACTGCGCATTCCTTTGTGGTGATTGCTCCTCGTTTATCTTTTGCTTCAGTTTCTTAAACATCTTTCAACATATGAAAAAGCTAGTCCAAAGGTTTTTTTATTGTTCTGAAGTGGGCCAAGCATCCAGTCTCTGATCGCCTTCGTTAGCGATTCACATATCTTTTTACAGGTGAAACAGCTTCTGCGCAGCTGCAGCCGACGTGGAGCAAAATAATAGCAGGCTACGGCAACAGAGAATGGTCAACGTGAGCGATGGGTTGTGGCGTTGTACAGATCTCACATATTGCGTTTTATTGTAATGCAAACCTAAGAATATACTTCTAGGCAAGCCTGAGAGTTATCAGCTTTGTGTTTACGAAGACATATATCTTCTGGTCGTTCATCCATGACGACAGCAATAGATTATTTCTATTTGTAAAACCAGTCGAATCATAGGAGTGGTGTAAAGCACTGTTAAAGTTATAGCTTAGGTCTAGGCCTAAGTCTAGTAGTAGCCAAGTAATAACTGAAAATGTCAGTCTATATGCAGGCTAACCGCATGTATGTCTGTTCTCAGAAGTATTAGGGCTACATATAAATTATATGTAATAATAAATGGTAACACCTTTTATGACATAGGCTAATGATATATGTCGCCAATTTTATTGTTTGATAATGCCATTGGTTATTTTTTTTCCCTTTCCTATTTAGTATTTAGAACCCAGAGGGTTTGTTACTGATACTTCGGTCTCCTCCCCAAACACTTATATACTTGAACAGTAGAGGGCACTGATGACATGCGGCTGAAAACAGCCATTCCAAGAAGCCAAGCACTATGGCCATATCCTTGTCGTGTGGTGATGCTGTATCCACAGCAGTTTGGTCATATTTTTTAAGATAAACTTTACTGACAGTTCTAGAATGTTTTGCTGCTCTGCTTTATGGTTCATTCCATTATATTGAGAACATGGTAATGACACAGAAGACTGGCACGACAGAAAACAAGACAGGTGAATTAGCATCTCAACACTGGATCGATGTAGCTTGCTGTCTCATGTAGGTTAAAGCGTGCGCTTCAGTGAAAATGGAGGCCTACTGTATGAAACTTCTTGTGTGTTAGGGGGATTTGGGTCACTGTTGAAGAATCATTACAACTTTACCTATAGTGTGTACGCAGTCGTGTAGTGGTCCCTGGAGAAGTGGTTATACTCTTCATTTTTTTAAGCAGCCCATACAGCACAGGATAAACACCCTGTTTTGAGAAGTGGGTATACCCACTGCTGACTGAAAAATAAGTGGGTATACTCCGTATACCTGCGTATACCCTAGACTACACCACTGTGTGTACGTAACACCAAAATGTGAGACAATAGTTTATTTTTTGGAGCCAGCTTTAATTGTTAAGGTGCATCTTCTTAACACAGAGCAGCTACGTCCTGTGTTGACAGGCTGCACCCAAAGACAGGTGAAAGTGCCCTTTAAACGGACTTTGTTTCATTCCAGATAATAAGGTCTCTCCCCTTTCTACCCCCTTCTCTACCCACCATCTCTCCTCTCAATAGCACAGCCCAAAACCTGAGCAGTGCCGAGTCTGCCACTGATTGTAGGTGGATTTCAGATCTCAGACACAGACTTGGACACATGATGCTCAATTGTGAGTATCCATGCATTAAGTGTGTGTGTGTGTGTGTGTTTTTCTGTGTGCCTGCATGAGCACATGTATGCATTGTACTTGGGGGCCTATGCCTGTGAGTGGGTGTGATACGATATGCCTGTGAGTGGGTGTGATTGGGTGTATGCCTGTGAGTGTATATGTCTGTTAGGGTTGGGCGATGTCTCCTTATTTGGCAGAAGACGATGTTTACATTGAAACATCGTGATGGACGATGATATCGTCTCGGGGGGGGGGGGGGGGGGGGGGCTAGGGGTTGTACAACTCAGTCCCATTTATGTTTTAAAATGCCGTTACGTTACCAATGTTGAACAGTGACTAGCAGTGAGGTTCGTGGCTGCGGTGAGGTTCGTGGCTGCACCGACTCTTGCAGTGTCAGATTTACAAATAAATGAACCCATTCAATTGGTAGCTTGCACATTGACAACTGGTTGTTTTTCATATTTCATATCAGCATTCTTTACATTCACATTGGTAAGGTTCATACAGTTGGCAGTTGCTAGCTTGTGATGAATTCGTTTTAATATCTGGATATTTGAACTCGTGAATATGAACTGTTTCATACGAAGTTGCAGAGGCAGCCAGAGGGTTTCTACCAGTCTCCATTATAATTGTATAGTTAAGTCGAGGAGACTATAACACCAGCTAGATAACTAGCTGTCATTTCATGCAAATTGAACTCTTCCATTTAAATCGTTGAAGGTAATTTAAAGTGTCCTAGCTAGCTAGTAAGCTAGCATAGCAGGCATTTAACCGTAACAACCAGGACACAACTTCAGCTGGAGTTTAATTCCTCAAAATCAGCTCACCAATAAAAAGCAGTCTTTGGTTCAAAGTGATCACAACCACTTGTATGATGTTAAATGGCTTCACATAGATATGAAACAATCCTCAGATAAATTATGTGAAATTAACGGAGCAAGGGCTATTCTGATAACAATGTAATGTTAGCGAATGAGGGGTGAGAAGATCCCCCTTGCTAATATTTAGTGTCCGCTGTTCGTTCAAAGCCAAATATATCCTCGTGGTTCCAAATAGCAATTTGGCTTTGAATGTGAGTAGGCCTAGTTGATCGAGCTATCTTCTGTCCCTTCATATCTATTCTATTTTGTAGCCATTGCACTGAAGTTAATGCTTTCGCTAAAGTTGAACGTCATATTTCTGTTGACAATGAGCAAGTTTCCCGACGCAGGAGCAGGCTTAGATAACGTGAATAACATGAAATGTTTGACGTGGGAAAAACGAAGAAAAGCTGTAACCTAGACATAATACCCTAATAATAATAATAAATTGTACAAGAATAAACCAATTAGGCATATTGTAGCAGTAGCCTATTTCATTTTCATGCCTGACTTTAATTCATATGGGGGGGCGTGGCATCACGATGGTTACCATCCATCGTGATGGTGGGTCAAAAATGACGATGGACGATGATATCGTCCATCGGCACAACCCTAATGTCTGTGCATGTATATGTCTGTGCATGTATAAGTCTGTGCATGTATATCTGTGCATGTATACCTGAGCATGTATATGCAATAGAGTCTCATGCATGTGTCTAAAGAGTTCCATAGCCGGTTGGACTTGGATCACGTTGGTTTAGGTTGTGTTGTCAGACCTTCAGTTATTTACACTGATGTAATTAATTCTAATGTCAATACAGCATAGCTTTGGCAGCCAGTCCAGTGGCCGTTGATCACTCCACCATGAACGAGAAGCACCAGGGAGGAGTAAGCTATACCCCTGTGCCTGTTTGTTATCCCTCCATCTTGACAACAGGATAACTGATCACCCTTTAACACGATCACAGGTTAGGGCTGCACACGGTACAGTGCTGATCAAAGTGCATCATGCTGTAACTCACAAACTAATGCATACTAAAGGCATCGGTTACGTAACATCATTAGGAAACAAGCTTATAAATTCTGATCTGGCACTTTTGTCATTACACTAAATCAATTTGCTGATCTTTGCAAACAACATCAGTGTAAACACTCTAGGGTCCCTGCATGTAACCTAACAAATCTCAGTCGCCATTTTCAATACAATAATCCGTATGATATGTTATTACATTTAAGGTGGTGTAAAGTTTATATTTATATGTGAACATCAATGTGGAATCGTATCATTATTCCTGTAGTTACACATTACAAGTCTGCTTTCTTGGGATCTTGATGAGAGGGGACAGCACCTGCATCATAAGCCCTCAGTATTACCCATTTCAATTTTAAACATTAACACATTTGGATAGTTTCCCAGAATTTAATAACATGACGCTATTATCTCTGCTCGTGTCATTGAGGTTGGTAGTATAGTGTAGTATCTCTGCTTGTGTCCTTGAGGTTGGAAGTATAGCATTTTTCTTTTTCTCATTTTCAGAGTCCTTTCTTCCTAAAAGAGGACACCAGTAAGTGTGGACTATTGGTTCTGTGAAAAAAAACTCAGTCACACAGAAAGGAATACAGTAGTCCCACCGTTACTTTAATAGCACCGCCAGTGTACGCTTTTATCTGTGGAAGACTGAAGGTCAGGTGTAGTGTATGTCGTTCCGGACCAGTGAGCCTGCTAAACTCAAGTCTTCCCTTATGGATTTCACCTGCACTTCACATTAGAGGCGGCTGAAACCCTGTTGTTATTTCCACACACATACACACACCTTCCCTTAACACCCCGCTCCGCATTTTTCACCTGTCATTCACCAGTTTTGCTGCTTCGGAAGCTATTAAAAATTAATTCACTGCAGCTTCTCCTTGGATGTAAGAGGATGTAAGTGCCTGTTGGATCCACCTCTGCTCATGTTTGACCAGCTGTGGCGATATTGTTGATTATCTGTTTAACCTTGCACTGGTATAGAAACACATTAGTTATTTGACCAACTGTAACAAAATATCTTGCAGCTGGTGAAGTAGCCTATTAATCATGCAGAACCTCAATAAGTAGACATGTTGTTGTTTCTCTTGTCCTATGGTCTTGTCCAGTGGTCATTCTGTACCGGCCTCCATTAAGGCTTTGGATGATTCATTACTAAGGACAGCTTGATCATTGGCAATATCAAACAAGCAGACGGGTTATTGCGATGACCATGAATGGGTGAACCTAAAGGGATTATTATATTATATTATTATTATATAAGAAGAAAAGGCATTATTTACACACAGTGGTTGTTGTACTTTCTGTACCAGTTGTGTGTTTTGTCCTGGGCATACACACAGTGGTTGTTGGACTGTAAGTTCTCTACCAGTTGTGTGTTTTGTATTTCCTGTCATCAGAGTAGGGCAGAGTTTTCTTTTCTCACATTCCCTGAAACTGTTTAATCTTTACAGAAAATGATATTATCACATAGAAGCCCCACAGAAGAGTTCACTGAGAGAACGCTTCCCCTTCAATGAAGGTGGAATAAACTTTAAATAACTCTGTGGGTGTAAATGTATTCATGAAAAATGAAACAGATTTAGTGTGAGGGATGAGATTCTTGATTGTTTTATCTGCAGACGCTCACAGAAGTGAGACGCTCTGAAATGTCCTCTGAGTTTGTAGACTCATGGTTTAATTAGGGACATTCAAGAGATGTGATTACCTTTTCTTACAAATGAAGCTCTATTGTGCATGCTCAGTGATTTCAGGCCGAGCTAGTAGAGGAAATTGTCTGGGAACTGCAGATGCTATTTGGATGATAGAATTCATGGATATTGATGTACACAGTAGACAACACTGAGCCTACTTGCTTTCCTGTCGCCCTTAGTCTGGCTTCTGTGTTCAAAACAAATAATCGTATACAAGCACTTACAACCAAGTGAGACGTTGGGGACGGCCACGGCCAATTACCACCACAGATGTTGGAATGTAATTGACATTCTGTGAGTCTCGGCACAGAATGTGTGGCATGCATTTGATGTGATAGCCTCTTCTAAAAACAGCTGTTCTGTCCTTCTCTGTCAAAGGGACAAACGCAGGGAGTCTGACTCTTGACTATCGGACTAATAGGCTCCCTTTGTTTCTCCTTAGCCAGTTGTCAATACAGACGGATGATCCGCCTAATGGTGAGGGATGGAGGGGCAGAGGCGGGGGGGGGGGGGGGTCGGGAGCAGAGGCAGCTAAGGCCCAAGGGAGCCACAACAAAAGATAAAAATACATGTCGACGATCTGAATGGTTCAATCAGCAGCATAATGTCCTGACCTTTGTGGACAGGTTTTCTTCTTCACAAAGTGGTTACCGTAGTGTGTCAGGTTTGAACGGCAGTTTGCTAATATGTACTATAACGGAGGCCAAGAGAAATGTCAGACTGTGCTTTATAAAAAACATTCCTGCTCTCTCCCATTTTCACTTCTACTTCCAGAGAAATTATATTCCGAGGCTGAAATTTCCATAAAGTATAATTAACTAGACTTTATCCTGACAAAAAATGTTAAATAAAAGAAAGCCTTTAGTGAAGTACAAAAAAATCCATAAATTATGTAGTTATTCTGTCTATGTGGGTTGTGGTAAAGATTTATGTTTTTATGTAACTTTGGCCCGGTTGCGTGGCAACATACTATATTGCAACAGCTGCTCCTGCCTCCCATCAGCCCCAGCGAGATGTGTAGCAGGGACTACGGCTGAACCCAGCAGCCTCACCTATCTGTGCGGCGTGGAGATCTATTGTTCAGTGGGGTGCTCGGCTGGTTACCTCCACACACGCACCTACATTAGCGCGATATAAACCCTTTCTAAAAGGCTGACCCGTGGCACGCTGATGTGCATAATGAAGCGCACTGCTTAGAGAAAATTGAAAGCGCTGTAAAGTTTGCCACAGGCGTGCTGCGTTGAGGTCAGTGCGTTTTGGAAATGTACCAAATACGAACCTTTTATGGCATAAAAGATACTAATAGTGGTGATGCTTGTGAATGCTTCAGCACATCAGAAAGTGCCTTTTTTTAAGCCACTACCCTTCCAATGTTAACAGCAAGTCTCATTGAATGTGGTTTCTTGTTGCATTTTCCTTCTCAGCACTCCAGAAGACACTTTGGCTGAGTGGAGATGGAGTCTGTGGGACCCAATATGAGACAGGGCTTATTTAATCAGTTCAAATAGCCTATCGGTCTGACATGTCATGTCAGCGAGTGCTGATGCGTTGTTGTAGCTCAGACTTGCAGCATATTTCTGAGTGAATGTCTGGGGCAGCAGCTGTTTTGATTGGAAAGGGATGATATTAGTCTCTTAGAGCGTGGGTAATGAGTTGACGGGCCTTTCAGGAATATCAGTTCCCTCAGAACCCAGAAACTTCTTGTGCTGATTAGACCACCACAGGGGTAGCCATGTTTTGATGACTGATTCCGGTCCTCTCTGTGGAAAACAAGCTTTAATGTGGAGATGAGCTGTCCCCACACTTGATGAGCTGAGATGAGCTGTCCCCACACTTCTCTGTAGTTTCCTCTCTGTGGTAATGCTTCTTTATTAATGTCTTTCTGGCCAAGGAGAAGGCACCAGCAGGGAAAGGCACAAGGATTTGTTTTCCAACACCAAAACACGTGGGAATCCAGCAGAGAAGCAGCTTGCAGACTAATTTACATGAAGACCTCTAATGGGGCTCAGAAGAACCGCCTGAAATATGGAGAGGAGGATGGGATATGGAGAGGAGTATGATACTGTATATGCTTCAGACTAATCAGAGGTGTTAGATAACAGCCTGCAAGAATCAGCTCTCTCATGATAATCTCTGCAGCTGTACAAATTTCACACACTGTCTGTTTTTTTGCTCTGCCCTTTGAAGCCTATCTAACCAAACTATGCTGTGCTGTGCTGTGCTGTGCTGTGCTGTGCTGTGCTGTGCTGTGCTGTGCTGTGAGTTAAAATAAGATGATGATGACCCAGCCCACAGGTAAGGGCAGGGGGGGAGAGATATGAACGGAAGAAGAAGGATGAATGTAAAGACGCATGGCGTGACGGATGGGCAGAGGCCGGCTCGAATCGAATCGTTATCCTGCCTCCCTGTTCATTTGCAGGAAGCATTCAGCTCATCGCTCTTGTCTCTTGTCTCTTGTCTCTTGTCTCTGCCGCAGGAAGAGCGTGTTGCATAACAGCGCTTGTCAGTTTGGGGTTGACGTAGTGATGTTCTTCAGAGCCTTTACCTGCGTAACTGGTACATAGGGTGAAGTGCACTCTGGGACATGATCGATTATACGCTCGGCTGATCTGTCATTGGGTGTGAGAGTTTCTTTTCTTTGGCATTTGTGATATCTGCTAGGCATAATTGGAACACCAATACGCAACTATGGTATTTGATTAAAATGCACTTTTAATTGAGGGAACACCACTATATTTAAATGAAGATGTTTGTTTAATGGGTGATGGCTTGGAGAGATCTGGATTCATTCAACTACACAAGAGCTTCAGAGAGCAGAGTGGAGACTGCAGTCCTGGAGATATCGATCGACTGTCGGCCTGTTCTCTCCTGGTCTTTCCCTTGTCTTGGCGATGAACCCTACGCTTTTATCGAGCTTCTTCGGTACGAGAGCCCCGTTGTTCACCAGTGAGTGGACTACTAGGTGCCTGACAGGCTCTACCAATTACACTGGAGGCACTGCCAAGCCAATGTGTCTCTTAGGACCTTTTCAGTTAAGCAGGACCTGCTTGGTGATAGTCCCTTGGAATACTTGCAACACCGTAATCAAAGATAAAGTACTCTGGAGTTATTAAATAAGGCAGTGTGGGGGGACAAATACATTGCAGACAGGTATCAATGACATTGTCATGTTATGCTATGGTCTGCGGAAAGCCATGATTAACTGTGCAATATTCTATGGCCACAGGTATTGTAAGACAAATCACTTTTTTCAGTGATGAAGGTTTATAATTATGGCCAACGGATTACTGGAGGCTGATGGTGAATGTAAATGCACAACACAGGATCATACAAGCGGAGCAGAAAGTTATCGCTGGTGACTTGAGATTTATTAAATGCTCAACACAGGATCATACAAGTGTAGCAGAAAGCTAGTGACAGAAAGCTATCGCTGGTGACTTGGCTGGTAGGTGCGTCTCGTGACTGGTGACGTGGCTGGTAGGTGCTTCTCAGGACTGGTGACCCAAAGAAAATGGTGACCTTCATGGAACCCCCGTTACCACTGCTTGGATTATTATAGGACCTGTATGTTTATGAGGATCCTTTGTGTGGACGTGAACATATTTTATGTACATTTACAACACGCAGGAATAGGTGGACCTGCCAAATTTTTAGCTAAGATATTTCAGAGCTCTGATTACTGACATTTTGTCCTATCATTTGTGTCTAATATGCACTATTATTACACGGCTCTTCTTAATGCTGTAGAATGCTCCATTCACTTGAATGGGGCTTCCCAACGTTCTGCGGTCAGTTATTAACCGATACCTGACCGTTGCTATGCAATAATGACCGCTGTCAAGGAAAGTGGCCTTTTTGCCTCTGATTCACGTCTTTCGTTTGTCTGGGAATTCCCCGCCCCTTCATCGATTTCATTTGCTCAGTTAGTCTGGCGAAGTACTAAATGGAGGTCCACTTCAGTCACGTAATTGGACACGCCTTTAACCAATCAGACCAACGATACTATACAACGATACAACGATCGGTAATAAAGCAAACACATATTTTTTCTGTATGAATTGTTCCAGAGCAGGTTTCTGTTCTATTTTCAAAGAACACTTGCCTTTGAAATCATCCAAGACAGCCGCGAGAGCAGTATATAGTTTGCTGTGCTTTTCTCTTTGCTTTCGCTTTTGTTACGTAGAGGTGGTTATTTTAAATCCGCCAATGGCGCGCCAGGTAGCCAAAAGCCAGTTTGTGATTGGTCCCAGAGATCCTGAGAATGCTGTAGTGAAATGCGGTTTAATCTTTGCCAGACCCACTTCTCAGGCAAAATCAAATTTGCCGGAAGAAGAGGGGCGGGACTTCCCAGACAAATCTTTCGTAGCACTCCGCAAGTATTCCGGTAACTTATCAATGGAGTTTCAGCGGATGGTTGAGCAGCTGTGTTCATAGAGTGTTCAACGTCTTTGAAGTTCAACGTCTTTGGCGAACTATTTCTCTGCTTTTTAACACTACGTATAGTAACAAATACATTGTAAAAAGACACACTGTGTTAAGTCATTTTTTTGTTTTGGCAAGAAGCCGTATAATAATCGGGATAATGTATAGAATGCATTATATGAAGAAAAACACGATCCTCATAGGAGAGGTAAATATGTAAGGGATAATGTATAGAACGCAGGTCATTGTCGGGGAAAATAAGCCCCTTCAGGGTGAAGCAACATCCCTCCGCTATTTACCTCTCCTATGAGGGTCGTGTTTTTCTTCATATAATACCATAAGGAAGTTATAGTTAGTGATAGGAAACTATTTGATTCAGCTTATTTTTGTACAGCACATCGCCTCCTTGTCCACGAAAACCGATGTCAACAATTCTTTAAAAAGCATATTAAAAGTTTTGCACTTAGATTCTGCACAGATCCAGTTTCCTGTTTTCCTGTTTCCCTTGCATGACCCTGCTGCCATGGCTTTGGGGGATCAACGTGACCCATTAGAGCACAAGAGATGACTGGAGGAAATGGGGCACTCTGCCTGCGTCCTGTCATCTCTTTCCCTCTCTGCATCTTTACCCCAGCCGCTGCAACCCTTTCATGTAGTCTAGCGTTACTCTCCTCTTCTCCAACCCTTTCATTTAGTCTAGCGTTACTCTCCTCTTCTCCAACCCTTTCATTTAGTCTAGCGTTACTCTCCTCTTCTCCAACCCTTTCATTTAGTCTAGCGTTACTCATCTCTTTCCCTCTCTGCATCTTTACCCCAGCCACTGCAACCCTTTCATGTAGTCTAGCGTTACTCATCTCTTTCCCTCTCTGCATCTTTACCCCAGCCGCTGCAACCCTTTCATGTAGTCTAGCGTTACTCATCTCTTTCCCTCTCTGCATCTTTACCCCAGCCGCTGCAACCCTTTCATGTAGTCTAGCGTTACTCTCCTCTTCTCCAAGCCTTTCATGTAGTCTAGCGTTACTCTCCTCTTCTCCGCTGCAACCCTTTCATGTAGTCTAGCGTTACTCTTCTCTCCTCCTCTCCAACCCTTTCATGTAGTCTAGCGTTACTCTCCTCTCCTCCTCTCCAACCCTTTCATGTAGTCTAGCGTTACTCTCCTCTCCTCCTCTCCAACCCTTTCATGTAGTCTAGCGTTACTCTCCTCTCCTCCACTCTAACCCTTTCATGTAGTCTAGCGTTACTCTCCTCCACTCCAACCCTTTCATTTAGTCTAGCGTTACTATCCTCTCCTCCGCTGCAACCCTTTCATGTAGTCTAGCGTTACTATCCTCTCCTCCGCTGCAACCCTTTCATTTAGACTAGCGTCACTCTCCTCTTTCCCTCTCTGCATCTTTACCCCAGCCGCTCCAACCCTTTCATGTAGTCTAGCGTTACTCTCCTCTTCTCCAACCCTTTCATGTAGTCTAGCGTTACTCTCCTCCGCTCCAAGCCTTTCATGTAGTCTAGCGTTACTCTCCTCTCCTCCTCTCCAATCCTTTCATGTAGTCTAGCGTTACTCTCCTCTCCTCCTCTCCAAGCCTTTCATGTAGTCTAGCGTTACTCTCCTCTCCTCCTCTCCAATCCTTTCATGTAGTCTAGCGTTACTCTCCTCTCCTCCTCTCCAACCCTTTCATGTAGTTTAGCGTTACTCTCCTCTCCTCCTCTCCAACCCTTTCATGTAATCTAGTGTTACTCTCCTCTTCTCCAACCCTTTCATTTAGTCTAGCGTTACAATCCTCTCCTCCGCTGCAACCCTTTCATGTAGTCTAGCGTTACTCTCCTCTCCTCCGCTGCAACCCTTTCATGTAGTCTAGCGTTACTCTCCTCCGCTCCAACTCTTTGATGTAGTCTAGCGTTACTCTCCTCCGCTCCAACCCTTTTCATTTAGTCTAGCGTTACTCTCCTCTCCAACCCTTTTCATTTAGTGTACTCCTCCTCTGGGATCTGTCTGACCCTGAACTCTTCCATCCTTTCTGGTTTCTGGATCATTCTCTGTCACTGTGACGTCACCTGCTACCCTAGTGTTTCTGGATCATTCTCTCTTAATGTGACGTCACCTGCTTCTCTAGTGTTTCTGGATCATTCTCTCTTAATGTGACGTCACCTGCTACTCACTCATGTATTCCACAGATGATGGCTGGGCTGGCAGGTCATAGTCTTTGCAGACTCGTGCGGGGTGTCACTGGAAATTCTTGCTGGGAAACGTGTGTGTCACGTTTGGTTGAATGGCACGCCCTGACAAAAACAGAGACAGTAATGAGAACTATGTACCACAGCTCTCGTCTGGCAAGGTCTGTCCGGCCTAGTGGGCTTATGGCAAATACATTAGCTCAGTTGTTCTTAACCTGGGTTCGATCGAACCCCAGGGGTTTGTTGAGTCACTCTCAGGGGTTCGGCAGGGGTCAAGACACACACAGTATAGCCCGGGTCACACTAGCAATGTTGAGCCGTTTTTATATATGCTGTACCTATGTTTTGAAGAAATTATATCTGAATTTTTCCAATTATGAAGGGTTCGGTGAATGAACTGATGAAGCTTGCAAGGTTCAGTACCTCCAATAAGGTTAAGAACCACTGCATTAGCTTGTCTTGGCTTGTCTATCCGCCACACGATGGAGGAGTGGCGCATTGTTTCAGGCACGCTTCTTTGGCTGAACTTTATCTGAATTAACAAGTTTGACTAACGCCCCCGGATGGAGTTAATATTACTTTGTCGCCCCCGGCGTTCAAAGCGTACATTAGCAAGTCAAAGTAATTGACTACATTGTGTGTGTGAATGTGTGTGTGTGTGTGTGTGTGTGTGCGCAGGATACCCTGTGTATTCATTTTATTCTCTCTCATTCTCTCCTACCCTTTCCCTCCGGTCCATAACAAAGAGCTTCATAGTCTCAGTTTCCTTTCCGAATACAAGTGCCCCTGTGTGATGTTAATTAAAACAAGGAGATCAGCTGCGGTAAAGATGCCGAGTGAGGATAGTCTTTTGTGTTTGTTTGCAACAATATTTTCTTCATCCGTAATTGCTGTCATTAAATAGGCACTCACTATTCCTTACGTACTTAACAAACCACTGATTTCTCTAGGCACTCTTTTATTCGGGACAAAAACGGCAACACTAATGCATATAATGATTTTGATTCTTTTCAGTTTGGTGTTTGTCTAATGTGTTGAGTGGCTGTGTTCAGATGGATCATTTTGGCCGACCACCAGCTATCAAAGGCGCTTTGAAGCGAGCGCATCCCACCAGTGAGGAGGGCCAAACGAGCAAAGGACGCCTGGGCAGTGCTGCTTGATCTGTGCCTTTTAATCAGCAGTAGTCTCAGGTACCTCTGGCAGTGTGTGCAGAAGAGCGAAGGGCATCAGCAATAACTGAGTGCACCATCTCCATGTATCCTTTCTTCTCTCATCTTCAGACCTGCTTCTCCGAATCTCACATCTTCTGCATGCACCACCCCCACTGCACCACCCCCACTGCACCTACCCCACTGCACCTACCCCACTGCACCCACCCCCCCCCCCCCACTGCACCTACCCCACTGCACCAACCCCACTCCACCACCCCCACTGCACCTACCCCACTGCACCTACCCCACTCCACCCCCCCCACTGCACCCCCCCCCCACTGCACCTACCCCACTGCACCTACCCCACTCCACCCCCCCCACTGCACCCCCCCCCCCCCACTCCACCCCCCCCACTGCACCAACCCCACTCCATCAGCCCCACTCCATCACCCTCACTGCACCACCCCCACTCCACCTACCCCACTGCACCACCCCCACTCCACCTACCCCACTGCACCATCCCCACTCCACTTACCCCACTGCAGTCCTCACAGCCACTTCTTGATCTGCTTTGCCCTCTCGTTCCTTCCTCAGTGCGCTTCAAACCTCTTCTCCGCTCCTTTGTTTGCTGCAGTGGGCTGCTGCGCCCTGGCACACGTGCAGAAGGCACCCACACTTCCAGAGCTCTGCTCCAGTGACGTGCTTTGATCTATTATGGATGGTCACATTTAGCCCTGAGCGTCGGGGGCGACACATCTAGTGTGGCAATCCGAGGGTCAGTCAGGGATAACTCTAGTAAGGGATTGCACCTTTTAAAAACCACAGTGCTGCTTCCATGCTGGGTCTCTTCCGATGCAAAACAGTGGCGTTGGGGTTGGGATTCATAGTGACGCTGTAAAACTGAAACACACGGTGGCCAGCATCATTCCACCCAAACACAGACACATAGAATAGATGGAAAAGACATCATGACCTGGACAGCAGCAGCAGTAGACATGTATACTATATTACTACTACTACTACTATATTCCCGATCACTATATTCCCGATCACTAACTCACATCACTAACCCTGGGTGAAATGTTGTGCTTGTCTACTCTGTGATTTCAGTGCCTTATTCTTATTCAGTGCCTTATATCATATGCTACTCCACACATACTGTATGTACACACATAGTCACTGTACACATACAATGACTACAAATACTATAGCTTCACACGCATGAAGATGGCCGTGAACAACTGGGCAGATAAAGAAAGGTGTGTGCAGACAGACAGATAAAGAAAGGTGTGTGTGTAGACAGACAGATAGAGAAAGGTGTGTGTGTGCAGACAGACAGATACAGAAAGGTGTGTGCAGACAGATAGAAGGTGTGTGCAGACAGACAGATACAGAAAGGTGTGTGCAGACAGACAGATAGAGAAAGGTGTGTGTGTGCAGACAGACAGATACAGAAAGGTGTGTGCAGACAGATAGAAGGTGTGTGCAGACAGACAGATAGAGAAAGGTGTGTGTGTGCAGACAGACAGATAGAGAAAGGTGTGTGTGTGCAGACAGACAGATAGAGAAAGGTGTGTGCAGACAGACAGATAAAGAAAGGTGTGTGCAGACAGACAGATAGAGAAAGGTGTGTGTGTGCAGACAGACAGATAGAGAAAGGTGTGTGTGTGCAGACAGACAGATAGAGAAAGGTGTGTGTGTGCAGACAGACAGATAGAGAAAGGTGTGTGTGCAGACAGACAGATAGAGAAAGGTGTGTGTGTGCAGACAGACAGATAGAGAAAGGTGTGTGTGTGCAGACAGACAGATAGAGAAAGGTGTGTGTGTGCAGACAGACAGATAGAGAAAGGTGTGTGTGTGCAGACAGACAGATAAAGAAAGGTGTGTGTGCAGACAGACGGTAGAGAAAGGAGTCAGCAAGCGAGAGAGCGCAAAAGAACAGAGGAATATATAAGGGAAAAGAACAGAGGACTATAGGAGGGAAAAGAACAGAGGAATATATAAGGGAAAAGAACAGAGGACTATAGGAGGGAAAAGAACAGAGGAATATATAAGGGAAAAGAACAGAGGACTATAGGAGGGAAAAGAAATTATGAAATGTATGTAAAAAAACAGGCAAAGAGTAAAGGTGGGGGGATGAGAGTAATGGTGAGGCAGTGCGGACCAGCATCATCAGTATTCCCCTCAGACACACACACACACTCACAGGAAAACTGTACTTTCTTCATCTCTGTCAGGCATGTCGCTTCAGCATTGAGCGGGAGATGCATCAGACGAGCCGTTTGCTGGATTAATGTTTTGTTATGCAGTCACGGCGCGCAGTGATTGATTGCCTTTAATCGGTGATGACATTTCCCCATTTGTGAGGATGATTGATGAAACAGAAAGCAGGCACATTCTGAGATTCATTTCTATCCCACTGCTGAGACAGTAGCCGAGGGCCGTCGTATGTTCCCTAGCCCCTGGTGAACAGAAAAGACACCGCTGTCGGCCCAGCATCCCCCCCCCCCGCTATGAAAAAAACACTCACCCCTACCGTTAAAGTGGAGAAAACTGTATCAGGGGGTATGATCGTATCAGAGAATAACGCCTTCAGTTTTATTCCATCTCTGTTGTGATTCATTTCTCATGAAGATAGTGGAAGAGGTTTGGTGCAGAAGCACTAGCGCTGGGCCTGTGAATGTTGCCCTGATGTAAGATATGACTGGAAGGGGTTATAATTCTGGAGGTAACTGGGGTTACCGTGGGGACAGACCATAACGGCAGTGAATTAAAGGTCTCCTCTAAAGGGGCCCTCTGTCCTTTGCAGTTGAGAGGAGACCGACCTTTCAGTTTCACAGTTGCTGACGGTGTCCGAGGGTGGACATACTTTGACCTGAGAGAGGTGAACACGGCACTATTACTGAAATCACACTAAGGGAGGTAAACACAGAACTATTACTGAGATCACACTAAGGGAGGTAAACACAGAACTATATCTGAAATCACACTGAGGGAGGTAAACACAGAACTATTACTGAAATCACACTTAGGGAGGTAAACACAGAACTATTACTGAAATCACACCAAGGGAGGTAAACACAGAACTATTACTGAAATCACACTGAGGGAGGTAAACACAGAACTATTACTGAAATCACACTTAGGGAGGTAAACACAGAACTATTACTGAAATCACACTGAGGGAGGTAAACACAGAACTATTACTGAAATCACACTGAGGGAGGTAAACACAGAACTATTACTGAAATCACACTGAGGGAGGTAAACACAGAACTATTACTGAAATCACACTGAGGGAGGTAAACACAGAACTATTACTGAAATCACACTGAGGGAGGTAAACACAGAACTATTACTGAGATCACACTAAGGGAGGTAAACACAGAACTATTACTGAAATCACACTGAGGGAGGGGAACACCGCACTATTGCATATTAAAATCACACCGGCACATTTCTGCCACATCAGGGCCCAGCGGTGAAAAACACCAAAACCTCCCCATGCGGCGCCGCATAACTGCTGACTCCATGAGGTGTCACACAGCCGCTGAAACACCAAACCCCCCCATGAGGTGTCACACAGCCACTGACACTTTTATGACTTCCTCTAGAAACACCTCGAGTGCATTCTGCTCAGAGCAGAGGTAATGTAAGAGGGAATTGCCAAACTGTTGAAAAATATTTGGCCTTCTTCAGAATCATTTAAAGACCTTGTAGTTCCAGACAACTGGAACTAACTGAATAAAGACACCTAAATAAATCAAGACAGTTGAGCTCAGCGGAATTGAGCCTCATTTTAAGATTTACCCACTCAGTGAGAAAAACACAAAGATGACGGGAGGTTGATGTGCAACCGAGAGTAGCTCCAGAGCGGTAGGTGTGGGACTGTGTGTGTCTGCTGAGTGTTTCCTGAAGATTATGGGCGGTGGATATTAACTTCACTGAGTAGAGCAGAGCAGTCGAGGGAAATTGAGTTATAAATACTTCACAGTGTATTATTGTGTTCTGCAGGTTTTTTTTTATTATTTGTTCGGAACTGCAAAACATTTCTCATTGTTGGCAATCATTTCCTCAGTCAGCGGTGTAGTCCCACATGGCAGGTAGAAACCCCTCTGAATCATTTCCCCATGGCATGTCCTTGTTATCTCGATGTGTTCAAATGCAGCCGCATCTTATGAAGAAATGCATGTGTTTGGGTTTATTTACACAAGCAGGATTTAACATATGGCAGCGGCTCAATTTCACTGCCAGTCTGTTCTTGTGTCTTTCTTGTTATTCTTGATATCTCACACAAACACAAACACACACACACACACACACACACACCTGCTTTCTCAACAGTTTCACAAATGTGACACTACCGCATATGGTGAGTGGGTGACGGGAGACAATTCATTACTGTGAGAGGGTGGAAGGAAAGCGAAATGTGGATATGTTGTCTTTCCAGCACCTGGGTTAAACACATTGATGGGTTTTAGCTGTGTGTGTGTGTGTGTGTGTGTGTGTGTGTGTGTGTGTGTGTGTGTGTGCGTGTGCGTGTGTGCGTGCGCGTGTGTGCGTGCGCGTGCGTGCGTGTGCGCACGCATGCGTGTGTGTGTGTGAGAGAGAGATTCAGGGCTGGGCTTCTGGACACTGATGTATGATCTGTTAGCTTGGCTCAAAGAACTGGCTGCTTGGGAAACTGAGTGGATCGCTCAATTAATGAGCTGTCATTTCAGACGTTTGAAATGAGATTGATAAGGCAGAGAAGGTGAAACGGATGCTATTGTGTGATTCTGTGAGTGTTATTCAGAGATTGGTCTAGATCTGATGCTATTGTGTGATTATGTGTGTGTGTGTGTGTGTGTGTGTGTGTGTGTGTGTGTGTGTGTGTGTGTGAGTGTGTGTTTTCCGGTTCAGAAATATGCCCTCAAAGCATATCCAGCTGTAGCTGAGACCTTTGTAACTCAGAAAGGGAACAGCTCCTGTCAACCTCCGGCGGAAGAATGAGTTTGGGTGCATTTTGTAAGCCTAACCCTAACCCTAGAACAAACTGTGTAGTGTACCTAACCCTACTACTAGAACATACTGTGTAGTGTACCTAACCCTACTACTAGAAAATACTGTGCAGTGTACCTACCCTTACTTACCCTAGAACGTACTCTACTGTGCAGTGTGCCTACCCTAACCCTAGAACGTACTGTACTGTGCAGTGTGCCTACCCTAACCCTAGAACTTACTGTACTGTGCAGTGTGCTGTGTGCAGTACCCAGTCCACAGTAGTTACTGTTTTAAATCTTGGGCATCTCTTATTTAAATGTTGGCATTTTTCACTGAAATGCTACATGCAAAGTAATGCCCAGTCCACTGTGACCTCACCAAGAGAGAAGGTGAAGAAGACTGGTTGGGAACGATGGGGATGATGGTCTGTTTTAGTTTGTATTTTATTCTCTGGAAATTTCCACGGCCCTCTTGATGACACAGGCACTCTTATTTTGAGGAGAGAGGGCGCGGACCTTAAGCGAGCCCTCATCACATGCATCATCATTACAGCGCAGGCCATCCCGCATCTCCGGCGCTGCCCACCCGGAACGCCGGCCTCTGTCGATTCATCTGATCAGATTATTTCATTTGTTCTGGTAATTGGGACCAGACACCCCGTAGCCTTGCAAAGGATTGGATTTGTGATTTATTTCCGTGGGCCCTCGGATCTTTTTCAAATCATAAATGACCAATTCCCCCCTGGGCCAAAGAGGATGACCAGCACTCCTCAGAGTTGCACAGAAACACACGTCTTTCCTTTTATAGCCCTCTCTCTCGGCGTCAGCGTTTTACCCATTCAGCGGCCAATGCCCAGGGAGCGCACAACTAACCACAGAAAGTGCTGGAATATACATCATATATGTTTTAATATACATACTATATGTAGAGATTTAATATACATAATATATGTAGAGTTTAGTCAAATATACATCATATGTGTAGAGTTTAATAGAATATACATCATATGTGTAGAGTTTAGTAGAATATACATCGTATGTGTAGTTTAGTAGAATATTCATCATATATATAGAGTTTAGTCAAATATACATCAAATATGTAGAGTTTAGTAGAATATACATCATATCTGTAGAGTTTAGTAGAATATACATCTGTTATATATGTTTTAATATACATACTATATGTAGAGATTTAATATACATAATATATGTAGAGTTTAGTAGAATACACATAATATATGTAGAGTTTTGCCCTAATAAGTATTTTGTGCCCTATAAACAATATTTAAAACTTTAACAATAACCAAATGGATGCATAATGTCCACAACAACATTCATAATAGTGTATTTAAATGAAAATAATAATGATCATGATAACCATAATAATAATCACAACAGTAATAATCATTATAATTATAAGAATAAATAACAAGTAAATGGCCTGAAGGATGAGTCTTAAAGAGATGGGTCTTTAAATGATTCTTTAAAAGATTAAGACTTTCACTAAAGCCGACTAATAGGGAAGGTCGCTCCGCCTTTGAGGCACCACAGTGGGGAAAGAGTTTTAACTTAACTCACACGCATGTATATTCATGCCTCCCTCATCATCTCCCTCTCCTCTCCTCCCTCTCCTATCCTCTCCTCTCCTCTCCTGTCCTCTCCTGTCCTCTCCTCTCCTCTCCTCTCCTCTCCTCCCCTCTTCCTCCCCTCCCTCTCATCGTCTTCCTCTCATCTCCTCCCCTTTCCCTCCCCTCCCTCTCATCAACTCCCTCAACTCTCCTCTCCCATTCCTCCCTCTCCCCTCCCTCTCCTCCCCTCTCCCATCCCTCCCACTCCTCCCATCTCTCCTCCCCTCCCTCTCATCATCTTCTTCTCCTCTCCTCTCCATCTCCTCCCCTCTTCCACCCCTCTCCTCTCCCCCCCCTCTCCTCTCCCATCTCCCCTCCTGTTCCACATGGGTTCGTCTCTGAGCTGCTCTGGAAAAGCGTCTCTCTGTATGAAGCCTCCAGCCATCTATCAGGCAGATGCAAATCAAACCATCATCAAGAGGCATGTTGTGTGACATATGTGACAACAGGCAAAACCACAACAACAAAACATTAGTGATGGCCCCATCATGTGTAAGGGTACCTACAAACACGCTCCCATTATATTACACAAGGCCTGTGACAGTAGGAGATATTTGAGCCGAGTTTCACTCTAATAGGGCATCTTGGAAGAGGTCCCCAGCCCAGATGCTCATATTTTAGCTTTGTTTACTCAACCAATCTCGATCAAGTTTTTCAGACTGTTTTAGCATGATATCAATCTCATTACTTCCAAGGGAGGAAGCTTTCCATGGGTAAGCTACCAAGTGAGCCGTGTGTTAAAGTGCACAGAGTTGAACCTATTCTCTCCGCTGCCCTTCTGCTAATTTCACCACAGAGACATTAAAGGACATCACTAATGTTAGAACGCTTCCAAACATCTGTGACTCATATTCAGGTGGGTAGTTCCTGTTCAGCCACTACCTAAGCTTTCCATTGCTTCTAGAATATGTGTGTTGAACGTATGTATTGAACTTAAACGTGTGTGTTTTGAACCTAAACGTGTGTGTGTGTTGGACCTAAACGTGTGTCTGTGTTGAACCTAAACGTGTGTGTGTGTTGGACCAATACGTGTGTGTTGAACCTAAACGTGTGTATGTGTTGGACCTAAACGTTTGTGTTGAACCTAAACGTGTGATGAACCTAAACGTGTGTGTTGAACCTAAATGTGCATGTTGAACCTTAAAGTGTGTGTTGTACCTAAACATGTGTGTGTTGGACCTAAACATGTGTGTGTGTTGAACCTAAAAGTGTGTGTTGAACCTCTGCGCCCCATCAGCAGCATAAGTGATCTCTTAACCCGTCCTCTCCCTCGCTCCCCATGGTCATTTGGGAAACAGCTGCCAGGGAAGCATTGCCATCGATCAAGCTGGTCACCACACTCCTGGTGTCACCGCTCCACACCAACTCAGGACTGGGACGTGCTGCAGACATGTGCCCTGACATGTTCAGCCTCTTATCCAATCCCCATTAGGGAGTATCGTGTCACCTAGTGGAGAGGAGAGGATGGGAGATTTGGATACCATTAGGGTACGGATGCAGGATGCCGTTATTACTGTTCTTAGAATCTGCAAGTGTCTGTTGGTAGAGTAATTAGTAGAGCTCGGGCCTAACCATGCCAAGATAATGGCCTCAGTGCCCATGAAGGACACGTACTGATGAAAACCCAGATCTGCATCGCACTGTCAGGAACTCTGGATAAGAGAGTCTGCTAAAAGAATACATGTCAATGCATCTGTGCATTAGCCCCGTTTGGATGCAGTAAAGAGGATGCTACATGTTTACGGCTAAGCAAGTTGTTTCCACTGAGTGGATCGCTGTGTTAGTGATCACTTCTAAGTTAATTTGCAGCAGGGTGTTCAGCGCTAACTCAACCCCCTGATGGTCCCCTGTCTGTCTTGTTGGTCTGTTTCTGGCTGCCTCACGTCTCCCTCTGCCTCACATCTCCCTCACGTCTCCCTCACATTTCCGTCTCATTCTCATCTCCCTCACGTCTCCGTCTCCCTCACATCCCCCTCTCCCTCTCATCTCCCTCACATCTCCCTCACATCCCCCTCTCCCTCACATCTCCCTCACATCCCCCTCTCCCTCTCATCTCCCTCACATCTCCCTCACATCCCCCTCTCATCTCCCTCACATCTCCCTCTCATCTCCCTCACGTCTCCCTCTCCCTCTCATCTCCCTCTCATCTCCCTCACATCTCCCTCACCTCTCCCTCACATCTCCCTCATGTCTCCCTCTCCCTCACCTCTCCTTCACCTCTCCCTCACATCTCCCTCACATCTCCATCTCCCTCACCTCTCCCTCACATCTCCCTCACCTCTCCCTCACATCTCCATCTCCCTCACCTCTCCCTCACATCTCCCTCACCTCTCCCTCACATCTCCATCTCCCTCACCTCTCCCTCACATCTCCCTCACCTCTCCCTCACATCTCCATCTCCCTCACCTCTCCCTCACATCTCCATCTCCCTCACGTGTCCCTCACCTCTCCCTCACATCTCCCTCACCTCTCCCTCACATCTCCCTCACCTCTCCCTCACGTCTCCCTCTCCCTCACCTCTCCCTCACGTCTCCCTCTCCCTCACCTCTCCCTCACATCTCCATCTCCCTCACCTCTCCCTCAACTCTCCCTCACCTCTCCCTCACATCTCCCTCACCTCTCCCTCACGTCTCCCTCTGCCTCACCTCTCCCTCACATCTCCATCTCCCTCACCTCTCCCTCAACTCTCCCTCACGTCTCCCTCTCCCTCACCTCTCCCTCACGTCTCCCTCTGCCTCACCTCTCCCTCACATCTCCCTCACATCTCCCTCACCTCTCCCTCACCTCTCCCTCTCCCTCACCTCTCCCTCACATCTCCCTCACCTCTCCCTCACATCTCCCTCACCTCTCCCTCTCCCTCACATCTCCCTCTCCCTCATGTCTCCCTCACATCTCCCTCACCTCTCCCTCACCTCTCCCTCTCCCTCACCTCTCCCTCACCTCTCCCTCACATCTCCCTCACCTCTCCCTCACCTCTCCCTCTCCCTCACCTCTCCCTCACATCTCCCTCACCTCTCCCTCTCCCTCACATCTCCCTCTCCCTCATGTCTCCCTCACCTCTCCCTCACCTCTCCCTCTCCCTCACCTCTCCCTCACATCTCCCTCACCTCTCCCTCACATCTCCCTCTCCCTCATGTCTCCCTCACATCTCCCTCACCTCTCCCTCACGTCTCCCTCACCTCTCCCTCACGTCTCCCTCTCCCTCACCTCTCCCTCTCCCTCACCTCTCCCTCTCCCTCACCTCTCCCTCACCTCTCCCTCACATCTCCCTCTCCCTCATGTCTCCCTCACCTCTCCCTCACGTCTCCCTCACCCTCACCTCTCCCTCTCCCTCACCTCTCCCTCACCTCTCCCTCACCTCTCCCTCACCTCTCCCTCACCTCTCCCTCTCCCTCACCTCTCCCTCACCTCTCCCTCACCTCTCCCTCTCCCTCACCTCTCCCTCACCTCTCCCTCACCTCTCCCTCACCTCTCCCTCTCCCTCACCTCTCCCTCACCTCTCCCTCACCTCTCCCTCACATCTCCCTCTCCCTCATGTCTCCCTCACCTCTCCCTCACCTCTCCCTCACATCTCCCTCTCCCTCATGTCTCCCTCACCTCTCCCTCACGTCTCCCTCACCTCTCCCTCTCCCTCACCTCTCCCTCACCTCTCCCTCACGTCTCCCTCACCTCTCCCTCACGTCTCCCTCATGTCTCCCTCACCTCTCCCTCTCCCTCACCTCTCCCTCACATCTCCCTCACCTCTCCCTCATGTCTCCCTCACATCTCCATCTCCCTCATGTCTCCCTCATGTCTCCCTCACGTCTATGTCTCCCTCATGTCTCCCTCAGCATAAGGTAGCAAGTCTTCCTGGTAGCACATTCACATGAGATATCATGTATTGTCAAATCTGTCCTTGTTGCATAAAAGACGGTGGAGTTGTTATATGGCTCTTGGCGGTATCATGTGATGTGGCTCTGCACTCTATCATTTACCTGTCACTTTATGCTGTGGCTTTAGTCTAAGGCACCAGTGTGTGCTTGTTTCTTATTGAATGTCTTTTTCTCTCTCCTATCCATCTCTCTTAGTATGACATCAGAGTCATTTTCTTGACGAGTAATGGCTGTATTTATGAGAAGACATTCTAATAGCTCGTCAGAGGCTTCCTTAACAAGATTAAATAGAATTTATAATATCAGTCCTCCTGCTGTACGATCTGACCAGCTCTAGTTCCCTTTTGTGGTTGTCATTCATATGATAAAATGCAGACACGCACACACATGCACACACACACACACACACACACACACACACACACACACACACACACACACACACGTGTGTTTATGTCAACATCCACATTTTTGAGTGCAGCCTTTGCAGGTTGGGGATTGCCCACAGGGTCACAGAGGACACTAGGGTGGAGAACAGAAATCCTCCTCTGCTCTGCTCTGTTCTTCTCTGTGTCTATAGGATCTCTGGAGTGGTCCCTCCCTCTCACCTCTCATTGGCTGGTCTCATCCCTCTGTGTGCTGTATCTATTGGCCCCTCTAGCCCTCTCACTGCACAGGGCTAGTCAAGTGAAAGGGCTAAATAGGATAATTTCCTAGACTGAGGGAGGGCGCTGGCCCACAGTGGTTATTAGTTCTCTTTAGTTGTCAGTGTTTATTAGTTCTCTTTAGTTGTCAGTGGTTATTAGTTCTCTTTAGTTGTCAGTATTTATTAGTTCTCTTTAGTTCTCAGTGTTTATTAGTTATCTTAAGTTGTCAGTGTTTATCAGTTATCTTTAGTTCTCAGTGTTTATCACTTCTCTCACTCAGTGGCGGCTCCTTAAAAAATTCTCAGGGGGGGCAATTTTTTTGATAATGATTAAGGCGACCCATTCAGTAGGTACGTTACGTTAGCTGATTACCTAATACAGCAATACCTTTTTTCCACTATTGGCAGCACACAATACATTAATATTTCCCCTCTTGCTACATAGCTAGAGTAGGGAGTTACAGGTGGAAAGCTATGGAAGAAAGTTGCATCCAGGAGCCTTCACAAGCAAACATTAAATTATCCAATTTTTTCATTATCCCCATGTCAAATGCTGTATGTTGTAACATAGCTTAACAGGACACAATGATATGTCCAGTAACAACATGAAGAAGGGGGACAAGTCTCACTTCTAAATTATGCAGTTGTTTTCCCCTTTAACACTGCAGGAAGGAAAATCATTATACTGCTCTCTTTATGCCCCTTTTCTCTGTTTGCTCTCTCTCTCTTTCCCTTCCTCTCTCTCTTTTCATCTCTCTCTTTCATTGTTCTCTCTCTCCCCCATCCTCCCTTTGCAGATATGCTGCAGGCCAATATGCAAAGGCAGATGTTGGAGAATGAGAGATGTGAGGATACAGGAAGTTGAAAGGAGGAACCTTTTGCTTCCCACCTAATTCTGTGCTCAGAGTCTTCCACTTTGTCATCCCTAAGTACCCCAGAATTCAATTCACGCGAGGGACTCCATCAAACCGCATGGCTGAAAATTGGTATCAGGCGAATATTTGCCGTCCACGCGCTAGTCGTCCGTTTGACGCTTCTCATCTCGATTTTTTAAATCGCACAAGGTCACAGAGTCCCATCTCGCCGTAGCGAGCCGTGACTGGTCTGTTCAATCAGTAACGCTCTGGCGTCCCGTGGAATTAAAGAAGAAGCAATCACTGGCAAGCCACTATTAACACTAAAAGGTCTATATCCCTCGTCCGGGATATTTTTTTTAAGAGTTTTCGTCTTAGAGACATAAAAAGAACAACCACGGAAACATTGAACCCTTTTCTAATATTATTGCTGAGGTCTTCTAGAATAAAATCATATATTCCATTTGTGCATCAATGTTTTTAGTTAAGCAAAATGTACAAAAACATCAAGGCATGTCAGACAACTTAGAAAAGTCTAAAAGGCCTTGGACCTTAGAGTGTTAACTCCCGTCAGCAGATTCCACACTGCAATAACTGTCTTCAGGCGAGGCGCGGGGCCAGTGGCGTCCCGACAGGGGAAGCAGAGCAGGCGATTGCTTAGGGCCCCGAGTTGGAAGGGGGGCCCCCGAGGAAGGCTGATTACATTATTCTACAGCAAAGGCAATTCCATGTGAACTGCCTTGATGTGAACCGCCTCGAAATCTCCGTCGATTTGGTTCAGGAGACGGCCGTGACACGTTGAGAAATACCCTTCGGGGCCTTGCTGAGGCCTTTCTAACACTGCACCATTGCGACACCGTGAAACATGACTACCTGTCATGAGCCCGCGACTGGAAACGAAAGCGCCGGCAAGGAAAAGAAGATGAAAAAATATAGTGGTTGGTGAGAATCTCTTAGCCTATGTTGACTTACAGTAACACTATGCAACAATTATACTTCAGGATTAGGGTTAGGATACGAGTTTTACCTTAAAAAAAAAAACTGGGGCGCTACAATGACTTTTAATGTGGATAATCGCCTCCGTGCCATTGCCATACCAGGGTCCTTAGGCATATAACTTTGTTCTGTAGTTTTGCCTGTGGCAGCCCGACTTGTTTACGTTCTGCCAAACTAGTAAGTAGCTTATTTGCCGTCTTGCTTTGTCTTGTGTTGCACTTGCTTGAAAGATTAATTTTCCCTGCAGATAAATGGGTTGTCAATCCTAACAACAGGCAGCTTTCCAATAGGTCTAACGATATAACAGTGCGCTATGTAGCTAGCTGCATCCCAGTGATATCTGGGTAGGCCTAATGGAGGTAGGATCAATTGATCCCAGTAAGAAAATGCAGGCAGGAGGGGGGGGGGGGGGGTGATAGGTCTGGGGGCAGGAGTGGGGGGTGATAGGCCTGGGGGCAGGAGGGGAGGGGGGGTGATAGGTCTGGGGGCAAGAGTGGGGGGTGATAGGTCTGGGGCAGGAGTGGGGGGTGATAGGTCTGGGGGCAGGAGTGGGGGGTGATAGGAGTGGGGGGTGATAGGTCTGGGGGCAGGAGTGGGGGGTGATAGGTCTGGGGGCAGGAGTGGGGGGTGATAGGTCTGGGGGCAGGAGTGGGGGGTGATAGGTCTGGGGGCAGGAGTGGTGGTGATAGTTTGTATGTGTTCCAACTTATGTGTGGAAGTGTGTGTGCACTGCACCTGTGTGTGTGTGTGTGTGTGTGTGTGTGTGTGTGTGTGTGTGTGTGTGTGTGTGTGTGAGAGTAAAAAGGATGAGAAGTGTTCTTGTCAGTGTTTGCAAATTGTGGGCAACTTTTTCCTCAAAGGCCTAATATGTTGATACGTCATGCAACAAACAAATCTGAATACGCTGTATTATAATTTTTCAATCATTAGCATTATTTGTGTGTGTGTGTCAAAGGTCTACTCGGAGATTGGTTCATTCTTTAGTTAGATAATGCAGATGTTAAAGTGTATTCTTCATTACGTCAATAAGCATGTAGGTCCAATGAAGTTTCAAAAGATCTCACCAAATGAGGTGATATTTCATCAGTGTTTATATACTAATTAAGAACAGGGCACGCCCAACAGTGCTACGTCCTTGTGCTTGTGTGAGAAGTTAACAAACGTGAGTCACTTCTAGTGAACACTGAACTGCTAAGAATCATCGTTGTTGGAAAACAGGGCGCTGCTTGCTTACCACACAGTGTTTCTGTTTTTCTGTTGTCATAGACCTCTGTAACTCTGACATAAGACAACAAACCATAACAAAGCAATCTACTAGAGAAAGACAGGAGACATTAAACCAGAGCAAATTAACTTTTCTATCCAGTTTCGATAATTATCCCTATTGCAAGACAACAAAAACTGGCCTTTTTTAGCTTTTTATAGCCTCAGTAAATTGGTTTGTTATGATGAATTCTTCCCTTTTAGGGTTACTGACGTTACTGGGAGTTGGCGTACATGAGACCTGTACATGTGCGTAAATATCATCTAAACCAACCTTAAAGGCACAAAACTCAGTCTGAATCCCCCACGTCCCACGGTACTGTTGAAGTACGTCTCCCTATGAAGGTACTGTTGAAGTACGTCTCCGTATGAAGGTACTGTTGAAGTACGTCTATATGAAGGTACTGTTGAAGTACGTCTCCACATGAAAGTACTGTTGAAGTACGTCTCCACATGAAAGTACTGTTGAAGTACGTCTCCGTATGAGGGTACAGTTGAAGTACGTCTCCATATGAGGGTACTGTTGAAGTACGTCTCCGTATGAGGGTACAGTTGAAGTACGTCTCCATATGAGGGTACTGTTGAAGTACGTCTCCATATGAGGGTACTGTTGAAGTACGTCTCCATATGAGGGTACTGTTGAAGTACGTCTCCCTATGAGGGTAATGTTGAAGTACGTCTCCATATGAGGGTACTGTTGTAGTACGTCTCCCTATGAAGGTTCTGTTGAAGGCTCCACTCATAGCTGTGCGGCAGCATTCTAGTAATCAGCAGTGGATGACAAAGAGCCTCTTCTGATATTCATAGGCGATGCTGCCGTAGCAATTGTTTTCACACACAAATGTAATTCGGGCCTCTGTTTCAAGGTACATCTAATCAATAGACCAAAACAAATTAATACACAGGAGCACCCTCAGGAGTTAGGGGAGAAAGATGACACACACATACAGACGCACACCCTTAGGAGTGAGGGGAGAAGGATGACAAACACACACACACACACACACACACACTCTTAGGAGTGAGGGGAGAAAGATGACAAACACACACTCACATACACACACACACACACACACACACACACCCTTAGGAGTTAGGGGCGAGTGCTATTACACCACAACACGGTGGTAATGTGTTCAGCACAAGGCAGTCTGCCAAACAAATTAACTTCAGATGAGTAGGGGATGCTTATGTCGGTGAGTTGTCAAACAAAATGGAGGAAGAGGATGTTTTATGAATACCCTTGGGTTGCTGCTGGAAATATTAACTTTAATTGTTCTTGTGTATGTGCGCTCGAGTGAGGGGTAGAGAGAGAGTGTGTGTATGTGTGTGTGTGTGTCTGTATAAACGTGTGTTTTCTTTTGCCCCCTTCTAAGAGGATTCTGCAAGTTTACTGTCAACAGTTCATACTGGCAGTTAGGTGACAAATGGTTCAATATGTCACTGATAAACATACAGTCTCCCTGCAGCAGTATTCTCCACTGTACCAGCAAGGCCGAAAATCATATCCATATACACACATACACCCTCTGAATATGTCACTGCCATCCCGGCGTTAAAATTTAAGTTAGTGTGCTGTGGGATATATCATGATAATGTATGCATAAAACGGCTGACATATTGAGGACAGACACTAGGGACAAAGATATCATTCTCCTAGCCTGGACGTATTTTGTCATGCCCATCACAAGGTTTTAAACAGGAGGGTAATGCCATCAGGCAGCTGACCTACCGCCCACCTCTCAAACTCAATGGGTTGTGTCAGCTGAAGCCAAACACCACCTCTCAGATTTGACCAAAAATTGCTAAAATGGAGAGGCAGTAGCGGCGGCGGTGTCACTTTAAGTATTTAAATTCTGCTAAAGACTGTCAGTCCTCCCTGCTGCTGCTGCTGCTGCCGGAGCGCGTGGACGATGGAGGCCTGGTTTTGATGGGGGCTTGCGTGGCACTGGCAGCAAACAGCTTGAAGCATCTGTGCTGCTTGACATCTAAGATTGAAGATGAATGGCGTTTTAACAGCTTTTTAACATCCCTCCACACACACACACACACACACACACACACACACACACACACACACACACAAACAACTTCTTGCCACGTTGGAGGGGGGCTGCATAGCTATTCCCAGCAGCTTTCATTCTTAGACGTGTCTGTTTTAATAAGACGGGCTGACATTAATGAGCTCCATTTGGGCCTTGGCAACGGGTGATGCTCTCTAAGGTTGAAGTGTGTGTGTGTGTGTGTGTGTGTGTGAGAAAGAAAAAAGGATGAGAAGTGTTCTTGTCTGTGTTTGTCAATTTTGGGCAACTTTTTCCTCAAAGGCCTATTATGTTGATACGTCATGCAACAAACAAATCTGAATACGCTGTATTATAATTTTTCAATCATTAGCATTGTTTGTGTTTGTGTGTCATAGGTCTACTTTTAGATTGGTTCATTCTTAACACCCTAAGGTCCAAGGCCTTTTAGACTTTTCTAAGTTGTCTGACATGCCTTGATGTTTTTGTACATTTTGCTTAACTAAAAACATTAATGCACAAATGGAATATATGATTCTATTCTAGAAGACCTCAGCAATAATATCATGTAAGTAAAAGGAATGTAGTAAAAAAAAGTTTAATTTAAATCAAATGTAAACATACCCTTGGAAAAACCTTGTTTCAGAGGTGCTCAGACTTTGTACAAAAACACATTGTAAAGATTTATTCACAAGACTTTTTATTTCTGAGCCTTGTAAACATAGGTGTTGGCTAAACACATGTTAGTTTAGCATTCAAAAAGTATGTCTTGTTTCACTACCACATATTTATAATTTCAGAGTCACCTGTGCCATTCCTAAATCTGTGCCTCTTCAAATGCATATTGATGAGTTGGTGTGAACAAACCTGTGACACCTCTCGCAAAGACAAAGGCCATATCCTAATGGCCCTAGAATGTCTTTGTGGCCCAAAACCCCCGGAGTGAATCTTGCCACACCATGACCCAATGGAGATCACTGAATCACCATCCCCTTATCATATGAATAGCTGTCATTTGCTAATGGGTGGGTCCTTAGCAGCAGAAACCCCACTCAGATACTAGAAAGTGCAACACATCAGTTCTATTCCCCTGACAAAGTGCTTATTTATTTAAAAATTTTGAACTGTATATATTATAAAAGAAAAGGGTTCAATGTTTCCGTGGTTGTTCTTTTTATGTCTCTAAGACGAAAACTCGCGGAGCTTAACATTTTTTTTGACAAAAAAATAAAAATATCCCGGACGAGGGATATAGACCTTAGACAGTTAAGTTAGATATGCAGATGTTAAAGTGTATTCTTCATTACATCAATAAGCATGTAGGTCTAATGAAGTGAAGTGAAGTGTTCCCTTTGCAAGGCTTTATATTACTCCAGTGTAGCCATTGGGGAGCCAACCATTTCATTCCCCATGAACCAACAGTTATTTGTAGGCATAATACTAGTCATAAGTTAATCATTAATATAAGAAAACTTAGAGGACATCCTACTGACACTTAAGTCATCTGCACGTGAAAGTGTTCCTCAAATAGGCAGAGGTGAAAATCCTAAGGAATCAGGTAGAGGTTAGCATTTCTTTGTTCCCCATTTCATCAGTAGGCACTCTTTCTATTTCTATTCTGTGTGAGCAAGACTGAGAGAGAGTGCAGAAACGGGAGGCTGGGAAAGGACTGTCAGACCGGTGATGGATGGTGGGAGGGTTAGGAAAAGTCGCGTCCCCAGAGGCCGACGTTAGAGGGAGCAGACTTGACACGCGGATGCCCGGGGGAGCGTTTGAGCTGAGTCTGATTGAGATGCAGCCGCCCCGCCGCACGCTTCCCATAGATTCACACGCCGCAGAAAGCCAGCGCACCAGAGGGACTTGTGTGCTGGGTGCAGTGTGGCGCGGCGCGGCGCTCAGACTTGCATCTAAAAACATTAAACAAGAGTCCATTTAAAGGGCTCCCTGGAGTTGTGCAAGTGAAGACATAGGCGTACATCTGACTGCTGATTCATCCATACGTCAGAGCTCAGAATTGTTCCACCTTTTCACCCGAATTTCCACATTTATGTAATCTTTGTCAAACTACCGCAGTCTGCAGTCCTCTCACAGGTCTGCGTCACTAAGCCTATTCAGGTCCCTCTTATAATTATGCAGATGCAAATCTAAAAACAGCAGGCGGCTCTTGCTGTTAACACTGAGGGATTACATTAATTCCATTCATTAATGAGATTACAGGTTTCTCCATTGAGCAGTCAATGATTATAGACTCGGGATCTGTGTTTATCCTCTTTAGTGTAGTTTCCCCACAGTGAGAAGGTTCTAGAATGTGATTACCTCCAGAAAAGATTTGATATCCCTCAACATCCCTCCATGCCCTGCTTTGTCTTTGATTGGGGATGGGGGTGGCAGGGGGGGGTCAAGAGACACATATTCTTGCGTAGTTCTGCTGCAGCAAGCACACCTGCGAGAGGTTATTTGCTCCGAGCTGTCAGGAGGAGGTGAAATGTTGAGCACTCCCTCACACCCGCTGTACTTTCTCATCAGGGTTTAGCTGAGCTGACACCTGGCGCAAGAGAGGCCGCGGCCGAACGGACGGCAGGAAGCAGAGAGGAAGGATGCAGGAAGAATCCAAATGCACAGCCAGGTTAAAGCAGGTGGACATCAGAATGCAGACGGATACACACATAAATAAGTCAGTAGGTAAGTCAATAAATACATACATACATACAGTGGTGTAGTCCAGGGTATACGCAGTCAGTCAGCATTGAGTATACCCACTTCTCAAAACAGGGCGTTTATCCTGTGCTGTATGGGCTGCTTAAAAAAACGTCTCCAAGGACCACTACACCACTGCATACATACATAAGAGCAAGGTTCTCTGAGGACAAGTTCCCCCTCAGGCAGAGTGGTCCCAGAGGAGAGGTCCTCCCTCCAGAACTCTAAGCCATGTTGACATCGCATTAAGTATTTGTCATGGTGGAACTGTGTCTCACACCAACTCACAACTTCAGCAGCAGAAACATTTTCTCAGCTGCCACACTCGTATCCCATATGCCCATATCAGGTGTCCATTTCATTCAGACTGAAATGAAGCCAGAGAGAGAGAGAGAGAGATACAGTGGTTCTTTACAATAAAGTTTATTTTGTTTTAAATGCTAAACATTTTTGTTATCCTGTAGGAGTTAATTACAGAAATATAAAAGTACAATCATTGGTATAAATGTGCAACTTGCAACCAGAATCGATTTGCATACATTAAAATCAATGGTACATCACAATGCAGGCAACATGGGAAAACTGCCGTGGGGGGCGTGACAGAGGGGCTGGACGGGTCATGGTTCCAACCATAGACGTAGTACAGATCTATACTATGTCTATGGTTCCAACACAAGAAAATCAAGGAGTCACATGACTGGGTCAGGAAATAGTCTCAGGCTCAGTAAAATCCACATTGAATAACGCAGACTTGTTCCAACACGGAGACCTACAAATATGAACCTCTGAGTGATGAACAGCACTGCCGGCCGCCATGCTACAGCTGACGGCGAAAACACTGGCAGACTGTGAATCAGGGGCAGTAAAGGACCCTCAGCTGCCCCAGATGCCCTTCCAGCTACAGTATCAGCACACCCAAGAACTTCAAGATGCCTCCGCGGATGCCATGCCGAATATTGATGAGCCAATTAGACGGTCAGCGAGAGGGAAACCACCCCGGTCCATGACCAGTCACATTCAAGGGTGAAACGGCAACAAAAACACGGTATGGCCTGAAGTAACCGTCGTCTCAAACCCTAATGAGATTTCATACATTACAAAAATAAGCCAGGCTACAGACCTGAAAACTATGATCTGAAATAAAAATCGAGCTACACCTAACTCTTTCGTTCCAACATATTCTTTCTGGTTCTATTAAATTGAAACTGCCTTGATGTGCACAAGCTGTAGTCATTAAGGTACAATGTAGGTATTATAAGATATCTTCCTCTAACCAGTCAAATAATCACTAATCGTTTTGAACAAAGGACATGAATAGAAGATGGATGTTGTTGGAGAAATTGATACTGTTGACAGAGGCAATATGTCCACAGAAACGTAATGCAATATAATCCCCTCCTGCTGGGAATAGCTGAGATTTGTATGAAGTGATATTTTTATTGTTATGATAAGTAGGCATTACAGCATGCAATTTCATTTAATCATTTTTAAAAGGTTCAGCTTCTCAGTCAAATAATGAATAGGTACACAGTGATGTCATCACACCCTGTTACCTTAAGTCATTATGAGAATGCAATTTACAATCTAATTTAAAATCTTTGCAAGTCCATCATAATCCAAACTTTTGTCAAACTTTTCCCCTGCAAAAATAATACAAATAATACTCAGTGGTGTTTGATTTCATGTCAGTCTAGCCATAACGTGCATCCTTATAAAAGGCTACATCTGCCCATAATGTGTTTGCTTATCAAAGGCTACATCGCTGTTTGATCATTTTGTTGGCTCTTGCATCTCAGTTTGTCTTCGTGTCTCTTTTCTTTCATCCAACATTTCTCAAAAAGGAAATGAATCCGGAGCCTGTAAGTGCAAAACTATGTTTGTCCTGCCGCCCTCCCTTAGACCACATGTTGGATCATCCAACAAACTGAATCTAATATTATATTTCGATGAACACATTTTAAGGACTCTCTCTGGAATCGACAAGACAAACGGACCGGGCGGAAAAATGAGGCGATGACATTTGTGACTTTTCTGGGTTTAATATTGCTGTCGATTAGATGGGAAGAGACATGACATATCTTCACTGACTAACGAGGAATAAACAGTTGAGAGAAATAAACGGTTGACATGGTAGTAAGAGCAAGGGGGGACACTCTTGTACAGATTCCCATGCCTCTCCACTCCTGCCACAGAAGAAATGGAGGACCTCAGGATGGTTGGATCCATTGCAATCAATGGAGATAAATTTTGCAAAATGCAAAATGATTGTATTATACAGAATAAACGAACTACTTTACATACAGCAAACAGATTCTGGCCAAGGTTTGAGATCTCTCAGTATGCTGTGTATGCAAGGGAGGAAAATAAGGCGATTGACAACTAGCCATGCATTTAAGTGGAGCATCTTGAATTGAAGTAGTGTATGTTTATGCCTAATGTTGTAAAAGGCCAATGCATAAACAGGCTTGTGAAGAACACGTTTAGGCCCCCTATGTGGTATAAGCTCAGGGTGTCTACAGTGTAGGATCTATATGAAGAACACGTTTAGGCCCCGTATGTGGTATGAGCTCAGGGTGTATACAGTATAGGATCTATATGAAGAGCATCTTTAGGCCCCGTATGTGGTATGAGCTCAGGGTGTCTGCAGTATAGGATCTATATGAAGAACACGTTTAGGCCCCGTATGTGGTATGAGCTCAGGGTGTATACAGTATAGGATCTATATGAAGAGCATCTTTAGGCCCCCATTGTGGTATGAGCTCAGGGTGTCTGCAGTATAGGATCTATACGAGATGCAGAAGCGTTCCAGTGGGCGTGGTCTGGCTCCACTCAACCTAACCCTAGTTTAGCCATGTATGTATTCCTTTCCTCCCAAGTAATCCCTCTCTCCCTCTCTCTCTCCCCATCCCTCTCTCTCTCTCTCTCTCTCTCTCTCTCTCTCTCTCTGTCTCTCTCTCTCTCTCTCAAACACACACCAGATATGATCTTCACTGCAGAATCTGCAGAAACCACATCACCACCCCCATGCTCACTCTACTGCAAGCACAACTACACAAATGGACGTCTAAGGGACACAATGATGCGTTCATGTCATATGCTATACATGTGTAACTACTAGAAGCATCTTTGTCCATTCAACAGACATATGTGGTTAAACACTAACCCTAGAAGCGTCTATGTCCATTCAACCCACATATGTGGTCAAAGACTGAGTACAGAGACCCTGCCCCTATCCCTTTTGTCTTATATTTTATACAGGTTTATAAAAATATACTTATAGGAGTATTTTGTGTCTAAATATACAAGTATATCTCATATGGCTTTACCATAATTGGCATGCAGGCAACTACACCAAGCCTGAAGTTTCGACTACCTGAGTTTTTTCTTTTTTTTTCTTCATCATTTCTTTCGTTGCTTTTTTCCGGTAAGCAAAAAAAGAAGAGTACAACGTAAATATTCATGTCGGTTCAAATGGACGCTTAGAAAACAGTATAGCTATATTTAATCCCTTCGCCTTATCGCACTGTTCATCTTTCAGGAAGCGCCCCAGGCTATTTACAATGTCTGTCCTTTTTATTTTTTTGCTTTTTAACTTGCTTTATTTCATGTTTTCCCTTCTATATCGCGAATGATGGTAGATAAGTGTGGCGGCGACTCTGGGCAGGCTGAGTCTGTGAGGTGAATGTTGAGCTGGCGAGCCCAGGCAGAGAGTCAGGCAGAAAGACAGAGAGACAGAGAGGAAGAGAGGAGGAGAGGCAGGAAGAGAGGAAGAGAGACAGGCAGAGGGGAAGAGAGAGAGGAAGAGAGAGAGGAAGAGAGAGAGGAAGAGAGAGAGGAAGAGAGACAGGCAGAGAGGAAGAGAGGAAGAGAGAGAGGAAGAGAGGCAGGCAGAGAGGAAGAGAGGGAGAGAGGAGGAGGGACAGGCAGAGAGAAAGAGAGACAGGCAGAGAGAAAGAGAGGCAGGAAGAGAGGCAGATAGAGAGGAAGAGAGACAGAGGAAGAGAGGCAGGCAGAGAGGAAGAGAGGTAGGCAGAGAGGTAGGCAGAGAGGAAGAGAGGCAGGCAGAGAGGAAGAGAGGTAGGCAGAGAGGAAGAGAGGCAGGCAGAGAGGTAGAGAGAGGAAGAGAGGTAGAGAGACAGGCAGAGAGGAAGAGAGGTAGGAAGAGAGGAAGAGAGGTAGGCAGAGAGGAAGAGAGGAAGGAAGAGAGGAAGAGAGAGAGGAAGAGAGGAAGAGAGAGAGGCAGAGAGGAAGAGAGAGAGGAAGAGAGGCAGGCAGAGAGGAAGAGAGGCAGAGAGGAAGAGAGGAAGAGAGAGAGGAAGAGAGGAAGAGAGGCAGGCAGAGAGGAAGAGAGAGAGGAAGAGAGACAGGCAGAGAGGAAGAGAGGAAGAGAGAGAGGAAGAGAGACAGGCAGAGAGGAAGAGAGGAAGAGAGAGAGGAAGAGAGAGAGGAAGAGAGGTAGGAAGAGAGGAAGAGAGGTAGGAAGAGAGGTAGGAAGAGAGGAAGAGAGGTAGGAAGAGAGACAGGCAGAGAGGAAGAGAGGCAGGCAGAGAGGAAGAGAGGCAGGCAGAGAGAAAGAGAGGTAGGAAGAGAGGAAGAGAGGTAGGAAGAGAGACAGGCAGAGAGGAAGAGAGGCAGGCAGAGAGGAAGAGAGGAAGAGAGAGAGGCGTGGGCGGGCTGGGGGGTGGAGCTGAGCTCTTGGCAGAAGGACTGAAGGCTGCAAGGGGGGGTACGGACTAACGCAGCCTGCTCCAACTGTTTTTTGGGTCTGCAGTAAGCATTGAGGCTATGTGTGTGTCTGTGTTTATGTATGTGTTTGTGTGTGTGTGTGTGTGTGTGTGTGTGTGTGTGTGTGTTTTTGTGTTTGTCTGTGTGTGTGTTTTTGTGTGTGTATGTGTTTCTTTATCTCTTCTTTTCACAGGCAAGCTCTGTTTTTTCTGTCCATGTCAATCTTTCCTATGGTTTCCTCTTTGCCGTTATTTCTCTATTCTTACTCTCCTCCTCTCTTTGCCACTAACCCAATTTCACCCTCACCCTATCTTTATCTCTCTCTAATGCTCACTCTGTCTCATCCACTTCATCTCTCTCTCTCTCTTCCTCCCTCTCTCTCTCTCTCTCTCCCTTCGTCCTCCTTCACTCTCTCCCTTCCTCCTCCTTCACTCTCTCCCTCTGTTTCTCTCTCTCTCTCTCTCTCTTTCTCTCTCTCCCTCTCTCTCTGTCCCTCTCTCTCTCCCTCTCTCTCTCTCTCTCTCTCCCTTCGTCCTCCTTCACTCTCTCCCTTCCTCCTCCTTCACTCTCTCCCTCTGTTTGTCTCTCTCTCTCTCTTTCTCTCTCTCCCTCTCTCTCTGTCCCTCTCTCTCTCCCTCTCTCTCTATCTCTCTCTGACTAGTGATTTTGTCTGAAAGGCTGATTCTCCTCCCCGCTTGTTGTTATTCTCTGCCCTTGTCTACCTCACACAGCCTATCGTTAGCACGTCGCCTTGTGTCTGTTTCTTACGGCCTGTTTTCTGGGGGAAAAAAGAACAATACAAGGTCACTGATTGCATCGCGCAACAGACCAGCAGCACTTCCTACACAGACAGCCTCTGTATTGTAATGTGCCCACACAATGGTGTATAAATCTCAGAGAGGAGAATCACTTCATACGCTAATGCTTTAGAAACCTCTCTTTGGTGACCTGACCCAACACAAGATTCTCTTTGGAGACCATCGCTTTTTGTCAAACAGCATCGCTTTTTGTCAAACAGCAACAGGTCGAACTTATTCAACACAAAATGCGAGGATCACTTAATTCTGCCTCCTCCAAGTCCTCCAGACTGTAAAATGTATTATTAGCTACGTACAGGAAAACGGTCTTCTGTTCTTAGTCTTATTCTAAATCATTCTGCTTAAATTGAGGCCAAGCAATAGTGTCTGGGTTATAGTCACAGAATTACTGACATTTACATTCCCATCTTCAAAACCACTCCAAATGAGGCCAAGTTCACTTCCCCATGGGTCTCTTCATGGCGGTCATCTTTAAAACTTTGGGAAATCGCTACGTGAAGACCTCACACACAGTATCAAAAAGTCTTTTCACTCTCTTTGTGTTTTCTGACCTGATCCTCGCGATACTCCAGGGAAAAAGGAGGAAAAACCCTGAATACTTTAGAAAAATTAGGCTATCAAAGACATGGGAATATTTAAGTTAGAACATGTGTTGCTTGTTTTTTCTAGCTTTTCAGACATTTTTCAAAGGAAAAGGGTAAAAGAATAACAGTGGGTTTCGCTGATAGAAATGTACAATTGAAACATAAAGGCTTGTCCATGCCTAGTAAAGGGCATTAACACAGTATAATAAATGAAACCTATTTATCCATTCAACACTAATCCTACAGATGTCGATAGAACGTTAGAACCCCGCAATGAGGACTAATAATCATGTGAGAAACACCGCATTCAATTAGAATTTCAATTACACCATCGATTTTCTTTTCAGCTGCTTTTGTCAAACTTTTGTAAAAACAAAAGGGTTTGCCAATTAAAACCGAGGAATAATGGCTCAGCCATTAGAAGAGACTTATCGACCCGTTTCACCATTCAGAGCGTCCTCGAGGGGAACACTGCCAACTTCATCCACACCTCAGCCAGGGAATGATTAATAATCTGAGCAAAAGTGCAGATGGGATACAAAATTACAGACATCAGCCTCCTCTCACTGACTGGAATACACATAGAGGCAGAGAAAGAGACGAGGTGGATAGCTGAGGCAGCTAGAGGATGAGGCCACCGTGCCAAATGACTTAATTACTCGGCCTAATCAATGTTATGCTGTGCATAGCAAGAAGGGGTCCATTGGGACGCGGCGATCGATGAGTGTGACATGCAGACAGTGTAGAACCTGGAGCAGTGCATCCAGTGAAGGAGTATAGCAGCATGAACAGTGATCGTTATGTTTCCAAAAGCTGTCTAGGCATATGGCTTTAGCGATGGATATCATTCTGATATGTATAGGTTGAACTTCACTGGGCTTGAAAGGAAACCCCTCCTCAGGGTAGTGTTGTGTGACTGTAGCGTTAAACTAATATAAGACAGGTCATCGTGATTAGAATCACGCAAAGCAGTTTGTTTACTAGCGACTGGTTTTGGGGTGTTTAAATGGCTTGCATGCATAGTCTATATAGAGTGTGCTAAACCTCCGTGGATGGCATCAAACTTCAAATTGTTCCATACCATATCAGCACTACCTAATTCTGCCAATATAATCAACACTATGAGCCTCCAGATGACAGATATAATTGGATTAAGTTCATTTATGTGAGCAAGCAATGTTACATAATCACTGGACATGTATTTCGGTGGTTCTGAATCGGAGAAGAGATGTATTTGGGACACCACCATTTTGTCCTGAGGATGTTACTCTGTGCCCTTGCAGTGCTCTTGGGTTAGGAGAGAATATGAACATTTCCTCAGGTTACAGGCTTTGGGAGGATGACACCATCCTACACGTCAGTTGTAGACACACCAGCAGCAGTGTCATCATCCTGCACGTCAGTTGTAGACACACCAGCAGCAGTTTCTAATGAAAGTATCCAAAGAAGCTCATGCAAAACATGCTCCGTCATTGATCTTTACAAGGCAAACTCAGAATGGATGTCGTTTCGTTAGTTTTGTTTGTTAAGAAATAAAAAAAAAATCTTTAGAAAGCTTGGCTCTATCCTTTAAGAGAGGTGTCTACGGTGTTGCGATACAATCGAAACAGTTCTCAGTGTTAAAATTCCACGGAAATAAATAAAGAAGTACGGATTGCTTCGTCCTCTCCATGCCTTTAGCTCCAGGGGTTCCCCTCGGCTAGTACTACTTACTGGTCTCGGCCAGTCTGTTGTTCATGATGCCTAAGGCGCCTACGCCGTCCGAGAACCCATTCTGCCGCGAGCCGCCACACACAGTCCGGGGGTAGCCGTTGGCCGAGTCGGACAGCTGCTTCTGCATGAGGGCCAGCGCCACTTTGTTGGAGGCGGCCAAGTCCCGCATGGAGATCATCTCCCCCGAGAGCCTGCGGCCCTCCGTGTCGCTGTCGCCAGGCCCGTCCGAGTCATTGGAGCGCGCCAGGTGGTGTTTCTTGCGGATCCGCGAGCCGGGCCGGATGGCGTTGCGCCGGCCCAGGAAGGCGTTGGGCTTGTTGCAGCGCTGGCAGCACGTCTTGCCCAGGATCCAGTTGAGCACCTGCTTGATGACGATGGAGATGACGTTGAAGAGCGAGTAGATGCAGCACACGCCCAGCAGGATGAACAGGAAGTTGGCCAGCCGGTAGAGCGCCTGGTAGTCGTACTCGCCGTCCTGGCTGCTCACGAAGTCACCGAAGCCGATGGTGCTGAAGGTGACGAAGCAGAAGTAGAGCGAGTCCAGGTAGGACCAGCCCTCCACGGGGGTGTACATGGCCGAGGCGCAGCAGGAGATGATGATGGCGGACAGGGCCAGGATCAGCATCACGTAGTAGACGGAGGGTTTCCAGCCGGGCAGGGCGCTCTCGGCGAAGTCCCGCGAGATGCCCGGCGGGAGGAGGCCGCTGTTGCGCAGGCGACGGAGCCGGATGGCCTTCATCACCACGGCCAGCAGGGTGATGATGCGCTCCAGGAAGAGGTTGAAGAAGAGGATGGTGGCCGCGCAGCCCAGCAGCCCGTAGAAGATCAGGAACACCTTGCCGGCCACAGTCACCGGCGTGGTCATCCCGAAGCCTGCAGAGGAGAGGGGAGGGGAGGAAAGGAGGAGAAGAGGGGAGGGGAGGAGGGGAGCAGAAGAGGAGAAGAGGGGAGGAGAGGAGGAGAAGAGGGTAGGGGAGGAGAGGAGAGGAGGAGAAGAAGGGAGGGGAGGAGTAGAGGAGAGGAGGAGAAGAGGGGAGAAGAGGAGAAGAAGAGGGGAGGGGAGGAGAGGAGGAGAAGAAGAGGGGAGGGGAGGAGAGGAGGAGAAGAAGAGGGGAGGAGAGGAGAGGAGAGGAGAGGAGAGGAGAGGAGAGGAGGATGAGTTAATACAGACTCTGTACAAGACAATGAATGAGCAGGCTGTGTGAGCTTGTGTTCCCGTGGCTGGTAATGCCAACGTCATGAATTCAGCATCCAGAGCTCGGCAACCACCAAACACACATCTTCATCATGCCATAAAGTCACCTAAATAAGGATTGAATGTCTAAATATAGAAAGAAACAGGGGAGAAATAAAGACACAGAGGAATTAAACAGATCTACCGAGCTAAACTGCAAGTGTCAACAATTTAGTTAAGTGTCCTAAATTATTAAGATATCCTCTGGTGATCTATAAATGAGCTTTCTCTCGCGCCCTTTCTCCCTCAGTTGTTTTTTTTTCGACTCGCAGTCAATTAGAGTAAGTCAAAGAGCTTCCAGGGCCTGTACCAGGACGGGGGATGGGAATGGGAGACTACCCACCGCAGGGCCGACTCTTGGTATTCAGCTCTATGAGAGACCTCCACCACCACCACTCTCCCCCTTGCCCCCCCCCACCCCCCCCACCACCACTCTCCTCCCTCTCCCCCCCCCACCACTCTCCTCCCTCCCCATCACCCCCACTACCACTCCCCTCCATCCAGCAGATAGGGGTCAGAGGTCAGCCCCTGACTCAGGAGCTCCAGACACATTAGCTGATGAGCTCCTGCTTCAGGGTAGGTAGATGCTCTTCATGGGCTGGGGCTGGAAGGGGGGGTCATTGCCATCCTTCGGTTCACAAACATAAATCCCGTCTGCAAGGTAGGGATGTATCTGAACACACACACACACACACACACACACATGTTAGGGATGTATCTGAATATGAATACGTTATTGGGGAAAGCAGAAATAATGAGACGTAAACAGACATTTATTCTATCCCAAAATGCACGTTATTTTCCGGATATAAAAACTCGCGTCCACCCCCATGTTTCTACAAATCAATATTGCTGTATTCGGTAATCGCCCCACTGAGTCAGCGCACAGCAGGCAGCGAGCCGAGAGCCTACCGTTCACGGCTATCACTCAGGGAAACTCCAGGAGGAGGAGGAGCAGGAGGAGGTGGAGGAGGAGGCTGAGAGCTGACCGTTCACAGCTATCACTCAGGGAAACTCGAGGAGGAGCTCATTACAACTGGATACTAAAACTGCTGTTAAGAAGTTCTCCTCCAAGAAGAGTGCATGCTCTAATTCGGATTAGGCTTGCAATTGAGCTCTGTGGTAGAATTGCAAGACAGGGCATGAATGCAGCTATTTGCACCATTAGGCAGCAACGATCATTATGCCATTATCTGTAAGAAATCTTATAAACAGTTACCCTTTTTAAGTGTCTGGAGGAGGCCTAAATGCAATTGTGTAAAACATTTTAAGTATGCATACTCTGGACGTGATGACGGCTAGGCTATTTCTCTCATACTGGCTTGGGTTAGGGTTAGCTAACAGTTCACACATCACCAATGATTAAAAAGCTGTTTTCTTAAGCAATCAATAATAGTATATCAATATCAATCATAGTAGGCCTATGAAACACTTCAACTTTTAACTCTCAAGCATGATCAATTTTCTTTTTAAAAAACTTGATTAATTATCATGTTTTATACCATAGATAGACCAATGTATTTCAATGATATTTGATTTTTTTGAACTTCCTAATACAGGTTATTTAGTTCAGTTGGTGTTCAGATGGTGTTAATTACAAGTAAAATTCTAATAAAATGTGTATCTCCTTAATAGCATGAGTTCAAACTGACAGGTCAGTGTCCCCCAGCCAGTCTAGGGGTGGTGGTGGTGGGGTTCAGATGATCTATGGGTGATGGTAGTGGGGTTCAGATGGTCTATCCAAACTTATCAACCACGTCAGATTGGATAGAACATTATTTTCTGAACAGACTGTGCCAAAACATTGTCTTGTCTTCTGCCTGGATATAAACTTGAGTGAGAGCTGCAGTTTGGCCTGATATTTTAAGGCTGAGCCAAGTATTGCCAAAGAATGTGTCGCCTGACCCTCGCCTGACCTGACTCGCAACGTCAATAGCTAAACCTCACCGCACTGTTCTAAACATGTGTATGACCCAGCCATAGCCTGGCATTGAGCCCCAAAATGGTCAAAGCCAACTGCACAGTTGAGTTGTTTAATTTAATAATTCCCATCTATGCTCTCAAACACACTCTATCACATACACATGCTCAGCCGTGTACAAACACACTCTATCACACACACATGCATTGCTATACAATAAAACATTGTCTCACACACCACCAACCTTTCTGTCTTGCATACTATTTAATTTGTGAAGCCTCACTAACCTCTTCAAAAGCCTTCCAAAATGTGCACGTGAGTTCAGGTACAGTACATCCCATGGAGCCTTTTAAGCAGTCCAAATGATAGGAGATGAGGCCTATCATAAAAACACCACATCTCCACGAAAGGCAATGAGGTTTTTATCTCGTCTGTTATTGTACACACATGACGATTGTTGGCCGATTACCTGGCTTAGTCATCTTTAAAGCCACTCTCAAACACAAGCAGCTGCTTCCACATGAATGGCAAGTGTACATAAGCAAACACACACACACACACATACACACACACACACACACACACACACACACACACACGAACACACATGAATGGCAAGCGTACATAAGCAATCTCGCTGCACCAGAAGGTTCTTCTGTCTAATGACTCGAAATTGCTTCCCACAAAGTCAGTTAGAAAATCCAGAGCGTTGAAACCTGCCCCGGCCCAGATAAGAGACTCGCTAACCCTAGGTGAGGCTGAATTAAGACCCTGCTTAATAAACAGCTCCTCTCTCCCACCGTCTCGGCGCTTTGCGTTTGTTTAAAAGGAGGAAACAAGGTTAAGTTCTGAGGCGCACAAACAACACTCGGCCCAGGTTCTCATTACAGCCTGGGTAACCTCAGCACCCGTCATTGATTTCTGTGAGCCGTTTTTGAAGCCATTACCTCAGCCCGAAGAGTCAGGAGAGATTAGGGGAGGAAGGGAGAGAAACATGAAGCGACAGGAGGACGTTGAGCCGCCCCAAGGTCGGGGGCTGCATCCTTTCCCTCCGAAGCAAAAGACTTAACAAACTTACTTGGTGACGCAAAGCATCAAAGCATACCATTCTATTTCAAAGACCACTGGCTTCATTAGCTTAGCCCCTGCCATGTTCTCTTTGAAAAGCAGTCACTTGCACCTGCCATAGAGCCTGCTCGCTACAGGTCCGTGACAGAGCGCTAATGGCCCACATTACATTACCCTGGCGCTCCAGAATAGTGCCAGCCAGGAAAAAAGTATCTATACTTGACATCCTTTTCCACGCGCTGAAGGACTTTGCTTGTTCAGAACAGGTCTCTCTAAACCAGCTGGGATTAATCAAAACTGGCATTCGCACAGAGGCAAATCAAGCCTGCATCTGTTTAAAACATAGATGAGGAAGGAAAGTATATTTATTAGGGTCTACTCAGGCTTGCAAACAAACGAAATTAGGCTGTAATGGTTAATGGTTGCCAAGAGTGTAATTATGCCTGGGGGACTCAAGTAGAAGGAGAAATTGAAATGGTTTCATTATTATTATTAATTATGAGGCTTTTAACTCTGAATCTGAGATGAGATTTGAGAAACGTACAACTTCACAAGCAGGCGAGCAGTGAGAAAATGAGTTTTTATACAGTATATGAGGTGACGTCAGTGAAGTAAGTGTATTCCTTTTGAATGAATAAATAATCAAGTAAATCAGAGGATTATTCTACATCCGCTATATAACTATACAATTATTCATATAGTTACGAGTGGTAAGAAGTGCCCATATACACACAGAGAATAGAATGGGAACTGGGACCACAGCACTAAGAGCCGCCTCAGGCAATGATTCAAACCAGAATCATAAATTCACTTCAGACTGTATTAGTGTCACGAGCCTACTGTTTGTGTCCCCTACGCAGGGCACAACACAAACACTGTCAAATGGATCTGTGTAACTCTGTAAGGAGGAGATGGCTTTACTGGAACATTGTTCTTTGGGGCTCTGTGTAATTGATTGATTATGCTATCCTGGGTCAATACACTTTCACTGAGCTGAGAAAGCGTGGTAATTATGTATCGATGGCGTGGCATGAGCCTGGACACACCGGGGCTCTCCGACGGCACCTTAATGCTCCCCTCTCTCCGCCGGTCCTCCACTCTCTTTCAGGTAAATGGCCGATAAGAGCGCTTTTATGAGCCGCATCTCAGTGAAAACGGCTACGCCCCCGCCGTTTATCTTCCTGCTTGACTGCATGCAAAAATAATCAGAGTTCAAAAGACAGAATGGCCTCGGGGAAGGTTGGGCGGGGGGGGGGGGGGGGGGGGGGGGCTGGGGGATAGGCAAGGGGCAATAAAGGTATTCATGAAGATAAACAAATGCTTTAGAAACCGCCAACAGCATCAGCATATTTAGCTCTCTGGAATCAGTCCCACCGTCTTTGGGGGAAACTCTCAGTTTCTGTAACACAGCAGCCTTTTCTTGGATCTGGGAGAAACAGTGGGAGCTCAATGCACCTGACATACAGAGGACCTATCAGATCTATTTTAACCACCTGTGACAGGAGTGGACTCGATCATGGTGCGTTATTTTTATTTCATGCACCGAGTGAATAATTGTCTGGCAGAAAGCATAAAGGGGGAGTCTTATCAAAGCTGCGATCACAACTGCATTTCCATCGACCTGGAGCGACCCGTGGCTCCGCAGTCAGAGGGGTGTGTGTGTGTGTGTGTGTGTGTGTGTGTGTGTGTGTGTGTGTGTGTGTGTGTGTGTGTGTGTGTGTGTGTGTGTGAGGTAGCCTGGGGAGAATGTTACACTACCAGCTATAAATACCACACAGAAACACAGACTGAGGAGGGAGTGGAAAGAAACAGACAAAGAAAACAACACTTGGCTTTTTAGTCATTCAACTCACATATCTTGTGTGTGTGTGGTTTGTGTGTGTGGTGTGTGTGTGTGTATGTGTGTGTGTGTGCGTGTGTGTGTGTCCACAGGAGAGAAAAGGAGTGAGAAGGAAGAGAGAAACTCAGTGAAATAGCATAAGGAGAGAGAGGTGTGTGTGACAGAGGAGTGTGTGTGTGTGTGTGTGTCTTTCTGTGTTGTGTGTGTGTGTGTGTGTGTGTGTGTCTGTCTGTGTGTGTGTGTGTGTGTGTGTGTGTGTGTGTGTGTGTGTGTGTGACAGAATGAGAAAGAATGACCCCGGTATTCTGACCTGTTGGATAACTCTCCCTCTGTGTGTGTGTGTGTATATATATATATATATATATAGTCTCTCTCTCTCTGTCTGTCTGCCTCTCCTCACGGTGTATGGTAAATGCTGATTCAGCAACATGCTCTCTCAATCTTAGCCCGATGATAAATTACAGCACTGCAGAACCGCCCCTATCAGACCCACTGCAGAACTGCCCCTGTCAGACCCATGAGAAACCCGGTCAAACTACTCAGAATTCGTATTATTCAGTTCTTCATCTTATTGTCACTGTTCCATCATGATATATATGCATTCCTGCAGCTCCCATCATGATATATAGGCACTCCTGCAGCTCCCATCATGATATACAGTATATGCACTCATGCAGCTCCCATCATGATCTATAGGCACTCCTGCAGCTCCCATCATGATATACAGTATATGCACTCATGCAGCTCCCATCATGATCTATAGGCATTCCTTCAGCTCCTAACCATTGGCAGTAATGCTAACACTCATGCGTGTAATCTCCTTGTGTAATGCACGTCTGCTGTGTGTATTCACTGTACACATGTGTGCGTTATCTCCATGCCTATTGCATGTCTGCTGTGTGTATTCACTGTACACATGTGTGCGTTATCTCCATGCCTATTGCATGTCTGCTGTGTGTATTCACTGTACACATGTGTGCGTTATCTCCATGAGTATTGCATGTCTGCTGTGTGTATTCACTGAACACATGTGAGCGTGATCTCTATACATAATGCTTGTCTGCTGTGTGTAGTCACTGTACACATGTGTGCGTTATGTCCATGATTGAGAGGCATGTGAGTCCACATGAGCGTGGAAGAGTTTCATGGCCTTCATGGGTGATGTCAGACTGAGTGGCTAGAGTTCAGCGCGAGAGGCATTAAGTTTTAATGGTATTCAGGTACCGTGACCCACAAGGAGTAGCAGGGACAGGGTGTGTGTGTGTGTGTCTGTGTGTTTGAGTGTGTGTGTCTGTGTCTGTGTGTGTGTGTGTGTGTGAGTGTGTGTGTGTATCTGTGTGTGTGTGTGTGTGTGTGTGTGTGTGTGAGTGTGAGTGTGTGTGTGTTATCTGCCTCATAGTGCCTTACTGAAAATAGCACAAGCACCACTTCCCCACCAGCAGACACTCAAGAACACCCAAAGTGAACAGCACCATGCAGTAGCACCCACACACACATACACACACACACAAACACACAAACAAACAAACACACACACACACACATAAGCAAACACACACACACACATAAGCAAACAAACACACACACTTCTAAAACTTCAAGAAAATTAAAAAAGGGAAAAAGAAAACAAACCCACACACACACAGAGAGACAGAGAGAGAGAGAGAGAGAGACATTTGAGCAAAGCAGTTTGTGCCCGTAAAAAGCTTTCTCATCCATCCCGGCGCCCCTGAGGACTGCGAGCTCCATGGCCACCCGGGGAGAGTGGGAGTGGGGATGGTCAGGGCGCAGCGCTCCTCTGACTGGGCTCCTCTGACGAGCAGGAAAGCATTAGTCACTGACTGGCATGGAGGGGCTGCAGCATGAGCGCACGCAGGACGTCGAGTGGCAGAGGAGTACCCGGCCCGTGGCCTCGCGCTCGCCATCTGCCCATAGCAGTACATGCACACACACACACACACACATATGTGCGCACACACACAGGTATGGGGGCTCGCTCTTACACACACACACACGCGCAAACTAGCACATTATACCTTTCCACCCCTGTGGTTGTTCATACAGTCACACAATGCACATACAGTATGAGCAAACAAGCACTGAATGTACAATACAACATACACACACAGGCACACACACGCATTAACATAACCTTACACACACATAACCATACACACACACATAACCTTACAAACAAACACACACACACACACACACACACACACACACACACACACACGACCATACACATACACTGTGAAGCTAACTCATCACACCCAGACACAAAACTACATTTTTTTTTAACTGCTTACACACAAAATGTTTACTTGTCAAACTATTTCTCACTGAAACAGAAAAATCCCCCACCAATCCCCCTCAGCCTTTGATAGTTCACTTTCTGACACATGGATCAGATATTGAACATTTGCATGCCTTTTCAAGGCACTGCCCTTAAACACACAACAGACATATACCAGTTCAACAGACATATACCAGTTCAACAGATGTGGATGTGTTGCTGTGGCTAAATAGGAGGCTGGGTCCAGTCACACAGTCTCTGTATCGTGTAAAATGGGTCAGGTTTTTGTTGTACCCAAATACTTCTTCCATAGCCTACTAAAGCCTAGTGTGGTGTTTCCATATGAACTCTTTAAATGCTGGATTGGTAATGCATTATTCTGTAAAGCATCTGTGTTATTGTAACAACCCACTGCACCATTTTTATTCTCAACCTAGTCATTGAGGAGCCCACAGAGATGTTTGATGGATGTTTGAAGCCCACTTCCACCTTCTAGGAGATGTAAACCTTCCTTACTCTCCATGAGTAATGCATGTCTGCTGTGTGTATTCACTGTACACATGTGTGCGTTATGTCCATGCGTAATGCATGTCTGCTGTTGTTTTCACTGTACACATGTGTGCGTTATGTCCATGCGTAATGCATGTCTGCTGTGTGTATTCACTGTACACATGTGTGCGTTATGTCCATGTGTAATGCATGTCTGCTGTTTTTTTTTTACCCAAATACTTCTTACATCGCTCACAAACAAACTCCTCTACAGGCGTCCCAGTACCACGGCCAGATCACAAGCCACACAGGCTTATCGGTAGCGCTCTAGATCACACATTCCCATGGGTGAACTAGTGAATTGGTCTAGCATTTATGTGTTTAATACATATATTTCAGTTCACTGTAATGAATTTTTTTATCAGCCAACTATTTCGTCTTTTGTACGTTCTAGCAATGAAAATACAAAAGGTACACTGTGTATCTGTCACGCTTTAGTCTGCAGTATTTTAGAAAACTGGTCAAATGACTGGTACTGTATATGTATGCTTCCATATATTGTACCCAGCTTTTGTCAGATTGCTCTATGGCGTGTACTGCAACACTGTATTTGCAAAGGCTTTAGCAGCGTGTTTAGCGCGTTTTAGTGTTTGTTGGTGTTGGTGTTTGGTGTGTAGTTACTTAGTGACAAAGTCTAACCATATCAATAGTTGTGTTTACCATTTATTGAAAAGTAAAATTTTGTAAAGAGAAAAAAAAAAAGTTTTGAATGCAGCTTTTCATTTTGCAGGAGATTTGTGGTGTTTTGCATTTTGTGTGTGCAGACCTAGTGTCAGCAGTTGTACAAAAACTGTAAGCAAAAAACATGGTTGGCACTTTCAACAGTTTCCTGAAAAGGAATACACTGCTTCTTAATGTCCTCCTATCCACTGTCACTGCCCTAAAAGCACTGAGGCCTCTCTAGCTGTAATTCACACACACATACACACACATACACACACACACACACACACACACACACACACACACACACACACACACACACACACACACACACACACAGTTCACACGCAGTGCCTTGGCACATCCTCAAACACTTTAATGTCTGCCAGCTGTGCCTGAGCACATGTGCAATGTCACACGATCTGTACTAATCCTGACTCTCATTTGCGTTGTCATGGGTTCGTCTTCGTTTATCCTTCACTCGACCTCGGCATGAAGCTGCACGTGTGTCAACACTGCAGGACTCGACGTGATTAGCATGCTAATCAGATGTGTGCTGTTGTCTCGCGCACATAATTGACTTTTGGAAGTGTAACAAAAGGCATCAGGGTGGCACAGAAAAACAAGGCATGCATGAGACGAGACAAACTCGTGAGGTGAGAGAAGGTGAGACAGGGGAGCATTGGCCTGAGGGAAACAACCAACCAGTCTCCCTCTCTCTCTCTCTCTCTCTCTCTCTCTATCTCTCTCTCTCCCTCTGTCTCCTTTACTCTCTCCCTCTCTCTCTCTCCCTCTCCCTTCACTCTCTCCCTCTCTTTCTCTCTCTGTCTCTCTCTCAATTCAATTCAATTCAAAGAGCTTTATTAGCATGAATGTTTTTTAACACTATTGCCAAAGCTGATTCAACACATACATATTGCATACACATACAGAAGGACAAAATCAAATGAACAGAGTTGATTCAAAATAATAAATAATCAACAAAAGGACATTCCAAAAAAAATAACAGCAAACATACAGTTAGTTTGACATTCTGTGGCCTTACTGGCTGTCCATCAGGTTATGGCAGGCTGCTACATATCCAGCAGCTAGATTGGCCAAATCCTTGTCTTCCCCAAGTATGTATTGCAATTTTGCCTCGCCTGTGAGAGTTTGAAAGCCTGGGATGACCAGATTTAACCTATCAAATTAACCTTTTCTAATGGTCTCATATTTGGGGCATTCCGTGCGGAAGTGTACCTCTGTCTCCACGGCCCCCAGACTGCATTGTGAGCACAGCCTTTCCTCTCTGGGCAGCCAGGTCTGCCTGTGTCTACCTCTTTCGATGGTGAGGTGGTGCTCACTGAGTCTGTACATTGTCAAGGTTTCCCTGAGTTTTGTGTCTTTTACTGTAGGTAAAGGTTAGTAGCTGTTGACTTTTCACGTTTTAGGACCAAATAACATTGTAATTTGTTTTGGTTGCTTCTTTCCAATAGGTAATATAATTCTCTCTTTCAGTGATTGTAATTTGGTTGGGTCTAATTTTCCTGGCTACTGAGTCATTGTCCTGAGCCTCAGTGGTAACTTGGGTAAGGGGGCTCTTCCCTATATTCATCTCTTGACATTTCAGTGCTTGGTAGTGGAGTCCGTGGGGGTCGCTCATTTTTAAATGTTGCCAAAATTGTACAGCTCTTTTTTCTCTCTCTGTCTCACTCTCTCTCCCCCTCTCTCTCTCCCTCTCTGTCTCCCTCTCTCTCTCCCTCTCTCTCTGTCCCTTCCTCCCCATTCACTCTGTCTCTCTCTCTCTCCCTCTCTCTCTCTCTCCCTCCCTCTCTCTCGCTCTCTATCCCTCCTGCTCTCTCTCTCTCTCTCGTGAGATGAGAAACGGTGAGGTGAGGTGAGAGAAGGTGAGGTGAGGTGAGATGAGAGAAGGTTAGAGTGGGAAGCAAAGGCCTGCGGGAAACGGAGAGGGAAGGGGGGACTAACAGCACTTGATTGCTGCTGGGGTTTCACAAAAGCACTCCCTGATTCTCACTGAGAGAGATTCTCACATGGTCTCTGAGCGAGAGCATGACAGTACAAATCCATACAGGCCTTTATATTGTAGTAGTTCAGAGGGTACGCAACACAAATCCATACAGGCCTGTATATTGCAGTATGTAGTGTGTTTGCAACACAAATCCATACAGACTGTATATTGTAGTAGTTCAGTGGGTATGCAATACAAATCCATACAATTACGTCTAGTATGAAAGCAGACAAATGGCTTGATGTGGACAGACAGGTGTATTGTATTGTACACTCGCCTCTGTATGTTATTCCCTCTCCAGCAGTTATTAAATCCTACAGCCATGTGTCTGTCTAATGATTCCTATTGTCTGTTGGCATTCAATTCGCTATCTGCAAAGACCCTGCTGCAAGTGGTAATGGTTTATGCCACACACACATACACACACACACACAAGCAGACCCTGCTGCAACTGGTAATGGTCCATGCCATTGCCATTCAAAGTATTGATTTTTTTTGTCAAGAATAAGCCTTGCCTCCAGGACCCCATGAACATTCATTTATTTTTCTTTTCTATCATTTCACTGTTCCTAGTTTCATGTTGCAGTCGTGGCTACATACGGAGTAATTGGGATCCATTGTTATATGTCCCCTGGGATAGAGACTGAAGGTCATTGTATGGCTCAGATAAAGCAGAGCTTTACCGTATTGAGTGAATATACATTCCCTTTATATACTGTACCTTTTACAATATTTTTTTAAAATGTAATATAGCACTGATTGAACATTGAGTGGGTCTAATAACAATGTTTTCCCCAAGAGCAATTCCCCAGGAGAAAATGTTCTCCAATATAGCATCCGTCTGCTTCTGAAACATAAGCCACCACTCACAAAAAGGGGGAAACGCTACATCTCAATGATCAATGTGCAAACTACACAAAACAGTACATCTCAATGATCAATGTGCAAACTACACAAAACAGTACATCTCAATGATCAATGTGCAAACTACACAAAACAGTACATCTCAATGATCAATGTGCAAACTACACAAAACAGTACATCTCAATGATCAATGTGCAAACTACACAAAACAGTACATCTCAATGATCAATGTGCAAACTACACAAAGCTTGTTTGCTGTGAAATTATTCTGTCAATGACAAAGCTGTTTGTAAGCCTCTGCATCAGCCGCGCCCAGCTGTGTAAATACAGCGTCTGCATTTGCTTCGTAGGCTAATCTCACAGGGTCGTCCCAGTTTGGTCCTCGGGTCTTTCCTTGTGCCTTTGATGTACAAACCCACGGCTAAAGGTGAACTATACACTAAGGGCCTGATTTACTAATATGCGAGCGCTTCTTAATCTGCGTTCGCAAATTAACGCACTGTGTTTTTGCGCATTTTACTTGGTATTTATCAAGCCAGATCTGCGCTGGGCAAACTGTGCTTACTCCGCCCTTTAAAGAGCCTGATTTACTAAGATTGATTTGCGAACGCATCTTTGCCAGGCGCACATTAACGCACGGTGATTCCCCGCATTTTCCGTGATATTTATCAAGCCAGATACGCGCTGGGCAATCATTATTTAGCGCACCGTTAAAAGACTGGAGAACTTGCCAGCAAGTTACTGCCACCATGGAGATTCGAGGAAGAAAAAATTAAGGTTCAGCGAATAGATAGCGAATAGATAGCGAGATAGATATATTGGTTCACGTTCGCTCAATCACTGAACCTGATTCAATGGGTTATATTGTTGTTTTGCCCGCCATCATCTACAGCGAGATGTTTAAAAGAACACGATTATAAATAATATGCTATTGGTGGCATTAATGCATAAACTGTCTATTATAACAATATATATGTGTACATGGCGAGATTAATACGTTCTACAAGGGACATGGGTTCACTACAATATATCCCCACTGAAACAAATACATTTACCAAGTAGACAGGCCTCTCCAAAATCACCGTTGCTCAATCATGGATAAATGGCACTATTACGAAAGATAAAACTGTCATGGACAGACCACTTCCACGTAAGTAATGGTCATGTTGGCATCACATATGACCTGGACATTCATTGAATATGTGTGCTTTCTGTTTCGGTAAACGTGTTCGCGGATTGAAGGTGGGACTGTTTGCATGTGGGTGCGATCAATTTCTCCAATTACGTTCGGAAAGTTTAATTTCATATATATGAATATATGAATTATACGAGTTGAAACAAATATTTCTGTTCGATGTCTCTGTCTATGTCTTTGCCTTGCTGCTGCCATATCAACGTTTTCAGACTCAGTGGAAATGCGCTTGGTTAAGACGTGCTTTTATGAGGCGGAGAATTGGCCTGCAAATCAGAGATGTGCGATCGCCGGGCAGTTTAGTAAATACCACGCAATTCATCATTAGGCGCACTCCTCCCATTAAATAGCGCTACACGCCTACGTTACCACCCACGTTTCCGAACCATCCCACCTGTTTGCAGGTACACACCCTCAAAGCGTTAATATGCGCTGCGCCAGCTTAGTAAATACCGTTTTTCGTTACGACCGCTATGTTACGCCAGAAAATGGGCGCAATCCTGTTAGTAAATCAGGCCCTAAGTGTCAAACTCTCCCAAATAAGCCTCATCAGACACAAGTCTCAGGTAAACCCACTCCAAAGCCCAATGAGTCATGTCTCTACATGTGCCAGTGTATACACACACACACACACACACACACACACCTTTGCCAGTGTATACACCGGGTGTGTTTAAACAGCATGCAGTTGAACAATGCAAACACAGCTGCCCTGAAGGGAAACCTGTTTTTGAGCTTCAATAAAGGCACTTAAAGCAGCGCAAGAGCCTCTGATGTGGACCAACAGGCCTATCAGAACTCAGGCATGGCCTATCAGAACTCAGACATGGCCTATCAGAACTCAGGCATGGCCTATCAGAACTCCGGCATGGCCAATCAGAACTCAGGCATGGCCTATCAGAACTCAGGCATGGCCTATCAGATCACAGCAGCACAGAATAATAAGGCAGATATGAGGCAGGGGGTGAATAAGGCAGATATGAGGCAGGGGGTAAATAAGGCAGATATGAGGCAGGGGGTAAATAAGGCAGATATGAGGCAGGGGGTGAATAAGGCAGATATGAGGCAGGGGGTAAATAAGGCAGATACGAGGCAGGGGGTAAATGTCCACTGACATGCAGCTGTAGGCTTCGTGGTGCTGTTCCCAAACAAGAGTGACTCAAAGCTAAATCCCACCTGGGGGAATTTGAGGGATCATCTCATTGGAAAGGGGAAAGGAGGAGGAGGAAGAGAAAAAGTAGGCAAAGGCAAATTCTTCACTCCAAGCCATGGGTGAGAGGAAGAGCAAGGACAATCAATCAGAACCCTCTCCGTAATGTGGGGGCGGAGAAACCCATCACTAAAGCAGTGCCGCAGACACGTTCACCACCCTCCCTTCAGTAAAGCAGTGCCACAGACACGTTCACCACCCTCCCGTCACCAAAGCAGTGCCACAGACACGTTCACCACCCTCCCTTCAGTAAAGCAGTGCCACAGACACGTTCACCACCCTCCCGTCACCAAAGCAGTGCCACAGACACGTTCACCACCCTCCCTTCAGTAAAGCAGTGCCACAGACACGTTCACCACCCTCCAGGACACAGAAGCCTCTGAAGGAAGATTCGCCAGGGCGCCTAAAGCACGCAATCGGTATTTTTGCAATCCCACGAAATCTGCAAAGTACCATTAGCGGAGTAGCATGCCAAAAATAGTCAGCAGGGAGAAGACGCAGTATTCCGGTCCCTCGGATCTTTGGGCAAAAAGGGGTGAAAAGTTTTGTTAATAAAAGGCAAATATGCTGACAGGTCTTGAAAACGTCGCAGCTAAACCCCCCAGGCTATCAGTTCTGAAGTTAAAGGGTCTTTTATCACAACGCGATTCTATGATTTATGGCCCTTAAGGGCCTGAAAGAAATCTATGCAGAGGTGCAGCCAAGTTGCTGATAGTTGCGAGAAGAGAACCTCTCTCTCTCTCTCTCTCTCACTCTCTCTCTCTCTCTCTCTCTCTCTATCTTTTTCGCACTCTCACACACACTCACTCACACACACACATATACACGCACACGCAAAGAGACACACACGCACACCTACACAGACAGACACACAAAGCACGCACTGCAGTCTCTGAAGAGGGACCTGGGCACTTTGCCCTGTCACTTCTCATTAGATTATATAGTTCCAGCCACCCCCCATTACGGGAAGAACTCCACCAGGAGCTCCGTCTGTCTCCTCCAGGAGCTCTGTCTGTCTCCTCCGTCTCCTCTCACGGCCTCACATTTGATGTGGTTGCTTTTTAAATAGACATTATACTAGGGCTCATTGGATGTTAAAGGAAAGGACACCACACCCCTAATTAAGGACAACACACCCCTAATTAAGGACAACACACCCCTAATTAAGGACACCACACCTAATTAAGGACAACACACCCCTAATTAAGGACACCACACCTAATTAAGGACAACACACCCCTAATTAAGGACAACACCCCTAATTAAGGGAGCCCTTAATTGCTGCGCTACTTTGTCTACTGGCTTACAGTGTTTTTAAAACCATTTCATATTTGTGTCGATACCCTGTCCACTTCCTCTTCGCACAGTGTGCTTCACAGACACACACCTGAATACATGCATTAAGCTTAAGTGCACATGCGCTGCATCCTCCAAAACACTTCACTCCAAAGTGACAGGTGCTGCCACAACTTCAGCAAATGCTGTCACCAAGCAACAGTACTGTGTGGCTCAGAATACAGTGAATTAAAACACTGAAAGTACTCTTTACATGTTGTAATAGACAACACTCTTTACAGTACTTGTTGTAATACACCGCAAATAGATCTGAAATGCTGCAATGGGCTTCTTGACAGCTTCATGCTACGATTCCTGGGCACAAACAGTGCGCAGATGCTCATCTCATTTCCAGTGGAACAACAACACAAGATACTACCACTAGAAGTCCATGGTGTAATTGTCGTCACAATTTTATGAACTTCCCACTTACTGCAACATTCTCCCTTGCTTTGATACTATAGAACAACATCGCATCTCTTATCCCCCCCTACAATACCCCATCTCTTATCCAGCCCTCCAATACCCCATGCACCATAAATATGTCAACTATCATGACACAAAATCAAACTTTTTGATCTGCTGGTTTGCCTGTCACAAAACTGTAGACACCACTATCGACTGTGGAACATTTGAAGTAGCTCCTTTCTTGGGTCGCTTTCTCTCTCACTCTGATAGCCCACGACTTCCATACACACTCCAGTATCAGCCCATGACTTCCGTATACACTCCAGTATCAGCCTATGACTTACACACACACTCCAGTATCAGCCCATGACTTACACACACACTCCAGTATCAGCCCATGACTTCCATACACACTCCAGTATCAGCCCATGACTTACATACACACTCCAGTATCAGTGGAAAGACCTCTTCAGCCACTACATCATCTTTATTTTGCCTACATATGCATAACCGGCATTATTTCTCTGAGCAATCATTGTCAACAGGAAATAACATTTACAAATGAGCAACGTCAAGCAACAAGATGATATATCATGAAACATCGTAATTGTCAAAACTGTCACAAATGGGAATGATAGCCAAGTCAATTATTTCAAGCAAACCCATAGGCATATTGAAGAAACCAATTTGACTTAATAATAACAATAAAAAAATATTCTATTTTTGCCAATGGGACCTCTTCTGTCTCCGCTAGTAGAGGCACTTTAAAATGTTTGGCATTGCTTATTTAAATGACACCTGTTCCCAGGAGCATGAGGCCTGGGACCTTAATTTAATAATGATTGCAGCGATCTGTAGCCTTTGTGACTTTCCCTGGCTCTCCCTCTCCCTCTCTGAACACAGTCATCATTTCTAATTAAGGCAGCTATAGGCTGGGCGTGGAGTGTAGCAGAACGCTTTCTCACCGAGAGAGAGAGGGTGTGTGTGTGTGTGTGTCTGTGTGTGTGTATGTGTGTGTCTGTGTGTGTGTGTGTGTGTGTGTGTGTCTGTGTGTGTGTGTGTGTGTGTGTCTCTCTGTGTGTATGTGTGTGTGTGTCTGTATGTGTGTCTGTGTGTGTGTGTTTGTGTGTGTGTGTCTGTGTGTGTATGTGTGTGTGTCTGTGTCTGTGTGCGTGCGCAAGGGTGTGAGTGTGTGTGTGTGTGTGTGTGTGTGTGTGTGTGTGTGTGTGTGTGTGTGTGTGTGTGTCTGTGTGTGAGCAGAAGATGATCAGTTTGCCCCAGGGCAGGTCTGGCCACAGGAAGCCTCCTGGGCAGTCTGTGACATCTGGGAGGTGTGGTGTGTGGGGGTCTAGTGGAGGCATCTGGGGGGTGTGGTGTGTGGGGGTCTAGTGGAGGCATCTGGGGGGGGTGGTGTGTGGGGGTATAGTGGAGGCATCTGGGGGGTGTGGTGTGTGGGGGTCTAGTGGAGGCATCTGGGGGGTGTGGTGTGTGGGGGTCTAGTGGAGGCATCTGGGGGGTGTGGTGTGTGGGGGTCTAGTGGAGGCATCTGGGGGGTGTGGTGTGTGGGGTTGTAGTGGAGGCATCTGGGGGGTGTGGTGTGTGGGGTTCTAGTGGAGGCCTGCCTCGTGCTGCATCAGCTCCCCTGCATCAGCTCCAGTGACATCTTGCAACCCACTGAACTCTCTCTCACTCGCTCTCTCACTTTCACTCTGCCATACTCACTCTTCACCTTTCTCTCCAGCGCCCCGTTCCATTTTTAACTCTGACATTTACAAGTCCACGGTTTAACAGAGCAGCCTAGGAGATGTGTAAACAGGTGGGGAGAGGGGATGTGACACTGGCTCCGGCCTGGCGCCTGATCCACAAAGGGGATGGGACACTGGCCTGATCCACAGAGGAGATGGGACACGGACACAGAGGGGATGGGACACGGACACAGAGGGGATGGGACACGGACACACCGACACCGGCCTGGAGCCTGATCCTCAGAATGAACTCTAGACTCTTCTATCCTCCAAGCAGACAAAGAAATAGTTCCTCTATGCAGAGTAAGAAATGTAACTCCATAGTGTGTGTGTGCCTGTGCTCTCTATAGCGTGTGTGTGTGTGTGCTACCGTAATCAGAGTTCCTGTGTCAATGCCCATGATGCTCAGAGTTCCTCTGTCAATGCCCATCACGATCAGAGTTCCTCTGTCAATGCTCAGAGTTCCTCTGTCAATGCTCAGAGTTCCTCTGTCAATGCCCATCACGATCAGAGTTCCTCTGTCAATGCCCATCACGCTCAGAGTTCCTCTGTCAATGCCCATCACGTTCCATGGCTCTTGCGGGTCTCGTCAGGATTAATTAAACACTTTTGGGACCTCCAGCAGGTTCCTTTCATTGTCTTTTGCTCTTGCTGTGGGATCCTCTGCAATCGTCTCATCAGCCTGATTTCCTTCATTAATCAATAAGACGTCCTGACCTCTGACCCCTCTGCTGTGTCTTATTGACGTTCTCTAAGAATGGACAGATTAAACACACATGGAATTATTCAGTGCTGTTGAGTAAGCCTCCCTGGCTATCAATGACCAGCTTAAAACACAGCACACCTACACACAGCACACTGAGCACCAGGGACAGACGTCCTCCCCTCCTCCCCCACTCCTCCCTCCTGAGGTTTTATTGAGCAGAATTGTAAAAGGTGGCGCTGGAGTCACGGCTGTCATTAAATCCATCTGGGAGCTTCATACTTCTTGGAAGGAGCAGCTAGAGACCACTGCTATACACAGAGCCCTGTGCTGACTTAAGAACCACACTTCAGAGCTCATTCGCAGTGAAGTATTATTCTCATATAACGCCTTCAGTTGGCGAAGGTCGAATTATCTGAGCTTGCTTTAAAGAGGCTTTGACTACATATTATGGATCCCCCTTTTGCTTCAGGGACCAGAAACACTTCCTGTACGTGTCACCAGCTATGCTCAGACTTAACGGCACATGAGCATAAGCATCCAGTTTAAAGATATACTGTTAATGCATGTGGATATTTCAAAGAAAATCCCAGTAAAACTTGGTCATGAAAATCCCTTTTCCGATGTATTACTGCAACTGACTACTAATGACCTTCATCTCATATCAGGGATTCAACATTACAGTTTAGCTTCAAGCTATTAGCCTCGCCCCAGTAACTACATGTTTAGTAACAGAATCCTTAGCTATCTTTTCTGTCCAGGGAAGAAACTTGCCTAAATAAAGCATCTTATTCATTCAAACCAAAGTCCATCCTCATACTGTAGTACACTGTACACCTGCATATGTTTTGCTTTGCACATTACAAAGACTGAGCTATTTGGTTTCAAATTCAAGTCTTCCCCTTCCTCAAGCACTGTGTATATCTGCCTTAGAGCTTCCCACTCTGCCTCCGCACCCTAAACAAATCATCACTTCAGCATGGGTCTCAGCAGCCTCATTCCTTCATTCATTCATTCATTTATTCATTCAATCATTCATTCATTCATTCATTCATTCATTCATTCATTCATTCATTCATTCATTCAATCATTCATTCAATCATTCATTTATTCATTTATTCATTCATTCATTCATTCATTCAATCGTCCTCATCAAATGATGTCCAATGCACGTGTTATGATTCCATGAATGGTAATGTGCTGTGTTTTCATTAAAGGGGTCAGCGCACAGAAGGCAGTGTGATGGATTAAAATGAAATGAGAGTGAAGGAGAGGGAATAAGTCTCGCAGGCAGGCGGAGGGAACTGCAGGTTCAAATCCATCCCTCTGCTTTAGCGGGACGGATAGAGTGTCCAAGCCGAGGGAGAGGAACGGGAGGAGAAGGAGAGAGGAAAAGGAGAGAAACGGAGGGAGAGAAGGGGAGAGTAAAAGGAGGGAGAGAAGGGGAGAGTAAAAGGAGGGAGAGAAGGGGAGAGGAAAAGGAGAGAGGACAATGATGCATGATCCAATCACAGGGTTCTGCTCACACCGCCATGACCAAGCGGCTACTATAAAATAGAGAGAAAGGCTGGGGGAAGGGACAGGGGGAAGTGTGTGTGTGTGTGTGTGTGTGTGTGAGAGAGAGAGAGAGAGAGAGAGAGAGAGAGAGAGAAAGACAGAGTGAGTTTTGACTGTGGTGGCTACAGAGATAGAATCTTGAGTATACATGTAGCCCTGTACCTGCTGTCCGTAACAAAAACATCGTTACAAACCAGCCCTCCCAGGCTTGTTCAGGACCTACACACGCACACGCACACGCACTCACACACACACTCACACACACTCACGCACACTCACACACTCGCACACGCACATGCACACACACACACAAACACACACACACATACACACACACATACACACACACATACTCGCACTCGCACTCGCACTCGCACACGCACACACACACTCACACTCACACGTACACGCACACACTCACACACACTCACACTTACACGCACACACACACACACAAAAAAACACACACACACCTCGGCACTCTGGACCTGCACACGCACTCACACACGCACACGCAAACACAAACACACACACACCTCGGCACTCTGGACCTGTACACACACACACAGCTCGGCACTCTGGACCATCACACACAGCAGCATTTATCTCCTTACAGTTTGGCTGAATTAAATAAGAAGAAAAATAATGAATACTGATAGGCTTATAGCCCATAGTTCCACCTTCCACCTATAGTTCCTGTTGCATGTAGAATCTACTGCATGTACTGCATATATGACAGATGAACAATGAAGAGCATAAGGAGAGGAAGGAGTAGTGTGTGAGAATGACAAGGTAAGACAGAGACACGGGATAAAATCAGTCAATGGAATGAGGATTACATTCACAACCAAATGAAATACACGACTACAGGTCCTACATCTGGGTCCTACATCACACTACATCAGGCAATGATGAAATGGGTTCCACAAGCAGTTTCGACCCGAGAGTCAGTTTGATCCCTGTCTCGTATAACTTAGTTTCTAAAGCTCCGTCGGAGAACAGGGAACAAGTTTGCGTTTGTAGCGGCTATGCTAGCCGGAGCGCCGGCTAATCAGGTGCATACAGCCAGGAGATCTGGCTCCCGCCAGCCAAGGCCTAAAGGCATGAGCCTGTGAGATCCTGCCTGTGGTAAGATGTGTGTGTCAAAGCCTGTGAAATGCTGCCTGTGGTAAGATGTGTGTGTCAAAGCCTGTGCAATCCTGCCTATGGTAGGATGTGTTTCAAAGCCTGTGAAATCCTGCTTCCTGTAGGACGTGTGTTTCAAAGCCTGTGAAATCTTGCCTGTGGTAGGACGTTTGTTTCAAAGACCATCCTGTTCCACCTGGTTGTCTCCCACCCTTCTCATGCTGGAGCATGGGGGCATAGAGAGAGAACTGCCCTGTGTGTGTGTGTGTGTGTGTGTGTGTGTGTGTGTGTGTGTGAGTGCTGTGTGGTGTGTGGTGTGTGTGTGTGTGTGTCATGCTGGAGCGTGGGGGCTTAGAGAGAGAACTGCCCGAGTGTCTTTCCATATTTCACAGCAATTCACTGCAAAGCCCACAAAACGGTATCCCTCTGGGAGTCAGACAGACAGAGAGAGAGAGAGAGAGAGAGAGAGAGAGAAAGCTGTCATTAATTCTGAACGAGGTAAATACGGAGCCGTGTCAAATCTAGGAGTCGTTTGGAGGCAGAGGATTTTCTCGGCCGCCGGCTGAGTTAGAGCCTTTTCACAGTCATTGGCCTTTCCGCTTTATGGACTCCTGATGGAGCCGGCTGTGCACAGCCACGAGCGGCTCTTTCTCCGCAGCGCTTTCTCTAAGGTATATTTTACAGCTGAACTAAATTTTGGGACGAAGGCTTACTGAGACGGGCTTCTACCCTTCACAGAGCCCACACTGTGACAGTGTGTGTGTGTGTGTGTGTGTGTGTTTGTGTGTGACAACCACACTGTGACAGGACACAGCGATGGATGTCCCTGATCATTTATCCTCCCCTGTCACAATGTCAAAGCGCTGTGAGCCAGGCGGCGTGGGGGCGGGCGCAGCCAGCCTCCCCCTCTATTTGTCTGATTGTGCCGGGGACGGCGGGCAGGAGCCATAAAACACGTGGACAGACTGCAAGGCACGCTGGACAGACTGCAAGGATGACCGCAGGCATTCTGTACACAGCGCCAGAGGGTGGGGTGATGGGGGAGTGAGCGAGGGACAAAGCCCTGGGCATCTGTGGACACGGGGGGCAGGAGATAGGGCACAGGGCTCCCAGGGAGATAAGATGCGACGTTGTGGCTCTGGGACTGCAACAGGACAAGCAGCGTGCTGAAATACAGAGCGGGGGGGGGGGGTTAGGGCAGGCCTTAGTCCTCAGTCCTTATCTCTCAAATACACACTCACACACACACACACACACACACACACTCTCTCAAACACACTTGCCTGCCGTATGGATGAAGGAACTCTTATTTTGGGAACCGCTTTTTTTTAAAGGATAGGAAAAAGGTCTGCAAAAGAAAATGTGATCATTGTACAATTTAGAAAGCTTTCTATGGAACAACATGTGTGTGTGTGTGTGTGTGTGTGTGTGTGTGTGTGTGTGTGTGTGTGTGTGTGTGTGTGTGTGTGTGTGTGTGTGTCTGTGTGTGTGAAAGAGAGAGTATGTGTGGTCTGTCAGAGTGCCATCGTTTCAGCTTGTGCCTCTGGATGCCTGTGAAGAGTGCAGGTATAAGAGCTCTGTTTGGGTGAGAGTGCTGCGCTGTGTGTGTGTGTGTGTATGTGTGTGTGTGTGTTTCAGTGGAGAGTGCTGCACTGTCCCCTCTTGCTTACTTCAGTGTCCTGTTGTCTCAGCCTAGCCCTCACCCTAGCCCTCACCCTCACCCTCTCCCTCACCCTCTTGTTTACTTCAGTGTCCTGTTGTCTCACCCTAGCACTCAACCCTCCCCTCGCCCTCACCCTCACCCTCTCCCTCTCCATAGCCCTAGCCCTCGCCCTCGCCTTCGCCCTCGCCCTCGCCATCGCCCTCACCCTCGCCCTCGCCCTCGCCATAGCCCTCGCCATAGCCCTCGACCTCGACCTCGCCATAGCCCTCGCCATAGCCCTCGCCCTCGCCATAGCCCTCGCCATAGCCCTCGCCATAGCCCTCGCCATAGCCCTCGCCATAGCCCTCGCCATAGCCCTCGACCTCGACCTCGCCATAGCCCTCGCCATAGCCCTCGCCATAGCCCTCGCCATAGCCCTCGCCATAGCCCTCACCCTCGCCCTCGCCATAGCCCTCGACCTCGACCCTAGCCCTAACTCTCGACCCTGCCCTGCCAAAATACAGGCCTATTTCCATCCCTTCCAGTGAACAGAATACCCGCAGATGTATTGTCTTTGGTGGGGCATCCAAATAAAGTAGGGCCCAAACTCCAGAGTGTACAGTATGTCTCAAGCAGTGTGCCTATTAATAGACATGTTGTTGCCTTGCAGTCTCAGTAATTAGCCTCGGGACATTAATGATGTTTCCCAGTCTGACAGTCTCACGTCCTCCGTCATGACTGATAGGGGGAGGCTGGTGCAACGCCATTGGACTGGAAGCACCATTCCCAGAGATGGGATTGTGACTGCACACGGCTTTCAGTGTCTGCGTCTCCTTTCAGAGTCTGCGCCTGCTTTCAGTGTCTGCGTCTCCTTTCAGTGTCTGCGCCTCCTTTCAGAGTCTGCGCCTGCTTTCAGTGTCTGCGTCTCCTTTCAGAGTCTGCCCCTGCTTTCAGTGTCTGCGTCTCCTTTCAGTGTCTGCGCCTGCTTTCAGTGTCTGCGTCTCCTTTCAGAGTCTGCGCCTCCTTTCAGTGGCATTCTCTACACTACCCACCCAGGACACAAGACAAACAAGTCAGTGGTTTTACATATAAAAAAAATCAAAACAGGAAGAACAAAGGTTCACATGTTGATTCAGCAGACATTTGGTTCAAAGCCACCAGCAGCCGTAAATACATATTTTATGGCCCGTCAGCTTGAATCAAACCCCATAGCGCAAGAACAACAGGAGACGATTTACATACCAGGGCTATGCACACTCATAATCGCATCATGAGTAAGTATAAGCCCAATCGATCACTCACAACACACACCGCTTCACACAGGAAGCACATTAAAAGGCTTTCTACCAGTGCTGCTCGCGGTGCACCGGTATGGATATTTCATCAGAATTCTGCCAAGGTAAATGTGAATGAGAACTCATAACCTCAGAATCACCAGCACCTTATTTTATGAGTTGAACTATAGAAGCCTTGGAATAAGCTCAGAACAATCTCCCAAAGCTGAGAGTGGAATACTGCAGTCTCACAAGAAAGTCACCGTGAGAGGCAAAAGCATCCATCTGACCTGGATGATGTTGTGTTCTAGTACAGACTGAACTAAGGCTGCTTTAAGAGGCTGTGAGGCTCGGCTGCCTTAAGAGGTTATGAGGCTCGGTTTAACTGCTGCAGACTGTAAAGGTGTCACTCTCTTTGAAAAAGTTGTGGATGAAGGCAGTTTTGCTGCAGGGTGACATATGGACCACTGACGAAGCCTCCCTAGTCTCAGCCACCACCACAGACAAACACACACCCACACACACACACACCCACACACGCACACACACACACACACGTACAAACACACACGCACACACACACACACAAATACACAGAAAGACACACACACACACACACACACACACACACACACACACACACTCACATCCTCCATCAGCTTAGTCACAGAGAGGACACACACCAAAACACACACACACACATCCTCACATCCATACTCAAAAACGTACATGACGCACAAAGGCACAGGTACCTAGTAACCTCCCCCGCCCTGACAGCCATATGCAGTGGCCCAACTGACACATGTCCAGACTAGCTGGCATAGCCATGCACCCTCACTCACACACACACATAAATATACATTTATATATATACACACACACACACACACACACACAGTGCAGGGTGTGTGCACACTTGTCAGTCCACCAGCACTGAATAGAATCAACACCTCCAGAGACTGACTCTGCCCCTCTGCCCCTCATGATGTGACTCCTGCCCCTCTGCCCCTTATGATGTGACTCCTGCCCCTCATGATGTGACTCCTGCCCCTCATGATGTGATTCCTGCCCCTCATGATGTGACTCCTGCCCCTCATGATGTCACTCCTGCCCCTCATGATGTGATTCCTGCCCCTCATGATGTGACTCCTGCCCCTCATGATGTCACTCCTGCCCCTCTGCCCCTCATGATGTCACTCCTGCCCCTCTGCCCCTCATGATGTGACTCATGCCCCATCTCTTACTCAACTAGGGTTCTCTCATTCACTATAATTCTGCCCTTTGTCTTCTTATCGACCCCTTTGTCCTTTTTTTAAATACGAACACAAGCATCGTATGTCAGTTTTACGACTCCACTGGGTTCCTGTCAGCTGTGCCTCTGTGTGTGTGTTTGTGTGTGTGTGTGTGTTTGTGCGTGTGTGTGTGTGTGTGTTTGTGTGTGTGTGTGTGTGTGTGTGTGTGTGTGTGTGTGTGTGTGTGTGTGTGTGTGTGTGTGTGTGTGTGTGTGAGTGAGTGTGTGTGTGTGTGAGTGAGTGTGTGTGTGTGAGTGAGTGTCTCTGTGGTGTGTGTATCTGTGAGGTAAGTCTACAGTAAATTTCATCTGCAATAAAAAACCTTTTCTTATGTGGGCACACAAAAGAACATGCAAAACCCTCTGAGAAGAAGCAGAGATTGTGTGTTTCCGAGGAGGCTGCCTGTGTGTGAGACAGATTAACAGACAGCTCTCCTTGTTCTCCCTCATTTCACCTCTCCCTGTTAAATAGCCCTCTCCGCCTGGTACTCCTTCAAATCAGTCATCAGTTCACGCGAGGGAGAAATTGCAGTCTGTGGATGGAAATGCAAAGAGACCACATCAGTACTGCCGATAGGGCAGGGGTGTGCTGGGATGACCCCAGCCACTGTTACCCGTTTCTGGGTAGAAGGTTAGTGGGTTGGAGCTGTAGGGACTGCTTGCTCTTTTGTGACCTATTGCACAAGAACTGCAAATGCTACGCGAGAAGACCGGGGGAATGAATAACGATGCTGTTCCAGGACCAGGAACGCTGTGGCAGCTCCGCAGGCATGATAGGCCACAGGAGACGGCGAAACCCAGGCCCACGCCACGGGCTGCCAGATTAACCAGAGAACTCCTGCCAAACAAGCGGCAATGCCAGGGACATGACACAGCAACAGGAAATGGCTCGTGCTGATCATGTTTTCAGTCGTAAAAAGCCAGTGAGGGACGTAAACATCTAGGGTTAGGGTTAGGGTTAGGGTTAACTGAGATCTGGTAGCAGACTGTCTTGTTTCTTTTGGCAGTTTAACACTCTGCATGGAAAGGATAGAAAACATAAGAGGTGTGGGAGAACACATTCCTCAGGCTTCAGCACATCTCTCCTTGATTGAAACAGTAACACGGAGAAGCTAAAGCCTCCCTCCGCTTCCATACAAGCAAGGAACCACCTCAGTGTAGACAGTTCTGGGGGAACCACCTCAGTGTAGACAGTTCTGGGGGAACCACCTCAGGGTAGACAGTTCTGGGGGAACCACCTCAGGGTAGACAGTTCTGGGGGAACCACCTCAGTGTAGATGGGTTCTGGGGGAACCACCTCATTGTAGATGGGTTCTGGGGGAAGCCTGTGTGCTTTAGTGGTTCCCTCATCTCTCAGATGCAGCCTCGAGGGGCATTCAAATCAGGGTGAGCAGACAGCAGAAGACAATTCCAGTGGACAGAAGGGACGTGCTGAGGGAGGTGGATGGAGCTGAGGGAGGTGCTGATGGAGGTGGATGGAGCTGAGGGAGGTGCTGATGGAGGTGGATGGTGCTGATGGAGCTAAGGGAAGTGGATGGAGGGAGGTGAGGGAAGTGGATGGAGGTGAGGGAGGTGGATGGTGCTGATGGAGCTGAGGGAGGTGGATGGAGGTAAGGGAGGTGGATGGAGCTGATGGGGGTTAGGGAGGTGAGGGAGGTGCTGATGGAGCTGATGGGGGTTAGGGAGGTGAGGGAGGTGAGGGAGGTGGATGGTGCTGAGGGAGGTGGATGGAGCTGAGGGAGGTGGATGGAGCTGATGGAGGCTGATGGAGGCTGATGGAGGTGGATGGTGCTGATGGAGTTGAGGGAGGTGGATGGTGCTGATGGAGCTGAGGGAGGTGGATGGAGGTAAGGGAGGTGGATGGAGCTGATGGGGGTTAGGGAGGTGAGGGAGGTGCTGATGGAGCTGATGGGGGTTAGGGAGGTGAGGGAGGTGGATGGTGCTGAGGGAGGTGGATGGAGCTGAGGGAGGTGGATGGAGCTGATGGAGGCAGATGGAGGCTGATGGAGGTGGATTGTGCTGATGGGGCTGCTGATGAAGCTGAGAGAAGTGGATGCCTCAGCTGTGCTGTAATGATTTAGGTCCATCCACTCAATGGTCCCCTTGGGATTTAATTTAATTCCCACTGATGTCAGCTCACTGAGGCCACCCTGTTGAAATCTGAATATCCTTCTAAATTTGGAGAGGTCATCTCTTGAAGGGAGCTTGAGAAGTCCCAAGGACATAACTGCATTGCTTTTCATAAGGTAGCCTACCAAAAAATCATTCGTTTTTTATTTTTATTTATAGGAGTTTAGAGACAAAGTTGGAAGGAAGGACGCTGTAGGATTCATTCGTTTGTAAAACCTGATGTTCATCAACACAACATTCAGTGCATGCTTAAATACCATAACCCTGACAGATCTGTTGAGTCAGATCAGTTTGTCATTCAGTTTTGTTTTACCATCTATACATAGTTATTTAAACTAAGGTATTCAAAATCCACCATCTTGGTGAATAAGCAAATGACCTGAAAGTAGCTCAAACGGGAATTATTGATCAAGCATGGTGTCTGAAGATTGTAACTCACCTATAGTTGATACCACTGTTCCAACAAAGTAAAAAGCTCCTGTAAAATCCCATCTTGGTCTTAAAGAATCAACTCGAATGCCGGCGGCGATAGCAGCCTCGTAGTCCCGGAGGAGAGAGTTCAGATCCTGCAGGCTGATGTTGAATGTCTCGCTGAAGTTGAAAAGTGCCTTGTTCCAGCGGCCATGGGCTTGGAGCTCCGATGGCCTCTCTACTGCAGAAAACACCGCAGCACCACACAGCAGGTAGAGTATTATAAGGAGGGCAAGAAGCACGAAGCGGCCGTTGTCTTCGTTTACGTGAAAGGAGCGGCAGCCTTGCAGTCGCAGTCCAGGCATTATCCAAATTTCAGCACCACCAGCACAGCGGACAGCGACCAGCTCAGCACCGGGGAAGGGAACGACATTCGTTTGGATCGCACTTCAGTAGCTTACCTTGTTCCTCCCCAAAGTGTTATAGTCGCGTAGTACAGTAAACTACTTCTTGTATTACTTCTTCCACATTATAAATTAGTAACCGTATCTCATAACATTACAATGGGAAAAGCTCACACCACTTGTAGATTTTAGTTTTTTTAATCAATACTTTTCTCGCATGCGGTAAAGAGTCCTATGTCATGCTTATTTATAGGTGTTCCTCGGATCCGTCCTCTTCAGTTGATGACCGTAGAATCCGAAATTCTTTACAAAGGTTATTACATTTCCAAAGAAGAATCGCCGAATTATGTTGGCTGTTAAATCCACTGTGAATAAAGAAAAAAAATAATTGATTCTCGCAATGTTGTTGAAGTCAGCCGAGTTGATCTCTCCCCCTTCACCATTTTGCATGCTACCGATGAATTGACCGCCAGTTCATCCTTTGCTTCGCTGCACCAAATAGTCTCTTCAGGAATCATATCAGTTTTGCACACAAACATTGGCTCCAACCCGTTTAATTAAAAAAAAAAGAATAGAGGAAAGAGAAATAATTAGTTGCACTTCACTGATTGCACGTTTCATTCATTATTCACATTTGTTCATCGTTCTCTTTTTCTACAAACTCCCCTGTGTATCTCTGGTGGGATCTGTGGTGCGGATATAATGCGCAGCCTGGTGTCCAAATGTAGACGGATTGGTCTGTTGCAGAAAATATGTGCCTACTCCCCGTTACAAAACTCACCGTCATCCAGAGTCCAGTGCCAGGTTTGCCTTTCCCATGCCAGTCAACAGGCAAGCGGTGAAAAACACCGAAAAGGATAAATACTTTCTTAAAAAATCAATTCAACACGCCGCAAAGTGCTCGGATACTCTTGGCTTATTGCAAATGAACACAATCGCGCCCCTTGCTTCCATAAGGTGAAGTGAATTCGTTTGAGAGAGCGAATATTCTCATTCGGTCTAGGGTACGACAGGTCGGCTTTCCTGCTACCACTCCTGATTTGTGTCTTGACCGGAATCCTTCGGCATTGAGAGTCCAGCAGCATGGTTCATAATATCGACAGTAGTTTGAATCAACTCCTCCCCTGTTGTCTCCGATGAGAGGTGTTCATGTGAGAGTCTGCAACTGCACTTTGTCTTCTGAGGTATGCGGGATTGACATGCCACAGATGACAGAACCAGCACTCTCAGAAGACAGAACCAACGTGTTGTCCTGAATTTCTCTCCAAAAATGCAATTCTCCATGAAAATGTCATTCATGTCCTTCGCGTAGTGAGAATTTCTCTCCAGAAAATCCGTTCTGAAATAAGTCAAACCAATGAAGGCGCCCCCCCCCCTCACCTCACTCTCGCTTAGAACCAAAGGCGTTCCCAAATGCGCAAAGAGAAGCCAAGCTTGCCTACATTCTAAAAGGTTATATATGAAATAAACGTCCACACAAAAACAATAAGACTATCAAAAGGAACAATTTTACCAATTGTTAGAACCTGCAGTGTAGTTTTCTGATATACTATTACGTGCAGCCTACGTTCTCTATTGTGTAATTTCTACAGTCACCGTTTTACTTAAATACTAAATATGCTCTATGTACATTTTGTCAAAAAATAAATATATAGTTTGAAATCTTAAGCTATCATTTACACGCAAAACGGCTAAGGCAAGGACGGAACGCAACTGCCTGCATAGAATGTCAGATTGCCCATTGAGTGATCACATTTTGACGGAGGAATAGCTTCACTTGACATGCCTCATTTAATTTTAAGAGGCGAAATAAAAAAGCCAATGTATTTCGGGAAACCTACTTGCCACTCATTATTTCTAAATGGTTCATATAACCTTGAGCATAAAGTGTGTAGTGTATTTTTGTAAGCTAGATCAATACCGTGCATTGACAGGTCATAAGAGAACAAACACACACACACATATATATATATATATATTATACAGTATATATATATATATATAAGGTTAGGGAGTAAGATACTGGATCATTTGAGGCTCCGATTTAAACACAGGGGTATTGGAGTGTAATAAAATACAATCACAAGGAAATGTGTTCAGATTATAGAGCTCAGACACATCTTAATTAATCTTAGTTATTTTAGTAATCTTAGTTACTTGCCTCAGTTACCTTTCTGCAGAAAATGTGTTTGTTTTCCCCATCAATTCTGACTAACTGTGCCACTGTGTTTGACCTCTCCTGGTTCTCTGCGTTGTGTTGTGTGTGGTGAAATTGACGTGACGCCAACAACCAGCCTGGGTTTCGCTATAGGTTTATTGATCTCTCAACGCTCACACACACTCACACTGGGCATCGGCAAGAAGAGGCAGAGGGAGCAGCAACACCCCCACTTAAAGTCCCTAACGCGGGGATGCAGAGGGAGCAGCAACACCCCCACTTAAAGTCCCTAACGCGGGGATGCAGAGGGAGCAGCAACACCCCCACTTAAAGTCCCTAACGCGGGGATGAAAACACTCTCCTCCCAGGGCACACCCCCTGCCCCATACAGAGGGGTGGGGAAATGAAAATACAGACATACTAATAAAAGAAGTTCAAGGAAAGGAATTTGGTGAGGAAATTCAAGGCCACACGTCTAGCTCTATTAGGCCTCTCTATATAAATAACTATGCCTCTCAATATGCAAAAGCCTGTTGTAAAAGCTTGCATAAATACCCACAGACCTTTTCAAGGAGGGAAATAACTGTGGATCATGGGTTCGATGAGAGGGGATAAATGATAATAATTGAATCATTGTGTAATTAAAATGTCTTATCTAATTAACAACACAAGCGCTGTGAGATTATTTTACCCCTACCTCTGTGGACCGTCTGCTGTGAGTTAATCACAAGGTGTGAAATCAGCCTTTGGATGTTCAGCCACTTTATGGGCTAAACAGCACTGAGAGAGATGGCAGGAGGTTGGAGGTTTGTGGAGGGTATTTCAAAGCACGCTCACATGCCAGGATCAGTGCATTGCTTAGGGCCAGGCTTTTGTTCTGGGGCTGTAAAGGGAACTAATTAGACTGGCAAGTGATAATAGATACAAAAGCGCCAACAAGGAGCAGGTGCTCTGTGATTGGTCCCAGGGCCCCAGTCTCATCAGTCTCATCATCAGTCTCATCAGCACCAGCAGCCTTATCTCCTCCCCAATAGATGCTCATGAGTCAGGAGGAAAACCCATCGCCACGCAGGGAGGAATGCCGCTGACACAAACATCAAATGGCTGTGCGGACTGTAATTACCCCATTCATCTATAACAGCTTAACATCTTTCAGGTGAAATAGCACAGCCCCCCCCCCCTTAATGGCTAGTGCTGTGTGCACTGTGATTGCTGATGTGCATTATGGGATGTTCTCTGTGTACTGGACAGTGCTGTAGCACACAGGACGTGTACAGCCTGTGCATATCATCAGCATCTCACAGCGGATGGATGACATAATCCCTGCTACAAACCCACCCTGAGTATCAGCTGATGGATAACATAAACCCTCCTACAAACCCACCCTTGAGAGGCTGCAAAAAGGGAAAAAAGCCTTCATTTTCTTACACCAGTATCATCACCATCCTAAATTCCCCCAGAAAAAATGTTCTTGTAACAACTGTGTATAAAATAGAACTATCAAACAAACACTCTAATGATGGTAATTGTATTATCAATAAATTCAGATACTCAAATGATGGTATTATCTATAAATACAGATACCCTGATAATGGTATTATCCATAAACACAAATACTGTGATGATGGTAATGGTGTTATCTATAAATACAGATACTCTAATGATGGTATTATCTATAAAAAGATACTAATGATGGTATTACTGTATCTATACGTACATATAAATACTCTGATGATGGTTATGGTCTATCTATAAATACAAATACTCTGATGATTGTGGTCTATCTATAAATATGATGGTAATAGTTTTAACTGAGAGGGAGCTGTGGCTCAGAATATAGAGCAGATGCCCAGAGAACAGTGACTGGTTCAGGTCAGACTGGTTCAGGTCGGACTGGTTCAGGTCAGACTGGTTCAGGTCGGACTGGTTCAGACTGGTTCAGGTCAGACTGGTTCAGTTCAGACTGGTTCAGGTCAGACTGGTTCAGGTCGGACTGGTTCAGACTGGTTCAGGTCAGACTGGTTCAGGTCAGACTGGTTCAGGTCGGACTGGTTCAGGTCAGACTGGTTCAGGTCGGAATGGTTCGGAATGGTTCAGACTGGTTCAGGTCAGACTGGTTCAGGTCAGACTGGTTCAGGTCGGACTGGTTCAGGTCCGGCTGGTTCAATTCGGACTGGTTCAGGTCCGGCTGGTTCAGGTCAGACTGGTTCAGGTGGGGGTGGTTCAGACTGGTTCAGGTCAGACTGGTTCAGACTGGTTCAGGTCGGGGTGGTTCAGACTGGTTCAGGTCAGACTGGTTCAGGTCCGGCTGGTTCAGGTCCGGCTGGTTCAGGTCGGGGCTGGTTCAGGTCGGGGCTGGTTCAGGTCAGACTGGTTCAGACTGGTTCAGACTGGTTCAGGTCGGACTGGTTCAGGTCGGACTGGTTCAGGTCAGGGTGGTTCAGGTCAGGCTGGTTCAGGTCAGGCTGGTCTTGGGTGGCGTGTGTGGCATCCTCCAGCACTGGCCAGATGAGTGGTACAGAAGTCAAGTAGTTTTATTGGTCAGTTACAGTATGTTCACATTTAAGAGGTCAAAATGGTGTAACCTCATACCAAAACAGGAACTCTCACCTCCACGGTGACCTGCACTGCTGGGGCAGTCGGCAGCTCCTGGAACCCATATGAAGACAGGATCCCCATGGCAACAAACCAGGAGATAGAGAGGGTGAACAGACATGAAAGACCTTACAGAAGTTAAAGTTATAAACAGTTTAGAGAAACTGATGAAATGTGGTTAGAGAGGGAGGTAACAATGCACACAATACCCAACCCTTAATAAGGAATAAGGGATAAGATGAACACTTTGACCATTTCAAAACTATGGTAACTCTGATCTGGTCATATCCTGAGAACAGTTCTCAATATGGTAGGGGGAGAGGGGAGGGGGAGACCTGCCGTCGGACTTCAAACTCATCTTGTGTCAGTTTTTGTCAGTGCTTGCAGTGCAGAGTTGCCAGTACGACCCATAGCATATGCCGGCATCAATCACCTGTCAATCATCACTCCCTTACTAATTACACTAGAGTGAAGCGTCACACTGCGCTCACACCCGAGACAGAGAGATAGAGAGAGAGGGAGAGAGAGAGAGAGGGAGGGAGAGAGGAGAAGTGGTGCTGAGAGGGGAAGAAAGAGTAAAGAAGAGGAAGAGAGAGAGCGAGAGAGAGAAAGAGAGAGAGGGGTATTGATCCAGTAACTGTTGTGTGAAAGTGATGGAGAGAGAGAGGTTGGCAGAGGCGGAGCCAAATTAATTTGACATTCAGCAGTTGATTAGAAGGCTGGAGACTGACACTGTGGACTCGTCCCCAAGGGGTCACAGGTCATCTCAGCTTGAAGACATTGACCAGGAACTCAAGTCCTGCGTGTGTCGATAGACCTGTGTTCTTGCTGTGGGAATCAAATTGAACCTTATAATAGCTAACCATAGCAATAACTTTGTAAATTCATACCTGGTGGACATAATGTTTAATTCCCTGGTGGACATAATGTTTAATTTAATTTAACAGTTGAGTGCCTTCTACCTGTTTCAATCTCCATGACAGTGAAACACTTTAAAGAAAAGCACACATATGCACACGGAAACACACACCCTTACACACAGTGTGAATATCAATAGCTGTGTTAATCACTTCACTCTGTTTTCATACTGAAAGACTCATCAATTATCCATGAGATGTCTTGTGCATACATGACTGGAATACCAATGGAGGTTCTGACTGGCATTTTTAATGTAACAGAAAATCCCTTAGAATTCATTTTCATCCAGAGTCTACTCAGTTCAGATGTAAATTTGTACGTAGAAATATGACTGTCCTGAACTACAACCACTTCTGAATATTTTTGATTTTCAGTGCATATGGTGCAAGTGGAGTACCCGGTGGTATTGTGTGCCTTCATATCCAACCCCACTCATCTCACACACACAAGCACATGCAACCACACTCACCTCACATACAAGCACATCCAACCCCACACATCTCACACACACACAAGCACATCCAACCCCTCTCACACAAGCACATCCAACCCCACTCACCTCTCACACACACAAGCACATCCAACCCCAATCATCTCACACTAACACAAGCACATCCAACGCCACTCATCTCACACACAAGCAAATCCAACCCCACTCATCTCACACACACAAGCACATCCAACCCCACTCATCTCACACACACACAAGCACATCCAACCCCTCTCACACAAGTACATCCGGCCACACTTACAGTATCTCACACACACACACAAGCACATCCAACCCCACTCCTCTCACACACAGAAAAGCACATCCAACCCCTCTCACACAAGCACATCCGACCACACTTACAGTATCTCACACACACACACACAAGCACATCCAACCACACTCATCTCACACACACACACAAGCACATCCAACCCCACTCATCTCTCACACACACACATCCAACCTCACTCATCTCTCACACACACGCACAATCATCTCTCACACAAGCACAGCCTGTACAGTAATGCAGAGCCTTGAGGTGGACTAAATGTGTTCTAGATGGAATAGAGCTGATTTCTTCGACTGAGGGTTCAGGGGAACGTGGAGGTCGAGGACTATGTTCACTCTCCAGGAAATTGGGAACCAGTCCTCAGGGGTTCCTCAGGCAAAGGCTTGTTTCCATTATTGTCTCAATGCCATATCGAGACATGTGGAGGTGGAGAGGTGGGCTAGAATTCCGCCACTTGATTAGACATATTGATTCCTTCGGTCCCCATTGATTAGACGTATTGATCCCTTCGGTGCCCATTGATCCATTTCCTTTGATTTCCCTGCTCTGGCTTGGATAAGGACGTCTACTAAGGCAGGATGACCTGTTCCCTGGAGGACATGTTCTCATCAGAATCAGAATTAGATTTTATTGGCCAAGTAAGTTTGCACAAACAAGGAATTTGACCAGGTGAACTGGCTCTCAATGTGCTTACACAAAATATACATAACAACACAATACAAAAACAAACACAATACAAAAACAAACAGTGCAATGGTCTATAAAGTTTAAGAAAGTATATACAGGAGCTGTGAATTGTTACAACAGTAGTGCAAAGAAGACGTGGAGAGTGCAAGAAGTGCTGGAATAAATATATATGCTACAGTGGATAAATATATGGTACTATGGGTTAGTTGTTCAGTAGTGTCATGCTAACAGATGCACAATTTAACATTGACCACCAACATGAAGCACATATAGCCTTTGCTATTGGGGTACACTCACAGCATTCAGAAACAGAGGGAACAAACGTGTGGACATTTGAATAATGACCTTTGAAGCATACGTGTACATGAGGCGGAGTGACAGTTGCCATTACACACTTTCATTTGAAAATTGATCGAAGCAAGCCTGAAGAAGCCTATAATGAAAAACATGAGATGCGAATGTATGCTCACTGCACACACACGCACACGCACACACACACACACACACATGCACACACAGACACACGCACGCACGCACACACGCACGCACGCACACACACACACAATAGACGGGGTCAAGCATAGATGACTCTTAGTCCTAGACACAGCACTCCACTATTTAGAGCAGCTGCACATCCCCCCAGTCAGAGCTCAGAATGGTTAGCTGGCATGTGATGATGTGATGTGATGTGCTGCAGTGTTCTGTTCCTTTACCAAAGAGCTGCCCCAGAAAACACATTTATCAGTCCAGCAAGAAAAAAAAATGTGCTCTTTCTCACTCTCTCTTTCTCACTCTCTCTCTCTCTCTTTCACTCTCTCTTTCTCTCTCTATCGCTCTTGCTCTCTTCACTCTCTCTTTCACTCTACATCTCTCTCTCTCAGCTCATGTGGCTCTATTATACTGTGTTCTCTCTCTTTCTCTCTCTATCTCTCTCTATTATACTGTGTTCTCTTTTTTTTCTCTATCTCTCTCTATTATACTGTGTTCCCTCTCTTTCTCTCTCTATCTCTCTCTATTATACTGTGTTCCCTCTCTTTCTCTCTATATATCTCTCTATTATACTGTGTTATCTCTCTTTGATGTAAGGGCTATGGAGAACCACCATTAGCAGAAGCATTACCCAGAAACACCCTCAGCGGCCCTCACTGCAGTGTGTGCGTGATATATGTCATTAGGACCAGGTTGTCCTGTCTAGCGCCTGTCCTAAAAGCAGTGAATGACCCACTACTGACAGGGCCCTGCTTAGAGCTGCTTCCTCCTCCTCTCTCCAAATCAATAGCTTGGATATAGAGTGAACCCCCACTCACACACACACACACACTCTCTCACACACACACACACACACACACACACACACACACTTGGATATAGAGTGAAACAGCTGTTCCCAACTCGCCACTGCTGTCGGGTATGTTGGAAGTATAGTGACTGTCTGTTTCTCGGTATAATGTATACAATATCTGATATTCATTTCTAAAGTATGTACAGTAGCTATTTAACTGAATGAAACAATTAGCCACTTAATGTTGATTTGAAGAGATTATTCCATGCTTATGACCCGTTCTGTGTCAGGGTGAGACATCTGAGGTTTATCCATTGACTTTGGAGACTCAGGGCGGGGCCTCAGTGGTCATGGCGATGACATGGATGACTGCTGTACTGTCTGCTGTACTGTCTTCCATAAGGGACCAACACAGGACATGCTCACCCTACTAGTTAAGTATCTAAACACCAGAGAGATTGTTTGTTAAGAGCTTCTGTGACAGCAACTGGGAGTGTAAATGTCAGTCAGTGCAGGAATTACAGGTTCAATAGCTCAAAGAACGAGGTAATAAGGGTCCCTGATACAGTATTTCCCAAACTGTCATCTGGAAAACTTCAGTGGATCTTTCTTTTTTTGTTCTGCCAGTGCCCTTAATGTGCCGTCAGGATTCATCTTGTTTTTTTACACCAGGAGAGGCATACACTTCAGACACAAAGCAACTCTGCAGTCATCTCTGATTACCTGTGCTCAGCGACTCTCAATGAGCCAGCACAGTAATAACCTGTGCCCAGCTCCTCTCCACGAGCGGCCAGCTCAGTGATTACCTGTGTCCAGCCACTCTCCACGAGCCAGCACAGTGATTACCTGTGCCCAGCCACTCTCCACGAGCCAGCACAGTGATTACCTGTGCCCAGCTCCTCTCCACGAGCAGCCAGCACAGTGATTACCTGTGCCCAGCTCCTCTCCACGAGCGGCCAGCACAGTGATTACCTGTGCCCAGCTCTTCTCCACGAGCGGCCAGTACAGTAATAAACTGTGCCCAGCCCCTGTCAGGGAATCCTAAACTTTAATTATGTTTATCAGTTAAACCACAGCCAAAGTATAGTTAATTCAGACTGTGATCGGCAGGCCTTGAGGAGAGCAGAACGTCCGAGTTCTCTCTGCCCTCCCTCTGATCATACAGCTGGTTTTATTAGACACAGTGTTAATACAATACGGCAGTCAGGAAAGTAGGGAGGTGCGGTGATAACTTTTACTTCTGCATAGTAAGAGACAGGCTGGGCCTTATCAGTACATGAGGCACCTGGTTTCAAGGCCTTGCTTTGTTGAAGTAGTATCCTGTGGAAAAATACAGCTTGACCAACAAAAATAGAACATTTAGGCACAGCATATTTGAGCAAGAACTTAAAAGGAAATGAGCCCTAGTAACTAGTGACTGTTTACGGCAGAGATAGTGACACACACACACTCTGAATTTTATCTCTGTATTTTACCCATCCAGGGTAGTGATACACACAGTGAAGCACACAGTGAAGCACACTAACCCGGAGCAGTGAGCGGCTTTGGAGCACCCGGGGAGCAGTGATTGGGGTTAGGTGCCTTGCTCAAGGGCACCTCAGCCGTGGATGTGGGCATGGGAGAGCAGTGCTGTACCACTTCCCCCGCCCACATTTTTCCTACTGGTCGGAGATCGAACCGGCCACCCTCCGGTTACCGGCCCGAAACCCTAACCAGTAGGCCACGGCTGCCCCCTGCACTTTTAGTTAATACATTCATTATAAAATATACAAATACTTTCTTTAACAGCCCCCTCTCCACGAGCGGCCAGCTCTCTGATTACCTGTGCCCAGCCACTCTCGGAGAGCCAGCACAATGATTACCTGTGCCCAGCCCTTCTCCACGAGCCAGCACAGTGACACTCCATTCAACTCATACCTCCCAGAACAGAGGCGTAATAACCTGCCTGGCAGGCCCACTTTCCGGGAGCAATTATCCTGAAAATTGTATTTCTTTGTTTTGACACCAACCCAGGGTTGAGGTGAACAGATGATGATTGCAGCGCTTATAAGGCTGGAACATCTCAGAATAATGTCCTGTCTCAGCACATATACCATTAAATATCTTTGGGATTCAGGGACTGATTATCTGGTAAACAGAATGTTAAACTCTAAATGAAATCGTTTCCTCAAAGGTTGTCCCCGTTTGCCAGATAGCTTGTATCTTTAAATTGTTGTGGTAATATTTTGCTAGGGACTTAGTCTAACACAAGTGAATGTGGATATTACCTTAGTGAAGACTGAAACAGGCATCACAAATACATCAGTAGGGGAAACTGATTTGAATATGACTGCAGAATACAAAAACAGGCTCCGGGACTGAAGCGCTTCTCGTTGAATACTGTGGACGGGACTATACACACACACAAACACACACACACACACACAAACACACATACGGACTGAAGTGTTTCTCGTTGAATACTATGGACGGGACTATATACACACACACACAAACGCTCGTTGAATACTGTGGACGGGACTATATATACACACACACACACACACACACACAAACGCTCGTTGAATACTGTGGACGGGGTCCTCCTGGTAGACTTCAGCAGCTTCCAGCCCTGCCACATCTGTTCACTGAAACGGAGCGGGAGTCCCAGGAGAGACGCCGTCGAATAAACTGCCAGACAGACAAAGCATTACTTCCTGACAATCCAAATGACGTGGCACAACACAAGGGCCGTGCCCAGGCTGTCTGATGGGCACATGAAATAACCACTGACGGCAGGGACCTCTAGTCTAGGAGAACCCCAGCTGAAGTTGTATGTTTGTGTGGATTTATTTGTGTGTGTGTGTCTGTCAGTGTCTGTGGTATAATTAGAAATGCGAGCAGTTGAGTCTCTCTGACTCTTTGATGTTTGCCTTCATTAACGTCAAGAGGAAAACTTCCCTTAAAAAAAAAAACACCCCAGCTGTTTAGCATCTTCATCTGCATCCTTACGCATATTTTGATGTATTTATATTGTACATCCCTATAGGCTCTTCTTCGCTCAAAGTCAAAAACAGCATAAGAACGGAGGAGGATCCCAGGTCTGAACAGATACAGTAGATAGATGGATACTTTATTAATCCCGAGGGAAATTAAGGAACAGAGGGAATGCCCATGATAAAACTCCAGCGAGGGATTGGATCGCTGAGCCTCTTAATGTCCTCCCTCATACCCTCTCATGCGAGGGCCCAGGCATCTAATGCCCCATAAAGAGGCACATTTCATGGTCCGCTGGTGCACCCTAAACCATGCCTGTATGGGGGACTGGAAGTAGTGTAAAGCTCATGTTTGTGTGCGTGTGTGGGTGTGTGTGGGTGTGTTTTTATGTGTGTGGGGTGCGTGTGTGTTTTGTGTTGGTGTGTGTGGGTGTGTGTGTTTTTGTAGGTATGGGTGTGTGGGTGTGGGTGTGGGTGTGGGTGTGCGTGTTTGTGTAGGTATGGGTGTGTGTGTATGTGTGTGTGGGTGTGTGTGTTTGTGTAGGTATGGGTGTGTGTGTATGTGTGTGTGGGTGTGTGTGTTTGTATGGGTGCTCCCGTGGTGTTTATCACTATGTGAATGTCGATTCTCAATTATGCCACCAGTGCCCAGCTTCAAATGCTACAGCAATGAGTCGCATCATCGCTAGCAGCACCTTATCTCCAGCCTGTGAGAAGTAGAAGTATTAAGGCCATATGGAGGGTAATTGAAGGCAGTATCATAATTAGGATTTGACTCGCCGACTTACTGACTTACTAGTACTCGATACTTTGCTACTACATACATTTATATTTACTGTGTTTAATGTGTGTGTGTGTGTGTGTGTGTGTGTGAGCGAGTGTGTGAGTGTGTGTTTGCTATGAGGGATTAAATCTCAGTCACCCCACTCCTGTCCACTCTTTTCTTTCCACAATGTCTTCCTCCTCTCTCCTTTTCCCTCCCCATCCTGTTTTTTCTTCTCTTCTCTCTCTCCTCTTTCCATCCCCTGTCCCTTTTCCTCTCCTCCTTGTCCTCCTTGTCCTCCCCCTCTCCTCTCCTCTCCTCTCCTCTCCTCTCTTCTCGTGCTCAGCTGTCTAAGGGCCTCTCCAATTTAGATGCAGGTTAAAGATAGCTGCCTGAACAGCGTGTGCCAGCAAACCATCTGAAAAAAAAAGCCATATCGGGAAACACCAGGGCTGCAAGCACACACACACACACACACACACACACACACACACACACACACACACACACACACACACACACACACACCGACCGGCGGCACAAACAGAATCAGAGCAGCCCAGATCTGTGGCTGGGGCCCTGTGGTGGGCCGCAGAGAACAGCCTCTCAATCTGACGTGGTGTGTGAATTCTGGGAAAGTTGGATGTCCAGGGCCATTTCAGATTCAGGATTCGGTATTCAGATATGCACCGTGGCGTTCCGACTGTCCGAGGGAAAGTCCTGTCTGGATGAAAAGACTGTCTGGAGTTGCTAAGTAAGCGCGATGGCTACAGAACACGTGTCTTCTGATCGTCTTCTTCTGAGTTGAATTAGCTGGGCCATATTAATAATAGTGGAGCCAAAATTAAACAGATTTTTTGCATTTCCAAGGGTGGATTCTAGAGATGTGTACGTGTGTGCTGTACACGTGACTGTGCAGTCATGGATTTCTAAAGCTGGTATTTCACAGAAAACTATCCCCCCGACCTTTATGATTGCAAATGAGCCAGCTACTGCTTAACACCACCATTGGAGAAGAACGTATTTACAGCATGATGGCAGGGGAGGCTGGGGACATGGGCTTACAGCATGGCCACCGCAAGGCCTCCAAAGCCCTCTCTCGACTCAGGAAATGATGTTGATTGGCCCCCATACACTGACGCATTAGTGCTTTATAATCATTATTAAACAGAGAACAATGGAGAGGATGTATAGGGAAAATGTGACGCAGTTTGGGGATTAAAAACTTTTCAACATTTTATATTCCAAAGGAGCTAATTGCTGTTTTGTGAGAGAACGACATAATCCTCACCCCCTACATAATTCTGCCAACATCTCATGAGCACCCCTAGAAAAATACTATGGAAGCAATGTTGAAAGTGTTGGTCTGGAATGTGGCTGACATCCTAGAGGGAGGGTGGGGGTATGTGTGTGAGTGAGAGAAAGGGGGGGGGGGGGGGGGGGGGGTGTTGAGAGAGTTATAGAGAAGTGCCGAAATGTATTGTTGAGAGAGGCAGTTTAAGGGATACATTTGGGAACAGAGCACAGTCTATCCTGAAGTAAGCGACTCACTATGTACTTATACA
>NC_137910.1:8875852-8928352 GCF_963457725.1 Sprattus sprattus | reverse complement strand
AAGCTGCTCTACTCTACTCATCAATGAGGAAGCTACTCTACTCTACTCATCAATGATGAAGCTGTGAGCTCTACTCTACTCTACTCATCAATGATGAAGCTACTCTACTCTACTCATCAATTATAAAGCTGTGAGCTCTACTCTACTCATCAATGATGAAGCTGTGAGCTCTACTCTACTCATCAATGATGAAGCTGCTCTACTCTACTGTACTCATCAATGATGAAGCTGTGAGCTCTACTCTACTCATCAATGATGAAGCTGCTCTACTCTACTTTACTCATCAATGATGAAGCTGTGAGCTTTACTCTACTCTACTCATCAATGATGAAGCTGTGAGCTCTACTCTACTCATCAATGATGAAGCCGTGAGCTCTACTCTACTCTACTCATCAATGATGAAGCTGTGAGCTCTACTCTACTCATCAATGATGAAGCTGTGAGCTCTACTCTACTCATCAATTATGAAGCTGTGAGCTCTACTCTACTCTTCAATGATGAAGCTGTGAGCTCTACTCTACTCATCAATGATGAAGCCGTGAGCTCTACTCTACTCCTCAATGATGAAGCCGTGAGCTCTACTCTTCAATGATGAAGCTGTGAGCTTTACTCTACTCTACTCATCAATGATGAAGCTGTGAGCTCTACTTTACTCATCAATGATGAAGCCGTGAGCTCTACTCTACTCTACTCTAATTATCGATGATGAAGCTGTGAACTCTACTCTACTCTACTAATCAATGATGAAGCTGCTCTACTCTACTCATCAATGATGAAGCTGCTCTACTCTACTCATTAGTGATGAAGCTGCTCTACTCTACTTTACTCATCAATGATGAAGCTGTGAGCTCTACTCTAATTATCAATGATGAAGCTGTGAGCTCTACTCTACTCAGCAATGTTTGCGCTGTGGTGGTAGTCCATCTTCCCACACCACCTACAGTCCCCTGTCCTATTGGAGGTTGGGGGTCGTAAGGCAGGAGGCTTCAGCCCATATGTGTGTGTGTGTGTGTGTGTGTGTGTGTGTGTGTGTGTGTGTGTGTGTGTGTGTGTGTGTGTCTGTGTGTCTGTGTGTGGGGGGGTATGGCCCTGCATGACAGTCTCATTTGGTTGTTTAATCCTGCGGAACAGTTTTATTAGTGTGTGAAGTGTGTGTACTGGCAGGGCCGGCGCTGGCTTCCATTCCCTGAACACTGCTACACACACTCTTCTCCGTGCTCAGTGACATTCAACAGACTCAACAGTTGCCCCTTCATGCAGATCTAAGCCAACTTTCACATACACACACACACACTGACATACACACACACACACACACACACACACACACACCACACACACACACACACACACACACACACACACACACACACACACACACACACATATAAACACACAGGCTCCATTTCCCTGATGCTGCAGAATCCCTGTAATTAAACTATGGGTTCGGATATCACCGACTCAAGCAGAGGTTTCAGTGTGCTACAGCCACGGAATGAGAAGGGATGAGAATGGACATATGCACCAGTTGTCTGTTTATAGAACTTTCCAGTTTGCTAGAGATCTTAATGCCCCTTTTGGCTATGGATACCAGTTAGTGCACAAACGCATCTTATGCTTGTGTGTGTCATCTAACAGTACATTGTACCCTCCGCCGCTGGGAAAATGATTGTCCATTCCGTCCTTTCTGATCCTATGGCTACACCTTGGTGTGCTCAGCTCTAGGAGGCTAGTGTCTCCTTCCCCTCCTGTTAAAGTGCTCTGACAAGAAAGCGCCTCCGCAGGCTGTCATGGCCTCTCTCTGCACCATAACAGCAGACACAGAGTGGCACACACACACACACACACACACACACACACACACACACACACACACACACACACACACACACACACACACACACACACACACACATACACACACACAATTTGCACAATGGGCAATTTGCTTATGATGTTGTAATGAGTGAAGTCTACATTGGTCCTTCGCCAGTGTTTACGAGGATTTGGCAGATGCAATTCTCTAAGCGCTTGTTTTTTTCTTCTTTTTTTTTAATGCAGCATAACATAAACTACCAGCAGCCCTTGCTGATGCTCAGTACCTCGTTTCATTTCGAACCCCCTTTACAGTCTGGCATTGTTTGTCTGGTAAACTTTATTGATGTCAAGAGAAGTGTTAAATTGCCAACACTCTTTGTCCTATGTGTATAAGTATTTCATATCCAGAGCCATTACCCTGGTGTTTCCAACGCCGTTTTTCAAAACAAGCCAAAACACAATCTGTGGTTTTCAACTTTTGAATTTGTTCGAATGGGATTTTCAACACCTGACAATATACTGTAGAGCATATTGTAATGCAACATTGAATGGCTGCATAGCTTACATAAGGGTACCCAGCACTTTTCAAACCACACTCAAGCTTATGGTTATTGTCCCCACCACTTCTAAAAACAAACTGACACCCTTGCACGCACACGCACACGCACACGCACACGCACAGACACAAACACACACGCACACGCACACGCACACGCACAGGCACAGACACACACACACACACACACACACACACACACACACACAAACACACAAACACACACACACACACACACACACACAGCTCGAGGACAGGGAGGGCCACAGCAGACACAGAGTGACACACACACACATACATAGACACACACACACACACACACACACACACACACACAGAGCGAGGACAGAGAGGGCCACAGCATGGGCTCATTAGAGAGCCACAGCTCACTCCCTCTGTGCTAATATGTGTCAAGGAGAAGTGGAGAGAAAAGATAAGGAGAACTGAGAGGCAAAAAGAAGGGAAAAAGAGAGAGAAAGAGTGGAGAGAGAGAGAAAGATTCTTCCCTCAGGAGGTGGGACTTGAGAACACTGAGGAGTCTGAAACACGGAGGAGTCTGACTCCTCTGTCTCACAATGACTGAGACTGAAAGCTAATTAGCGTTATTCTTTCTTCTGTCTGCCCTCAATTCCACTTGACAGTACATGTGTTGAACTCCATATTGTGAACTGAGATGGAAAGACGTCTTCACAGAACAGCTTTATCCTCCAACCAAGACATCATTTATGACAACCAAAGAGAAGACCATGTTTTTGACAGTTTATGGATCAACACAAGGAATACTCACAAACAAGTAAGTAAATGGTGTGGTAAAGACATCATTAGCAAAACATCTAATGTTTAAGCCAGTGAGTGCAACTTTGGACTATAAGCGATGGGGAAAATCAGCAAGTTCGTTGCAAACACCTAACAGAGCTTTCACACGCTGAGCCTCTTGTAACACTTCCCACCTCTGCAGAACCCTAAGAGCCCCAAACGTTTTAGAGACAGATTTTCCAAACCCATTACCAGAGCCTCCCACTGAGTGCCGCTCAGAGCCAGCTAAAGGCCACGGGCCCCTGCTGTCCACTCCGGCAGATGCTCCGGCATGTGCCACAGCGGCGACCGGGGCCGAGAACCACGGATCCCATTACGGACACAGACAGGGACAGGGCTGGACAATGGACAGGGCCATCTAGGGGGAGATGGGCACGCCATATCAGGGGAGAGAGAGATAAAAAGAGCAGCGGTGGCGAGTCCTCTCTGGATCGATCGTCTCCGTCTCAGTTTGAGACTCAAGATCCTGACAAAGCACTCAGGCCCTTCCTCACACCCACCCACCTACTGGTTATGGTCCCCCTCAAGGCCCCTCTTCAGGCTTTTCAGACAACTTTTTTTACAGCATTGGGGGGGGGAATCTGTATTTGTCGATATATTTATACAGTATATATGTATATATATATATATATATACTGTATATAGACTTCCAAATCACCTGGGGCTCTACAGATGGACACTTGAGAGACTAGGTGAGAAAGTCAGTGAACTTCATGAGGCCTTGGGTCGGGTTTAGACATCAGGCCATTGTTGGGTGTGGTTTAGACATGACGCCATTGTTGGGTGGGGTTTAGGCATGACACCATTGTTGGGTGTGGTTTAGAAATGACGCCATTGTTGGGTGGGGTTTAGACATGACGCCATTGTTGGGTGTGGTTTAGGCATGACACCATTGTTGGGTGGGGTTTAGACATGACGCCATTGTTGGGTCGGGTTAGACATGACGCCATTGTTGGGTGGGGTTAGACATGACGCCATTGTTGGGTGGGGTTAGACATGACGCCATTGTTGGGTGGGGTTAGACATGACGCCATTGTTGGGTGGGGTTAGACATGACGCCATTGTTGGGTGGGGTTAGACATGACGCCATTGTTGGGTGGGGTTTAGGCATGACACCATTGTTGGGTGGGGTTTAGACATGACGCCATTGTTGGGTCGGGTTTAGACATGACGCCATTGTTGGGTGGGGTTTAGACATGACGCCACTGTTGGGTGGGGTTTAGACATGACACCATTGTTGGGTCAGGTTTAGACATGACGCCATTGTTGGGTCAGGTTTAGATGGGCCCTGGATCAGCCACAGGCAGGAGACCTTGGCGTTGCCTTTATGGGCTCCATCACTACTGCCATTTTTTAGTCCTTTATTGCTCACGCTGTTTAAGTGCGATCAGCTCTGTCCTCGTTATACAAGATCATCATCTTGTTGTGCTCATTAGCAACACGTCCACACACACTCTATCATCAGGACAGTGCCGTTTATTACATCCGTAAACAAGGAGTGGACGGTGCTCCACTTCCATAAATCATCCACTCCACACGCTGAAGAAGATTAGTATCAATGTCTGCTCAGATTTACACATAGTTTCAACACATATTTTAGATAGGTCTGCACCAAGTATTTAAAATACACGTCTTAGAGCAGGAACCTGAAATATTACGCCTTGGAAAATCTGTATAAACTTTGGCTATACTTATTTGTCAAATAGTGTGGTTGTAGTACAGATGTCATCTTCAAGGTATCTTTAATGATTCAAACTGGTATAGCATTTGAAGGCTAAGCTTCTTGCTGCCAAGCTTCTTGCTGCCAACCTTCTTCCGTGTGAGAGAAACGACGAGTGAGTGAGAGGGAGAGAGTGAAAGAGAGTGAGAGAGAGAGTGAGAGTGAGAAAGAGAGAGAATGAGAGAGAGAGAGAATGAGAGAGAGTGTGAGAGAGAAACAGAGAATGAAAGAGAGTGTGAGAAAGAGAGAGTACAAGACAGTGAGAGAGGGAGAGAGCAATGCATATACAAATAAAGAAAATGTAGCATAAAGAGGAGCACCGCCCTCAGCTCAGGCTGTGTGCCGTCCATTTCACTGCATCATAAATGTGTGCATAAACTCGCAGCAACCACCAACTCTCCTGAAAGGAGCCCTGGAGGGCTTTCAGGAAGCACAGAGGCTCTGAGACTCAGCTCACACTCCTCTGAATCACCCGCTCACTCCCAACCAGCGCCGCCACGCACGTAAAATAATGACCCCCCTCCAGAACCTTATGCAACACACAGGCCTGAAAAAAATGAGCCATAATATTGTTCTTGGTTATTGTTTCCGTTCATCATCAGCGTGTTGTTGGTTTCTAGGGGGCCAGGGTTTCATCATCAGCATGTTGTTTGTTTCATGGCTGCTTTAAACACGTGCAGTAGTTTCCCCCCATTGGCCGTGCGTGTCTCTCTTCATCATCAGTTTCACCCTATTGGCAGTGCTTGTCCTCCTTCATCATCAGTTTCACCCTATTGGCCGTGCTTGTCCTTCTCAATCATCTGTGATGTGTCTGCTGGAAAGAAAGAAAACATCAGATGTCCTCGTGGCAGAGGGTACGGCATCAATCAATAACTAACCTTCGGCATGGAAAACACAAGGTCGACCCTGAGAGACGAATGTGTGGTTTGATTTGATCCTCATTAGACATTGTCATTAGAGTGTAAAAACTCAACCGTGTTTTTGAAATGTGGCAGCTTCAATTACTACACGAGGAATGACATGGCAAATTGTGCTGACAATAACGTAGCCGAGCAAGCACAGTCCTCGGCTCAAAGGATCCCTTCTGGCTAGAAGACACGTTTTTTTTCTTCCTCTTTCTAAGGCAATCCCTGAGACTTCTCGGGCAAAAGGAAACCAAACGCATCTTGACACTCGGACGGGGCACTCCCGTGTCTCCCTGACGCATTGATGTGGACACCCCAACACGTTACGTAACTCCAACCCCAACTCCATCCATTTTTACGGCACAGCCATTACAGTGAGCCCATCAGGCAGTGTGACAGCCAAAGAGAGGAGGGCAAGAGTTAAGATCTTTCTTTTTTTAAAGCGAGGGTACGTCACACCAGAAGAAAGCCTCAGATAGTGTCTCCTGATCTATTCACAGGGTGAGGCAAACTACACCAATTAAACGGGAGTGCTACCATCTTTGTGAGACTTGTTAGTGTCAGGAGGAAGACGGCCCTGTCATCGAACCCAAGCCCCCATGGGTAAAGCCCACTTCAGGGAAGGAGAAAAACAACTCAATAAGCAAAGTTCAGCTGCCTGCTATAGCTACTGAAAATAACTCACTGCTCCTCCCTCTCTACTCCTGCTATGTATAGCTTACTGCACCTCCCTCTCTACTCCTGCTATGTATAGCTCACTGCACTTCTCTCTCTACTCCTGCTATGTATAGCTCACTGCACTTCTCTCTCTACTCCTGCTATGTATAGCTCACTGCTCCTCCCTCTCTACTCCTGCTATGTATAGCTCACTGCACCACCCTCTCTACTCCTGCTATGTATAGCTCACTGCACCTCCCTCTCTACTCCTGCTATGTATAGCTCACTGCACCTCTCTCTACTCCTGCTATGTATAGCTCACTGCACTTCTCTCTCTACTCCTGCTATGTATAGCTCACTGCACTTCTCTCTCTACTCCTGCTATGTATAGCTCACTGCTCCTCCCTCTCTACTCCTGCTATGTATAGCTCACTGCACCACCCTCTCTACTCCTGCTATGTATAGCTCACTGCACCTCCCTCTCTACTCGTGCTATGTATAGCTCACTGCACCTCTCTCTACTCCTGCTATGTATAGCTCACTGCACCTCTCTCTCTACTCCTGCTATGTATAGCTCACTGCACTTCTCGCTCTACTCCTGCTATGTATAGCTCACTGCACTTCTCGCTCTACTCGTGCTATGTATAGCTCACTGCACCTCCCTCTCTACTCCTGCTATGTATAGCTCACTGCACCTCTCTCTACTCCTGCTATGTATAGCTCACTGCACCACCCTCTCTACTCCTGCTATGTATAGCTCACTGCACCACCCTCTCTACTCCTGCTATGTATAGCTCACTGCACTTCTCTCTCTACTCCTGCTATGTATAGCTCACTGCACCTCCCTCTCTACTCCTGCAATGTATAGCTCACTGCCCCACCCTCTCTACTCCTGCTATGTATAGCTCACTGCACCTCTCTCTACTCCTGCTATGTATAGCTCACTGCTCCTCCCTCTCTACTCCTGCTATGTATAGCTCACTGCACCTCCCTCTCTACTCCTGCTATGTATAGCTCACTGCACCTCCCTCTCTACTCCTGCTATGTATAGCTCACTGCACCTCCCTCTCTACTCCTGCTATGTATAGCTCACTGCACCACCCTCTCTACTCCTGCTATGTATAGCTCACTGCACCACCCTCTCTACTCCTGCTATGTATAGCTCACTGCACCTCTCTCTCTACTCCTGCTATGTATAGCTCACTGCACCACCCTCTCTACTCCTGCTATGTATAGCTCACTGCACTTCTCTCTCTACTCCTGCTATGTATAGCTCACTGCACCTCTCTCTCTACTCCTGCTATGTATAGCTCACTTTACCTCTCTCTACTCCTGCTATGTATAGCTCACTAGCTTCTACTACTGCTTTGCCTGCATCTTTAACTTCGTTTTCCTAAGATAGCTCATTCTGATATCCTCAGATCTCTCTGTCTCACCTGGAAGTGAGCGAGACATTTGATTAGATGTTACCTAACTTCAAGCTAGCACCTTGCATTGATTAATCAAGAGGTTTGAAGAGGAGTCACTCAAAAGCTTTTTTTCATAATCTCTGCCTTTATGCGGAGACAGCGGTGTGATCCAGACAGCTAACTGAAAAGTAATGCGCTCAGGGTGGCCTCAGGTGCGTAGGGTGGAATGAACCCTTCCACTGGGGAGGAGAGGAGAAGTACTTTGGCATGGAGACAAAAGCTGAAACTTTACCTCGCAAAGCTAAAATGGATTAGCATCCAATCTTCATCTGGCTGTAATAATAATAATTGTTTTATTTTTAAGGGCTATTTAGGTAGTCAACAAACCAACCTAAAGTACCTGACACCTAAACTTGGGTAAAAAAAAAAAGAATTATAATTTTTTTGGGAGGTTTAAATTGCTGGGGTCAAATTAACCCCAAGGATATTAGATGTGCGTAGAAATTGAACAAAATAGTAGGGTAAAGGAACTGATCAATACATCTGCTCTTTAAAACATTAATTCAAAGATCAATACCTCTGCTATTTAATACATTTCCTTTCAAAATACAGCCTGGACAAAACTTCTTTAATCCCAGCACCTTATCTAAATCCTCACAATATCATCAAAGCTTTTCAAAACAGGATTCAGTCTCTTTCTCAGCTGGTTCTGTCACTGAGGATGAGTTACCAGTTCACTGAACTCTGTCGGAGAACCGCAGGGATCTAAGATTGCATGGCATGCACACGAGCTAGAGCTGTAAATCTCCAGCGAGCAGAGACCAACTGTGGTTTGGTTGTCATAGAGACCAACTGTGGTTTGGTTGTCCTTCTAGTAATTGATTGCATTCTCCTAGTGACTTCATTTACATAATAAATAACCAAAAAAAGGCCACCAAAACCCACCATATTTGGAAACGTAAGTCCAGTCCAGGATATTACAGAATTGATCTGTAAGGAGAAGCACTATGTATTAATCAGCACTAATAACTGGAAGGAGTGTGCCCACCCACACAGCACATCCTGCACAAAAGTGTGTGAGATCAGGAAGCCTTGGCTAGTCATTTGCTAAGGAGATGCCTGCTCAGCACAAAAGGGGAAAATGATGAAGTACCGTAATTTCTCCATTATTTAGATGCAATTTTCCTCAGCTGCGGGTGAGAGGTTCACACAAGGACATCTCTATTCAAGGACTCCAGGCAGGTGGGGTGGGGGGGGGGTTCACTTAGTCTGTGATGAGAGGGAGGTGAGAACTTGAAGATAAGAGGACAACACTAGACTGACAAGACATGTGTCTGTCTGTCTGTCTGTCTGTCTGTCTAAATGTCTTACTCTAAACACAAAAGCACACATTACATTTAGCAGACGCTTTCATCCAAAGCGACGTACAAGTAAATTGCCTTGATACATCAGGAGCAGTTAGGAGTTCAGTGCCTTGCTCAAGGACACTTACACACTTGGTAAGGAGGAGTGGGGAATTGAACTAGCAACCCTCCGATTACTTAACGACTCCTCTACCTCCTGTAACACTGTCATCGTGCGATACACACACACACATGCGATGACACACACACACAAATAAGCAGACATCTAGCATCCTGTTGTAATATCACAGCGAGAGACCTTGGACGACCTTGTCATTAAGATAACCCATTGTGATGATGTTTTTGAAAAGCATAGTGCCATCTCATAAAAGGGCCACCTGCTTCTGTGCTGATAGAAAGCTAATTAGCACGTAGGCTCTGTCTGTCTGTGTGATGACATCAGTCTTTTAAAAGTTGAACCTTACAAGAGCTTGCATAACTGATGGGAATAATGCTCCTTGGCTAACACCGACTCCCATTAAGCTCTTAAGCACCGTGCACACATCGCCTATTGATTACAGTCCCCTTCCTCCAAACACCATGGCAACAATTTTATGTTGTTTAAACCTCTATGATGGTTTACATTCTAAATGTAAAAGACACTAAACTCTAAACACTAAAACTGGAGCAATAAATACTTACTCAGTAGGCATTAAAGCAATCATCTTCGCTATCAACACTACTGAAAACGGTGCAAGACTGCTTGGAATGCAAATAATGTGTGTTTCCAAAACCTGAAGAATATAGACTAAAAAATGAAATAAATGAAATCAGGGTTTCATGGCTTCTCAGGCAGGAGAAGTGGAGAGGTGTGTGTGTGTGTGTGTGTGTGTTCTCAGGTAGAAGAAGAGAAGCACTTGTAATAGGAGAAGTGGAAAGCTGCTTATTACTCCAAAGATGGCTTGACCGTAAAAATGGTCTTTTACATTCTGATATTCTCCCATGCACTAAAAATGTAATCTTCCCTTAGTCTCCTTTTCCAGTTCACAAAACACTTTGGTCAAACATGTAATCAGGCTCTTATCTTCCAGTACTCACCTCCCTCTCATCACAGACCAACACCCAACAACAACGGCAACAAACAGAATTCATGCACAAAAGATCCTATAGCCCACATCAGTGCTTATCAACTCAAGACACCGCTGATGCCTGCGCGGTAAGTTAAGTGCCACAATGGCAGCATCAATCAGCCCCACGTCGCCACGGATACCACCCTCACTCAACCGGCCTCGGTTAGCATCATTTGTGTTGGTGGTCACTATAGGCACACAGCCACCCAGCAGACCGTTTAAAGGACATTGCTTTACAACAAATGGCAGGCTGAGAAGTCGTTTATCATCTCAATAGCAGCAGAGTTGAAGTAGAAGTTGTCTGAGCGCGTGGCCTTCGAGCCGACCTTCGAATGGCTTTGAGGGGGTAAAATCTTCGTAAACAGCCCTTCACTTTACATAATACAAAGCAGAGGGAGGCGATGAGGTCGTTTGCATTTCTCTTCTTTGCCGAGGTTCAATCCGGTTTGTCATCCTGTCACTGGGTTCACAGACTCGGCTGCATCTTTAAATTCCCTGTCAATATTCCGTCTGGCTGACAAGAAAGTTCTCATTAAGAGTGAGCAAGCAGTGCTAACAGGGGCATCTTGATGCCTCATTAACAGAGCAAAACGTGCTGTCTAACAAGTACACACACACACACACACACACACACACACACACACACACACATACACATACACACACACACACACACAAAACCTTCTCTCTTCCCCAGAGAGTCAAAATATCCTGTGCGTCTATTTGTCATTGGACATAAAACTGTCTCATCCTCAGGCGTACCACAGCACACTTGAGATTTGGCCGGCCGCTGGAGCGTGGACGGCTCCATCTTGAGGAAATGAGTGAGCGTGATGAGTGAGCCGAGGGGACTGCAGCTTGGACGGCTCCATCTCGAGAGGACTGCATGGCTCAGAGGGCCACAGCAAACAGTGACTATATAAACAGAACGCTCAGATCAGCCATGCCTGTGATGGACAGACAGGGAGCGGGTGAGGAGTTAGATGAGAAGAGCTAGCTCCTTTGGGGGAGGAGCTAGAGGTGGTTTCTGGCATCGAGAACAGCTAGCTCCTGTGGGTGAGGGGAAGAGCTAGCTCCTGTAGGGGAGGAGTAAGAGGAGAAGAGCTTGCTCCTGTGGGTGAGGGGAAGAGCTAGCTCCTGTAGGGGAGGAGTTAGAGGAGAAGAGCTAGCTCCTGTGGGGGAGGAGTTAGAGGAGAAGAGCTAGCTCCTGTGGGGGAGGAGTGAGAGGAGAAGAGCTAGCTCCTGTGGGGGAGGAGTGAGAGGAGAAGAGCTAGCTCCTGTGTGTGAGGAGTTAGAGGAGGCTTCTGGCCTTCTGTCTTCTCCTTAGGCAAGGAGCGCTGGATAATGAAGCCTTGGAGGTCAGCCAGCATACGGCAAATCAGGGCTGCCAACTGGCCAGAGAACCATTTAGTCACCAAGATGCAGTACTGTTTTTTTGCCTGATGGTCCTCCTTAGTTAAACCTTATCTCTTTCCTGTCTTTCTTTTTTACAGACCTACAAAGAACAAGAGCATTAAACATGTCTACCATCCTCAGTCTGCTGCCCAATATAACCCTAGCACCCTGCAACCGAGTGCAGAAATCAACATGAATAATGTTAAGCCTTTCTTACATATGCACTTAAAGATGGAATTAAAGAAGGCTGTAGAATATGCAAAAGCCAATTATGCGATGTTCCAAGGCCACAGACCATTGTGGAGGCCTTGAATTAGCATGCTTTAAACCTTTCAGAGGAGGATTAAGTATATCTGGAACTCACAGAAATTGTTGTAAATGTAGCAATTACTGTCCTGGAATACATTAATGTTTCTGTTTTAATCATCGTAACATTTTCCACATTAATTATCGGCACATTTTCAAAATGCTTTCATCATGAACACGTCACCTGTCCAGTGTGATTACTGAATGTGTTATGAGGGACTGGACAGTGAATGTCGTGGATGTAATCATTCCTTAATTTCCCTTGGGATCAATAAAGTATCCATCTATCTATCTATCTATCATTACATTGTCCAGTGTGATTACTGCATGTCTTATGAGGGACTGGAAGGTGAATGTCGTGGATGTAATCACTACATTGTAATGGAATGAAAGATCATTGACCAAAAGCTTTCCCTTGTTTGCTTGTCTTTACTTCACTTGTTTTTTTTTTTCCCACTGCAACTATTTACGAGATATAACCAAGAAACAAGAAACATAATGTTCATGATAATCACTGTATATCATCTCTGTGCAAAGATTGCATTGTATGAATAATTTAAATGTAAAGAACAGCAATGCATTTTCAGTTTTCAGGTACATAAAGTATTCACTGACTTAAAAGTTAAAAGTTTCAGTCCATGTGATAGGATCATCATCACACTTTGAATATTTCCTAAGCCAGAGCTCGGGTTTATGCCAAATTGAGTTTGAGCCTACACACTCTCCATAGTGAGAGATGGCACAGGCTCCACAGGAATGCCACCCAAACAAAGGAATAAGCAATCAGAATGAACGTTTCAGAGGCTTGGGTGCTTTTGTTAAGCATCTGGAGGGTCATTTGGTGGCTGTGCAGCTCAAGCTATCTCTATTTACGGGGGATACATCCTCATTAGGCAGCCTATGTGTCCCAGTATATCTCCATTTACGGGGAATACATCCTCCTTAGGCAGCCTATGTGTCCTTGCCTCAGGGGGAACCAGGAAGAAGAAGTGCAGTGTTTAAAAGGTGATCAGACCAGTTTCGGATGCCAACTTCACCACACAGAAGATCACCTGGGGTTATAAGATCACCTGGGGCAATAAGATCACCTGGGGCAATAAGCGTGGAGCCCTGCAGGCCCAGGGTAAATCATATTCTTGGGTTACAGGAAGGTTGCACTGCCTCAAACTACTGACTGGATGAGTGCTTCATCCACGCCTGCAGCCTGCCCCAAGGTGAAGTGATTTAGAGCAACTGAAGAACATAATTGGTTTGTTTCTGCTTGTGTACAGGATTGTTCTTGTCAACCTCAAGCTAACCCATTATTCACTCTGAGATCAAGACTGGAGTGCCCTGCAGCGCATAAACAAGGAGATTATTTCCATGTTCCACTCCAGATCCCCTTGAAATAACCACTTTTGGAGGAACAGCTGGTGCCATTGGCAGGATATAATAGTTTGCAAAGTGTTTGTGCCAAAAACAAATCAGAGAAAAGAACTTGAGAACATGTGTATCAACATCTATACATGAGGATGGATACGATTATTCAAGAATTATAAGTGTTATATTCGAATTACTCCTTTTACCTACCGAATGTTATTTGATTCTTTTAATCCAAAGCATATCACACACAGGTTGTTCTGTTTAGTGATTTATAAATAGCTCCCTAATTGCCATTCCTGTACTTCTGTGAATCTTTGGATTGATGTTTTTCTTTTCTAATCTACATAAGGCTGTTAAAGCTAAGCTCCATTCGTGTCTCCCTCAAGGCTCACGACCAGTCCCCTGAGTGGGTTCTAAGAGGAAAACCATACAAGAAACAAGTGCGGACAAAGTGTGAATAATTACTAATGTGTCTTTGTATACGTATGTGTGTCTGTGTTTGTAAGACAGAGAGAGAGACAGATAGAGAGAGACAGATACAGAGAGATAGTGAGAGAGAGAAAGAGAGAGAGAGAGAGAGAGAGATAGTGAGTCATGTGGGTTTATGTACCTAACTCTGTTCTGATCTGATCATAGGCTGTATTGATTAATTCCTTCCAAATGAAGGTGATTGGATTTTCTTGAGGGCTTCTTCCTCTCCATGCATTGAATCTCAATGAGTCCCCTTCAACAGAAACGTCTAATTCCCCGCTTCTTCAATTTGCAGTCTGACGACTGTCCCTCAGCTCCCTACCCTCCATCCCCGCCATGACTCGTCACTGAAAGGCAGCGCAAGAGAGGAAGGTGTAGACACATGCATAATGAAAGGCACACAGTAGAAATCAAAAAGAGTTGATAAAAGTCATTTTAAATACAGAATGGACCAAATGAAATATAGCTGAGAACTTGAATCATTGGGCAGCTTCTTCTTCTGCAGGATTTAATCTGCAGCAGCGTGTCTGCAGCCCTCAGTGGAGCGTTTGATCCGTGGCACTCAGACCTGTGTTTGGGTCTCTCTTCCTCACTCACCCCTGCAGCTCCCCGCCATAGCACAGCATCTGTCTGGCAGACTGAATTATTCACTGCTGATTACAAACTAACACTTCATAGCATTTTTAGGATTTTATTCAGCTGGCTGGAGGAGAGAGAGAAAAAAAATGACAGTCAATGGAAAGTAGCTTAGAGGCGAAAGGCCTGGGAGTCGGTGCCTAGATAAGCACCACAGATTTGTGATCTATGACAAGCGCACACACTCTGCCAGCCTGGTGATAATGGGTTTAAAGGCCTAACGAGCGTCAGGGCAAGGGTGCCCGAGGAAACAGCAGGGCAGCAAGGCATGAGGCGACGGCCCAAAGCCTTAAGCAGACGCTGCGCCAAACCAGACAGAAGCTTGGCGACTTATACCCGGCACTGAGATCTTCCCCCTTTCACTACTGGTACATATCACTCAGTAGCCATTTCCCAACTATGACGGACAGTGTAACAGCCGTAGACGAGTTCTACACATCTATTTATTATCATGTTAGGCATAGTATTGATCATCATTGGGCATAGTATTGATCATCATTGGGCAAAGTATTGATCATCATTGGGCATAGTATTACTCATCATGTTGGGCATAGTATTTGATACAAGTGTGGCCCAATCATTGAGAACATTGGGTCATCGTTGAGATGTAGAGAAGAGATATGAGAGATAAACAGCATAAACCCTCTATGGTTTCAGTTCAGGCTTCTGCCAATAGTGCCACTTTGTCAACTCATGACACCTTCAGATCCTTTCAGTTTCATGACAACACATGTAAATATGTATGGGTCTTATTACAAGTTTGTACTGAAATGGCAAAATAATATCCAGGGACAAAAATTATAACCAATAATGGCATCACATAACATAATTGATCGCTATATAGTTGGCAATGACACGTTAATATCACACCACACAAAGTAAAATGTCATACTAGAAGAGCATGAAAGACAGACATGTCATTTTGCATACGTTTCCCATGAATCATAGTTCTAAGTGGTGCCATCCCACTGAATGCATGTTATAGTTGCCAGACATGAGGCTTTCAGACTTTACTGTCCCAGTCAGTGCAAAAGCACAGCATCCTGATTCATATGCTTATATACACACACTTGGCAACCCATTCATATGCTTGCATATACACACACTTGGCAACCCATTCATATGCTTGCATATACACACACTTGGCAACCCATTCATATGCTTGCATATCCACACACCTGGCAACCCATTCATATGCCTGCATATCCACACACCTGGCAACCTCCAGGGGGCCCCTCGCCTGCCGCCAGGGTAAACATTTTAAACAGCTGTCAACTAAACAGGGATGCTGCGTAATGAATTCACTTCAAGAGGCAACACTGCAACACACTGCTATGCCAAATTAAATATTCCCCAGCACCACTCCCCCGCTCACTGAATTAGGACAGCGCGCCCAGCACTACAGACACGACCGTGGAAGTCTTACAGCAGTACTGGAGGGGCCAAGGGATATGGTTAATTCAAACAGACACTCAGGAGGTCTCCAGAGGAACGAAGGTAAGAGATAAACTAATAATCTATTCTGTGCCATCATTGGGAATTCTTATATGCTGACAACGCTTGTCTTACCATGCCCTTCAAGGCTTCTGCCAAATGGCCATGCATTAAAAAACGTAAAAAATGTTTTTCTCTCTTACTCTCACCCACCCTCTGTCTCTCTCTCTCTCTCGGTAGGGGGTCAGCTCTTTCCTTGCTTAGTCTTTACTCTATACATTCCAGGTACACAAAATAAAAAGAAGTCTTTTCTCTGGCATGACATCCTTGTGAAGATATTGCATATTCCCTATTGACCTTCCTGTAAAGTCAAAGCCATTTATTTTCTGCCCTCTCGGCTCAATATCTGATTCATGTACCGCATACGGCTCTTGAGGTCTATTGACTTCCTTAATCTTTTTCTCCCCTTTTGTTCCCTAGTCTCCCAAGCAGCCACTGCAACGCTGCAAACAACACCATACACCCCACAAGCTCCTATCCCTGCAACTGTACCACATGACATTTCTGAACAGACGCTTTCCCAAAGCAAAGAAACACTGGCACTGAAAACACAGGAGCTGTGGCTCACAGGGTTGAAGCACTGCACACACACAGACACACGCACACACACACACACACACACACACACACTCACACTCGCTGCAGTATGATGACACCTATATTTGATTCACCACAGACACATAGCCCACTTTACATCTCATCACGACTCATCCGAGAGACAATGGTGACTCATCATCTCAGAAGCTTGGTGTTATTTTCATCCGGTTTGGAGTTCATTTTGACAGGGCCTTCATCCATATGTGCAAATCAATGTGTTCAGAAAGCGAGGCGAGCACCTGTGTTGTTTTGGTGGACAAAAAAAAGACTTGTAATGTCTAGGAGGGTAGCCCTGGTCAGACAGCACACATAGTACATGTACATAATCAACATTGTTGAATATCTCTGTACATAGCACCCATACCTCCAGTCATGTAATCAAGTGTTGCAGCAAGAGTGCCTACATGGTGAGGAGAGGGGGGGGGGGGGGGGGGGTTAGAGGGAGAATACAGCGAAAACCATCTACAATCTACCTGGAAGAGGGGGAAGGATGGAGAGAGGGAGGCAGAGGGAAGGAGGGGGTAGAGGGAGAATACTGCGAAAAACCATCTACAATCTCCCCCCCCCCAAAAAAAGATGTTTCCAATTACAACATTTTAAGGCATAAAATAGGAGGGCATAACAACATGTTGACTTACAGTCCTTTCTCTTTTTGAGAGGAGCAAGAGCAGACCTTGGGAGATAGAAACATCCGGAGCTTTTTGACTCCTGGTAACGACTGCTGATTAAAAAGCACAGAGGCTAATGCACAAGCCACAAGATCTTGAACATAAATACACTCTTATTAGAACTGGAGTATATTTAATATATACGTTTTATATATAAGTTACTTGTTTTTGAAATCAAACCACTCTAAAGGCATCAGTGTTGAGTGGGGCTAAGGTGGGGAGGTGCTAACTCCTGTGAATGATGAGTCTCGATCAGCAGATGAAAATAAGACTCGCACCCACGAGGAGTTCCAAGTGGTCCACACTGCGTCAGGTTCAGGATTATTTTTAAACAGTAGATTGAGTGTTGAGCTATTTTCAACCCAGAAAATGCTGAAAAATATATTAAAATTGTAAAACACCAGCATTGATGTTTTTCATCACAGTACAGTCATATTATTTACTTAACAACTAAAAAAAAACACATTTAAGTGTATATTAAGTTTAAAGTTTTCGTTTATTGCATGAGAACTCATTTACCATGTTAATTGGCTGGATCTCAGAGACCAGTGTTTTTAAACTTGATAACAAAACCTAGGGTAGCCTGATAATGAAGACTAGTTAATCCAAGGCCTCACAAAATGTGTATTTTCGGCCAAAGCAAATAATAACGGACTGAAAAGATAAATCGACTAATTCCTTTATAGGAAAAAAAACTTTCTGAAATTGTATATGAGGTAACCAAAAAACGCCTCTGTTTGTAAAGAATTCTCTCGTTTTCAAACAACATAAAAAAAAAGCCATAGTGAGATGGGTTTGAGAGAGACGAGCCCAGCAAACGACTAACTATGAGTTCATGTGCAAGCCAATTGACAGTAGTTCTTCTGCTCTCTGCTGGTCAATGCAGGAAGTTCGGGAAACGTAGATAGACTCCATGCAAATGCCCAATTTCATTATTCTAACATATGGAGACACATTATTTGTCAGAACAGATTACAAATAATTCAGATGGACAAATAATGAATGGTTCATGAAACTCCTGATATAATTTCAGACACTACCACTGAGGTTTTCTGTTGGCTATCGTATCGAGTACGGTAGGCCTACATACATCCCATTGTCTTAACTTACTTACACTTATATAATAGGTTAGTAAGGCCTACTTAAACTTATACAACACTGCGGATATAGTGTAGTCGCAAGCCATCCTTCCACGATAAGGCTCTTATTTGCACCATACAACGTTAACCCCGTCTTTAAAAATGTTTCCGGTTTGTTTAGAGGCAATCCAGGCACCCATTGGGTAAAATGTGGTGGTGACCAAAGGAGCCCTTCCCACATCCGCTGCACTCTAGCGGAGATTTCCCGCGAAGACTGGTATGTATGCATGCCTGCATGGAGTAACAGTGGAGATAGCCTGCATTATGCAAGACTCCTGAATCGTATTTTCTCGAAATAAGGATTCAAACACATTTTCAAAATGGCGAAACAGAGCTCACTTTTCAACTTTTTTGCGAAGTCACCGCCTGCTGTTGGGAAAAGTAAGCCAAATCCATCACCCTTCGAGGCTGACCTGCCTTCATCGGTGCAGAACACATCTCCCAAAGAAGAGGCCAAACAAGCCGCTAAATCCCATAAAAAGACGCCGGCAAAGCCCAAGACAACGTCCACTAAAACAGGCTTGAATAAGTTGTTCGGGAACAAAACCCCTTCAAATGTTGCTAAAGAAAGGTAAGTTGGCTAATCTTGCAAGTCTTATTGTTGGACTGGGAGATTGACATCGCCCTGAGAATTAGTTCGACTGTGTAACCTTGGTAAGATGTCGATCTAATTTAACACCTTCAAGTCTATAAAAGTATCAGTGCACAATTTGGTCCTTTCTGTTTTGTTGGTGGGCTAGCTGTTTGAAAAGCAAGTGTTTGCCTACATGTTGTGGAGTTGTAAACATGAATTAAGATACAATATTTAGGTCGACTTGAAAGTAAATGTGACTGCAAATGAACGTGTATGTATATATATATATATATAAGGTTAATGCCAAACTGGATAATGCTAAATGCTTTACTAACAAAAGTGCTGAACCAGGTGGTAACATGGTGGCCCACTTTGTGCGTGTTATGCTATTAGGGCTATGGTTATGCTTCCCGTGATTTGCTGGCGGGAATTTTAGGGAAGAGGGAGGGAGCTTAGCGCAGTGGTCTTTGCAGGAGTTGTAAAAGCTGTGTTTTTTCATTCCTCGGCCTTTCTTGGGATGACTAGCATGCCAGCCTCCCAACATTTCAATTTTAGTGCTTTGTCGAATATCCAGCGAATATCAAACGTCAAACCATGTTCACCGTAGTCGACAAGACATGTCTCTGATTAGATCCAGCTTGGGTGTGTAAATACGTTGTAAAGCTATTGATTTGACTGTCGTTAAGAAGCATTACGGGCATGGAAAGTACGCTGTAATATGTGTCTGAAGAAAACTAAATTTTTAAAGAAAAGAATCAAAAGATTTTTTATACGTTATAATTTGACGTATCACCATATATCTCCTGAAGTAATGTGCACGCTGTAAACTACTACTACAGCAAACAGAATGAGTCATTTAGTTGATTTTCAGTCAGGTGTTTTCATTTTTTAATTCATTCATTTTTTCTTTCATTTATGTATTTAATAAATGCCTATGCTACTCACAGGCACAGATCTGTCACTCAACCACTCACTAAGGTTATTGAAAGGAAGCTCATGTATGAGGCTTGACGTTGGCAACAGAATCTTTTTCCTAAATCAGTTCTCCCTTTGTTTGTCTCAACTGCTTTGTGAAATTTAAGTTGGAAACTTTTAGTGTGACTTAATACTCTTAGTGGTAAGATAGCATCCTTTGTGAATATGGGCCCAGGTCTTGTAACACCGAAGTACTGTTCTCTTTCAGTCAGTCATGCGCATTCAGTGCGGGTGCTCTGGTGTGGACCAAGCTGGAAGGGCATCCCTGGTGGCCATGCATGGTGGTGCCCCAGCCTTTGAGCGGGCAACAGATGCGTGGCAAAGGGCGAAACCAGCGCCTCCATGTCCACTTCTTTGATGAGCCCCCGACTCGAGGCTGGGTCAGCACCAAGTATGTAAGAGAATATCAAGGTGAGTGTGCCCTATGGTCCGTCGGGTGTCTTGCTGTACTGTTGCATTCCATTTGTGGATCGCATCATTTCAATTAAAAGCCACTCTAAATGCATGGATCAGTATAAACGTATGGATCTGTATTGAACGTGCCCTTGAATGGTATTGGTAGAGTCTGTGTTTCATGACATACAGTATGAGGAGAGCAGGATGTTGTGTTCAGAGTTAATCTCAGAGAGTGTTCATAGGGAAGGTTGTCTAATGCTGTGGCCTTGCCAGGTTCAAACAGCACGGATGCCAAGTCGGGAGGCCTGTTCTTCAGTGGGAAGCCTGTGATTCGCCAGGCTATGGAGCTGGCAGACGCCGCCATGCCCAAAAGTACAGAGGAGAGACTGAAGATGCCGCTGTGTACCGATCTGTCTGATGAGGAAGAGGATGATGAGATGGAGGTGAGACTTCACATGGTGCTGGATTGATTTAGCACTTAGGCTAATCATGATGATGTAATTGTTTTTCAACTTCTCGCTCCATAGTGGAGCATAGGCCAAGCGAGTTTCCACCGGATTTGGTTTCCTCTTGTTCTCAATGTTTCAGTAATCCAGTAAATCCGCTGAGCGAGGGATTGGCCCGCCCAGATAAAATAATGTAATAGTACCATGTTATTCATGATGATGATGATGAAGATATTATAAGGATTGTTACTTTTACTGGCTTCTCCTTCACTTACTGTTGCTAGAATTGCAACATACTTTGCAGTAATGAATTGCTGTGTGTGTGCGCATGTAAAATAAATATATATATATATATGTATATGTGTATATATATGTGTAATTACACACACACAGGTAATACAAAAAAAGAAAGAAATTATTAAAAAAAATTAAAGATTCACATCTTCAGATGTTTCCACCAGTCATGTCCACTTGTTTTGCTGAATCTAAAACTACCCATTTCTATTGTAGGTGGACAAGTCCACTCTGAGTGACGAGTCTGATGAAGAGTCTGAGGAAGAGGAGGTGAACCCTGGCCGCCGCTCGTCCCGGGTGGCTGCTGAGAAGGGGCAGAATGGTCAGAAGGCCAAACGGCGGCGCATTGTGGAGGCCTCAGACAGCGGCGATTCCGACGAAGAGTTCAATCCCAATAAGGCTGGCGGTAGCAGCGACGAGGATGAGGAAGACGTAGGCAGCGGGGTGGACGAGGCAGAGGAGGAGGAGGAGGAGGAAGAGGAAGAGGAGGAGAGCGAGCCCGAGGCGGACCCCGAGAGCCCCGTCAAACCCGTGAAGCGTAAGCGTCCCGCTGAGAAGCCCGCAAAGGCCAAGCCCATGACTCCGGCCCCCTCAGAACCACCCAAGAGAAACCTCACCGCTGCGTCTTCCTTGTCGGCAAACACAAAGTCCAGACTCTCTGCCTTCTCGGCACCGGACACCTTCGACAGCCAGACAGGTGGCGCCGGGGCAGTGGACGGCAGCGTGACCGTCTGGGACCACGAGAAACTGGACTGGCTGCAGGAGGGGCGGAGGAAGGACAGCCGGCGGCGGCGCCAGTCGGAGGAGGACTACGACCCCACCACGCTGTACGTGCCCGACGACTTCCTGAACCGCTGCACGCCGGGCATGCGCCGCTGGTGGGAGCTCAAGTCGGGGATGTTCGACGCCGTAATCTTCTACAAGGTGGGCAAGTTCTACGAGCTCTACCACATGGACGCGGTGATCGGCGTCAACGAGATGGGCCTCACCTTCATGAAGGGCGTCTGGGCACACTCGGGCTTCCCCGAGATCGGCTTCGGACGCTTCTCGGACGTGCTGGTGCAGAAGGGCTACAAGGTGGCGCGCGTGGAGCAGACGGAGACGCCCGACATGATGGAGGTGCGGTGCAAGAAGATGGCGCGGCCCACCAAGTTCGACCGCGTGGTCAGGCGCGAGGTGTGCCGCGTGATCACGCGGGGCACGCAGACCTACAGCGTGCTGGACGGAGACCCGTCTGAGAGCCACAGCAAGTACCTGCTGAGCGTGAAGGAGCGGGCCGAGGGGGAGGGCGGCAGCTCGGGCCACTCTCACACCTACGGCGTGTGCTTCGTGGACACCTCCATGGGCCGCTTCCACGTGGGTCAGTTCCAGGACGACCGGCACTGCTCGCGTCTGCGTACGCTGGTGGCCCACTATGCCCCGGCACAGCTGCTCTTCGAGAAGGGGAACCCGTCGGCCGAGACGCGCAAGATCCTCAAGGCCTCGCTCTCGGCGGCCCTCCAGGAGGGGCTCACCGCCGGCTCGCAGTTCTGGGACGCCCAGAAGACGCTTAAAACCCTGGCTGAGGAGGACTACTTTAAGGAGAGCACAGAGAAGAGCGACGACTCGGGAGGTGCGGCGCTCCCTCTTACACTGAAAAGCATGACCTCTGAGAGCGATTCGTTATGCCTTACGCCTAAAGAGGGGTATGAGCTTGCCCTCTCGGCCCTCGGAGGATGCATCTCTTATCTGAAGAAGTGTCTGGTGGACCAAGAGCTACTCTCCATGGCCAACTTTGAGGAGTACGTTCCAGTGGATGTGGAGATGGAGAAGTCGGAGGGACCGTCCAGCTTTTTTGCCAAGACCCGGCAGAAGATGGTCCTGGATGGGGTGACCTTGGCCAACCTGGAGATTCTCCAGAATGGATCCACAGGTGGTTTGGAAGGAAGTCTGTTGGAGCGCCTGGATACCTGTCGCACGCCTTTCGGCAAAAGACTCCTGAAACAGTGGCTGTGCGCTCCGCTGTGCAACCCGTCCTCCATCCGGGATCGCCAGGACGCCATGGAAGATCTCATGGGCATTCCAGCCCAGCTGTCAGAGGTGTCGGAGCTTTTCAAGAAGCTTCCCGACCTGGAAAGACTCTTGAGCAAGATTCACAGCATGGGCACCCCTCTGAAGGCCCAAGACCACCCAGACAGCCGGGCCGTCATGTACGAGGAGGTCGTCTACAGCAAACGCAAGATCGCCGACTTCCTGGCTGCGCTGGAAGGATTCAGGGCCATGCAGGAAATCGTATCCGTCCTGTCGGCAGTGACGGAGGGATTCCGCTCCAAGCTGCTCCGGCAGGTGGTGGTTCTGAAGGAGGAGGATGAGGATGGCGAGGGACTCTTCCCAGACCTCTCCCCGGAGCTCAAGCGCTGGGACGCGGCCTTCGATCACCAGAAGGCTCGCAACACCGGGGTCATAACCCCAAAGGCCGGCTTCGACCCAGAGTTCGACCAGGCCCTGACGCAGATCAAAGACTGCGAGAGGCACCTGCAGGAGTACCTGGACCGACAGAAGAAGAGGCTCGGCTGCAGGACCCTGTCCTACTGGGGAACGGGCAAGAACCGCTACCAGATGGAGGTACCAGACAGCGTGTCTGAGAGGAACGTTCCGGAGGAGTACGAGGTGAGGTCCACCAAGAAGGGATGGAAGCGCTACGCCACCAAGGAGATCGAGCGCTGGTTCTCGGAGATGCAGGGTTGGGAGGAGAAGCGGGACGCTGCCCTGAGGGACTGCATGAGGAGGCTCTTCTACAACTTCGACAAGAACTACAGAGACTGGCAGACAGCAGTGGAGTGCATGTCTGTGCTTGGTATGATGAAATTCCCTTTCTTTTCCACACTCGCACACACACTCTCACATAATCACACACACACACACACTCACACTCACACTCACAGTAAAAAGATCATAGGAGATGGTTTTGCATAGTCTCAGCAGAAGCGCGTGTGTGTGTGTGTGTGTGTGTGTGTGTGTGTGTGTGTGTGTGTGTGTGTGTGTGTGTGTGTGTGTGTGTGTGTGTGTGTGTGTGTGTGTGTGTGTGTGTGTGTGTGTGTGTGTGTGTGTGTGTGTGTGTGTGTGTGTGTGTGTGTGTGTGTGTGTGTGTGTGTGTGTGTGTGTGTGTGTGTGTGTGTGTGTGTGTGAGAGACATCTGTTTGGAGAATAAAAAAGAAACGGTCTGAAAGGGTAGAGGAAGGACGGGTCACAAATATATGATGCAACTGGCCCTGGCCTGTCAAATAAGTGTTTGTTTGGCCAGAATCATTTCCCACCTCTAGCCCACTGCCTCATCCCGTTTAGTGCCCTCCAATGGGCCATTACTGCCGCTCTGGAACCGGCACCAGCTAGAAGAGCGCTTTGCCTTTTAATAATTGAGAACTTCACATTTGCAGCCTGAATCTGAAATGCAGAGAGAGAGAGCTGAGTGAGAGTGTAGCCATCAGTGCAGTGCACTTAGGCAAAGCTGGATTGCATTAAGGCCTCGTGAGTTGTGAAGGCAGCCTGTTAGCCATTTAATGAGCTCCGCAGATGAAGCAGAGAAGAGCCACTGGGTGAGCCGTGTCTTTCTTGATGCTGGTGATTAGCCTCATCTGTCCGCACTCGCATGTGTCTCATTTATACAAGTCTAAGTCTTCACGAGCTTCGGCCGCCTCAGGTAGAAGACTTCTTTTGCACAGTCCGTAATGACATTTTATTTCACTGATAATAGAATTGGGCTGCCATGAGGCTGTTATTAGTCTGATTAGTGGGTGGAGTGATTTGTGCTCCAGTAGGTTAGATGGTGAGAGAGTGGGGCTGGCTATGGCATGGGAGTGTTTGCCAGGGAGGCTTATGCAGAGGAAAGGGCCACTTCATGCTGTGTGTAAATGGGCTTAGGTTTCATGCACACATTTGTCAAGATAGATAGATTGAGGGAAAACGCTAAAAAGACACAAACAACGGAGCTACGTGGAAAGGCTGCCACTTGCGTCGGCGCCAGAAGAGATATGTCAAGTAATTTATTGAAGCAGTGTAGTGAGAGGAAATGTCATGTGTTGCTTCATGTGGTGTGGTGTGGAGAGGGTTTGGTCTGACTGACTTGATTGTGTCCTCGGCCCACAGATGTGCTGCTGAGCTTGTCCCGGTACAGCCAGGCAGGAGATGGACCCATGGTCCGCCCGGAGGTGCTGCTCCCGGAGGGCCACCAGGACTCGTCTCCTTTCCTGGACCTGCGGGGGTCCCGGCACCCCTGCGTCACCAAGACATTCTTCGGGGACGACTTCATCCCCAACGACATCTCCATCGGCTGCCTGGGAGCGGAGGAGGACGAGGGCCAGGGCGGGGGGAAGGAGCGGGCCAGCTGTGTGCTGGTCACCGGGCCCAACATGGGGGGCAAGTCCACCCTCATGAGACAGGTGAGTCTCCATGGAGACGAGGGGTTCGGTGAGATGCCCTGTGGGGTCATGTCCTTGGTAGGCGGTAGACTAGGCATAAAGCTGGCAAGAACACATTTAAGAAGCTTCCCATTTCTAGTCTACCTATACTCTCATGTTTCTCTTCTGTTGGTGGCCGGACTAAATGAAACTTCTCTTACCACCTCTTTCCTCTGACATGACACTTGTGTTTGTTTCTAGAACTTGTAAGGCTTTTTTTAGTGCTAACGTTCTTGCTTCATGTAAGCCATGTCACTGCACACATCCTGAACTCAACACCTGGGCCAGCAGTTTGCTGTTTAGACAGGAAGGAGGATGTGGTTAGGCACTGATCTTAACCCTTTTTGCATGGTACCATAACAGACACCCTTACCCTGTGCAGTTAAACATGGAGAGTTGATATATTGACAATTAGGAGTTGTCATACATCCTCAAATGCAAGTTTGGACAATTATATTTGATGGTGTCAAATATAGTGGAACAAATGTGCTTGAGATTTATTCTTTGATGATTTATTCATGTCATGATGGACCATGGTCTCGTCCACGATGTCCATGACTGTACAATACATCAGAACCTGCTGTCCATGGCAGAATTATGGACACATGAATTTATCATCTCCTCTTGGTGCACACACACACACGCACGCACGCGCACGCACACAGACACACAAACAAACAAACTCCTTGGTGAAGGAGCAGCTCTTGGTCATGGCAAATGCTTGTCCAGTCAGTAGGACCGACTTCCCTTCCTCAGGATCATGTGAGGGGTACCAGCCTGTTCCTCAGGAGCATGTGAGGGGGTACCAGCCTGTTCCTCAGGAGCATGGGATGGGTACCAGCCTGCTAACTCCTCTTCTCCTTCCTCCCCAGTGTGGGCTGATTGTGATCCTGGCTCAGCTGGGCTGCCATGTCCCTGCAGAGTCCCTGCGCTTCACCCCCGTGGACAGAGTCTTCACCCGCCTGGGCGCCTCGGACCGCATCATGGCTGGTGAGGGAACGCGTCGTCTGCTCCTCGGCTAGAGCAAGGCACTGGCCAGGTCACGTGTTCGGTCAGATCACGCTGACGTCCTGTCCATCGGTGATGTGTGGGTTCTGTGCCACTCTTGTGAAGTTCATTGAATGTTAATCATAGTATTGTTAGTCACAGTGCCTCTGGGAGATGTAGTTGTCAGTGGCACAGGCCCCCCTTATGAGCTGGGTTACGCTCAAGTGCTGAAAGGGAGTTTTTCCAGTCACCTCAGGGTAAGAACACACATGGGCGTCTTTTTAAAAACGGGACGCTAGAAAATGCATTGATTCCTATGGTACGCTTTGCGTGTGCGCCTACGCAAAGCACGCCGTACCATAGGAATCAACGCATTTTCTAGCGTCCCGTTTTTAAAAAGACGCCCATGTGTGTTCTTACCCTTAGTCTGTGCTCAGGGGGTTGAGGCTCTAAAGCGCCTACAGACCAGTTCAATGTTATTGGTGCTATATAAATGTAAATTGAATTGAAATGAACCCACACATCACTAACCTACATGTTCAATTACCACCATCATGAATGTTAGCGTCTACACAGTGATGACTGAGTGTAAATCTGATAGTTGAGTCCAAGGGCCTCTGGGAGATGTAGTTCAGCAGAAGCTCTGACCCCTCCGTGTGTTGCAGGGGAGAGTACCTTCTTCGTGGAGCTGAGTGAGACGGCCAGCATCCTCCTGCACGGCACCAGACACTCCCTGGTGCTCCTCGATGAGCTGGGTAAGACCCGTGGGTTTATGGGTAACCTGGGCTTCCAGCCTGATGCCCCTGTTGTTGTTGTCATCGTTGTTGTTGTTGTTGTTGTTGTTTGTCCTGTTCCATCCCAACCCGTTTGTGATGTTTGTGCAGGCAGAGGCACAGCTACATATGATGGCACAGCGATCGCCAGTGCTGTGGTGAAGGAGCTGGCTGAGCGGATCTGCTGCCGCACCCTCTTCTCCACTCACTACCACTCCCTGGTGGAGGAGCACGCCAACGACCCCTCCGTCAGACTCGGCCACATGGTGAGTCCTCTGCTGCCTCTGGCCCACTAGTGTCAGTGGAACGCATTCAGCCATTGATTATTTATTGATAAAATATATTCTGATGTTATGATTATGTATGGTTAATTTTGGTAGACTGTCACCATTCCATTTATTCCACATGTATTCCCTCTTGCAAACATTCTGGGGTTGACAAGTCTTCCTGCATACTTAAACATAAATGTTAGTTTTAATGCCATGACATTCATCAATTCCAAATTCAGACAGCCAGCCTGTTTGACCGAAGAGCCTTGTGTTTTAATATGCTGTGAACAAATGTTTTGATGCAGTAGCACCCATCATTACTCACTTGTCTGTCTTGTTTATAGTAGTTGTAAATGTCTGCCATTGGGTGGCGCCTTTATGCAGTTTTTTTTTTTTAAAGTTGTAGATTAAAGGTTAGTTTTCCTTAAAGTGGTAACCATTATTCTGTCCATCATATTCTAGGAGAGAATGTTCTCTCTTCTTTCAGTATTTAATTCATCTTTATATAGAAGCAGAGGTGGGGAACATTTCTTGAAACGCTTTTCAAACATGCAAATTGATGTGTTGCTGTACACTGTACTGGCTTTCCCCAACCACTAGAGGGCAGTATTCAGTGACTAATAGTTGTTAGGACTAAACAACATAAACCTTTCATGGCCTCAGTCTTACAGAAAAAGATTCTGTGTGTGTATAGTAAGATTATAGGTTGTTACTATCATTTGTCCGCTCACCAGAATACATCTTTGTCTTAGGTTGGTGACATAGACATGGAAGAAATCTCTACTTCTGCCAAGAACTGGATTGTAAGCTCAATGTTTTGATACAGTATCTCATTTCCTGTCTCTCCCTCCCTCATCAGGCGTGCATGGTGGAGAACGAGTGCGAGGACCCCAGTCAGGAGACCATCACGTTCCTCTACAAGTTCATTGGCGGCGCCTGCCCCAAGAGCTACGGCTTCAACGCCGCCAGGCTGGCCAGCCTCCCTGAGGCGGTCATCCAGTCTGGCCACAGGAAGGCCAAGGAGTTTGAGAAGAGCACAGTCACCCTTCGGCTCTTCAGGTAAGAACACCGTCACAAGACTCACACAACAGCTGAACTGGAGCTCATGTCAAATTTAAACCTTGTTATTGATTCTTTTGAGACATCTAAACAAACTCACAAGTAAACAAACTCGCTGTGATTTTGAATTCAGTCCCTAAGCCCAATTCAGATCCAGTCTGGAACAACATAGCAACTGCACCAATCAGATCACCTATTATAGTTAATCGATTCACAAGTTGAATTACAAAAAAATTCAACCCAATCACTTAACAGCTGCGCTCACTGATTTGCTTATTGTGTCAGCACATTCTGATGTGACTTCTTCTCTCGTCACAGGAAGCTGTGTGCATTTGCTGAGGATCCCTCTGCTGGTCTGGAGCAGTTCGCCCCCCTCGTTGAGATGATGGCCAGTCTGTGATGGAAGTGTCTCTGCTTTCCCATGAGTTCTTTCCAAGCTTCTTGTTCTTTTCTCCTCGTCATGTATTAAACCATTCACCACTACTGAAATGATCTAATAAAGTTTATTTTTAAAAATGAAACACTTTCCTCTTTGCCTAGGAAATTAAACCCTTTTTGATTAATACTAACATCTACATAATGGTTATTGAATACTCCACAATATATTAAGTCTAGATGTTATGGAACATGCATACAATTCAGGCTGTATGAGAACCCACAGTCACCAATACAGTTGGATTGGGGGGAAGGAAAATAAAATAAAAAAAGCAAAACCAAATAAAATAATAATAAAACAGCTGTGTCGATACTCGTCTCGGCTTCACTGGAGCAGAAGCCTTTCTTTCTTTTCTTTTTTTCTTACAAAGATAAATATCTCCAGCAATGTTTATACCACCAGGAACCGGCGCCATTTTGCCCAGAGCAGGCTGGGCCACGGTCTGGTTCAGACATCAGTGCTTCCACGAGACTGGACCTCAAGTTGACTACACACTATCGGGCTGTTCTTTACTCAGTCAATTATGGAGGATAATCTCCCTTTGGGCCTTTCGGAAGAGTGTTCTAAACGCACGCACACACCCACATCAAGTTCACCAAAAACAGGAAGGAATAGGGACAGGGCAAAGGGGTGGGCGTTTTTTTTTTTTTAATACTAAATCTAAACACACTACAAAAGCTTTATAGGGCCAAAAAAAAAAAAAAAGTGTCACACCACCAGTCTCGTGAAAACACTGTCTTATGCTAAAACAGTTAAAATCCGACGTCTGTTCTTGATCCCCTTTCTTTTTCCTTCAATACCAATAAATTCAACATTGCTGGAGAGCAATTAGTGTTATTCACTGCTTCCCTCCCCTTACCCCCAATAATCTCTTTCACAGAAAGAACTTACACCCTGCAGCATGAATACAATTACAGCAAGTCTAAAGTATAATAACCCTCCCTCCCCACCCACCCACAAATTAATATATTTAATAAAATAAAAGATATTCAAGTACATTAAGATTTTTGCTTGAAAATACAAATCTACATGAGAAAGCGTTAAAATCAAAATCTCAATAACATTTTTTCTTTAAAAATAAAAAAAAAGATGAACCAAAAACAAAAAGGTGAAAAAGCTGAAGTGCTGGGTCATCTGTCCGTACTTGTTTACACACACACACACACACACTTACATACGCACGCGCACACACACACACACCAACACACTTGTCCGTACTTGTACACAACAGGACTGCTGCTTGGAGGACCGGTGGCGGAGAACGTATCCACGGGAGATTCCGCTTCCTGACGTGAACCGTTACCCCCCAGTGGCTCAGGGACAGGCCTGGGGAGGTGGGGATTGGCTAGAGGAATCTCTCAATCTGTCTCTCTCTCTCTCTCGCTTTCTTTCTCTCTCTCTTTCTTTCTTTCTTTCTTTCTTTCTCTCTTTCTCTCTTTCTCTCTCCCCCATTCACCTCCCAGCCTCCAGGAAGGGAGGGTGTGGAGGACTAGGTGCTGGTCATGCACCCGGTTCTGCGTTATGACAGCTCCTCCCATCATTTAACTTTTTTTTCATTTTTTTTCATTTTTAAAACTCAGGTCGCAAGAAATGAAACTGAAAAACAAAACAAAAAAAAAGCCAAGTCCACAGCAGAATATGCGTTCTTTTTTTTCCCTCCCATTACCTCTTGTTTTGTTTTAAATATAAACGTCCCCTCTGCTTGTGTTTTCCTTGGAGATATTTTCTCTTTTCTTTCGTTTGTTTGAAGTTGAACGAGTCCTGTGAAGTGTAATTGTATTACATGTAGCTTGGTGGCCCCACTGGGTTGGTCTCGGAGCACACACGACGGGACGGGTTGAGGTGTGGGGAAAGGGAGCGGTGGGGGGGGGGGAGCGGGGAGTACACAGTCCTGGAGAGGCGGGGGGGCCAAGGCCTCGGGCAGAGGGGGGGGGGGGGCTCAGTTGTGCTGCAGGGTGTTGGACTCTATAGGGGGTGCCGAGTCATAGAGTGTGTCCGTGTCGTGTGTGGGCTCTCCGGCCAGTGTGCACGGGTTTGACAACGTCCCAGCGCCACAGTCACAGAAAAACCTGATGAGACAGAGACAGAGACAGAGAGAGAGAGAGAGAGAGAGAGAGAGAGAGGTCAGCAGGTCAATGACTAGACAGATAATGTTTGTCAGAGGGAGAAACTTATTGACCAATTGTCTAGACAAAATTTTTACTTTCAAATATTATTTCACTCTTAATCATGCACTTCAATTTGCATATCACTCTAGATCATGATGAATGGCAAGATGTTATTCAGCAAATCCTGGACGTCTACATGTAATGTCTAAGGTGTAAAACACCGGGCTATGAGTGGAATACTATGCTTCCCTGTTAGCATTCCTGGGAGGGATTACACACAAGTGGAACCACTTACTGAACAACATGTAAATGAAGAAATACGCAACAAGGGACTAACCTATCATGCCTAATAAACTCTACATCATGCCCTTGATGGCACTTCTTGATGCAGTTCACGCAGATGGCGTTGCGGTCTGTTGTGTTACAGGTGTGACACCTAGGGGGCAGAGGAAGCACACGATGAACACAGGTGAGGTCATGTTGACAGCTACGTGTGATCAGTAATAGAAAGATGGGGAAGGTGTTTACCTGTAAAAATCGTGCATTGGATAGCTGGTGTAACTGGAAATCTTGTACAGGCACTGACCTCTACTGACCGCCTTTTCGATAGCATCTTGATTGTTCATGATTTTATTATCTGCAGGGGCGGGAGAAGAGAAGGCAGTGGTCTGTCAATGCCGACTCGGCCAATTCATTCGACGGGATTCAACAGTTCAGTGGTACATCTATGGATAGAACAACCTCTTTTTTCGCTCACCTTTCATAGTAACGTTGACACCAGATGCTAGAAACAATCCTCCAAAGCGGTTATTGAAAATCTGATTGCCCTCTAACGTCGCCGTGGCGTGGTTTGTGATCTCGATACCTGTTCAAGAAACACGAAGCCAACCGTTAGTCAAAATCCTTCCTCGATTTAATACAAATAATCATTTCATTTGATCTCTGGTTCCTACCTGCGGCGAAGCCGTCAAATATCCGATTTTTCCGTAATACAGGATGGCTGTTGGTACTAATGAGGACTCCGGCCTGAGCATTTCTGAAGATATCGTTCTCCTCGAGCAAGCCTGTAACACACACACACACACACACACACACACACATCAGTATCGCTCTGTCCAAACGGTTTCTAATCTACTTGCTGTGGGTAACAGATAACGCCCAGGGACCCACGGGAGTCCATCCTGGCAGCTCACCTCTTCCTCCGTTGAATATGCAGATGCCACCATCCCTCCCGTCGTGGATCTTATTCCTACGTAGCGTTGGGTTGCTGTCCGTTTTGATCCACACGCCGGCCATGGCATTGTCAAAGATCTCATTGTCTTCAATGAAGCCCAGACCTAGGATCAGGGTTTGGAAAGCGTTAACGGATTAGTCAGAAGGTAACAACAGTTCTCACACCAAGCTAAATGACGTTAAGTCTGAGGGACACTGATGGGAACATTTTGCACCAGAAACACATTTGGAGACGAACATGATAAGACTGTGACCTTACCAGAGTTGTAAACAAGAATGCCGCCGTTCTGCCCTCCCCAGATCTTGTTCCGTCTGATCTTGGGGTTACTGCCGGTTCTGTGGAGTCAGAGAAGGCCGACATAGAACATCAACACCTTACAGTGGAAATATAACTCAGTCCTGTGTCGGTCATAAGGGGTTTTTACGATCACACACCTGATCTGGACACCAGAATACATGTGATTGTAGATGTCATTGTCCTCCAAGACACCATGGCCATTGTCATAGAAGTACACGCCGACCTGTGTGTGTACACACGCAAACACAACATATTTAGGGTGTGATTATGGTAATGCACTCAAGAATTTTTTTTTGGGCTGACCGAAACACAAACATTGGTGTACACACACACACATCCACCCACGTTCTACGCACACACACACACACACACACACACACACACACACACAAACCTGTTTTCCGCTGTGGATGCGGTTCCTCCTCAGGACTGGCGTGCTCCCCGTGGTCACCCAGACGCCGGCTAGCGTGTTACTGTACACCTCGTTCTCCTCGATCACGCCCTGGCCCTTCTCATGCTGTGGACACGCCAACACACATCTTTACATCCCTGTGGCCACCTCAACACATATCTACATCTAATACCTTAGATGGCTTAGCTATGGTAAAGTTAGCTCTTCCCCATGCTGAGGGTACAACACGCTCCAACAGGTGCTTCATACACTAGTTGAGGGTGGAGGATTATAGTGTATAGTCTATGGTGACTATAGTTGGGACTATAGTGTATTATAGTGTATTGTCTATAGTGACTCATGTTGAGGGTGGTGGACTATAGCGTATAGTGACTATAGTGTTGAGGGTGGTGGACTATAGCGTATAGTGACTACAGTGTTGAGGGTGGTGGACTATAGCGTATAGTGACTACAGTGCTGAGGGTGGTGGACTATAGTGTATCGTAGTGTATACTCTACAGTGACTATAGAATGTTTGGCCATTCCCATACCACGTAGATGCCTCCGTGCTGTCCATCGTGGATCTTGTTGTGCCGAACGATGGGGCAGCTGTTTGTCCTGATCTGAATGCCAGCTAAGGCATTGCCATAGATGTCGTTGCTTTCTATAAGACCCCGTCCGTCGCCAAATATGTAAACACCGCCTTGGTTCCCGTTGAAGATGGCGTTGCCCCTGTGCATGACAGACATAAACAGTTAAGGCCCTTGCATGCTTCTAAAGGGAGCATGAATTGCTAGGTGCTCACGCGTTGCGTTGGGGGTGTTGCCAAGCAATTCACACCTAGAACAATAGGCTTGCGTAAAATGGCCAAGTCTAGAAAAAGGGGCCGACGCACGCAAGACGTAAAAGTCGCGCAAGGGGCTTGCACGGCCTCTTGCGCTTACGCTTACGCCTCTGAGCATAAACCAAGCTTTAGTCCTTCTCTAGCACAAACACACAAAGCACTACAGGTAATGACAGTAAAACAACAGATTATATAGCCCAAGTACCTGATGGTTGGATCGCTGTTGGAGGTGATCCAGACCCCAGCAAAGTTGTTTGCATAGATCTTGTTCTCGATGAACTGGCCTCGGCCCTTCTCGTGCACGTAGATGCCGCCCGTCTGCCCGTGGTGGATCTCGCAACGCACCACTGTGGGGTTGGCGTAGGCCTTCACCTCGAAGCCTGCGATCCGGTTCCGGTGGATGTTGCAACTCTCAAAGTAGCCCTGTGAGGGGGAGACAGCATCACAGGGGCTATGTTTAGTCTGACAAGCTGTGTCTCTGTGTCTGTGTCTCTGTCGAAGGGAAGGAGACCAGCGGGGACATACAACAAGCTCTTCCTCCACAACTCCGAAGTGACAAAACAGCAGTGGATGGATCTGCATAAATTTACAATTTTTTTTTGGGGCGAGTGGAATTTTCGGCACCAGATTAAGGCGCTTATGTAACTACTTGTGCTGGAGGGGTCTGTCAATCCAGAGGATTAAGCCTCAGGATAGCAATGCTTTCCTCTTCAAGACGATGAAACAGGCACACACACACACACACACAGGCGCGCACACACACACACACACACACACACACACCTAGTGCATCTACAACTTTCTGAATGATGATGGAAGAAAGCCCTCAAGAGCATAAAGCCCATTTCACCTACCATGCCATGGTCAAAAGTGAACACGCCCACGTCTCTGCCATGGTGGATGTGGTTCCGTCTAATGATGGGGTTGCCGTGGTTTTTCACCCAGATCCCAGCTAAAGCATTGTTGGAAATCTCATTGTCTTCATATATACCCTAGAATGACAGAATGAGGTCATTATTAGCTTGAAAATGGGGTCTCTGTTCGGGGCATTAAATGCAACATTCCCTAAAAACATAACAAATGTATTGGTTTCGAACAAAACTTGATATTTCAATGTACATTCATTTATACATTTGCTTTGTGCTACAAGGATGATTTGCTTTACCTGTGCGTGGTCTGTGATGTATAGACCCACGTTCTCACAGTCGCTGATGTTGCAGTGTTTGATGGTTGGACAGGCGCCCTGTCCGCTTACGCAGACGGCTGAGCCCACTGCAGGCACACGAGAGAGAGAGAGAGAGAGAGAGAGAACAGACACGTGCTTAGCTTTGGCAACAGGCTAACACCAGCATGGCACAGGGGGAGGTGGCCAACACACCCGGCAGCGCACCCACAAATCTCTCTTAACCAAATGCTCAACTGGCAAGCCATCCCTGACATCAGTGAAATAGCTATGTTAGGCGTTTAATCGCAAATTAAGATCCGAAAGAGAAATTCAGTTAAGGCTAGACACAATGTGTACACTAAACTATAAACTATACTAAATGCACAATAGTATTGCAGGCCGGCCTCGGCTTCAGACTGCTCAAGGCCAGGTAAGGGCACCAGCCGTCATTGGGATTCATACCGGTGCAGGTGCTGCGGATGATACAGTGGTCGATGATGGGGCTGCAGTTGACCGTGATCTCCAGGCAGTGGTGGGCGTTGTGGTGCTGGGCTGACTTGTCATCAGGGTTAAACTAGAGAAGACACACAGAAAGATTGATCAGGACTCAGGAATATTCATTTAAGCTCGCCTGTGGAATATAAGGTGTGCAAGTTAAAAGCACAAAGGGGGCTCTGTAGATTTTTGCTTTCTATCAGTTTTATACATTGTGTCAGTACAAGGCCACTCTTTTGTGTTTACTATAACTTCACAACATGTGACATTTTAGGGAAATAAAGTGGCTGAGGCAAGCTGCAACAATATTTGTTCATTTAATGCTACAATGAATTATTCAATAACAACTCGGGCACGAAGGCAATGTGAAGCCTGGGGTTGTGGCGACTGCAATGGGCTTCTCACTGAACACCTGCAGCACTGAGTATGCCACATCCTCACAGCAGATAGCCAATAGCAAGGGTAACCACGCACAAGCACAAGACGGCAACCATAAGACATCCACAAACCTAGACGGCTCTTTTCTGACAGCGTTTGTGTAATCATCCTTCTCGAAACTGATGGACTCTTAAAACCTGCCCAGACCACCATCTGAACATCATGGCCTCTAAAAACCTGCCCAGACCACCAGCTGAACATCATGGACTCTTAAAACCTGCCCAGACCACCATCTGAACATCATGGACTCTTAAAACCTGCCCAGACCACCAGCTGAACATGGACTCTTAAAACCTGCCCAGACCACCAGCTTAACATCATGGACTCCTAAAACCTGCCCAGACCAGCTGAACAGCGTTAAGGCAGCGCCGGTGCCCAACACCTCCCATGGTTATAGATTACTTTCATAAATAAAAGTCTGTACAACTTATAGAATAATGTAAGTCACTGTCATGTTCATACTGGGATGAACTGACACTACCTTCTTTAGTTGACCTATCTGTGGAGATGGCTAGGTCTCCTTATTGAGATGCATTAAGAAACTGATGCAAATCTCCTTCAGAGAACAGAGCATAGTTGCGTTCGGTCTCCTAGCCTTGGATACAGATTTTATTTCTGTTGTGTTGGAGAGAACAATGCCAGCACAGCTCACATCCACCAACAGGCCTATTTTTATGATCTTTTCATGATCTGATGAAATTCCACAGGCTTGGCTACCAGGAAATGCCAAAGCTTTGTACACTGACAGACCTGAACAACCATGTTACATACAATATCTGCCAGTCACGCATTCAAAAGGATGCCAGAATGTAAACACAAACTCCTTACAGAACACCAATAGTGTACACTTATTATTATTAACCTGCTGGCTAGCTAGGTGTTAGAATTGACAAACCATTCATCTGGAGGGACAGACAAAACCATTGCCATACCTACTTCAGTCAACGTAACAGATTCTCATTATCCACTGTTTTGGTTTTCTTCTTGCCCTCCTACCGCCTGCACCAACACTCTGAACAGATGAGTTTCAGGGCGCTGCCGTTCACACCGCTGAGACAGTGTAGCCACATTACGAACCTCCAAGCATGCTAATAGCATGGGGACCCCGTAAGGGGGTTCTGGAAATGGCATTGTAGTCTCGCGCACGAAATCAGACACATCAAGGGGGTTCTCACAGAATTGTGGACTAACATAACCAGCGGTTCTAAGGGCCCCCCGTCTAGCTCGTGCCTGTCGGAGGTGTTTTTTGGTATATAGATTTAGATGGAACAGGCACATCCAGGGCCACCCGTGGCTGTACTAGTGGGTCTAGCACATGGAGGCTCACGGTCTGATAAACCTACTGTTTATTAACCAAGTGGGGGGGGATACAAAAAAAATATATAGCCCACGTACGTGATGTTCATAACTTACCTTTATGGTCATATAGCCCACGTACGCGTCCTCAGATCCCTCCATGAACACAAATGTGGAGTCTCTCGTGTTTTCAATGATGACTTTATCAGCTACTTTGCCAGGAGCTAAAATTAGGGACGATAAATAATTATGTTAATTAAAGGTACAGTACTTATGTGTGTACAGAGGCAGCGTATTTACAGGCCAGGGAATTATGATCATGAATGACTGTGCGGGCCGCGACACATACCAGCTCCTATCATTGTGATCGGTGACTCGATATAAATCCACTCATCCGTGTAGATCCCCGAGTGGACAAATATCAGGCCATCAAAGTGGGCCTCCTGGACGCCTCCAAGGGCATCCTCAATGGTGTCGTAATACTGGAACAGCAACACAAGGAGTGGCATCAAACAAACAAACAAGGGCATCCTCAATGGTGTGGTAATACTGGAACAGCAACACAAGGAGTGGCATCAAACAAACAAACTAACAAACAAACAAGGGCATCCTCAATGGTGTCATAATACTGGAACAGCAACACAAGGAGTTGCATCAAACAAACAAGGCACCGACCAGGTCGAGCTTCAGAAGAAGACGACGACCAAAGAGCTGAATACTGAATACTCACCAGCATGTTCTCCCTGCCTTTGTATCGTGCCGGGTTGCTGTAGAAGTGTTCAGCGAAGCCTGGCTTGACGTGCGCTCCTTTGTACTGCACAAACAAATAAGACCCAGTTAATCGTGAATAATGTTAGAAGAGAGCGACCGGAGACGCCTCCTTCTAGCTGGCCCTTCATTCACCTCCGTACATGAATGAGCCAGCAAGAGAACAGCTTTGGGCCAGCAAGAGAACAGCTCTGAGCCAGCAAGAGAACAGCTCTGAGCCAGCATGAGAACAGCTTTGAGCCAGCAAGAGAACAGCTCTTTAATTGAGACGCATACAATGAGAACAGCTCTTTAATTGAGGTGCATACCAGCTGCTGAAAGCTCTCCTTCCAGGGGTTGGGCTGTTCGTACTCATCAGGGTTGATCTGGTAGAATTTTCCGGACTCTGGGTGCATCATGGGACGTGTGTACTCGAACACGTCCATGTAAAGCCTCTTCCTGCAATGCGCACACGCACACGCACACAGTAAGATAGTGAGAACATGAGGGACGGGAAATGGAGCTAAAAGCACACTTATCTTCAATGATGACTCCTGGGACATTATGAACAAATAAAGCAGGGTAGATGGTATTGACATAACAGAGGGGCATAGAGGTCTCACCATAGGATGGGGTCGTTGGCCAGCTCAGTGAAGCGCTTGCAGACACAGGCAGCCCGACACAGGTCCTGCTCCAGCAGGTACGAGAAGATCTTCAGGACCACCTCGTCAGGTAGTCTCACCTGGAGGTACTGCTCTGCTGGTGCAGCTGAGACAGGGAGAAGACATATTCAGACACGGCAAATAAGGGACGATTCATACGCAAAGAATTTATGAGGATAGTTTAGAGGTAGTGCCATGGTAGGGAGAGCATTGGCCGACAGGTGAAGTTTCAGTGATGTCACCACCTGTGCCAAATAAGGTAAAAGCACACCTGTCCTGGCAGTCATGGTTCACACATGTATTGGGGCCTGTGCAGTAGCAGAGTGGGGAAGTGGGGAAACCTAGTGGGGAAACCTCCACAAACCAAACCTGAACGGATTTAATAAGTAACCAGCGCTTGGTCTGGTCATTTAGCAGGAGTCACTGGGCAGGGAGTGGGAGCACGCTGACCCACACACTGACCCACACACCCTCATCCACACACGGGAGGTTCCCACACACCCTCATCCACACACGGGAGGTTCCCACACACCCTCATCCACACACGGGAGGTTCCCACACACCCTCATCCACACACGGGAGGTACCCACACACCCTCATCCACACACAGGAGGTTCCCACTTCCATGTAGTTACAGCATAGGGGCAGTGTGTTAGCATGCAGTGGCTAGGTTTTGTGTCTTTTGTTACAACAACAAACGAAGGACTCTGTTAAATCTCCCTAGACAATTTCCCTTACCTCTGCTTCTTAACACTTTTAATACAGAGGTCTTGATATTTATCAACAATAACGTTTATATTACAGAGATAAGATAAAGACTTTGTATTTCAGTACTATGATTGTGAACAGGGCTGGTATGATGTCTGGTGTAAATTGTGACACGTTACCTGGAAGGTCTTGTGATTTTCCAGATACTCTGGCACGTTTGGCTCGGTGGCCAAAGTTCTCTGTAGTTGAAGTCGAGGCACCCTGTGAAAAGAAATGTGATTAGATACAATATTGCCATCAACAAGCATTTCAAGACAATTCATTAAGTGATGCGACCGCTGCGAACAGATTCAAAATGGAGGTGATACTGACTGATTTTGTGGGGCCAAAGTAGGCCATTACCTCAAATGGCTTTTATCTAAATGTCAGCTGGCTTTAATGAAGCAGGGGCTCAAAATGAGTAAAATAACAGATTGAAACATCACCTTTGCAATGGGGGAGATAAATCACCACGGTGACAGAGCCAGGCCTCCTGCTCCGGCTCCATCACTCATAAATGTAGGGGGATGGGGGGATTTTATTCAATTCTCCGTATTATCAGAGCCTAGTTTTCCTAACAGGATTTCACATTTATCCAAGGCTAAAATATGTTCAAAGGGATATTTTCCACTGCAGGCTACAATGGGCCCCAGATTTGGCATCCCTGTGTGGGTAAGACAGGAGCTACTGTGTGCCCGGGCTGGAGTGGGACTCTAATGGCCTTTGCCTGAACTCACACTTGCCTCCATGCTCGTCTTGCTTGTGGGACAGGCTGTTCTCTTCGGTAGCAGTGACTTCCTTCGTAGCTGATACGGACTATTTTGAGCTCCCGGATTCCCAGATTCTTCTGCCACCATATCTGCTGCGGGAACCTCTTCATCTGCGGGACAAAAAAAGAGACAAAGAGGCTCAGCCAGTCTGCTCTGCAAAGATCTGCTGATAATAGAGTACCATATAGTTGGGTTTTGACACCACTCAAGACCACACCAGGGTTAACTCACAAAACCACTGAAAGCTTAAACATGCTTGCATATAACTTCATCACAGAAAACAAAAGAATTTGGAGGACGGCAAATACTCCTTCAGTAGAGGAAACTTCTCCAGCACACAGTACACCCCAGCCCCCTCAGCCCACAGTACACCTCAGCCTCCTCAGTTCCTCCCTCCACTATGCAGCGTGGGCGTGTGTCGAAAGCTGCCTTCCTGTGACCTCTGATTGACAGCAGTAATATTTGCCTACATTCCTTCCTTGCACAATGGCGGTTATGAGTAAGTCAGTGAGCGGGAGGGCTGCTCTTTAAGGCCCAAGGACACTTGTCTACTAACGTACACACACACACACACAGGTCAGCGCAGGCCCCTCCACATGCTTTAGCCTCAATAACAGGGGAGAGACGGACTGTAAACACCACAGACCTGTTATGGCAGAGACGCGCCACACAGAGGACTCTCAAGCAAGAGAGCAGGGCGTCGGAATACCTCCGTCACAACAACAAAACACCTTTAATCTTTGCTGATTACATGAAAAGGAGCCTCTTGAATGATACTTGAATGGAAAAGGAGGACGGCGTCCCTCTGTAGATAATCCTCATCAAACACTGCAGGCCCACGGAGAGCGAGCAGAGGACTGCAGGGTTGGATTTCCCCGGCCCAGCTCTGGAGGCCTTTCCTGCCAGCTGGAGGCGTGAGTCACTTGGCAGCTGTGCGGGGTTAAGCAGGTGAGGGGGTTGTTTTTGGAGAGGGGGTGTCTGGACACTACACTGACTGGCATGCCTCTGATGACAGCCATGTGCTCAACCCCAGGATTGACTGACACAGTTCCCTAAATGTGTTATGCCACCTCCTCACGGGAAACGCTGCGGGACAAATGTCCATCCTCACTCCGCTCCCTTAAATCAAAATGAAAAGACACACCAGAAGGAGGCGGCTTTCTTTCTCACAAGGGGCCGATATGTCTTTGTGACGCAGGAGCCAACTGCAGCAGCTGGTAATGGAACATGGTTAATCACAATAAACCAAGAACTCATAATAGCAATGAGCCTAATGTAACAGTACATCCGCCTGATGGAGGGCTAGAAATGGATACATGCTGGTGTATTTTGGGCACAAAATGCAATACTCAATCTGGAGTCTAAATAGTTGTTTACCCAAGAACTCTTTGGCAAATGTCATGAAAAAGAAAGCGAGGACCCAGGAGCCTTCATCCTGTCATGTCCATGCTGGAAAACCCTGCAAATAGGACCTTTATAAATTACAATTATCTACAATTGTCTATTTACAGAATTATACGTGAGAGGGAGTTCTAGCCTTAATCATGGGATGCTGCTCTCTCCAGTGTCTGTGCTGCTGCTCTCTCCAGTGTCTGTGCTGCTGCTGCTGCTCTCTCCAGTGTCTGTGCTGCTGCTGCTGCTCTCTCCAGTGTCTGTGCTGCTGCTCTCTCCAGTGTCTGTGCTGCTGCTGCTCTCTCCAGTGTCTGTGCTGCTGCTGCTCTCTCCAGTGTCTGTGCTGCTGCTCTCTCTCCAGTGTCTGTGCTGCTGCTGCTCTCTCCAGTGTCTGTGCTGCTGCTGCTCTCTCTCCAGTGTCTGTGCTGCTGCTGCTCTCTCTCCTGTGTCTGAGCTGATGCTCTCCAGTGTCTGTGCTGCTGCTCTCTCCAGTGTCTGTGCTGCTGCTGCTCTCTCCAGTGTCTGTGCTGCTGCTGCTCTCTCCAGTGTCTGTGCTGCTGCTGCTCTCTCCAGTGTCTGTGCTGCTGCTGCTCTCTCCAGTGTCTGTGCTGCTGCTGCTCTCTCCAGTGTCTGTGCTGCTGCTGCTCTCTCCAGTGTCTGTGCTGCTGCTGCTCTCTCCAGTGTCTGTGCTGCTGCTCTCTCTCCTGTGTCTGAGCTGATGCTCTCCAGTGTCTGTGCTGCTGCTGCTCTCTCCTGTGTCTGTGCTGCTGCTGCTCTCTCCTGTGTCTGAGCTGATGCTCTCCAGTGTCTGTGCTGCTGCTGCTCTCTCTCTCCAGTGTCTGTGCTGCTGCTGCTCTCTCCTGTGTCTGAGCTGATGCTCTCCAGTGTCTGAGCTGCTGCTGCTCTCTCTCCAGTGTCTGTGCTGCTGCTGCTCTCTCCAGTGTCTGAGCTGCTGCTGCTCTCTCTCCAGTGTCTGTGCTGCTGCTGCTCTCTGATCCAATTACATAGTGTGCAGGAACACCAGTCATCCTAATCATCCATTAGCACCTGTGAACCGGGCAGGGGCCACACTTACCAAGATGGCACACAATCACACCAAGTTTGGCAACAAAAGCACCAAAAATTTCAGTTACAATGACACTGGTGTGTTGCCTCTTGACAAAATCTCCTCCGGTCTTCTCTGTGAAATCCAGGCCGCCAGTGTGCTTCCTTCGGTGAAAATCATTTCACAGAGGACAAACGTCGTCATGCCGGGAGGAGACCGCTGATGGACTCCTGCTCAGCCTCTCGCAGAGCTAATAGAGAGAGCAAATAAGAGCCGAGAGAGCGAGGGAGCGGGGAGGGGAGACAGGTCTAGGCCCACTCCAGCAGACCTCCGGCCATTTTGACTTCATTGAGACCATTTGCCAGCGAGAGGAGATAAAAGGCTGCAGTGCCTCTGAGCCGCCCGCTGTCAGAAATCAATGTAATGACTTTGGAGAGAGGCACACTGCTAACCAGGTTAGAGCGACATAGAGTTTCACAAGGTCACACACTAAAGTGGAAGAGGTGATGTTTTAAAGGGCTGGGCTGCACCTCAGTAGGAAAAGGCTGAAGATAAGGAGAGGTCACCACACAGTTGTGGTCCACATGTCTAGTTCTCGGCACCACAGAAGAAGGTGTACTAACAAATCACAACAAAACGTCAAATTAAAATGACACTGAACCCTTCACTGTTAATGGCCATCCTAGGATCGCCATCTATATTATTTAAGGTTTTTTTAGTAGTGTCATTTCAGGACGTGGCAGCCTTACCTAGTCAAATTAATTCCATACTAAAAACACATCCAATGGGGAGCTCTCAGCCACCTCTTTAGAATGCTGTAATTATGCAAACTTCCATCATTCCATCCAGTCTGGTGTACGCTTGCCTGCATGCCGGGACACCGACTGCACAGCAACTACTGCCATCATCCAGGATGAGGGCTACTGCCATCATCCATAGACGGGGACTACTGCTATCATTCAGAGAGGGGGCTACTGCAATCATCCAGAGAGGGGGACTACTGCAATCATCCAGAGAGGGGGACTACTGCCATCATCCAGAGAGGGGACTACTGCCATCATCCAGAGAGGGGGACTACTGCCATCATCCAGAGAGGGGGACTACTGCCATCATCCAGAGAGGGGGACTACTGCCACCATCCAGAGAGGGCTACTGCCACCATCCAGAGAGGGGACTACTGCCACCATCCAGAGAGGGGACTACTGCCACCATCCAGAGAGGGGACTACTGCCATCATCCAGAGAGGGGGACTACTGCCATCATCCAGAGAGGGGGACTACTGCCATCATCCAGAGAGGGGGACTACTGCCATCATCCAGAGAGGGGGACTACTGCCATCATCCAGAGAGGGGGACTACTGCCATCATCCAGAGAGGGGGACTACTGCCATCATCCAGAGAGGGGGACTACTGCCATCATCCAGAGAGGGGGACTACTGCCATCATCCAGAGAGGGGGACTACTGCCATCATCCAGAGAGGGGGACTACTGCCACCATCCAGAGAGGGGACTACTGCCACCATCCAGAGAGGGGACTACTGCCACCATCCAGAGAGGGGACTACTGCCACCATCCAGAGAGGGGACTACTGCCACCATCCAGAGAGGGGGGACTTCTGCCACCATCCAGAGAGGGGGGACTTCTGCCATTGGTGTCACTACTTGAGATTATGCCCATGGGATAAAGCACTAAGGCATAAAAAAGCCTTCGAGACAGCTGCCTAACCTATGACCATTACATGCAAAGGCAGCAAAGGCAGAGCCAAATCATTGGAGTTTGCAGAGCGGCAGAGAGAGCAACCACATCCGCCTGAGTGTCTCACTGCCAACCAATGAAAAGCACCACTTCAGTGAGAAAGGAAAGTGAAAGCAGACAGGGTTGAGGCAATAACTAAGTCAAGCAGCGACGCACTGAAGTGCCTAGTCTACGCAGCCCACACTACCTACAGTATTGGACAGATCATGCTGTTATGAGATATACACGGTTGTCTGTTATGTGTGCAAAACCGTGTTGATCTCAGCTGTTCTGGAGACTTATTAAGCGTGGAATGCTGATGTGGCAGAGAGGGCCTCAAACACAACCTGACTAGTGTATTTCCGATTAATGAGGATGCGTACTTGCTGACAACCCATCATGATCAACAACTCGTTTGTTTGGTGGTAAACGTTTCCTCCAAATAGCATGTCAAAAGAGCAGAAAAGGCCTCTGAGTCGGCGGCAGAGGTAGTCACAGAGCCGAATCATCATCTGTGTAAAAGGGAGAGCTGGCATGGAAGGATAGGGGTGTGTGTGACGCAGCCTAGCAGCTCACCAAAATGAAACTAGACTGTTCTCAGAACAAACAACTCCAGTATGATGAGCATTAATATGTGATTAATACATGATGCACAGCAGCTTTGCAGTCCTAACATTGCTATAAATGGGCCTGCCAACACCAAGGGCCGTCGTTTTTGAAAGCAACTGGTTGACTAGTTCATTTCTGCCGTGTTATGGTGCATGACAATTCGGAATGTCCAACATGATATTTCCCAGCTCTGGCTTAAATGTGACAGTGTATTTTACTTCTATCTGCCAGGTATCAATAATAATGTACAATTTAGATCTTGTCTATTTAGATAAAATGCCTCGGCATGCCACATTATAAAAGCCTTTGATATAGTCATGGTCTATTAACCTTTGATATAGTCATGGTGTCTGTAGAGTTGGAGTCAGAGGTCCGACTTTAAGTGGTGTTCTATTGCACTTTTCCATGTTCAGGGTGGTCTCAAAACGCAGCCCTATCGGTCCATCTAGAAACCATGTAAAATGACATGCCGCTGCTGCCGGCATGCAGTCGAAAAATACAGACTGGGGCAGCATTCAGCAGGCTGTTTAGTTCAGTGTAGACAAGCCAAGCAGTCATAACAAGGGCTTTTCTCAACAGCGATAGCGTGGGATTTCTGTTTAAAATGGACTACTAACAGAAAAGCCTTGATCAGACTGCTATTACGCTAATAACTACATGGTGTTTATTGATAAACAAATCCACCAATCACAAACCACTGGATCACCTGGCCACTGAAAGGCCTTTGACCAATGGGAGATGGAACACACATTTCACTGGTGCACTCAGATGTGAAGTAGACATTTTTGGGGGGCAACCCTTAAACCCTAATATGCCTTTTAGGAAGAAGCCCTGTGGAATTAAAATCACAAACTTGGCCAAACTTTACCACAGACATGTTGATTTTGAGTTTGCGGGAAGACAGCAGCTAGCCTAAACATTGTATTTTAACACAATGGTTATTGATCCAAACATAATAAGAGTGCTTAAAAACCCAGATGTCCTTTCCAGTATTGTTAGATCCACATCCATATCACCCAGACCGAAACAAGATCATCTTTGAAAACCCCCAACACATGTACTGCACATTGTGCTGTTGTGATAACCCTGCTGAAGCTAGGTAAAGAGATGTTGAAGCGCAAGGCACACACAAACACTGTGATATCCCTGCTGAAGCTAGGTAAAGAGACGTCGAAGCACAATGCACACACAAACTGGCTTCCAGGACAGTCAGCGCCTAGCTTCCTGCAGCAAAAGCTAAACTACATTCCTGACCCATATTAAGAACAATGACATGGACAAACCTACAGCCCACTTACTTTTTTTTTTTTTTAAACTATTATTTTTTAAATCCCCATCATTCAAACAGGATGATGACGTGAGATCTCCGTGAGAGCACACATCAAGAGCTAGGCTACTTGGCTTTTTGTATTGTGCTACTAATGAAGAGATGAATCAGTTTAACAGCAATTTACCAACAACTCACAATAACAATGAGCCTTTTGTAACACTACATCCACTTGATGAAGGGCTGTAAACGGCTAAACGGTCAAAATGCAACTCTCAAGCTGTCAGCTCCCTCGACCTTCTAACCTGGCTGCTTCAACCAAGTAAGAGAGATTCACAGACATATCAAAGCAGGAGACAAACAGAGGCACCAGTGAGAGGAAATGATGGGCGATTCCAAATTTACCTTCAGGTGAGCGGGAGGCCATCATGCAGTCCACTGAGGCTATGCTAACGCTAATGCTAACCCCAGCTGGGGGCTTCAGCAGAAACCAGGCTGTTGCTCAGGCAGCAGTAGGAGCTCTCCCAGGCTACTAGTGCAGTAACCACTACAAACACGATGCCCTGCACCACCGCACAACACAAGGCCTCATCACAACACAGAGACAGAGACACCATGGAATCACCTATGCATCACCTTGAAAATGGGGATTTAACATAACACTCATTTTTGAGGTTTAAAAATTCTGCATTTGTTGTGCACTTAGACCTAAGCACAATAGTGCCAAACAACAGTTCGGAGCTCTGTTCAAAACAACATCATCTCTGCAACAATTCATCCAAAATGCATGATTTTGTGCATCTGGGATACTGGGGAAATTGTTTGGTTTCAAAACAGGAGGTGAGCAGGTCAAATCCCAAGGCAGACAACTGTTTTAATGCAGTCTTGCCCCAGGTTCTTCTTACTTTCTCCATTGATCTGGTTTTGTCTCTAATTTGAGGGGGTAGTCTGTGCAGCTGCCCCGTCTGACAAAAGAAGGCAATCTTCCAAGAAAAGACAAGGCTAGAGAGCTGAAGACGCAGGGGCTTGAGATGACAAAGAGGCCTGTGCTCAGCTGAGCCCCTGTGTGGATCTATTGTTTCAGTCACACAAGTAAATCATACTGCACATCTATCAGAGGGGAGGCAGCAGCACTGAGGTAGAACTGAACAGACCTGTGTGTGTGTGTGTGTGTGTGTGTGTGTGTGAGTTGACAGTCCTTGGAAATGTCAGAGTTGCACAAGTCCACTGAACAAAAGAAATGTTCTGAGGGGACACCAGACAAGATCAAACTAATCCATAACAGATTGTACATTTTCCCACATCCATCTATTAGTCTGATCAAAATAATCAATAGCAGATTGTCTATAATCCCCCCTCCATTTATTCGTCTGATGAAACATGTCTTCATTTTATGGCTAACAGTAATTTATCAGTAGACACCAACAAAGGAGAGACCGCATTTAATTAAGTAAACTACAATTAAAACGTCAGACAGGGACACAGATCACTGTTGACGAGACCATAGAAAAAAAAATACCGAACTTGACAAACACTGGAGCTTTTTCATCCTATTCTATTAACCCTTTCATACGATTCAATCTTTTGGATAAGCTTAATTGTTTCATCGGTCAATGATGACATTACATTTCTACAACACAGTGAATCTGCTTGAGCTTCAAGTCATTTTAGACTATTGCAACATACTTTAGTTTTTCAACTCCCCCCAAAACTTGGCAGCATTATTGTGGACAGACACTAAACATATGCCTTACAGATTGGGAATGGCCACTTTCTTTTGTTTCTCAAGAGCACACCCACTGTTTCACAGAATGTGTTATTTTACAAGGAAGAGGTATTCCACTGGGCTATAGGGAGTGAATGCATAGGAGGTATTCCCCTGTGCTATAGGGGATCGAGGGAGTGAATGCATAGCAGGTATTCTAGGGAGTGAATGCATAGGCTACATAGGGCCCAAAGGCCTACTGAATCTCAACCCCCCCCCCCCCCCCCCCCCGCAGAACACCAAAGGGATCTTTGCGTCTGCAGGTCTGGTGAAAATGCTACGCTAAACACCTCTGAAACGGACATGGCGAAGGTGGATTCAAACAGCGGGCGGTGGAAAATATTCAGGTACCCTATCTATGACATCACCCTTAATCCACCAGGACGTGAGAGAGCTCCAATCATATCACAGAATTAAACTCCATCCAAATCCATCATTTGCATCCTTTCCTACCAGGAGCCACAGCCCTCGGCTGATAGTATTCACCGTCACATAAGAGCACTAGTCTCTCTCATATACTACTGAGGCCCCATCACACACAGCCTCTGCCACATGAAGACCACATCATCACCAAACTAAATTAAACCAAATGCAAAATGCATGAATTCACTGAAAGCCCATCATCCTAAATAAACATCGAACCATATTCTTGCCACCTAGGCCTCGCTCATACAAATGTTGCTTACACAAAGACAAAGCCAATCAAGTTTCTCACAGGAAGAAATGAGCGGTCACCAAAGTATTGCTCAGGCATTATTAACACGTCACATTTTAGTGTGGAGAACATTTTGTATGCCACCAAACAAATAACCCTAAACAAAGAACAAGCATCTACAATCAGCACCACAAAAACCAAAAAAATATTTTTGGGTACGACGAATGTCTTAAATTACAGCCAAGTAGTAATGAATCTAATCAATAAAGAGCCTATCAGGGTAGGTGTTGATGGATGAACCAGAGCAGTGTCTAGGGAGCATGACCTTAATCCAGCCTAATTATACAAGGCTTCCTCCAGACTGATTAGCCAGATAGATTACACAACACAACTCCTCGTCCATTTCAAAAAAATATACTTTTGCCCATCCCTAATCCTCAATTCGTGCACTATTTTAAGAACATGGCTGTTTAAAGTTGTACACAACACTAGTAGACCTCAATTGAGTCAGCATGACACAGTTGGTAGGTTTTGAAAAGTTATGATTTGTGGCTAGCTACCTAGCCCAGTGTTAGGGCCATTAATCTTTAAGCTAATGTCAAAGATTTCTTTATAACCATAGATCAATGGGTCTGATCTGCTGATCACTAGAATGAGACACCTTGAGTGTAGCGAGGATCGGCTACTTGCATGCCAGAGACGACCCATGGGCGCCTGAGCCTCGAAGTTGCTGTTTGGTCATTGTTGGCACAAACCTGACTTGGTTAAAGATGGCAGGGCAAGCCACCTCCACTAGGGCTGCACTGAGACTGGCAATCAGGGCACTAAATCAATATCAACGTGGGTCACACACAGCAGAGAATACACACCTAGAGTAGAAAAACAAATACATAATTCTGTAATGCCTAAATGTCTTTCAGATGCACTTAAGTACTATGAGTACTGCCAACAGCATGCTTTCTTTCTGACTGATGGAAAGGTCAGTTTTTTTGCCTCTGATCTCAACTTCTGTTTCTTGTCAGATGCCTTTGAATGTTAGCCTACATTTATATTTGTTTCTTAAGCAGAAGCTTTCATCTTAAGCCACAGCACAGGGAGGTTATCTATTTTGTCATTTTGGGAATCCAACCCCAATGTCAGGACACTGCATGCTCCGTGATCTAGCATCTAGGATTAAAGAGTAACATTTTATTCATTCCACTTGCACACATGGGAATGCACCGTATTCAATAGCACGACCGCAAGCTCATTTAAACTTCAGGATAAAATTTACCAAGACCCACATAAGCCCCTGCCTGCATAACAAAAACCTACCCTTTGTTAAACTAAAAGACAACCTACATTAAACTACTACTGATCTCTCACACTTCATCAAAGCATAAACCACAACTCACTCTAAAAATATTACACATTGAATAGGCTGGGCCTTCTTGACAGCTGTCTGTAATCCTGTCAGAATGTTGTGAGGTGTGGAGAAGAGGATGGGGTTATAACGTCACAATGAGGTTTACGATTTTGAGAGTAGAGGCCTCATGTATATTCAAATGAGTCTGGGCCTATCCAGAAAGATGTATGAAATTCAAATTTGCATGCTAAGTAGCCAGGGAGGGCAGACTGGTGGGGAGGTACCTGCCTATCTTCACCAGACCCTTCTTTGTGTGCTCAATGTATAGTAACCAATAACAAAATGACTATGGTACTGTTGGTTTTGGCTGTCATTTGGCTAAACAAATGCCAAAGACAGGCTTGTTGAGGTGGCATGTTACACTTGTGACCAAAATCTATCTGCAAACAGGGAACACTGCTTTGTTTACAGATTTTAATATCTAAACACACTATGACAGACAAACACTATGCATGGATAGCCTTCCACTGAAATCCATTACAGTGTAATAAAACCATGAGACACAAAAAAGGCGTATCTTTAGTTGCCTTGCAAACGAGCGAGTTGGTCACTGGGTCAAGTTTGAATTTTTTCCATTTGCTAACTTAAATCTCCCAACATAAACAGCGAATTACCATTGGATTGCGGACACCAACTCAACTTTCATCAAGCTGTGCATCATGCACAAAAATACGCATTCTGCCGTGCCACCTACTAACCAAGACCGCCGTCTGCTTTAAGATGACCTTTTAAGACGAACGAAGCTTTTGAGTTATGACAGGTTCTCATCTGCGACTGTTCTCGTGTTTGTGGAGAATGTACAAAAATATGCAAAGGTCCAGTTTCCTGTTTACTTGTAAACAGTAATTACCTGTGCCCGATACTCACTTCGCTCTAGTCAAGGCACGTCGATCAATATATTATTTTACAATTCAGTTTGGTTTAAATAAGCAGCTTTATCATTTGGTAGACTAAACCTTTAGCCAGCACAGTTAATGTTGCTCCAGGTTACAACATTGCTGACGTTTATTGGCACCCAAAAGCAACGTTAGTAAATGAGCCATTGGCTAAGTAAAACCTGATTTACGCAAGACAAGATACAGAAAATATAGGTGACTGATACGTTAACCGGTTACTCGGAAGAGAAGCAGAGAAATACGACCTAATATGTATTTGTCGAAATGATTCAGTTACAGAAAAAAAAATCACGTTAACCTTAGCAAACATAATGGTGGCCAGCTTCTGTATGTTCCATTAACCATCCTAGGATAAGTTAGCTATCCTAGTTGGCCAACGTGAGCTAATGCAGTCGTCATAGCTGATGTTAACTAGTTAAAATAGGTGACAGTAACTGAAGTGTTCCACGCAAATAGATAACTCCAGCTATCCAATGCAACAACGGGATCACTGCGTCTTGTTTAGCGATTGATCGTCGTTACATAGTTTGATCACCGCACCGGTTGGGCATGCTAATTCGTTAGCATAGTAAGTTAGCAGACTGACCAACGTTACAGCAGTATGAAATGTTTGACTAGCATAGAAACTAATAAGTCAAACCATCAAGCTGCGGTGCTATAACTTACAAGTTAACGTTTTAGGGCTTGTGCATTACACTACAAAAGCAGCAAACTATGACACCTAATTCACGTAACAGACCAGACAACTGTTTTTTCAATTACACTTTTACACTCCATCCTCGCAAAAAAATGGCAGCTCTTTGCTCAAACCCAACGCAGTAAAAGCAGATTTTCAATGGCTACATCTCGGCGGCTAGCATAGCTTAAAGGGTTGCGCACCAGCTAACATTAGCAGTAAGCTAGGACAGCTCTACGAGGGAATGTTACTGTTGGTAAACATTAAAAAAAGAAACATTTGAGGAACACTGCATGCAGTTGTGTGCAAGGTTTAACTGGCGAATGAGAAACATGCAGTTAAAACATACCAACATTCTTCAGCAAAAGGCCAGATCAGTAAGGATTAACAGCAAACCAAGCCAAACAAAGCGCGGCCTACGCTAACGTCCAATAATGGAGAAGCCTCGGTGTTTCCTACTGACTCCAGATTAAGATTAATGGTTTGTCAACCCGCAATGTGCACACGTTTCAATGTAAAATCTGCACATAGATGACAAGACGTTATCTTCTCACGTAGTTGAATTCTGAATCGGACATAAAGTGATATGTTAAAATATGTGGTGGTTTGGCTACCTCTTTCCTGGTTGTTCCTTTCCGGCTGCACCGGGCGCGGCCTCGACACTCGCCTGGGTCTTCGGTTGGTAGCTCTGACGGAGTTCATTTGAGGTTTTTAGAATTTGAAAGAAAATAGAACCCTTCCCAATGTTCAAGATCGAGTTCAATTTTTAAGTGAATATTAGAAAAGGTATAACATT